>NC_062222.1:68179126-68858709 GCF_902686445.1 Sciurus carolinensis | reverse complement strand
TGATAGAGTACAAGGTAGTATCTCTATCTTCTTGTATTTGCTAACAGTAGCTTTGTGGCATAAAATATGGTCTATTTTAGAGAAGGATCCATGTGCTGCTGAGAAGAAAGTGTATTCGTTCTTTGTTGGATGGTATATTCTATATATGTCCGTTAAGTCGAAGTTGTTGATTGTGTTGTTGAGATCTATAGTTTCTTTATTCAATTTTTGTTTGGACGATCTATCCAGTGGTGAGAGAGGTGTGTTAAAATCGCCTAGTATTATTGTGTTGTGGTCTATTTGATTTCTGGAATTGAGAAGGACTTGTTTGACGTACGTAGATGAGCCAATGTTTGGGGCATAGATATTTATGATTGTTATGTCTTGTTGATTTATGCTTCCCTTAAGCAGCGTGTAATGTCCTTCTTTATCCCTTCTGACTAGTTTTGGTTTGAAGTCCACATTATCTGAAATGAGGATGGATACTCCAGCTTTTTTGCTGTGTCCATGTGCATGGTATGTTTTTCCCCATCCTTTCACCTTTAGTCTATGGGTGTCTCGTTCTATGAGATGAGTCTCTTGCAGGCAGCATATTGTTGGATTTTTCTTTTTAATCCAATCTGCCAGTCTATGTCTTTTGATTGATGAGTTCAGGCCATTAACATTCAGGGTTATTATTGTGATATGATTTGTATTCCCAGTCAATTGACTCATATTTGTTTTGACATGATTTGGTTTCTCCTTTATTTGGCTATTCCTTTAGGCTAGCGCCTCCTGTTGCTGATTTGCATCGTTGTTTTTCATCTCTTCCTCATGGAATATTTTGCTGAGAATGTTCTGTAATGCTGGCTTTCTTTTTGTAAATTCCTTTAGCTTTTGTTTATCATGGAAGGATCTTATTTCATCGTCAAATTTGAAGGTAAGTTTTGCTGGGTATAAGATTCTTGGTTGGCATCCGTTTTCTTTCAGGGCTTGGTATATGTTGTTCCAGCCCTTCTAGCTTTTAGGGTCTGGATTGAAAAATCTGCTGCATATTCTTATTGGTTTCCCTCTGAATGTAATTTGATTCTTTTCTCTCGCTGGCCTTTAAAATTCTGTCTTTATTTTGTATGTTAGGTATTTTCATAATAATGTGCCTTGGTGTGGGTCTGTTGTAATTTTGTATGTTTGGAGTTCTATAAGCCTCTTGTACTTGGTTTTCCATTTCATTCTTCAGATTTGGGAAATTTTCTGATATTATTTCATTGAATAGATTGTTCATTCCTTTGGTTTGTTTCTCTAAGCCTTCCTCAATCCCAATAATTCTTAAATTTGGCCTTTTCATGATATCCCATAATTCTTGTAGATTCTGTTCATGATTTCTTACCATCTTCTCTGTTTGGCCAACTTTGTTTTCAAGATTAAATAATTTGTCTTCAATGTCTGAGGTTCTGTCTTCCAGGTGTTCTATCCTATTGGTTATGCTTTCTATGGAGTTTTTAACTTGGTTTATTGTTTCGTTCATTTCAAGTATTTCAGTTTGCTTTTTTTTCAGTATCTCTAACTCTTTATTGAAATGATCTCTTGCTTCCTGTATTTGGTCTTTTAACTGTTGATTGGTGTGATCATTTAATGCCTGCATTTGCTCTTTCATCTCCTCCTTCAATGCCTGCATTTGCTCTTTCATCTCCTCATTTGCTTCCCTGATCGTTTTAATTACGTACATTCTGAACTCCCTGTCTGACATTTCTTCTGCTGTGCTGTCATTGGGTTTTATTGATGTAGTATCTAGGTTTGTTTGGGACATTTTCTTCCCTTGTTTTCTCATATTGGTCAGCTGTCAGTGGGACCCTGAGATATTGCAGATTTCTGCTATTGGCTTATAGTGTCCCAGTAGATTTCCAGTGTATCACCTCCCAGCCTTCAGTAGCCTGATGTCTTGGAAGAATTTGATAATGCAGTGCATCCAAAGAAAGCTGCCCCTAGCCCCCTACTGGTTCCAGGGTTTGGAGCTGGCTCTGTGCAGAAAGGCTCTCACTGGGGGCCTGCACCGTGCAGCTGGCCATGTGGAAGGAGTCCACTGCCGGAGTGTGGAAGGCTACCTGGGGAAGACTCTGGCTGCCCTGCCCTGCTCTGATAAGCCACCCCTATCTGTGCCTGCCACCCGGGCCAACCTTTACCCAGTGGGCAGACTCACCTGTGGCTCTATTTCAGTCTGAGTCTCTCAATGCCTCCCCTTCTTAACTCCTGGGTTCTGGAGCAACTGGGGGTGCAGTCACCCTCTAGGCCGCCATCTTGGATCACCCCGTGAAAAGAGTCTGCGGCTGGAGTGGGCAGAGCCGCCTGAAGAGGTCTCTGGCTGCCCTGCCCTGATCCCAGAGGCTGCTTGCAGATTGAAGCTCTCCGTTGGTTCGGGGACTTGTGGGCTGGTTCTATGTAGAAAGCCTCTCACTGGGCGGTCTGGTCCGAGAAGCTAGCCTTGAAAGGCACCTCCCACCGCAGGGGTCCAGGCTACTTGGGGAAGTCTCTGGCTGCCCTATACTGGTCCCTGAAGCTGCTTGCGTGCCAGAGTACGCTGCGCTGCGCTGGCTCAGGGACTTGGAGCTTGTTCTGGTCAGAAAGGCTCTCACTAGGGGGCCCGCTCTGGGAACCTGGAGAAGCTGGCTGTGTGGGCGGGGCCCACCGCCGGAGTGCGCAGGGCTGCCTGTGGAAGACTCTAGCTGCCCTGCCTGGCTCCGATAAGCCACCTCTATCTGGGCCTGCCACCTGGGCCGAGCTTTACCCAGTGGGCAGACTCACCTGTGGCTCTATTTCAGTCCGAGTCTCTCAATGCCTTCCCTTCTTAACTCCTGGGTTCTGGAGCGACTGGGGGTGCAGTCACCCTCTAGGCCGCCATCTTGGATCGCCCTTTATTGTATTTTTGATACCATGTATCTCTTATGTTTAGTTATTACATGCTATTTTTATCTGACATTCTGCCCATTTTTTTTGTAGTAAATGAACAATTAGGATCTGTGCAAAAATTTTCCAGAAAATTTTCCTTTATTTAATAAATGTCTACTGCTCAGAAAATTTAACACAAAACTTATTTTTATGATTTGGCACTTTGTGGTGCAAATATATGCAAATTAAAACTGATAAAGAGCAACAACTGCTAGAAAAGATAAGACTTAGTTTGATAACCTCACAGCTGCAATAGTATACCGCTTACAGGTCAGAACTCACAGCTAATCATAGACAGGGCTGAACTGTTGAAAGTGTTGCAAACCTGTGAACTATCAGTAAATTGAACTCAGTATCTGATGTAAAAAAATGTGAATTTCCCCATTGTCCACAAGGCAGACCTGTAAGGCATAATCTTGTCTAATTAATGTTTTGGGAGGCCTGGTGTTCAGGGATTGGCAGACTTTTAGAAGAGAGAGTGTTCACAGATGAATGGACCTTCAGATGTTTAGTGTGGTCACTGGAGTGAGGTACTTTCTGATTGGCTGTTGTCTAGATGCTTTGAATTGTCATGATTGACTGACTTTCAAAAGGCTCAAGCCTTTGATTTGCTAACCATCAGAAACATAATTATTGGAGGTTGTGAATGATTGGAAGATTTTTAGAACATGTTTATCACACCACAAAACTAGTTGCTGGGGACTACCTTTTCACAAGCCAGGGAATAATCTTTCTTGAATATGAAAAAAAATATTTTAATTCTCGACCACTCCTTTCAAAAGGTCTTCCCTCAGTGGAACCTGCAAGAGGGACCCTACGGGACTGTCCAGGTTCGTATTTGTGGAGGTATAATTTTCAGCTAGTGCTGCCATTAAGAGACTCAAGCAGTAATTACTGTGGTGGAGCATTACCAACTCTTATAATGATTGAAAAAAGCTGAATACGGGACATTTAGGGTATCCTGACAAAGTCAATATAAGATGCATTGAAAACTGTTCAATATAGGACTAGTCTTGTATATGTATGATGCCTGGCAACTAGTATCTAAGATCTGTGTTTCTCTGATCTTCTCAGCCCAGGTAGTGCTTCTGGGCCCCAAGTGTTTTCCAAGGGATGTGGCCTGAACTGAGACTGGACTAAAGGGACACTGAAAAATTTGAATCAGAAGGTTTATGTTTTAGAAAGAACTTTCTAGCATCCATGGGGGGTGAGAGAAACAGAGACTGGAGGCAAGTGAGACTATTACAAGGGTCAACACCCATTAGGAGAGTAAGAGTGAGAGCTATTAAACTTCTTTCACTGATGATTAGTAGTTTACTTATCATATTGGATAAAATAACTTGTCCAAGTTTTGAGGTCTTATTTAAAAGGTATTGCTTTGCCAGAACTCATAAGAAAATTTGTCATAAACATAAGACTGGGACTTGGTGAATATATTAGTCTGGGTTCTCAAGAGAAACAGAACCAATAGGGAGTGTGTGTGTGTGTGTGTGTGTGTGTGTGTGTGTACAGATCTACAGAGAGATTTATTTAAAGAATTTTGTCACTTTGTTATTGAGTCTCACAAGTCCAAAACCGGTGGGTAAATGGGTAGGCTGGCAAGCAGGAAAGAGCTGATGCTGTGGTTCAAGTTCAAGGCTTTTTGTTGGAAAATTCCCCATGAACTGGGAGCTCAGTCTTTTGTTTTATTCAGGCCTTTTAGCAGGTTGGCTTAGGCCAACTCATGTTTTGGAGGGCAGTCTGCTTTACTCAAAGTTCACCCATTTAAATGCTAATCTTATTCCCCAAATTAATATTGTATCTATTTTATAAATTGCACTGGCATTAATCTAATACAGGTCAATTGACTTGAAGGTTTTGTCTTAAATTTCTAACAATCAAAGATGACTGGCAAGGATGTTGTAAATCTGCCTATGCAGAGAACCCCTACTCAAATTTCTTCTGCTTGTTGGTAAACAAGTATTATGCTAACTTAAAATAATTTGAGTTGGACCATTCTCTCTGTGGCTATGCTGTTATTGCTATCCTTGCCTTAGTTTTGACATTTGGCTCAGCTAGTTTATCCAAATTTCAGAAAATAAGAAGGCAGATGGTTTAAAATCATGGCAGTAGAATACTCACTAGGTTGAGTTTAATTGCACAAACTTTCTTTAAAAATAGAGTAACATTCCTAATTAAGGATTTTTATACAACTAATGTAGTTACTAAATACTAACACTATTTGCCTATGACATGATGCTCCATTTAGAAGATCCAAAAAATTTCACCAAAAACTTCTAGAACTAATAAATGAATTCAGCAAAGTAGTAGGATATAAAATCAATACCCATAAATCAAACACATTCCTATAAATCAGTAATGAATCCACTGAAAAAGAAATAAAGAAAACTATTCTATTTACAATAACCTCAAAAAAAAAGTACTTGGGTATCAATCTAACAAAAGAGGTGAAAGACCTCTACAATGAAAACTATAGAAAACTAAAGAAAGAAATTGTAGAAGACCTTAGAAGATAGAAAGACCTCCCATGCTCTTGGATAGGCAGAATTAATATTGTCAAAATGGCCATCCTACCAAAAGTGCTATACAAATTTAATGTAATTCCTATTAAAATCCTGATGATAGTCTTCATAGAACTAGAAAAAGCAATTATGAAATTCATTTGGAAAAATAAGAGACCCAGATTAGCCAAAGCAATCCTTAGCAAGAAAAGTGAAGCAGAAGGCATCACATTGCCAAATCTCAAGCTATATTACAGAGCTATAGTAATAAAAAAAGCATGATATTGGCACCAAAACAGACATGTAGACCAATGGCACAGAATAGAAGACAGAGACAAACCCACATAAATACAATTATCTCATACTAGACAAAGGTGCCAAAAAAATTCCTTGGAGAAAAGATAGCCTATTCAACAAAGGATGCTGGGAAAAATGGAAAGCCACGTGTAACAAAATGAAATTAAAACTTTATCTCTCAGCCTGAATGAAACTCAAAGTGGATCAAAGATTTAGGCACTAGAACAGAGACTCTGACTACTAGAACAAGAAGTAGATCCCAATCTTCACCATGTTGGCCTAGGATCAGACTTCCTTAACAAGACCCCTAAAGCACAAGAAATTAAATCAAGAATCAATAAATGGGATGGATTCAAACTAAAAAGCTTCTTTTCAGCAAAGGAAACAATAATGTGAAGAGAGAGCCTACAGATTGGGAGAAAATCTTTACCACGTGCACCTCAGATAAAGCATTTATCTCTAGGATATACAAAGAACTAAAAAAATTTAACACCAAAAAAACAAATAACCCAATCAATAAATGGGCTAAAGAATTGAACAGGCACTTCACAGAAGAAGAAATGCAATCGATCAATGAACATAAGAAGAAATGTTCATCAACTCTAGCAATTAGAGAAATGCAAATCAAAACAACTCTAAGATTTCATCTCACTCTAATCAGAATAGCAATTATCAAGAATACAAGCAACAATAAATATTAGTGAGGATGTGGGGAAAAATATACACTCATACATTTCTGGTGGGTCCTCAAATTGGTGCAACAACTCTGGAAAGCAGTATGGTGATTCCTCAGAAAACTTGAAATGGAAGCACCATTTGACCCAGATATCCCACTCCTCAGTTTATACTCAAAGGACTTAAAATCAGCATACTACAGTGATGCAGTCACATCAATGTTTATAGCAGCTCAACTCACAATAGCTAAACTATGGAACTAACCTAGGTGCCTTTCAACAGATGAATGCATAAAGGAAATGGAATATTACTCAGCTTTAAATAAGAACTATGGTATTTGCTGGTAAATGAATGGAGTTGGAGAATATCATGCTAAGTGAAAAAAGCCAAACCCAAAAAACCAAAGGCCAATTGTTTTTTTCTGATATGCAGATGCTAATTCACAATAAGAAAAATGAGAAATTACACTCCATTTATGTATAATTTATCAGAATGTATAAATGCATTCTACTATCATGCACAACAAATTAGAACAAAAAAATTAAAAAAAATCTTGGAAAAAATAGAGTAACACTTCAAATTAAGGTTTTATATACAACTAATGTAGTTACTAAGTTGATGTAGATTTCTGAATCTCTATCTAAATCTTAATTAATTGTTTGGTTTCCACAATAAATTGGGGTTTATGTTTCTTTTTGGAAATGCTTTATTAAAGCCTTAGCTTTTATTTACCAATTTATAGGATTGAAAATGGGTCTGGCAAAAATAGTCTCATTCCTTTTTTTTTTCCATAACATTTTTTATTGAGGTGTAATTGAACACAACAAATTCAACACATTTAAAGTATGTACTCTGGTATGTTTGACATATGTGTTTAGCCATAAAACCATCACCACAATTAGAACTCAGAAAAACATCCATCCAACTTTCCTCATGGCTCCTGGTAATTTCTTTCTGTTATCCATCCCCTTTGACCCCAGCTAACCACTTATCTATTTTATGTCAATATAGATTAATTGGTGTGATATGTAGAATTTTAAGAAAACCCCTAATAACTCTCACCCTTATACAATCCCTTTTGTTTTCAGTATGAGTGGCACCTGTAAACAGGAAAAGATATTTCCTCCATTTGTCCCATTATATGACAAAGGGGTTTTGGTACTTGTTAAGTTTACTGATTACTTGACTTTACAGGATTAACTGGGTAAGCCTAATTTAACCAAATGAACTATTTTTTTCTTTTAAAAGATTGCCTTCCCTATTCTTATTCCTTTGCTATTGCATATGAATTTTGGAATCAATTTCTAAATTTCTTAATGGATTTTTACTGGCACTATATTAAACTTACAGATAAATTTTGTGAGATTTGACATTTTAACAATATTGAGTCTTTCAACCCATTATCATAGTATATATCTGCATTTATTTGGGCAATCTTTAATTTCCTCAGCAACATTTGTAATTTTTTTTCAGTGTTTAAGTCTTCAAATTTGTCACTACATATTTCACTTGTTGCAATTATACATAATTGCTTTTGCTTATTTATTTATTTTTAAATCAGAAATGGTTGTTAGTTTTTTTTTTTTTTGAAATACTTTATCTGTGCCTGTTGAGGTCACTTGGTTTTCTGTTTTAGTTTGTTAATATTATGAATTATGTTGATTGATTTTTAAATGTTAAACTCATCTTCACACTGAGAATAAATTTCACTAGTTCATCATGAATTATCTTTTTTATGTGTTATTTTTATGTTATTAAAATTTTCTCTAATATTTTTGCATTGCTATTTATGATGGGTATTTGTCAATAGCAGTATTTTCTTCTAATGTCTTTGGATTTGTTATCAGAGTAAGTCTGTTGTCATAGAAAGAGTGGTGAAGTATTTTTTCCCTTTCCATTTTCTGAAAGAGTTTGGGTACAACTGGTATATAATATCTTTCTGAAATGTGCCATGGACTTGCCAGAGAAACCATTTGAACCTAAAGTTTTCTTGGTGGGAAGGTTTTTAATTATGCATTTAATTTCTTTAATAGATATGGGCAATACAAGCTATTTTCTATTTTTAAGGGAGTTTTGGTGTTTCAAGGTATCTATCCATCTCATCTAAGTTGCTAATTTATTAGCATAAAGTTGCTCACAGTATTCCCTTATTGTAGTTTATAGACTATTGATAAAATGTTCATAGAATCCAATGTGCTGTCATCACTCTCTTTCCTGATATTGCTAATTTGCATCTTATCTTTATTTCCTTGATTAATCTGTATAGAGTCTTCTCAATTTTATTCAACTTTTCAAAGAAATAGTTTTTGGCTTCATTGATTTTTCTCTACTGTTGTTATATTTTCTACTTAATTTCACTTCTGAGTTTTAAATTTCCTTTATTATACTTTCTTTTATGTTTTTCTTCTTTCTCTAGTTTCCTAGGGTGGAAGCTAAAGTCCTTTTCTTTTTACAGATAGTCACTTACTACTAAGTATTGCTTTAGTCACATCACACAAATTTGAGATGCTGTGTTTTTATTTTCAGTCCATTCAGTATATTTTGAATTTCCCTTTAGGAGTCTCTACTTACTGGTTATTTAGAAGTATGCAATTTATCTTCAAAATACATGGGGCTTTCCAGAGTTCTTTTTGTTATTGATTTCTAATTAAATTAGATACTGGTTGGTCAGCTTACTTTGTATTACCTAAATCCTTTTATGTTTATTGAGATTTATTTTCAAGCCCAAAATATGGTATATTTTTATAAATGTTCCACCAACATTCTTGCAAAGAATGTTTATTTTGCCATTATTGGTGTTCTGTAAAATGTTAATTAGATCAAGTTGGTTAATACTTCTGTTTAAATCTTGTATATCTACACTGATTTTCTCTTTATCAGGTATTAAGACAGAGCTATTGAAATCTCTGATTATAATTTGTGTTAATTTAAATTAAGGAAAAGAAAGGTGGGTTCAGTTCACCAACCTCTACCAGTGTTTACATGTGGGTGGTGGTGTTGCTCTCATGAGTAACTTGAGTCTTAAAATTTTGTTTCCTTTCAACCTTACTTCCACAAATATGTGTGTGTGTGTGTGTGTGTGTGTGTGTGTGTGTGTATATATATATGTGTGTGTGTGTGTGTATAATTTATTTTTAAATGTAATACTGTTTATTTAACGTTAAAAGCATTTCAGCATTCTAAACATACAAAAGAAAACATAACTTTGAAAATTGTATTTAAGTACAGAAGGTTCTGAACTTTCATTGATGCAGTGATTTTGCTTGACAATGAAGAGTTCTACAGTTTATTTGAAAAAAAATTAAAATTTATTGTACTTAACTTAAAAAAATTCAAACACTTCTCATGCCAGCTGACCCCCCCTTTTTCCATAACTAAGAAAGGCAGCAGAATGTTATATCACTATGTATAAAAATAAGACAACATGATGCTCACCACAGTGTCAATGGGTCCAGCCTCACAGTGCACACCCTGAGCTATGGACCCTCCAAAAGGCATCTTCCCCCACAGCCTCAACGCCAGCAAGGAGCATCAAGAGTTTTTCTGGGTTGTTTTTTCTTTTTACAGACTATAAATATAGTTGATAACTGAGGATTTCTAGCCAATAACCATATAGTTAACAGCACCTTACAAATTAAAAAAGAAATGCCAGAAACATCTTCAAATGCCTCGTCACACCAACAACAAAGTGCACAGAGTGAGGAGAACACGAGAGTGCCTTTTTATTGTAAAAATGTTTGGAAATATGTACAACTTTGATACAGTTCAGGGTGCTGTGGACACCCAGGGCCACTTCACGTCAACCACTGATAATTTCTAGAGCATTTTGAGAGACTACAATATGATTGTGATCAAATTCTATAACAATCTAATGAAAATAACAGACACATCTCAAATAAGATGTGTCAATCACTGCATTCCCTTACTCTAAGGTATTCATAAGGAGACAGATAAACAGTTTTTTATTCATCCTTCTCCTCCACCTCCTCCTCCTCTTCTTCCTCCTCCTCTTCAACCTTTTTCTGGGCAACTTTAGCAGGACCCTTTGTGCCATCAAACTTTCCTTTAGACTTATAGTCAGCAACATCCTTCTCATACTTCTTCAGCTTTGCAGCCTTAGTGATGTATGGCTGCTTTTTGCTGTCACCTGTTATTCCACATTTCACCTAGCTTTTTTTTGTCACATCTCCAATGGAGATACCAAGAAATGTGGACTTGGTCTCGGGGCAGAGTTCTGAACAGAACAGGAAGAATCCAGATGGTGGTCTTTTGGGGCACTGGTGTCCTTTTTATTCTTGCCTCCCTTAGCTGGCCCATAATCCTTCATTTCCTGATCATAGCGTACTTTATTCACCTCTGCCATTTCATCAGATTTAGATTTCTCTTTCCCAGACATTGCCTTCCACCTCTCAGAGCACTTCTTGGAAAATTCTGCAAAATTGACAGGGACTTCTGGATTTTTCTTCTTAAGTTCTTCTCTGCAAGTCTGCACAAAGAAGGCATAAGCAGACATCTTGCCCTTTGGTTTCTTGGGGTCACCTTTAGCCATCCTGAGTGTATTGTTTGCTAGTCTGGGAAGTGCAGGGCATGACATGGGGCTTAGTGCTCCCCAACTTCATGATAGCTGTCTTCACTATATTTATTTACAATGTTACATATGTATGTAATGTATATATAATACGGATTTATTTCCATGTAAAATTCTGGAGATAATACTATAGAGTAGTGGTATAGTATTAGTGATCTTATGTGTCTCACAAGCCTCAATACTGTAACACAATGCATACAAAAATATTCCTGAAAATTCTGAACAAATACACAGAGAGACATAGATTGTCAAATTTTGAACTCAAAAACTGGAGACATGATTTAGGAATTACCTGCATTATAATGTGTACCCAGGATCCAAGACAATGGTGAGTTCATGTACCAACATTTTTTGGTAGAAATACAAACTGGTTTTCTGTTTTGCCCTGCACAGCTGACAGATAACTAAGAGAAGACTGAAAGCTGAATCTGTTGTCTGTGTGCACATTTGTACTTCAAGATATCTAAGTTTTAATCTTTGGAATATCTATTTAAAAAATTTAGTTTGAATACTAAATTGATAGACTTTAAGTTTCATGCCACTGTTTAAGTTAGATCAGAAAGGTTTCATGAGTGTAACTGTTTATAGATTGTTAAAGATCTCTTGGGCAAAGTCAAGACTGTTGCATGTGGACAGTTTTTTGAATTATAGCACAGAAACTTTAATACCTACCTCAGGAATGATAGGGGTCTTAAATAGGCAGTCATATTTACTAAAGAAACCTAGAGTTTTCTTAGATTGCCAACCTTAGCAAGACAAGAAATGTCAGGGTGACAGAGTTTAAGTGGCTCTTTTCAGATATATCACGCTGATTCTCTATATTTAAGATGAGAAACAGCCTTCCAGAAGCTATTTAATTAAGTGAAAGTAAGTCTAGTCCCCTTGGAACCGAACGGTTCAGTGAGCAAATACATATCAGCAATGAGGAAGTAGGGAGTTATTATGTGCTTCATAGACACAGTGACACTTTAAAACCCCATATCAGGGATCCTAAACAGTGATTGGTTGAGAAAATTATCAAACTGAGTTTAAATTTCGGCAGGTACAAAATTGTCATGCAAAACTCCAGGACAGTGTGCCACTCTCAGTCTTCAAAGAGAAAGATAAGAAAATCTGGATTTTCAAAGTCCCTTTGAAGGCTCTTAAGGTAAGATAGAACATCCTCTTTACTCAGAACCAGTTGACTCCTCTAGAAAGAACTGTGAATTTCAGAGAAGACAACTTGATTGTATGAAGTGAATAATCCTTTTTTTGATTAGATTTTACCTTCCCTTTTGATTTGTCATATTGAGTATATATTAAAAGATGATAGAAAATTATGTGGTAAGGGATGTTAATTCCATCTAATAAGATATCACATCACTGAAGAATAGGACTTTTTTCTCCACAGTTAGTATGTTGTTAAAATATCAGTTACTTATCAGAAAAGCCCACATCAGATGCATCACTTTTTAAGCCAAAAATATTACAATAAAATGATTAGAATGTTTTGTGCATATTTCACTAAAGCTCCATTACAGCTATTTTTATCCAAAAAAAGAAACAATTTCAAGAATCTAAATCTAGTCAGTCATTTTTCATTCTCTATAATGCAATGTAAGATGTAATGGGACTTAAGGAAAAAGGAAAGAAGAAATCTCTTCTTCTTTAAAACACTAACAATAGTAACATTAAAACACTGACTTTTACAAAGAAATAAACATGTGTTGGGAATGTGATTTAACACATTATGCTACATTTATTTCAGTCTGGCTGAGCCATACAATGAAGGGCTCATATGTGTTTCCAGAGCTCAGTATCTGTCCTGTATTAGGTCTTCAGATGTTTGTTGTCTGAATACATAGTTTACTTAGTAAATCCCAGTTTACATTTACTATCTTGCCACTGTAAAATCAACTTTTGGCCTGGGTAATTTTTTTTTAAACTTGATGTTAGAGTTCTAAAAGCTAGATTGAAGCACTTATACTTAGGATATCTAGAGATTAGGACTTCTATCACATACATTTTCACATGATTTTAAAAAAATCATGACAGGTTTAGAAAAAGAAAGATAAGTTACTGAACAATTGACAAAAACTGAGGTGGAAATTTGATAACTATTGGATCTCTTTGATTGGTTTTAATAAAACATTAGATAATTCAAATTTTAGAAATCTACATCAGGCTTTAAAACATTAATTTCTTACTTACTTGTCCAAATGAATTGGCTAATTGCTAAATCTCATTTCATGTGTGACAATAAACAAATTATATGAAGGAGGCTTGATGACACTTAAGGCCATTTTCTATAGTAGACTTTGAAGCCACTTACTGCTTTGGCAAATGGTGACCAGCATCACTGTGCCATTCTCTGACACAGAGCTGGAAGACAGCTAATGTGGTCAGATTGTTGGAACGCAGTTTAGAAGGGAGGTGCACATAACACTTGTCTTTGTCACAAGTACCTTTCCAGGACACAGTGTCTCCTCCAAATGCCATTGTAGACTGGTCTTCTGTAGAGTTTATGTAATAATTAGTTTTGGGACTACAAAGGACAGCATGACTCTTGCTAATTAAACAGCTGGCCTCCAACATTTCCACTGTACATCTTTTGTATTACTCTTGTCCTGGGGTCATCTCAGCTTCAATATATAGCATTTATGAAGGAGGTTTAGCTATTCTTGGCTCTCTGCTGAACAGTTGTAAGCCTGAAGCATTTTTTCTCTGTCAGTAGCTCTAAAACTGTGTCTTTTCTTCTGTGAGGAAATGACAATAATTCTTCTGACCATATTTGTTGAAGCGTTATTGTATTTCTATTACCATCAAATTACATCAAGGTAGTTTTATAATGTACAATATTACAATCTTTAAAGCCAGTGAGAGTTCATGAAATAGAAGGAAAAATAAATGCTTTCCTTTCTATAAACATAGTATCATGTTATCAAGAAATCAACTTTTAATAAATAGAAGCTTAAATTTTTGATTCATATGGATTATACAATGTCTGTTCCAATGTATAAAAGTTTGTGTTAGTCCATTTCTGAATTTTAATTCTGACAGGGGTAACGAATCATCCTTTTAGAAGTCCCATGTAATAACTGCTATCTTTTATTAGAGGTTGCAAAATGCCTGGAACAGTGAGGTATTGTTTGTACTAAGTATTTATGCATTAGCAACATTTATGTCTTTCAGTGTGCTTTACAATGGAAGACAACCATCACCAAGACATTCCTTGATCTTAGGAGCTTATAGTAGCACAGAGGAAAATATAAATAACCTGGTAATTTTAAAACTGTGCAGCGGGTAAGGTATACATAGACCACTGGGTGTAAAAAGAAGGACATAAATTCTCTTTGAAATGGAGTCAGAGAAAGCTTCTCAGAGACAATCTTTTGCTAATCTGGAGATAACTCCTGAGGTGTAGTATTATCATTAACCCAGATGGAGGAACTGGAGGCTTAAAAAAGCTTCTTAACTGCCTCATGCTCACAGAGCCACTAGTAGAGGTAGAATTGGAACCAGGTGTCAGAATCCAAACCCCATGTTCTTTCCACTCCCTGAGGTTCCCTGCCATCTGGTATAGCACAATTCTAGAGATTTGGGCTGGGGATTCCAAATGCTTCCTCTTTTAAGCACAATCTTAGCAGAATTAATTAGCACTTGATTAAATCTATTTGAGAGAGAGAGAGAGAGAGAGAGAGAGAGAGAGAGAGAGAGAGAGAGAGGGGATGGGGAGGGAAAGAGCGCTACCATCAAGAACAGCAGAAGGGCAAAGTCATGGCTATGCCCTCTGTCTGGATGTTGCCCTTTATTGACACAGACAGAAAAATCCTCAGGAGCTACATTAATGCTGAGCTTGATGACACCCCCACATAGCCCCATAATCATACCAGGTATATTCTTCAACATCATAAATCTTCTCATGTGGGATATGTACTCCTTGCCCCGGAAAAGGGCAAATATTGCAGGTCAAAATAACATATTACTGTGGTTATTACCTTTCTCTTTATAAGTAATTTTGTGTTATTCTTTTTTTAGAAAACAGTCATTGATTATTATTTCTAAAGAAAATGAAGATAATTTTATTTATTTGCATTTGGGCTGCAGCATGGGCCATTCCAGTAAGTATGCCTTCCTCAGAAAACCTCCTTTCTTTACTAAATCTTTTAGTCCAACAAAATATATATATAAAATTTTGGAGATAAATTGAGTCCAAACATTTAGATTTGCATTACACAGGGAGTTTTACTCGGCCATAAAGAACAATAAAATTATGGCATTTGCTGGTAAATGGATGGAAATGGAGAAGATGATGCTAAGTGAAATAAGCCAGACTCAGAAAGTCAGGGTTCTGTGTTTTCTCTCACATGCAAAAACTAGAGCAAAATAAGGGCAGTCATGGGAGGGAAGGAAGGATCCCATGAAAACAGAAAGGAGATCAGTGGAGTAGAAGAAGAAGATTGATGGGAAGGGAAGAGCTATGGAAAAAGAAAACTGTGGAATGAAATGGACCAAATTATGCTATAGACATATATGAATACACCACAGTGAATTCCATCTTTATGTATATTCATAGAGCACCAATTAAACCTGTAAATAAATAGAAGAAAGGCCAGTAGACTAGAGGAACGGAAACAGGGGGAAGGAGAAGGGGAGGGAAAATGGAAGCACTGGGGATGGAAATGGAGCAAATTATATTCCACGAATGTATGAATATGTCAGAATGAACCCTCCTATCATGTACAACTAAAATGCCTAATGAAAGTTAAGAACTGTTTTTCTTAGGATACATTTTAAATGATAGATAAAACATTTATTCATTATCTAAAAAAAAAAAAGACTTTACATGATAACCCATTTGTAATTGTATTAACCAGATTTCAGGCTTAACATCTTCATATGCTCTTATGAAACCAAGTATTTTTTGGTATTTCTATAGTTAAGAATTCCCCTAAGTATTTTAAGTGTACTCTTGAAGAGCCCAGAAGTAATATGTTACTTGATTTTGGTTCAGCACTGAGTCTGATCACACCCACAGGAGATTTGCCTAGGATTATACTTGGGGTAGTTCCTGTGCCACTGCAAGAGGCTTGTACAAGAAGGGTCTACCTCCTTGTCTTCCTACAGTTGAGATAAGTGGTCTGACTAGTAATTCAACAAAATTGGATATACCATAATGAAAAATACCCACATGCAAATTAAAAATCGTACATAAGCCCAGTAACAAGCCACTTCTTTTTCTTAGATCGTACATTGACCTTTGTATTATAGTTTCTTTTTTTTTATTGAGAGAAAAATGTTTGTGTGTGTCCACATGCTTGGAGGTACTATACATAAAATGATTTTTTATATTATATACATAAAATATATAGTATATATATATATATATATATATATATATATGCACCAATATATACCTACCTCCTATTTTTCATTTTGACAGCTTCCTCAAATCAAACCATTGGAGAGACATACTATTGAAAAATCTGTGAATTTACATCTTCTAGCAAAACCAAAAGTGCCAGTGCAGGTATGGGATATGACATGTGTTTCCTTTTATTTTTATTTAAGTTGTTTTTGGATTTCATTAACTTTCTACAAATTTTCACCCTTATTTTTAGTTTGCTTTGTTTCAAGATGAGACCCATTGTTCATTTTGGATTTATTTTTCCTCTTTTTCAGAATGAGTTAAATGCCAATGACTCCCTTCATGAAAGTGAGCTAGGAAGGCAACAGTACACCAAGGATGGTTACGAAGGAAAAGGGGATGGTTCTAAGTGGGAAGAAGTAGGAGGAAAGAGTTCTACACAGTCTGCTTTAGCAAATGAAGAGGGGACTATTGAGGAAGAAAATGGAGTCACAAGAAAACCAGAAACATATGGTCATGATGCGATACATGGAGAAGAAGATAACAGTACAGCAAATGGCATCAGGGGACAAGTAGGCATCCCCGACAATGCTGGGGCAGCAAATGAGAGCACTATTAATGGCAATGGTGATCAGAATACGACAAATGAGGATGTTGGAGACACAAGCCAAAATGAGAGTGCTACTGTTGTCCAAGAAAATGGACCTCAAGTAACTGGAAGCAATAATAGTACAGACCATGACAATAAAATAAATGGGAATGAGGGTAATACAAGTGAAGTAACACCCCAGAAAGAAGGTGAGGGAAATGGGGATAAGGAGGTTGAGGTAACACCTGGCAACAGAGAAGATGCTGACCTGGATAATTCTGATGGGAGTCCTAGTGGGGATGGAGCAGATGAGGATGAAGACATGGGCTCTGGTGACAATGATGGTGGAGAAGCAGGGAATGGAAAAGAGGGCAGTGATAACAGCAAGGGCCAGGAGGGTCAGTCTCATGGAAAAGGAGATGACAGCAGCATAGGTCAGAATTCAATTAGTGGTGAAGATGATGACTCTGAAGATAAAGAAGATCCCCATAATGGCATTGGTGGAGATCACATCTCCAATAGTGAAGAAGACTCTGATGGTATTCCAGAAGGCAATGGTAGCCAAGGAATAGATGACACCCAGAAACCCAACCACAGAGAAAGCAAAGGTGTGGAAAACGGACAACCAGAACACAGTGCTCTTGGGAAGAGCCAACTTAAGGTTAGTTTTTAATCCAATTTCTTTTGATGTAAGCACATTAATGATGGTGGCACAAAAATAAATCATAAGCATCCAGGTAATTTTTCACCTACATTATTTGACTATTTAATAACAAAGCTGGAGTTCCTATTGGACTATGATATAGAAAATTTTAAAAATCAGACTTTTTATAAAGTTCCTTTTAGGTAGGAACAAAAGTTCCTATTGGGAATAAACGTGGATGGGTTGCTAAACAATCTGAGAACACAAGAGTACTTTCAAGTACAAAATAAAGTATGTTTTCACAAATAACTGTTTGGGAAGAACTGAAAGTTGGAATCCTATTCCTATGGTTACTTTTCCCATGTAGTCCTCCTCAGACCAATGTGACTTTGCAGCAAATATTCACTAATCAATCATTCTTTTCTCCATTATTCCATAGAGAATAGAAACCAAAGGTCCTAATAGTTACAACAGAACCAATATTACCAAAGAAGCTGAGAAAATCAATGAAAGTAAAGAGAGTAAAGGACAACATGGAATGATTGCGGGCTCAGGAAATGTCAAAACACAAGGAGAGGCTGACAAAATACAAGGACCTGGCCAGAAATCAGAACCTGGAAATAAAGCTGAGCACAGTAAAACAGGTAGTAGTAGCAATAGTGATGGATATGACAGTTATGATTTTGATGATGAATCCATGCAAGGAGATGACCCCAACAGTAGTGACGAGTCTAACGGAAGTGAGGATGCTAATTCAGATGGCAACAATGACAGCAGTAATGGAGGAGATGCTTCTTATAACTCTGATGAATCAAATGAAAATGGCAATGGCAGTGACTCAAATGGAGGAGGTGATGATGATGACAGTGATGGCACATCAGATGCTGATGATAGTGACAGTAACGGTGATAGTAACAACGAGAGTGAAGATAGTGATGAGTCGGAAAGCAGTGAAGATAAATCAGAGAGCAAGGACAGTGGTGACAGCAAATCAGAGAGCAGTGACAGCAGTGACAGTAGTGACAGCAGTGACAGCAGTGATAGCAGTGACAGCAGCGACAGCAGTGACAGCAGCGACAGTAGTGACAGTAGCGATAGTAGTGACAGCAGTGACAGCAGTGATAGCAGCGATAGCAGTGACAGTAGTGACAGCAGTGACAGTAGTGACAGCAGTGACAGCAGTGACAGCAGTGATAGCAGTGACAGTAGTGACAGCAGTGACAGTAGCGACAGCAGTGATAGCAGTGACAGTAGTGACAGTAGTGACAGCAGTGACAGCAGTGACAGTAGCGATAGTAGCGACAGCAGTGACAGCAGTGATAGCAGTGACAGCAGTGACAGCAGTGACAGTAGTGACAGCAGTGACAGCAGTGACAGTAGTGACAGCAGCGACAGTAGCGATAGCAGTGACAGTAGTGACAGCAGCGACAGCAGTGACAGTAGTGACAGTAGCGATAGCAGTGACAGCAGTGATAGCAGTGACAGCAGTGACAGTAGTGACAGCAGCGATAGTAGTGACAGCAGCGATAGTAGTGACAGCAGCGACAGCAGCAACAGCAGTGACAGTAGTGACAGTAGCGATAGCAGTGACAGCAGTGACAGCAGTGATAGCAGTGACAGCAGTGACAGTAGTGACAGCAGTGATAGTAGTGACAGCAGCGACAGCAGTGACAGTAGTGACAGCAGTGACAGCAGTGACAGCAGTGACAGCAGCGATAGCAGTGACAGCAGTGACAGCAGCAATAGCAGTGACAGTAGTGACAGCAGTGACAGTAGTGACAGCAGCGACAGCAGTGACAGTAGCGACAGTAGCGACAGCAGTGACAGCAGTGACAGCAGTGACAGCAGCGACAGCAGTGACAGTAGCAACAGCAGTGACAGCAGCGATAGCAGCGACAGAAGTGACAGCAGTGACAGCAGCGATAGCAGTGACAGCAGTGACAGCAGTGACAGCAGTGATAGCAGTGACAGTAGCGATAGCAGTGACAGCAGCGACAGTAGTGACAGCAGTGATAGTAGCGACAGCAGCGACAGCAGTGACAGTAGCGACAGCAGTGACAGCAGTGACAGTAGTGACAGCAGCGACAGCAGTGACAGCAGTGACAGTAGTGACAGCAGCGACAGCAGCGACAGCAGCGATAGCAGTGACAGCAGCGACAGTAGTGACAGCAGTGATAGTAGCGACAGCAGCGACAGCAGTGACAGTAGCGACAGCAGTGACAGCAGTGACAGTAGTGACAGCAGCGACAGCAGTGACAGCAGTGACAGTAGTGACAGCAGTGACAGCAGCGACAGTAGTGACAGCAGTGACAGTAGTGACAGCAGCGACAGCAGTGACAGCAGTGATAGTGACAGTGGGGACAGCAAATCTGACAGCAGTGATGACAGTGACAGCCAGAGCAAGTCTGGTAAGGGCAATAACGGAAGTGACAGTGACAGTGACAGTGAAGGCAGTGATAGTAACCACTCAACCAGTGATGATTAGAACAAAGAAAATCCAATGAGTTTTTTTGTGTGTATGAAAATTTGATGAGTAATAGATAGGAAAGAGATTCCCAACAAAATAAAAAGATGGATAAATGGCATATGTAAACATCCACAGAAACAACTAGGGGAATCAAGTCAAATGGCTGGATTTGGAATTAAGTCCCAGTTCCCTCAGAGAGAGAATCTGAATGCATGACCTTGTGTACAAGCATGTTAAAAGTTATTCATGTTCTGAAAATACTTGTGAAAAGTGTAAATGTAAACATAAAAGAACAATTAAAATGTTCTTTAATATTTTACACAGACACCTCAAGCAATCACTTACTATATATCTTTGATTTTAATGCCAGCTGCCTTAGAAAATATAATAAGCAAACTCTTCTCACACATAACCTGTGGCACTACCTTAATCCTGCAGTGGTCATGCATTCTGGAGAGTCTGCTTACTGAGGTAAAAAATGTTCTGTGACATCCAACACGGACACTGATTGATTTACTTGTTCTATGGAAGAAATACATTTGTAACACGAAGAAACTGAAGAAATACATTTGTAACATGAAGCAACTCTTTAACCTTTCCAGGACTTGGGAACAAACTTTCAATTGTCTTCACATCAGTCTCACCAAGTGAAACCTGGCTCACATTTCCCTTTTGAACTCCAACATGCCAAAACTTCCAGACTAGACCCTGAAACTCCCTTCCCACTGTGAATCCCTTTAATAAAGTTGCTGGTGGGCAATATTTTGGAAATCTCTTTCTTATTTGAGAGAGTCACGTAGGCAGTTAAGACCTGAGCTTAGGTCATTCAGCTTTTGCAAGGATAAGGGTAATTTTTAGTTTTGAGATGAAGCCCAAGCCCTAGAAAATGAGGATCATAAAGATGAATGAAAATAGAGAGTGATCTTTAAAAGGGTGGAGATATAATTTATCATCCAAACTTAGAGCACTTTTGAAAATGAAAAGGGTGCTCTGAGTAATTACATGGGGACAGGAAGTGTAAATGGGAATTGTCCCAGGGAAACTGAGGGACACTATGACCCTAACCCATAGACTTGAGGGTATTTTTCAAGATTTAGTAGTAATGCTTTGTAATTTTCCTCATTTTCCACTTAGGCCATTATTTTAGATTTGGTCTAATTTAAAGGTAAAACTATATTGTGAAGTTATGGCTGCAACTTCTTTAGCAGTAATTTTCAAACCAGTCCTTAGTTGACAATTTATGTTCTAATATTAGGCACATTTTTACACAAAGAGTTTCAGAGTGTTTCTTTTTCCTGCCTCATTCCTCTTTTATGCAAGAGTTTCTTAGTTAAGAGATCAAAAGTGCAAGGAATATTGCTAAAAGCTTAAAAATGCTGCTATTTGTAAACTACTTTGTGGCACTTAACACTGTAAAATGTCAGGTTTCTGTTATGTCACAGCTAAGCAATGACTCCAAATCTTTTACCTTAAAATATGCTCTAGATTTTTAATTGTTAGACTGAAGAATTTTTGTTTGCTTGTTTTGTTTTTATTTGTAAAGTTCTGCTTCTAGTACCTGTCACACTTATGTCAAAAGTTGTTATGAGCCCTAAATCAACAATGGATGTGGAACTCTTTGTAAACTGTACAAGATATGTAAATGATAGAGATAATGAACTCCAGTGTTATAATAAACATCTATTTATTCAATTGTTCACAAGGAAAACTCTTTTCACCCCAATGAGTTTGCAAATATTTGCCCTCCACATCACAAAATCTGATTTATAGTATCACACTCCTTTTAACAGCTACTTTTAGTTGAAAAAGTAATATATGCATATATACAAAACAAAAATTTCAAATACTATATAAAATATAAAAATTAAAACTTAAAAATTCTAGACTTTTGGTAATCTATTTCTCTTCCCTAATGGCAATTTCTGTTATTAATATCTTGTGGAAATTTCCACAAATATTCCATAGACATGAAAGCAAATGTACTTCCCTTTTAAAAACACATGGAAGTCTACTATGTTCTAAGTACTTACCTTACTGTTTTTAGTTTAGTAACGTACCTTGAATATTGGTTCAAAATACATGGGTCAATTTCATTCTTTTTCACAGTTGTGTTTTATTTCATTTTATGGAATGTCATAAGGTATTTGATTTGTGTTTATTGTTTCATTATTTCCTAAGCCATTTCTGGCCCCAAGAGTTACATGGATGTCACCTGAGATAATAGTCTGGACCATATAAATTTCCAACAAGTTCCTATAAAGACTATATAAATTTCACCTTTAGAAGTATTTCTAGGGAGCAGATGTTCAGGATCTAGAGCTGATGTCAGATATGAAGGAGGACTGTGATCCTGATTCTCTTATACATCTGCAATTGCCTTCTGGACCTTTGAGGCAAGAGTGGAGCAGACATGGGAATGTTCAAAAGTAGGTGCTCTGAACCCAAGAATTGTTTCAGGAAAAAAATATTCTGAGATATTTTCTGGAATAAAGATAAATAGGCTATCTCCTAATCTCACTCATGACAGCAGAATTTTTTTTAACTGCTGGTTGCCATTCCTTTAGTAGCTCATTATACCAGTTTAGTGAGTTATGACATTTTATAAAAGAAAAACAAGAAGAAAAAAGAAAATCAGTGCATCATAGGTAGTATGCTGTGAAATCCGATCATTTCTATTTCCATATACATAAACATTTCTGAGTATACAGATACTAGGTCCTGATGTACATTGTCTTTCTTACTGTTGGTTGCAGTTAAATGAGTTTGAAAGCCACTGGTTTAGGAAAGCATTATTGCTAGCAGTCATTTCATGTTTACTTTCCCCATTCATTTTTGTCCTTACAAATCTATAAGTTTCTTTCTTACCTTTGAAGAGATTTAGGAAGGAAGGAAGGAAAGAAAGAAAGAAGGGAGAGAGGGAGGAAGAAAGGGAGGAGGGTTTATATGTGTAGAGGGCAGAGAAGAGTGGTGGTGGGATGGGATCCTGAATTAAATTTGGGCCCTAGTAAAAGAGCCAAGGTCACATCATGGCTCTTGATGATTGTGTGGGTGAACTGGTTGGAATTCAAGCTTGCTTCTGATTCCATATATGACTGAAGATGGCAGGTCTTACACCTGGCTCTCAGAGGTTGTCTTGTCCTTCCTACCCTCCCTGGGAAGTCCTTTTGCACCCAGTCAGACCACAAATCAGGAAATGCAATAAGAGGGTTTTGTTATTGTTGCTGCTGCAGTTATTTAAAAATCTATTTCTGATGCTGAAAGATAACCTTTAGGAAAACATACCTCACCATATAAATACATTTGAAATTATTAACTAGTGTGGTATTTCCCAGAAGTCAAATTTGCTTTATGATCTGTAATGGAAGTTTTGAAAAGTCATAGACGAAAATAACCAGGAACAATTTTCCTGTCCCTAAAAGGAACAGGAACAGAATAGTATTTTATTCAGTCATGGATGAAAATATCATTGTGTTCTCACAGTGACCCATTCACAGCTGCTTGGAAGCAAATCCTCTAGAGAATGAAGCAAGTCAACCACACAATGTTCCCTGAACAGGGATCTTGGGTTAGAATGCTAAAAAGTGGATGGGGGATGTGAAGAGGGAAGTCAATTCCTATGGGACAATCATGTAGTTAAGAAAAATGGTAGAAAGTCTAAAGATCACTGATACCTTAGACTCTACGTTTTCCTTTAGTTTGCTCCAGCAAGAAACACAGGATTGACAGCTTTGCCATAGGATGCCTCCCTTGTTTCCAAGCACATTATTTTGGGTTTTGCTACTGGATCTTCCTCCTCCTTTACTCTTTCCTTTGTTTCCTTCCAAGTCTTTTTCTTTTTAAAGAGTTGAAGAAATCTCGGTGGAGAGGAAACACTTGACATTAGTAGAACAAAATTCCCAGCACCTCCCTATGTGAGAACCCAGATGCTCTCTGTGCTTGAGCTTATATCCTTGGACCTCCTGCATGCTCTTGGATTTCAGTTTCCGCAAACTAGTTTTCAGCTCCCGCTTTCCTGGTATTTTCCTCACTGAACCTTTCTTTGCTCTCCAACTCCGTCTTCACATCTTGAGAACACTGAATTGAAAGCAAGAGCTACTTAGGCTGTGCCAGACCCACATTCGATGTGAACCAAACAAACTCCGATCTTATCCTAATACTCTAATTGTGACAAGTGAATTCTTTTCTTGTTCCCAGGTGAAAATTCCCTTTGAGTGAATTTCTAACTGAGCTTCTGCCCTACTTCCTCATCCCGTTCTAGTAAGCATCTTAGTCTTTTCCTAACTCAGCTCACCTGGGAACGCCGGTGACACTAGTGTCTGACACAAGTGGGCTTATTGCCCTAATGCAATGGAGACTGCTCAACAGAGTGGGGCATCTCAGCAAAGGAAAAGACAAAGGATTGGGGGAGAGGGTAGAATTTAGATGATAATTAAATGAAGCAGTGTTTGAGAGGTTCAAAGCAAAGCAGGGCTGCCAGTAAAGTCAGCAACATTGGATATGGGCTGTAAATCGACCCAGTCTCCCATTTCTTTGGAAAGTGCAAAGTTAAGATGAATGTGGACTGTTGAATTCAGTTACCACTTACCTGAACCTCTGCACCTGGACCGAAAATTGAGGCTGTTTTTCTGTTTCAAAGTGACTTAGACCCTCCAGGTAAGAGTGGAGTGCTTTATTCTTGCTGACATAATCTTCAACAGCAAAGTCCCCAATAATCTTTGATTCTAGAGAATGAAGTGTCTGAGTGATAATAAAACAAAAATTACTCAAAAAGGAACTTATTCTGACACTTTTCAGCTTCAGTGTCCTTGAGAGAGATGTTGTTTCCTGTGAAGATGGTATCTGGCTTAATCTATATCTATTCTTCCAGTCTGATTAAATGATGGACAGATTTTTATCCTCTTGGTCTCAACTGGTTCTCAGGAAGTATGTATCTGCTAAAACGAAGACTGCTTATTTTGCTAGTCTTTTCCCTAGATTAAGGCAGAACACCCAGATGCCTGCCTGTTCTTTAACTATCACCCTGTCTAGATCACCACCCGGAGGACTTTGCATCACTCCCATTATATCTGTTTCTCTTTTGCTGAATGCTGTCTATGCCCCAAACACATACTGCCACTTTGTCTGAGTCCCTATGTTTTGCACACAGATTGCCCTGGTTAAACTTTGCAGCATGGAATAGCTTCTCTATTCCCCTTCCTCACCTGCTCTCTGTAGACAGGGAGGTTGTATTCTGTACCCTTTCTTTCTATTCTATACACTCACAGCATATTTTGGTCAAGTTCTGAGATTTAACAATTTCCATTCCTACACTGAACTCAAGTCCTTTCCTATAACTCAGGTGCTTGTGTACCAACTTTGAAGGTATTTTCTCAGGAGTGTCTCTGATTCTGTTTTTTGGAGTTCAATTCTCAATTTTGACATACTTCTCTTTACCTTTTTGACTCATCAAAAAGGATAGTTAAAAGGGTCTGAGGTTTATAATTGCGTTTGTATTTCATCCTGCAGTAAAGTGCTAGTCTTTACTTGCCATTATGGGCCAGTTTTGGGGATTAAATTTTATTTTCAGAAATGTAATGAAGAACGTACCCATTTTGTTCAAACAAGGAATCTTATCACAATCACTTTTCCATTTTTTTTAAAATTCCAAAGAACTTACTTGTTTCCAGCAAGAAGTCTTGCAGTTGTCTGTCCTGATCAGGTGTGGCTCATCATTCAGTGATGCCATTAGGCACTCAGCTAATCCCACCTTTCTGCCATCCTTAGCATACAGACACTTTTCTTCATGCCTATACTCATGTCACAGTTGACAGTCGCACACAGGACACCTGAATTTCTTCTATAAGGCTATCTTATTTTTTTATTTATAAAAGAAAAGTCTCTCCTACAGCTCTTTGGTTATTACTGTATGTGATGGCCATCTCTACCTGGAAGGTGGTTAGAAAAAATTAAAGGTTTGCTTTTTAGCTTTTTAGCTTGAGCAAGAGGGAAAATTGTTTGGAATGAATGTTGAATGAGACAAATTCTCAAATATATAGGTTACTGAGATTTATTTAATTTTATTCTTTTTATTTGTTCTAATTAGTTTTACATGATAGTATAATATATTTTGAAATATTATACATAATTGGAGTATAACTTTTCATTCTTCTGGTTGTACATGATGCAGAATTACAGTGGTCATATAATCATATATGTACATAGGATAGTTATGTCTGATTCATTCTGCTATCTTTCCTATTCCCTTTTTCCTCCCTTCCCTTCATTCCCCTTTTTCTAATCCAAAGTACTTCTATTCTTCCCTAACCTGCCCCCCACTCCGCAATTGTGAAATTAGCATCCACATATTAGGGAGAACATTTGGCCTTTAGTTTTTTGGATTGGCTAATTTTACTCAATATGATATTCTTCAGTTCCATCCATTTACCAGCAAATGCCATACATTTGTTCTTTTGTATGGCTGAGTAAAATTCCATTGTGTATATGTACCACATTTTCTTTATCCATTCATCTGTTAAAAGGCATTTAGGCTGGTTCCATAGCTTAGCTATTGTGAATTGAGCTGCCATAAACATTGATGTGACTGTGTCACTGACTACAGTGATGCTGAATTTAAGGCCAATATCATTCTAAGTGGAGAAAAATTGAAAGCATTCCCTCTAAAAATGTGAATAAGCCAAGGATGCTCTCTTTTACCACTTTTATTCAACATTGTTCTTAAAACTTTTCCATTTTGACTACACCCAGGACAAACGAAATAAGAAAAAATAAAAGCAGGAAAAAAATCAGAAAAAAAATCCATAATATACTCCAGTGCCCTGAACTTGAGAAAAGTTTGAAACAAAGTGGCAGTAGATAAGTAAACTAACCCTAAACTAACCAGGGAGGTAATCTACAGCTCAATGATAGTAGGGTTTGTGACTGGTAAATTTAGTCACATATTGTATTCTTTGCTTTACTTAACTTTGGGCAAGTGTTGAATGGAGAAATGTTCCAATACAGAATATCTATGGGTAGAGCTTCCACAATACCAAGGCCAGGTCTAACATTTTAGGGTGGTTGAAATAACCCTATCGACCTACAGATATTTACAGTACAAGTTGAGCATCCTTAATCTAAAATGCTCCAAAATCCAACACTTTTTGACATGATGTGAAAAGTGGAAATTCCATACCACAAAACTTTACTTTAATGCACAAAATGACATCATTATCCTATGTACATGTATTTTTACATGAATGGTATGAATCTACATTGTGTACAACCATAGAAACAAAAAATTGTACCCCATTTGTGTACAGTGAATCAAAATGAAGTTTGTAAAAATAAAAAAAAAAAGTATTTACTTTAGGTGATAGGTGTAAGGGCAAGGTGTAAATGAATCATAGATGAATTTCATGTTTAGGACCTGGGTCCTGTTATGGTTTAGATGTGGTATCTCCCAAAAGCTTTCCTGTGAGAAATGATTGGGTTGTGGATTAAATCAGTGATTTAATCCTCTGATAGGGATTAACTGAGTGGTAACTGAAGTGGTAGGGTGTGGCTGGAGGAGGGGGGAATTGGGGTGTGACTTTGGTTATATATTTGTATCTGGCAAGTGAAGACCTCTCTCTCTCTGCTTCCTGTTTGTCATGTGAGCTGTTTCCCTCTGCCACACTTCTGCCATGATATTCAGTCTTACCTCAAGCCCCAAGGAATGGTGCCTATGGACTAAGACCTCTGAAACTGTGAGCCCTCAAATAAACTTTTCCTCCTTTAAAATTTTTCTGGTCAGAATCTTTAGTCCCAGCAGTGTAAAAACTGACCAGAACAGGTCCCATTTCTAAGATATCTCATATGTGTAATGTAAATATTAAAAAAAAAATTAAATCCAAAACCACTTTTGGTCCCAAGCACTTTGGATAAGGAATATTCAACCTGCATTTACATTGGTGCTAATTCACAAGTCCAGAAGAACAGAAATAGTGTTTTATAGCAACTTGACATTGCTATGGAATCCAAGAGTGATCATTTTTCCAGTAACCCTTTTTCACTGTATTTTACAAAAGTATTGATCCAAAGATTTTAAATAAAAAACATACATCTGTTTTTCACCATACATTATTTGGGAAGCATCTAGTTCTCAGACAACTGTCAACTAAAATCAGGCATTTAAATTATCATCAATATGTTGGTAGAGAGAATAAAATCTCTAGTACATATTAGAGCCATCTAAATGAGGAGCTAAAACAAACAAGTATAGTTTACCACTGGGGTTCGTGTAAGAGCCGAAGAAAGGGGCCCACCAGAGGCGCTGGCCCCACATTGAGCACCAGATATAGTTTAACACGAGGGCTCGTGTAATGGGTGGTGAAGAGCACAGTGTCAATAACCACCCAGACACCGGGAGCCAGGTAAGAGCAGGCAAGAGCTGCTGACTCATTTATTGCTGAAGCTGCTTCTTCTTTTATTGAGTACATTTCCAATCAGCGTATCACACCACTTGGAACCACCAATCATTTGAGGGTTTCGTATTTTGCACCAATGGAGATATATGACTCCACAAACAAGTTCATATCCCATTATGCCAGAAATCTTAGACATTATCCCTCATTGAGAATCACATGACCAACTCACCTGACATCTACTAAAATGAGATCACTGTGCTGCTGGTGGAAAATGAGAGGAATAAAAAGCATAAAAATTAGGTAATAGCTTTTCTGAAATCTAGACTCATAATGAATAATTAATTGTAGTCACCTTTCAAGAAAGAATTAACTAGCAGAGTGTCTTTCTACCAAGCTCATGAGGCCAATTCTTGGGCAGGAGAAGGGAGAATTCAGAGGATGAGGTCTTTTTCCTTTTCTTTTTACTTTTTTTCTCTTTTCTTTTTATTTATTTATTTATTTATTTTTGATTTATTAGCTATTGACTTACAGCTACTTTTTCCTACTCACCAAATGTGACTAGGCTGACTTCCACTAGTGGAAATATAGGAAAGCCAAAAATACCCTGTGTATTTTTAGAAATACTGACCTTGTGAAGGTAGAGATTTCAGTGGGAAATTTTCACTAAAGAGACTAGTTAAGTCCCACTGAAAATCTATACTGAGCCTTACTGGTAATAGTATCAGTGGAGCTCTCTTAAATGCCTCCCTCACAAATGCCAAAGTAATTCTGCATGATAACCTAAAAGCTAAATGGGTATTCACACTCACCTTAGGAATTCCGTTAGATACATTTGTGCTGAGCTCTTATCTGTCTTTCATTCATCACCCCCTGGAGTTTCTCCTCTTTTTTAAACTCTTGCATTCTTTTATATTAGAGGACTCTGTTTTGGATCCTTGACCCTGGATTTCATCTTTGACTCACTTTAGGACACAATTACTAGCCATTTGATTGACTCCAAGAGCTGCTATCTATGGAAGAGTTTCTTTGTTTCTACTTTGTTATGGTTTGGATGTGAGGTGTCCTCCAAAAGTTCACGTGTGAGATAATGCTAAGAAGGTTCAGAGGAGAAATGATTGGGTTGTTAGAGTATTAATCCAATCAATGTTACTCCTCCTGATGGGGTAACTGAAGTGGTGAAGTGGTGGGGTATGGCTGGAGGAGGTGGGAATTGGGACGTGGCTTTGTGATATATATTTTGTATCTGGAGAGTGGAGACTCTCTCTCTCTCTCTCTCTCTCTCTCTCTCTCTCTCTTTGCTTCCTGATCACCATGTTGTGAGCTGCTTCCCTCTTGCCACACTCTCCCGCCATGATGTTCAGCCTCCCCTGGAGCCCTGAGGAATGGAGCTGGTCTTCTATGGACTAAGACTTGTGAAACTGTGAGCACTTAAATAAACTTTTCCTCCTTTAAAATTGTTCAGGTCAGATCTTTTAGTCACAGCAGTGAAAAAATGGAGTAAAACATAGTCCCTGCAACTCTTCTCCTTGCCCCCACCATCCTCAGTTAACTCATAGGAACCCTCCTTGCTAGTCCCCATTTGACTGGGAGGGGAACTGAACAACTGTTACTAGAGATAATTTAATTAGAATGGGTAAGTTTAAGCATACATTTGTGTATTCAGAGAAGTTATTTTAGAGATTGTGATGGTTCATTTTACGTGTCAATATTGCTAATGTTGACCCATAAGATATTTGGTCAAACATTATTCCACATGGCTTTGTGAAGACTTTTTTTTTTAAAGATTAATATTAAAATAAGTAGACTTTGAGTAAAACAGAATATCTTCTACAATGTAAGTGGATCTCATCCAGTAAGTTGATGGACTTAATAGAGAAAAGACTGTCCTACCTGGAGGAAGAAGAGATTGAGGCACAAAATGCAAGTCTGCCACGGGTCTCTAGACTGCTGGTCCACCCTGGACTTTTTGGTTTTCACAACTGGGTAAACCAATTCCTTAAAATAAATCTCTCTTTCTCTTCCTTTATATATGTATGATAACATACTCTCTTGGTTCAGTTTCTCTGGAGCTCTCTAATACTCTAATTGTTATAGTTTGTATGTGAAGTGTCCCCTGAGAAGGTCTTGTGATGAAAATATGAGAGCTAATGTAGCAATATTCAGAGGTAAAATGCTTAGATAATGCGAGCTGTCACCTCACCAGTGAATTAATATATTTGAGAGATTAATAATTAGAATGGACTACTGGATGGTAACTATAGGCAAGTGGGGTGTGACTGGAGGGAGTAGGTCACCAGGAACTTGACTGTGGGGATTATATTTTGTCCTTGGCTCTTCTATGTTTTTCTCTTTCTGGCTTTTCTCTTTTCTGTTTTTCTGTTTCCTGACTGACATGAGGTGAGACTTTCCTCCACCAAGTCCTTCCACTTTGATGTTCTACCTTACCTTGGGCCCAGAGCAAAGGAGATGGCTGACAACAGACTGAACCTCTCAAACTATGATCCCAAAATAAACTATAATCCCAAAATAAATTCCTCCTTTAAGTTGTTCCTATCATGTATATTGGTCACAGCAATGAAAAGATGACCACCATACCCCCTGAGAACCATATAGCTTCAACCCATGGAAGTGTAAGAGATAATACAAATCAACATTTTAAACTACTAGGTTATTATGAGATGAAAGATTTTGTTCTCTCAAAATTCATATGCTGAAATCCTAACTGGCTGTATGATGGTATTAGTTGGGACCTCTGGGAGGTGATTAAGTCATGAGGGTGGAGCTTTTATGTTATTGTTTAAACATGTGGTATCTCCGAAAAGCTCGTGTGTGAGACAATACAAGAATGTTCAGGGGTGAAATGATTACATTATGAGAGATGTATATAATCAGTGGGTTAATCCACTGATATGGATTAACAGGCTGGTGACTATAGGCAGGTAGGCCATGGCTAGAGGAGATAAGTCACTGGGGGCATGCCTTTGGGGTTTATATTTTGTCTTGGTGAGTAGAGGTCTCTCTCTGCTTCCTATCAAGCCCTGAGCTGTTTTTCTTCCTTCTCCTTCTGCCATGGTGTCCTGCCTCACCTTGGGCTCAGAGTTTGGTGTCAGCCTACCAAGGATTGAACCTCCAAAAAACAGTGAGATGAAATAAAATTTTCCTTTTCTAGGTTGTTCTTGTCAGGTCTTTTGATCACAGCAACAAAAAAGCTAACTAAAACACTTCATGAATGGAATCCTTGCCCATTTAGGAGACCAGAGAGCCAGCTTGCCATCTCTCTACCACATGAGGATACAATGACAAGTCAGCAGTCTATAAACTGTAAAGGCCTCTCACCAGGATTCTACCATATGATCATCCTGCTGTTGGGCTTCCAGACTCCAGAACTGTGAGAAAAAAAATTCTGTGGTTTTTAAGCCACCTATTCTATGGTACTTTGCTATAGCAAACTAAGAGAGTTGCTTTGCCAAAAAGCAGTATATACAAGGAAAAGATGGATAAACCATCCCCCTCAACATCCCAAATACCCTGTGCTTTGTGTATCACTAATTATTGCATTGTATCATGATGATCAGTTTATGTGTCTGTGTCTCTGATCAGATTTTTAAATTACTAAAGAACAGACAGTGTGTCTTATTCTGCTTTGTATTCCCTGTTACAGTGCCTACAAACTAATTTGGCCAATAAATATGTGTTAATTTGAATGAGGGAAACAGTTTAGGCCCAAGGACTTATGATTGACAGGAAGAGGACTATGATCATTGGATTTGAAACGGAGGCTTTAAAAGATATGTAGGAGGAATGGTGGAATGAAACTGACCAAACTATGAAATGTAATTTTTTGAATATAATAGAGTGAATTTCACCTTTATGTATATCTATAATGCACTGATTAAACAATTTTAAATAAATAGAAGAAAGACTGGCAGAATAGAGGAAAAGAAACAGGGAGAAGGAAAGGGGAAGTAGTAGGGACTGAATAGAAGCAAATAATATTCCATTTTTTGTATTTATGTCAAATTGAACCCCAATATTATGTATAACTATAATTCACTAATAAAAGAGTAAAAAAAATTATATGCAGGTTATTAATGAATGGCAAGGACAGCATTTTGAGTAAGATGAACATCTGCTTAGAAGTAGAATATATATATATATATATATATATATATATATATATATATTTAATTATTTATTTATTTTTAAATTTTGCACAGACTGCATTTTGATTCATTGTACACAAATGGGGTACAACTTTTCATTTCTATGCTTGTGCACAATGTAGACATACCATTCTTGTAATCATACATGTACATAGGTAATGATGTCTGTCTCATTCCACCATTTTTCACATATATATGTGATTATATATGAACTATATTTATTAAATGAAAACTCACCACACAATATAAGCATTTGGTTAAGAACATACACAAAGGTAGTTTAGGATTAATGACATAATTCTTTTCATTCATGTGATATAATACCATTAATTCATTTTTTAATTTGTTTTTATTTATACATACTGCATTTTTTATTGTTCTTTTTTAATTAATTAATTAATTATTTATTTATTTTTTACATACTGCATTTTGATTCATTGTACACAAATGGGATACATCATTTCATTTCTATGGTTGTGCACAATGTAGATTCATACCATTCATGTAATTGTACATATACATAGGGTAATGATGTCTGCCTCTTTCCACCATTTTTCATAGCCCCTCCTCCCTCCCATTTCCTTCTACATAATCTAAAGTTCCTCCATTCATTTCTCACTCTCCACACCCCCACCCAAACTATATATCATCATCCACTTATCAGGGAAAACATTTGGCCTTTGATTTTTTTGGGATTGGCTTATTTAACTTAGCATGATGTTCTCCAATTCCATCCATTTATTTGCAAATGCCATAATATTATTCTTCTTTATAGCTGAATAATATTCATTGTAAACAAATGGGGTACAACTTTTCTTTTCTGTGGTTGTGCACGATGTAGATTCATACCATTCGTGTAATCATACATGTACATAGGGTAATGATGTCTATCTCATTCCATCTTTCATACCCCTGCCCTCTTCCCCCTTCCATTGTTCTCTCACCCTCCACCCCTCACCCCCATTATATATCATCATCCACTTGTCAGGGAAAACATTCAGCCTTTGGTTTTTTGGGACTGACATTTCACTTAGCATGATATTCTCCAATTCCATCCATTTATCTGCAAATGTCATAATATTATTCTTTTTATGGTTGAATAATATTGCATTGTGTATATATACCATAGTTTCTTTATCCATTCATCTGTAAGGGCATCAGGTTGGTTCCATAATCCAGCTATTGTGAATTGAACTGCTATAAACATTGATGTGGCTGTGTAACTGCACTATGCTAATTTTAAGTCCTTTGGGTATAAACTGAGGAGTGGGATAACTGGGTCAAAAGGTGGGTCCACTCCAAGTTTTCTGAGGATTCTCCACACTGCTTTCCAGAGTGGCTGCACCAATTTGCAACTCCACCAGCAATGTAAAAGTGTGCCTTTTTCCCCCACATCCACACCAACATCTATTATTGTTTGTGTTCTTGATTGGAGTAAGATGAAATCTTAGAGTTGTTTTAATTTGCATTTTTCTAATTACTAGAGATGTTGAATACTTTTTCATATATTTATTAATTGCCTGTATATCTTCTGTAAAGTGTCTATCCAGTTCCTTGACTCATTTATTGATTGGGTTCCTTTTGGTGTAAAGTTTTGTAAGTTCTTTATAAATTTTGGGGATAAGTGCTCTATCTGAAGTGTGTGTGGAAAATATTTTCTCCCACTCTGTAGGCTCTCTCTTTACGTTCTTGGTTGTATCCTTTGCTGAGAAAAGTTTTTTAGTTTGAGTCCATCCCATTTATTGATTCTTACTTTGATTTCTTGTGCTTTAGGAGTCTTGTTGAAGTCTGATCCTAAGCCAACATGATGAAGATTCAGGCCTACTTTGTCTTCTATTAGGTGCAAGGTCTCTGGTCTAATTCCTAAGTCCTTGATCCATTCTGAGTTGAGTTTTGTGCAGGGTGAGAGATAGAGATTTAATTTCACTTTACTGCATATGGATTTCCAGTTTTGCCAGCACAATTTGTTGAACAGGCTATTTTTTCTCCATTGTATGTTTTTGGCTCCTTTGTCTAGTATGAGATGACTATATTTATGTGGATTTGTCTCTGTGTCTTCTATTCTGTACCATTGGTCTGCCTGTCTATTTTGACGCTAATACATAACAGCAGAATATCTTGAGGGGTAGAATTACTAGATCAGTATGCCTGACATATAAAATTCATAGAAATTACAAAAAAGAAGATGAGATAGGGAGATAAGAACAAATAATGTAGTTGAACTACTTTTCAACTGTTTTATTTAGTCTAAAAATTAGCAATTGCAAATTATTTGACCAAAAGTAATAATAAATATGATCTTGAACATATCTATTCATTCTTTTAAAAATTTCAAGGAAAGTGACAACAAGGAGTCTGTCTGATCTTGAAGATATTAACAGGAACCTAGAAAAAGAGGAGAGAAGGAAGAGGTCAGAGGGTAAAAGAATGAAAAGAAATATTCTGAACAGTTAAAAGCATTCAGAGAGAAGTAGCATTAGATTAGATTATTGGAAACAGAATTAGGAAATACACTGAAATGAGTACATAGATTACAACTGAAATTTATTTATGTTATTTTATGTTTCCAGAAAAGGAAACTAGTAGACAAACAGATATTCTATTAGTAAGAAGGAAGGAATTCTTTTTTGGCCTACAATAAATGGGGATATATAAAGTTTTGAAAAAGATTAGCAGTTTACTCCTAATTTCACCCTGATCTTTATACATACAGATCAAACTAAGGACTAAGGGCATGATAATATCTGTGAAACCTAATGCATATCTAAGTGAAATGTGTACCTGTCTGTATAATACTACTGTCTGTGGTGTCAGAGATTATTATGCTCTGTTCATCAAATTCAAATACTATAGAAAGGCAAAACACACAGTTGATTTAACTGCTGGACAAGTCAGAAATGCGTTTGATCAGCAGTTTTCTTAAAATCCTCTAACATGTTGATGGTACATTTGATGAATATTTTGTACATATGTATATTAGATTTAAGGAAATATCCATGCAGAATCTGTTTTGCCAAAATTACATACTTTATTAGCAAAGTAGGCATTCTAATTGGTTAAAAAAAAAGCCACCAGTAAAAGTAAGAATAAAGAATGTGGGAGAAAATATGCCTCACCAGGTTTGTGTGTGAACCAACGATTATTTGCCTGGAACTTCATGGAATCTGAGATACTTTTCTGCCATCTCTTCTGTTTTTTGCACAGTATCAATGGAAGGTCTCACCCATCTCCGTTGTGGTTGGACTGTCACTGACAGAAGACCATTAGGGTTAAAAGGGGCTACTCTTTCTAGGCCAGTGTTTTTCCTTTTGTAGAGTACATTTGGCTTCTGGAATTCTTTCATTGACTCATGGAGGGTTGAAGGGAGGAAGTTTCAAGTAGGAAGTTGGAGAACTGATACTGTAATCAAGTCTAAGCATTATTTAAGGTTGGCAAAGACAAAAGCAGGACACAGCGTACTGAGCATTATCCATTTTTATTCCACTAGCAATTTTCTCTAAGATCAGAACATCCTGAGGTCTCCAGATTGGAAAAAAAAAATCAATTTTTGTGGCAGATTGAAATCAACCTTTTTCAAATAACCAAGTTGTGGTATTGTAAATTCAAATATAGTCTCCAAATAGCTGTAATTTTCTAATGTTTTACAAATAATAAAATTGAAAATAAATTATTTTCGTCTACTCTCAAACCTCAAAACCAAGAATTAATTCAACTACCATTATGGAGAAAAGAGAAACATGAAAAACTGAAAAATGTTGAAAAAAACTTATACAAATACTTATTTACCCAAAATTAGAAAAATGAACTGAAAGAGGTATGCATAAATATGCTGAAATTACATCAGGTGCTCATAGAAGAGTTGTTCTTAATGATCATATGCAATACTAATTTGTAGAAATTTTATACAACAGAAATTCATTTTTCAGAGTTCTGGAGCTGGAAAGCCCAAACTTAAGGTTTGGTGTTCTGTTTCATAGATGGTCCTTTCTAGTTGTGTCCTTACATGGTAGAAGGGGAAACTGGGCTTCTCTGACCTCTTATAAAAGCACTAATCCCACCTATGAGGACTACTTATAAAGAACTGATCACCCCCCAAAGGCCCACCTGCTAATACCATCACCTTGAGGGTTAGAATATGAAATATGGGGGAAGAGGGCACAATTATTAAGACAACAGCAGTGTGCCAGCTGAAATGTCTTTAAAGATTCACATCATCTTTATAAAAGAAAACCAGATTTTTGATAATTAATGAGAAGTATGCATCTTCTCAGTTTGTTACCAATGAGGAGTCAAATGACATGTTGAAATTCTTATATAATGTCTAACTGCACCAAACTTTTTTGATATTAAAATAATCACAGAAATAGTTTTGATTTTGCATAAAGTCATTTTTATGCATCATCATTTTCATGACAAAACATAATTGAGTGGTGAGAAGCAGAGGTCTGAGGTTTTTGTCATTTGATATGTGGAAGCTAATTCACAATAAGGGTGGGAAAGTGAGAAGAATTGAGTTACTTTATATTAGTAGAAGGGAGTGAAGGGAGGTTAAGGAATGATAGTAGAGTAAAACAGACATTTTTACCTCATGTGCATGTATGACTGCCTGACCGAAGTGATCCTGAAATATGTATAATCAGAAGAATGGGAGATTACACTCTATGTATGATCTCTCAAAATGCATAAATGTATTCTACTGCCATGTACAACCAATTAGAACAAATAAAATTTAAAAATTAAAAAAAATTAAAAAAATAAAAATTTTAATTTGACATAATAATTATATGTACTTAGGGATATGGTGATGTTTTGATACATCTATACAATGTTTAATGATCATATCAGGGTAACTGGCATATCCATCAGCTCAGTTATCATTTCTTTGTGTTAGGAGCATTCAAAGTCTTTTCTACTAGGTATTTTGAAATATACAATTAATAGTGTTAACCACAATGTAGCTATTGTGCACTGATCTGCTATAAACATTGATGTGGCTGTGTTACTGTAGTTTGCTGATTTTAGGTTCACAATAGCTAGATTGTGGAACCAACCTAGATGCCCTTCAACAGATGAATGGATAAAGAAACTCTGGTAAATATATACAATGGAATACTATTCAACCATAAAGAAGAATAATATTATAGCATTTGCAAATAAATGGATGGAATTGGAGAATATCATGCTAAGTGAAATAAGCCAATCCCCCAAAAACCAAAGACCAAATGTTTTCCCTGATAAGTGGAGGATGATATATAATGGGGGTGAGGGTGGGGAATGAGAGAATAATGGGGGAACTTTAGAATATGTAGAAGAAAATGAGAGGGAGGGGGTATGAAAAATGGTGGAATGAGACCGACATCATTGCTCTATGTACATGTATGATTATACAAATGGTATGAATCTGCATTGTGTATAACCATAGAAATGAAATTATGTACCCCATTTGTGTACAATGAATCAAAATGCAGTCTGTAAAAAATTAAAAGCCAAATAAAAGGAAAAAAATAATGTCAACCATATTTCCTAATATTAATTTTCAAAAAATGGAATATTTATGTTAAATTATATAATACATACCCCCCAACATAAAAACATCCAACTTTAATACACTTTAAAAGCAAACGTGGTGCAGCAACCTTCTAAATTAAGAAAAAGAATCCTGTGAACTCTCCAGAAGGCAGTCCATTACCCTCTCCCAAAAATGACATTCAGTTCGACTGCAGGAATCACTTCCTTGCTTATCTTTATACTTTTACCACCAACATATGCATTCTAACTATTGTTTTAGTTTTTCTAATTTTTGGATATTATATAAATTATATTATTAACTAGGGATTCATCTGATTTTTGAATGCTTTAACTCAACATTTAGTTTTGAGAAGCATGCATATCACTATCATTGATGTACACTTCCTGTTACATAAAATACATGACAATTTCTGTATCCATTCCACTATTGATGGACATTTTGGTTACTTTCCCTTTGGGCTCTCATGAACAATATGGTCATGAATATTTTGTACATGTCATTTGAAGCCTAGAAGCACATCTTTCTCAAGGGTGTTCACGTAGGAAGGAAATAGCTGGGATCCAAATATCTTTTTTTGTTGTTGTTGGGAGGGCTTCTTTGGTCCTATGTCTTTCTATACCCGAACTGAGCAAAATGACTCACCTCTATACTCCCAAGGATTACAGACAATTGTAGAATTGCCAACTCAGTATAAATTTATGCTGTCCAATTTGATAGCCACTAGGCATGGGGGCATTTAAATTTAAATTCAATTAAATATTCAGTTCTACAGTTTCAGTGACCACATTTTAAGACTCAACAGCTACCAATGGCTACTAGCTCCCACCTAGAACCAACTAGGTATAGAATCTCTCCATTCTCTCAGAAAGTTCCATTGGACATGTGGCTCTAGGATGCTCCTTCCTCCAGGGCCCAGGCTGTGACCTTTTGTCTTATATCTCCAAAGTCTTCCACAATGTCTGACAGAGTAAGAGCTTGATAAGTGTCTGTTGGGCTAGTCTTCCCCCAAGGAAGTTTACAGTCTGGTAGTAGGGATGAGGAGGAGAGGAAAAGAATTCTTTGCAGGGAGTTGCAATGTGCTTGCATTACCCCACTTTCCACCCATAATGTAATGGGAATGGGGAGAGGGTTGCTCTCTCTTTATCATAAATCCAGTAAGAAAGATATTAAGGTGCATACTTGAAGAGCTTTTATATGTCCCTCAGAGCTTGGGGACTTTAAAAATACAGTTTTCGGAGTCCCTGCAACTATTTACTGACTGTGTAACTTTGGGCAAGTTGCATAAACCATTGGCATTTCAGTTTCCTCATTTTTAATTTTGGATAATGATAATAACTATTTCATAGGTAATGCAAGAGTTAAATAAGAAAATCCAACCAAGGCACAAATAATAACAAATTACTGAACTTCATTTGAACTGGATCTGCTGGTTGGCAAATTCCTTTTGCTATAAATCTTTGAACATGTTCTTAAGCTCAGCAGCCTTTAGCAGCCAAGCAGAAAATCTGGCTTTCCACCAAACATGTGTGCTCTTTATTCTATAGCATGCAGTTGTCTCTGGGAGGCCCCCTGCCCAACTCGGGGCTATATCCCACCCCCTTGCACTCAGATATGCCCATGTTGCAATTACCATCAATGGAATGTGAGCAGAAATGATTTCTAACACTTCTAGGCAGGGTTTTCTTTTTTCCTTCCTCAATCCATCCAAACTTATCTGCTGCCATTTTGCCTTAGGTAGAAGATGGAGTTATTAACTATTTTCAGTTTATGATATGCTATTATGTTTTCCTTTAGCTTCAATCTGCAGAATCTTTCTATTATTCTCTATATGCTAGAGGTAGCTGAACTCTGACATTTTGTTAAAAGTCTTTGTTAAAAGTCATGTTATGTATGTTAGAAAACTATTATGTTGTTCGGGTGTGTGTTTTAAATTCACACAAATGATTTGGTGCTGTAGATCTTATCAAATTGCATATATATAGGGACAGGGGTTGTGGGTCAGTGGTAGAGCGCTTGCCTAGCACTTGTGAGGCACTGGGTTTGATCCTCAGCACCACATAAAAATAAAAGTAGGTAAATAAGTCATTAAATTTAAAAATTCCAGATGTGCAGATTAAGTCATTATATTATCTATCATGTCCTATTATGTTTTTAAGATATGAGGTTATATTGTACTAATACGCTTCATGTGTTTCAAGTATTGGTAGAATGTGAATCTAAAGTAGAGAGACTGACTTTTATGAGGGCCTAGTACCGTTTCTAACCCAAAGGCACAAAAATCAACTGCTGAGATGTTTGTATACAAGATTTGAAAACCTAGATTAATATAAATTACATGTGTTTGAAAATGAAATTGTGACATTAATTTAGAAGAATATCATCTAGTGAAGACATTACAGTTCAATGTATTCTATTTCATCCACTTAAATTGAAGGTATTGTAAGTTCTCTATAAATTTTGGAGATTCAGTGTTCTATCTGAAGTGCGTGTGGAAAAAAGATTTTCTCCCACTCTGTAGGCTCTCTTTTCACATTATTGAGTGTATCCTTTGTTGAGAAAAAGCTTTTTAGTTTGAATCCATTCATTCCATTTATTGATTCTTGCTTTGATTTCTTGTGCTTTGGGGGTCTTCCTTAGGAAACCTGGTTCTCAGTCAACATGATGAAGAGTTGGGCCTATTTTTTCTTCTATTTGGTGCAGGGTCTCTGGTCTAATTCCTAAGTCCTTGATCCATTCTGAGTTGAGTTTTGTGCAGGGTGAGAGATAGAGGCTTAATTTAATTTTATTACATAGGGATTTGTAGTGTTGCCAGCACCATTTGTTGAAGAGGCTATCTTTTCTCCATTGTATGTTTTTGGTTCCTTTGTCTAGTATAAGGCAACTGTATTTATGTGGATTTGTCTCTGTGTCTTCTATTCTGTACCATTGGTCTGCCTGTCTATTTTCGTGCCAATACCATGCTGTTTTTGTTACTCTTGCTCTGTAGTATAGTTTAAGGTCTGGTATTGTGATACCACCTGCTTCACTCTTCCTGCTCAGGATTGTTTGGCTATTCAAGATCTCTTATTCTTCCAGCTGAATTTCATGATTGCTTTCTCTAATTTCTATGAGGAATGTCATTGGGTTTACACTAAATATACAAAGAACTCAAATAAATAAATGGGTCAAGGAACTGGACAGACACTTTACAGAAAAAGATACAAAGGTGACTAATATATGAAAAAACATTCAACATCTCTAGTAATTAGAGAAATGCAAATTAAAACAACTCTAAGATTTCATCTTACTCCAATTAGAATGGATATTGTCAAGAACACAAACAATAATAGATATTGGTGTGGATGTGGGGGAAAAGGCACACTTTTACATTGCTGGTGGAGTTGCAAATTGGTGCAGCCACTCTGGAAAGCAGTGTGGAGAATCCTCAGAAAACTTGGAGTGGACCCACCTTTTGACCCAGTTATCCCATTCCTCAGTTTATACCCAAAGGACTTAAAATTAGTATACTACAGTAACACAGCCACATCAATGTTTATAGCAGCTCAATTCACAATAGCTGGATTATGGAACCAACCTGATGCCCTTCAACAGATGAATGGATAAAGAAACTGTGGTATATATACACAATGCAATATTATTCAACCATAAAAAGAATAATATTATGACATTTGCAGATAAGTGGATGGAATTGGAAAATATCATGCTAAGTGAAATAAGTCAGTCCCAAAAAACCAAAGGCTGAATGTTTTCCCTGACAAGTGAATGATGATATATAATGGGGGTGAGGGGTGGAGGGTGAGAGAACAATGGGAGGGGGAAGAGGGCAGGGGTATGAAAGATGGAATGAGACAGACATCATTACCCTATGTACATGTATGACTGCATGAATGTTATGAATCTACATTGTGCACAACCACAGAAAAGTTGTACCCCATTTGTTTGCAATGAATATTATTCAGCTATAAAGAAGAATAATTATGGCATTTGCAAATAAATGGATGGAATTGGAGAATATCATGCTAAGTTAAATAAGCCAATCCCAAAAAACCAAAGGCCAAATGTTTTCCCTGATAAGTGGATGATGATATATAGTTCGGGTGGGGGTGTGGAGAGTGAGAGATGAATGGAGGAACTTTAGATGATGTAGAAGGAAATGGAAGGGAGGAGGGGCTATGAAAAATGGTGGAAAGAGACAGACATCATTACCCTGTGTATATGTACGATTACATGAATGGTATGAATCTACATCGTGCACAACTATAGAAATGAAATGATGTATCCCATTTGTGTACAATGAATCAAAATGCAGTATGTAAAAAAAAAATTAATTAAAAAAGAACAATAAAAAATGCAGTCCGTATAAATAAAAACAAATAAAAAATGAATTAAAGGTATTATATCACATGAATGAAAAGAATTATGTCATTAATCCTAAACTACCTTTGTGTATGTTCTTAACAAATGCTTATATTGTGTGGTGAGTTTGCATTTAATAAATATAGTTCATATATAATCACAATAGATTATTCCATCTGCATTTCATATGCTTTAAATTGTATAAACTGTAGCTTCTTATATATTGTTTCTAATGTTCATAATCTTACAATGTTTCATTTTGATATTATGAAATAAACAAATAGATTCCTTAAACAACGTAATGTTTGATAACCCCATGGTACTAAAGGCCTGGTTAAGTATCTGACAAAATATTTTTTCTTAACTTCTTATGGAGAATTCAAAATAGACAAAATTAGGGAAAATAGTATAATAAATCATTATTACCCATTCCCAGGTTTCAGTAGTGATTAATTTATACCAAACTGGTTTTATTTGTTTTCCTTTATACTTACACTGTTTCTTATATTTTGAAGTAAAGTCCAGATATCATAACATTTTACTTCCTTAAGGTTAAGGATTCAATTATGTTCCATAGGACCATTATCATGCTAAAATAATAATTCCTTAAAGTATTCAAATTTCAAGTTAGTGTTCACATTTCCAATTTTTTATGACTTAAATTTTTCAGTCTGTGTTTCTTTTTCTATTTTTTTTTTGAAATTAGGTTACAAAAGTAATTAACTTCAAATAATTGGTTGCTATATCTCTTGGAAATTAGTTGTGTGTGTGTGGCTTTGATTTTGGTAACATTATGAATGCATGAACAAACAAATTTAAACATATTTGATATATGATAGTTTTTTTAAAAAAACATATTTACACAACTTTCCTTATAAAATAAGTGCTAATAGAGAATGCTGTACAAAACAAATCGATAGCTTCATAAGTTATCATCAGATGAACACACTTGTAGTCCTGTCCAGGTTAAGAAATAGAACATTAGCCCCTCAAGAGTCTTGCATGTGCTCCACCCTAACTAAATGAGCTCCGCTTCCCAAAAGTAATGATCATCTTGAATTTTACAGAATTTACTTCCTTGACTTTCTGTATAGTTTTATCTCGACACCATAACGTAGTCTTGTCAATTTAAAAAAAGATAGTAATGATAGTGAAGAACACAAAGAGAAAACCTACGCAATGTGAGAAAATCTTTGCCACCTGCACCTCAGATAGAGCACTAATCTCTAGGATGTATAAAGAACTCAAAAAACTTCACACCAAAAAAACATATGACCCTATCAATAAGTGGGCAAAGGAACTGATCAAACACTTCAGAGAAGAAATAGATTTGTCAACAAATATATGAAAAAATGTTAGACATCACTAGCAATTAGAGAAATACAAATTAAAACTATACTGGTTTCATCTCATTCCAGTCAGAATGGAAATTATCAAGAATACAAGTAACAATAAATGTTGGTGAGGTGTGGGGAAAAAGGCAGACTAATACATTGCTGGTGGGACTGCAAATTGGTGCAACCACTCTGGAAAGGAGTGTGGAGATTCCTCAGAAGACTTGGAACGGAACCACCATCTGACCTAGTTATCCCACTCCTTGATTTATACCCAAAGGACTTAAAATCAGCATACTATAGTGACACAGTCACATCAATGTTTATAGCAGCTCAATTCACAATAACTAAGCTATGGAACTAAGCTAGGTGCCCTTCAACAGATGAACAGATAAAGAAATTGTGGTACATGTACATAATGGAATATTATTCAGCCATAAAGAATGAAATTATGGCATTTGCAGATAAATGGATGGAACTGGAGGCTATTATACTAAGTGAAGTAAGTCAATGCCCCAAAACCAAAGGCTGAATTTCTCTCTGATATGTGGATGCTGACTCACAATGCAGGGAGGGGGGGTGCAGTGAGGAGGGAAGAGGGGATGTTCACTGGATTTAACAGGATGGAGCTGGGGGAAGAGAGGGGACATGGTAATGGTAGACAGTAGAATGAACTGGACATAACTTTCCTTTATTCAAATATGATTACATGACCACTATAGCTCCACATCATGTACAACCACAAGAATGGAAAGTTATATTCCATGTATGTATGATATGTCAAAATACATTCTACTGTCATATATTATTAAAAAGAACAGATAAAAAATTAAAAAAATAAACAAGATAGTCATATATTTCAACTCTCAAAATCTTTATATTACACTTCCTTTTTCCTTTTCTTTCTAATTTATTTGCTGATAAACAGATGAATCTGGGGTATTTGAGTTATGCGATTTTCTATAGTCTAAATTTCACTCTGTTTTGTATATGGTACAATTCAAACTATTTCTGTTATTTGTATTTTCTACAACTTGACAGGTGGATCCAGAAGTTTGATCATGCTGGGTGTGACCTTTTAACAGGCTATAGGTGATGCTCTGTTCTTTCATCAAGAGGCACATGTCTGATTTTATCTTTTTGCCTTAGATATGCAGTGCCTGGATTAGTTCGTGGAAGTTGCAAAATGATGAATTCTATGATTTCCTTTCAATTATTAATTTGAATATTTTTATAAAGATAGACTCCCTTTCACTTCTAATTTGGTTTCATTCAAATCGAGCTAGAAAAATGTCTCATTCTTTGCATTTATTTATGTTTTCCAGATAATGAACTGGCTGCCTGTCATCATCTCAAGATGACCACCTAGTGTTCTATTTCATTTTTGTAACATCCTTATAAACTCATATATTTAAACAATTTGATAGATGTGAGTATGCTTCAATTATCTTTTATTTAAACTTATGTTGTTTTTGTTTTGGCCAGTGAAGGCCTATGGGGAGTCCCTCTGACAGAATGCTAGCAGCCTTACATAGTTTTCCTGCAATTTGAAATGACAAGGTATTTCAGACTCAACTTGTACATTTCCTGCCAGAGACCTGGAATGAGTCAATTTTCCAAGAGGCCGTGGGTGCCAGGTTACAATCTGGGTGCTAGGAATGCTAACTACTAGAGAATTTATCATTATTTTTAGGTCCGTACAAGGCTAAAGCTAAGGTGTGTTTGTGTGGGTGTGTGTGTGTGGGTGTGTATGTGTGTGTTTGTGTGTGTGTGTGTGTGTGTGTGTGTGTGTTGATTTCTGAGAAAATTCCAACTCTTTAATTTAAATTCAAGATCACAAAATTCTGGAGTTTCTTAACTTTTTTCTTTATCAAAACTGTGTCTCCTTCTTCCACATTCAGATCCTGACTTTCAAGGACACATTGGTCAAAAGAAATAGAATAATTCAAAATTACAATTTACTTTATCCCATGTTACACACAACATTCTCAGAAAAACAGCATAACCACCACTTGTACAATTATTTTAAAAAGTTAAAATTACTTTTGTGTACATGTTTTTCATTTTATCCATGTTTTAAAGATTTCCTATATCCATACTAAGTACTGTATAGTACATGTTATACTCTTTCTCTTTTAGCTTCATTTGATTTTTTTTCTACAAGTAACTATATGCTTAATGCTTACCACCCATTCCCATGACACTATCTCTCTAGTTATTTTGGTTGTCCTAAGCTCATTTTCTAATAGCATCTCCAGTGAAGTTTAGAGGAAATGATATTTTTGATTCTTAGCATTTGATAATGGTTTCTTTGAGCTCAAGATACTTGAAAGTTGGTTTTACTGACTTTAATATTCTTGGTCACATTTTCTCATGTTGAATGTCTTAAACATATCTCATTTTCTCTGGTAAAAAGCATTCCTGTCAAAAGCAAAATGATAACCTAATTTCCTTTTCCTTATGAGTTACTTGCATGAGAGCAGAGGATATTTTTTCCTCCTATTCAAAATCCAGTAATTTTGTTTGAGTGTATCTTGGTGTTGGTCATTTCGCCCTAATATTCTCAGGGACATGGCATGCTCATCAGACCTGAGTTTTAGACCTCTTTAATTCAGGGAAACTTCCTTGAATGATAGATTTGTTTTTTGCTTTTAGTATTCCTGCTATTCCCGTACTTAAAAAAAATCTGCTTAGAACTTCTATTATCCTAATTTGCTCCTCCTTTGCCTATCCTCAATTTATGTCATTTTCTCCTGAATATTTTTTTCTTCATTTCTTTTAAATTTAAAATATTTTCCTTAGTTTTTTGTCATCTATTTCTCATAAGGAATTATTTGCTGTGTTCATTCCCTTTTGTGTTCTTTCTAGATTAGTTTTTATTTCTAGAATGTTTTTCTTTTATTTTAAGTTATTTCCCTGATTTCTTACACTTCATTTCTGAGTTATTCTTCCATTTATGGTGGGTTTTCATCCACTGTGTCATTTTCTTTGGCCATTTTAAAAAATAGAAGGTTATGACTTTAATTTGTGCTTTAATCAAATCTTTTTATCATACTTTTCATGTTTATCAGACTGCTATTCTGCTTCTACGGGATTTAACCATCAGAGTTTTTTTTTTTTTTGCTTTTGTTTTATATGAAAGCTCCTATAATTTTAGAAGGAAATGTGTTTTAAGGTAGCTTTTTGGCTTTGCATAGCTTCTTTTTCTATTGTTTCATATCATATTAAAAAATAGAGCAGCTTATTTTGAAAGCATCCTGGGTCCATTCCCCTTGGCCACTCTTCTCTGTGCTTCTGTGCTAGCTATATCCTGTGCACTTCTTACTGACTCCCAGAAATTACTCCTCTATTTGGGTCTGTCTTGGAGGGCAGGCCTGTGCTGGATTAATTTTGTGGATTTTTGGAGGCTAGTCTGCTGCAGAGCCTTCAGATGCTGTTGTGTGCCACTGATCTGCCAGTGATATTTATTGGCTATTTTTGGGTTCTCTTCTTTTCACAACCACTAGATAGATATCCTCTTGCCTCACTCTGCTTATTCCTGTGTTGACAGTGTGTAGGTGGTTTGTCTCCAGTCACCTTGCCGGGAGTTTGTGGGTATAAAGTGACATGGAGGATGGTTACTCACTACAATAATGGCTTCAACACTTCCTCAGCTCCCTATAGTGCATTCTCATCCTCATATAAAGAGGTAGAAACTTTTTTCCTTTTGAATCTTGGATGGCCTTGTAACCGATTTGACCACTAGAATGGACAGAAAGTAACATTCTGGACAACTCTTGGGCCTCAGCCACAATTTTGTAAGCAGTCTCAGTTGTAAGGACAGGATCTGTAAAGAATGGAAATGCTTGGAATAACAACTCCCAGACAAAAACCCTGTGAAGGAGTCATCTTGATGTTCTAACCCTCATGAGTCCCCTGCTGGTTGTGGACCTATCTAAAATACTAGTTATTTTATGACATAAAACAATGGAGTAGCTTCTAATACAGCGATAGGAAATAGAATACCTAGTTTTTTTTTTGTTGTTGTTGTTGTTTTTTTGTTTTTTTTTTTTTTTTTTAGAATACCTAGTTTTATTATAAAAGATGCCCAGAGATTTAGTTTTGTTATCTAGTTACACCTCTATTTTTATGTGGGGATTTGGAGAGAGTTTCAAACACTGTCCTGTAACACCCTCCGCCCAAATCTTTCCAGAATCCACTCTGACATAAGATTATAAGGTTCTTCTAGGATAGACCTCAGTCAAGACCCATGAAACCACCAGGGAGTATAATTCAGAACCAGAACAGAACACAGGGAATTTATAGCTTCCCCTATGAACTTTGACCTTCTAATCAACTCTATATGAAAATATACTCCACTCATTTTCTGCCCCCTCACTCCTTGTTGCAATACGTAATGAATAAGTTCACAATCCAGATATTTGACATTAGTTCTATGGATAAAGTTGAGTGCCACAGTTTTCTTAGTCCAGATTGCTAGAAGTATCAATTAAAAATTTTAATAATCATAAAAACAAAAAAAGAGAGTGAGTCATGTGTTGCACTGCAGGCAAGCTAATAACATCACTAATTTAGAAAGTGATCCATTCAGTCACTCAAAAAGTACTGATTAAGTGCATATTATGATCCAGGGACTGTCTGAGGTATTAGGGTACCAGGTATGTACCCTGAACAGAACAAACATACCTACCCTGAGGAATGAAAGTCCATTGTCTTATATTCTTAAATGTCTGTTCAGTGATCATCCTCTTGTTACTTAAAGCATGTCCTTGGAGGGTGGTGCCAAACCCACTTTCAGATCCCCGTGACAATCTTCAGCATTCTCCCTGGAAAGAGTTCTGGTAAATATCACTGGATTCATTTCATCACATTTCTGGTGATGGCCCAGAGTCCCTTGAAAATCTGTTTACCTGGATGCTATTTACCTAGTATTTTCCTGTTTCCAATTCTGATTTCAAAGTGTTACCCAAATGTGGCAAGTAGTTTGGAAGGAAAATTAAAGTGATAAAAAGATTTAAATCCTTTTTTCTTCTTGTTGTTGTTGTTTAAAAAAAAAAGCTAATTAGGCAAGGTACTTAAACACTTCCAATTACCATAAAATTGTACACTTCCTTACATTATTAAGACCTTGGGGTTTTTGTACCCCAGTGGAGGAAGAGGAAATAAGTAATAGTGGTAGTTAAAGAAGAAAAAAGAAGGAATAAAAACCCATATTCTCAACACCCACAATTTAAGAAAATCTAGTATTTTAGTAACTTCCCTCATGTACTACCTGGAAATTTACATTAACAGGAAACTTTCTATCCACCTCTGACTCTCCTTTTCCCATCCTTGGTTCTACTGGGATCTGTTAGTGGGCGGAAGACATTGTCATTGTTTATAATGTTCATAATCCTGCATGGATGTGAATGACATATATTTAGAAATCAAAATAAAGCTTTAGGAAGATCTTCAATTTAATGGAAACTAGTCTAGTCATTTGGGAACCACAAGAGCTTTTTAGGGAAAACCTACCTCTGCCAGCTGGAGGAAGTGTGGGTGTATGGGGTCCCCATGATACCTGTGATGTCAGTCACCGCCAGCCTGAGGCTGATTGGCTCTGAAGAGCTGCAGCAGAGTTTAAATTCCTGCACCATCAGAGAAGTGTTCAGAATAGCAACACCAGAGTGGCTTCAGTGAGATTTCCTCTGTGAGAACTTCAATCCGTTTTTTGAGACTTTTTGGAAAAGACTTGGTGAACTTAAAAGGGTAAGGTTCTTTCATCATTTCATGTTAAAAATGACTTTTGCTGTGTGTTGAATGACTTTTGTATGTTAAATGTGTAATATTTTGAGGGGCATTAGGCTTTGCTGAGAAAGGTGGGGGAGCGCTGAAGTTTAGGTAAAAATGCTTTCCACATTTATATCTTGCTAATGTCATAGTAAAAAATGATATTAAAATGACGGAGTAAGTCAATAGAGTCAGGTGTTTTTTATTTTTTGGAAATGCTCTAATAAGATCTGTTCATAGTGTTTCTGAAAGGAGAATTTTACTGAACAGGGACTGATGGAAGGTCATTTCAAAGTTTAGCTTTAATTAGCAAAACAAACTTTTACATGTAGGCTTCCTGGATATGAAGATGTGAAAGAATCTACACTAGGCTAACAGGACTTTCAAAATACAGTCTTTTCAATCAAAACCATTTTATATTGTTCATCTAGAAAGCATTCAGCAATATTCATTATGAACTAGATAAGTAATTGAAAGTATGTGCTAAGATCACTGAAATGACCCAAGGTTGTGAAATGGCAAGGTGTTTCTGCTGGTTGGCTGGGTCTTCATGTTAGCATAATGCTTTGTGTGTAATCAGAATTTTGTAAATGTTGAATATGATTGTCTTTTAAAAGATTTTCTGGTGTAGAAGACGTAGGTATGAACTCTCCATATTATTTTTACTTGCTGCATTTACTCCACTTCTGCATTGGTAGCATGAGTATTTGTCCTCCACATCAGAGAGGGGAGCTGGGTCAGGCCATGCATTCTGCATGACACCTACCAGATCCCATGTGTAATTTCAATACTTCAAGCAAGCTGTCTTCTTCAAGAGCAATAATTTCTGGTTAGTTAAACTCTTAGTTCAACCAAGGTTCATGTAGATTATCCTCCTTTACAACCCTGTTGATTAAAAACATGTGAACAAGCATTTTCTAAAGAACATTATTATCATCCTCCAAATGGTGATGTGGGTCAGTGTGTCTCAGATGCTTAGGGTCCTTCCCAATCTACATTTGGGATGCCTCTGGGTTATTTCACTGCAATTGAAGGCACATAACATTGAATTGATTGTAACCAACTGCAAGAGAATTACAAAAGGAAAGAATGAAATTTTTTATTGATTTATTTGTTTGGTTTTCTGAATTCCTGATAGAGTTCACATCTTGACCAAATTTCTTTTTATTTTCAAAAGTAATAATGTAAAAAATGTCACAGATTCTGGTTAGTTGGATTATGGGAGAATTTACTTTTGTAAGACCAGTTTATTATTATTATTATTATTATTATTTTATTTTTTATACATTGCTGTACACTCGGCACCTAGAACAGCACCTGGCACATTAACTGTTCTCGACAAATACTTGTTTATTGCTAATAAATAAAAACATTGTTCACAAATATTCATTTTTTCCCATTAATTTTCTTGAGGATAACATGGTTAAGAAAAAAATAAACAAGTTTAATGTAACTGTTTTCCAAGGTGGGGAAGAGTCTATGATCTTTCAAACTTTTATTTTCTTCATTTGCCTTATTTCTTTCATTTCAGTTTATATAAAAGAAGACCTGTACTTTACATGTGAGTCTTAACTCTGAGGAAATCTCAGAACAGAACAGAACAGGTTTCCTTACTTGAGAACCCAGGCTTGGAATCTGAACCACAATTCCTCCTCCAGATCACAGTTGTTTGGATCTTTTCAACTCTGGGAAAACAATTCAGAAAGGTTAAGAGTCTCTATTGCACTGACTTCCACACAGTGGGACCTCAGGATAATGACATCGGTTTCCTCTTGTCACAGGCTCTTGCTGTAGAATGACAGCATACAGAATACAGAAAAGACATCAACCAATCAAAAAGAGCTTGGGATTCTGGATGCATAATTTTCAGGCTTGCAGCAATTTATTTATTATTCAGAAGAAGGCTATGGCTTATCTGCTTCTACTTGGATACTAGCTACAAAGCTTATAGAAGAAGTTTGGTGCTCTCATTTGGAAATGTACCTCACAAAAATACCATTATTCTTATAAAAATACTAATTGTAAACCTAATATAGGATTTAAAAATCTGACTTTCTTTAATGCTTGAGAGGAGTGGGCTTTATTCTTTGGGAGGCAACATCAGCTGTCTCAGGACTCTCGGGTGTCTTTTATTTTACTTAACCAAGCTTCTATTTGGGAAATTATTGCTTTAGTTCATGATGCTAGGTGGTATTTCTAAAAGCCTAAACAAGTTAGTGCATCTTCCTTATGTTTCACAATATCCTGTTCCTGAGAAACCTGAACACTGGAAGCATGCACTTCCTTGGCAAAAAACCCTACAACATTCACTGGTTTAGAAGGGATGCATGGTGACATGTCCTCATATTTTAATTGTTAGATAATAGGGAAGGTAAAGAGAACTTTTTGTAGGGAAGTTATAAGAGAACTCAGTAGTCGTTCACCTTTTATCAAGACTGGAATACGTGCTAGTGCTCAGAACATATGAAAGTGTCATTCTATTTAAATTTCATTTGGAACTTTAAAATGTTGAGTTGACTAAATTTCATTTGACCTGCGAAGTTGAAACCATTTGCCTATAGTTCTTCTGAGAATATTGTATTTGGGAAAATTTTAATTTCTTGAAGAATGAATCTAAAAGAATCTTTAAAAAATGTTGTTACTGTGGAAACTAAAGGGAAATAATATCTGTTGAATTGGGACTTGTTTTAAGTGCAGTTGGTAATTTTTATGAGTTCTTTTCAGTTGACACTAGGCAAAGGATTTAAGAAGAAATAAAAATAACATCAAAACATAAAGACTGACATGTAACTTACTGAATTAGAATAAAGAAAATAATACAAATTAAGAATAGTTTTCTGAGTGGGGATAATACTCATAAAATAAGAGGCTCTGACAATTTGAATGTGAAAGTATCCCTTATCTTTATCTTAAGATTTCTATTATTTTATTAAACAAATTGAATATGAGTAGATTAGTCTTAAGCTCAATGTTTTAGACATGATTCAGCATATTCAGACATTGAGCAGAAAGTTCTTATTTTTGAGAACAAGGGTTAAAATCAGTAGAAGCACTTTAAAATCAAACATAATCCTCTGCTCATTGGACTGATTTTATTTTATTCTGTGATTTGTGCATTGGTATTTAAAAAAAAGTTTTCCTAGGTAATACTAATATATAGCTAGGACGAGAATCTTTGATGACTCTTTTGACAGTAGTTCAGGATAAGTTCAATATTTAAAGAAAAAAATCAACAAATGTGAAGTCTGAAATAAACTTGCAGGATTTAAAAAGTATACCTGTGGAAGTGCATTGGACAAATATGTTAGATCAGCTTTCAGGGATTTCTACTACAGAGCAAATAAATGATTTTCATTTAAATCTTTTTGATAACTTTTCACATTAGCATCCAGTAGGTCTATTTTTAGATATAGAACAAATTGTTTTTAGAATCATCAGTTCTTGAAGTGTGAAATGAAGCTACCTCCCAGAAAGATGCAGTTTGATTTGGCATGTTTCTCTCAGCATGATTCACAAGTGTATCCCAAACCTCTAATCTTCCCTAGATCCTTCAGTGCTGAGAATGACACCCAAGAGAATTTAGCATAGTCACGTATAATGTATGACTAACTGTATCACAGTGGATATTAAGAGCTTTCTGGAGCTGTAATATGAAGCCTGCCACAGTATATCTTTTGCAGATCAAGAAGAAAGTACAAAAGCAATTTATTTTGTCTAGACATCATTATGCTTTATAAATGCGACTTAGAAGCCTGTGTGTGTGTGTGTGTGTGTGTGTGTTATGTGTGTACAGATTCCACCACCTATCAGTGATGTCAATAAATGAGTGATTTAGGGGGATTTGCTTGGCTAGGTTGCTCTGCCTTACCAAGCTGCAGAAGTATAGTGAAAGTGAACATTTCTCTGTTCCCTTTCCTTTCATTTATTTTTTTCCATTCATCACATTTTATGTGTTAGTGAAGAAGTGTTTTTAGACTTCCTCATTGAAAGTTTTCAGTTTATCTCTTAGGGGTGAAGTTTTAGTTTATTTTTTAAAAATAGCTCTATGGAGATATAATTTGCTTAACAAATACATATCCTATTTGAAGGATAAGTTTCCTGGGTTTTGGTATATTGAGTGAAGCAACTTTCACCATGATCACTTTTCGAATATTTATATCACCTGTGAAAGATATCCTGCATATCTTATCCATCATTCCTCAACCCACTGTCCCAAGCCTGAGCAACCACTAATCTAGTTTCTATTCCATGGATCTGCCTATTCCAGACATCTCATATAAAAGGCATGTGGTCTTTTATGTCTGGCTTCTTTCACTTGCATAATGTTTTCAAGGTTCTTCTACCTTGTAGCATTGATCACTGCTTTGTTATTTTTATGGTCGAATAATATTCCATTATATGGATACAGTCCATTTCTTTATTAATTCATCAGTTGATGAGTATGTTTGGTTTTTTTAATAGGAAGAAACTTAAAAAGTTGAAGGTCCTTGATTTCTTTAGCCTGGTATAAAACTTCGATGTCCTTCATTACAGGTAGAGGCATCACACCCAACTATGAAGACTGGCATCCTGATTATGTTCCTTTGGGGGTTATCCTGTGCTCTCCCAGTAAGTGTCAGAGTCAGGGCACATGTACATACATAACTTTAAATCTAAAATTCCACAATTTTCATTGGCTGTGAACCCAAGTGACTGAGTATATTCCAGTCCGATGATCATTGTAGTTTGTTAGAAAGTCGTTTGCTTTGTAATATCCAAGTTATTCCTTATTTTGTTCAGTTAACCCAATAGTTATTAATGACCAATAACTCATTTTCCCACAATAAACAGTGATTCTCAAAGTGTCACCCAGACCTGCAGAGTCAGGATCTGCTAGCGCTTAGTTAGAAATGCAAATTTTGAGGTCGTACTTTACATCTACTAATTTAGACATTATAGGAATGGGACACAGCCATCTGTCTTTTAACAAGATGTCTAGGTGATCCTGATGCAGACTAAAATTTGACTATCACTGATCCTAAGTGTACATCATGTTAACTACTGCCTTGGAATATTTATTTTTGTGGTGCTGGAGATCGAACCCAGGGCCTTACACAAGCTAGGCAAGTGCTCTGCCGTTGAGCCAGACCCTCAGCCCTCTTGGAAGTTTCTCTATGGGTTAACTAGGAATCCTGATTTTTCCTAGGTAGCCAGGTATCAAAATACTGAAACGGAGAGCTCTGAAGAATGGAAGGTGAGTATACATATTACTTTTTGAAAGATTTAATTTAAATATATGATTGGAATGACCCAATGACTCCATTGCAAATGCTGAAATTGCTAGTGCATTATGACCATATTAATAGCCTAAGTGCAATTTTTAGTCATATCAAAAAATAATGCTTCAATTCCAGCTTAATAGTGTAATTTGGTGAGGAGCATCTTTTTCTTTCAACTTTATTCTTCCAGTAGATGTGTGGAGTAGTGCAAGGGGGTGAATAACAATGAAAGAAGACAGTCCATGAGAGATTAGGATTTGAAATCTGTTTAAATGGTAGATGTCTCATAGGCAGGAAGTCAAGTCCAATGAGGTGAGAAAAGAAAGAAGAATGAGAGGACACTGGAGTGTTTGGAATGAAGGTGATGCTTATTGATGTTGAACTCTCCATAACCCAGTAGTTAGTAATTCTCAATAACACAAGAATCATTGCCAGGCATGTTTCTGAGGACTATGTTTAGAATTTCTTATTTTTGCACCAACTCAATGGATTAGACATCATATTTTAGTTCCATTTTACAGATGAGAAAACTGAGGCACAGAGAGTAATGTAGTCTGTCTAAGTTACATGGCACTGAATTTATGCCACTTGGCTCCAGAATCTACCTTCTTACCCAGGGTGACATGGCCCTTTTAGGAAGTGGGTCAGGTAGGTCTATGATGTCTCTAAATTCTTAAGACTGACAGTAGAAGTAAGGGTTAAGATCTTACTCTGAGACAGAGCCTTTTGCTCAATACTTTGTTTCTTGCTGTCTTTTGCAAACGATACAACTTGGGCACAGTGCTTTTGGTGGTGGCCAACTAATGTCAGAGGCCTGCTGTGGGGTCCTGCCCCTGCCTTAGACTAGGATAGACATTGCAGGGTGTATTAGGAACTTTCATGGGAGAAGTCCATAGGCTGACTAATTTAAAAGCAGTCACTGTAGATCCTCTCTCTCATTTAACCAGAGACTCACAAACATGCCTTGTTCTCAAGTCTAGCCTTGGCATGAGAAAAATACCCCATGTCTTGCTCTCTTCTACCCATTAATTCCAAATGATAACTGACTAGAGTGGAGTTTGCCATTGTGCCTGCCTGCAGTATCAGAGAGCAAAGGCAAATGATTACAGCTCCCTTCTCGGAGACATCCCAGCCCGGCACTGCTGAGAGGCATGTTGAAGACATGCAAAAGCAACACCCCCCTGCTCTAGGTGTGCCACATAAAACCTTGTCCGGCTCAAGGGAAAGAGGAGAAGAGATGGTGGGGTGTGAGGGGTTGGAGGTGAGACAGAAGTTACTCAGGCATTCCTTTTTAATTTTAACTTTTTATTAGAACTTTATAGTTATACATAGTAATTGTGTTCATCCTGACAAGCTCATATATGCATGGAATTTGATTGATCCCCCCTTTACTCTCCTGTTCTTTTCCTCTCCCATTCTCCTTCCTCTTCTTTACTTGTCTTTTTTTTTTTTTTTATAGTCAATTGGTTATTTTTACTTGTGCATAAAGGTGAAATTCCCTGTGATATAGTTATATAAGCACATAATATGATTCTTAAGAATTCATTCTGCACTGCTTCCTTTATTGCCTCTCTCTGCCTCTTGGTCTCCTTCTTCTACTATGATCTTCCCTTTATCTTTATGTTATCCATTACTCAGATATTCTTATAGTTCTCATGAGACTCAGGAAAGTGAAATAAATCACAACTGTGAATACAGCAGTTGAATTTCAGATTTAGCATTTGATTTTAATATCAGTGCTTTTCAGTGACTCAAGAAAGATTTAATGGCTTTATCAGTTCAATTTTGTCTACTATTGAATTTGATAGGGGGGATGTTCTCAAAATGTATTGTTTCTTTAGTTTATATCACATTGACTAGTCCTCAAGATGTTTTCATAGGTATTAGCCAATCCCATCCTCACAGTGACCTTGCAAGTTAAGCATCATGGGTGTTTTTCTAATTTATGAATAAGAAACTGACATGTGTATTGAATTGCCCACCTTCATATAGAGTAACAGACCACTCCAACTTACATGGGTCTTAAGGGTCTCCCAGAACACATGACTTTCAGTGCTAACATCAGGATGGTTGACTTGGAGAACTGAAACCAAAATCAATGAGTTCATTGAGACTAAACTCTGGGTTCTGAGATTCAATGTTATTATTCTATGTTATAGTTGCTCTAAATTGTAAGAACTTCAAAGAAAGTATACATATATATGTATGTGTGTGTATACCTGTGTATGTATATATGTATGCATATATATATTATATATATATATCTGTACATATACAGGTGTATAGCAGTGTACACACACACACACACACTATATATATAATATACATATATATACACACCACATATATATACATGTATACCTATCTATATATTTGTAAATGCAGCATTAGATATTCAAAAATCTTCTGGGTATTTTAGGTCTTTTCAGGTTATTAGTCATTTTACCTTCATTTTCCCATAAAACTTCATTATTAGTTATGTAAGTTATAAAATATATACCAAAAAACTTTAAAAAAATCACCTAAAATTATTCCAAATATTTGCAATGATGTAATCCATCTATGAAAGAGTAATTTGTTTTCCTTTCTTTCTTTTTTTTTCTGTCAGGATCATTTGGCTCAGTCACCAACACCACCCACGGTAACTATCTCTTTTATTTTTGTCATAAATATGTCATGAAGTAACTTCAACACTCTTTTCATTGCCTTTTACCATTTTGAAAGTAGTAAATACAAACTTCAAGCAATTGATGTGGATCATATTTTTTTCTTTCCTGAGGAATTACTAAAAGGAAAACAAACATTTATTTTCCCTTTCAGGAGAACAGTGAGTCATCAGAAGAAAGTAAAGTTAGCTCAGAGGAACAGGTAATTAAACAAGCCTTGCTTAACTTCTTTGGCTACTTAGGAATTGAAGGAAATGATGATAGATTAAATTACCTGAAAACAGTTCTAAATATAATATTTTCTAACCATTGGCTATGCTGGCTAAATAGTCCCATAAAATGAGAAAGGAAAAATGAGTGGGGAGAATTCAAATGTGGACATGCTGTTCATTCCATTTTTACCATCTGAGATATTGTGGTCCTAAATGTCCCTCCTAGTTAAAAAAAATAATCTTGTATGTGTACACACCAATGGTTATTAGGTCTGTTAGTACTAGCTCACTCAATAATCTGAAATATTGCTTTTACAATTAGAGCAGTTCAGGAAAGGAGAGGGAAACTATTCTGGCTCACATGAGGTGCCACTGGGCCGGGTGTGCTCTTCCATGTCAAGAACACATTGAGGAGAGGAGATGAGAAGAGAAGAGAGGAGCGTTGTGGGGAAGCAGCTTGAGAAGAGCTGCTTTAGCAATAACTTTCTTAATTTCATCTTTGCTCCTGGGGGTTAAAAAAGCAGTCTTAGTTTATATGTCTTTATTAAGAAATTCACTTCTTAAATTTTTTTTTGAGACTGAATGTTATTACTTTTTAAGCTGTCTTAACTTTTTACTTATTCATTTATTTATTTTTGTAGTGCTAGGGTTTTAGCCCAAGGACTCACATGTACTAGGCAAGTGCTCTGCCACTGAGCTACACCCCCAGCCCTGTCCTATCACTATGACCAAACTCAACCCAGTACGGGGTCCAGAGACTCCAGGAATGTTGTTTCTCCCTGAAACTTCCACCCACATTGCTACACTCAGCCAGTGTCGGAAGATGAATTATCAGACTATTTAACTCCAATTTACTAATGGTTTGTCAGAAGAACATTCTAGAAGTTAAAAGCAGAGAGCTGGGGAAATGATTTTCCTGAAGACTTTGTGATTTATTACCTTAAAGTTCTCAAGCGAGGGTAACAACTGCTTGAGAAGAGCATGATGTGTGCTCGATAAGGTAGGGTGGGCTAAACCCACACATTTCCACCGTACCTGTGCAGAATTCCAGAACTGGGAAGAGATGGGAACATCATGCACTCCGAATGGGAACTCAAGACACTGCTCAGTGGGGACATGTGGCAAAAGAAAGAGAGAAAGAAAAAAACAAACTTGACACATATGCTGTGTTATAAAGAGAGCAGATTTTTCCAGGGCATTAATGTATGAAGACCCACTGTGCTTCCTTATTTGTGCAGAACATGTAGTTATTCATAGGATAATCTCTCTGACCTCACACTTAGAACCAAGCTGACTTGAGGGTTGTGCTAGTGTTGCCTTCTGAGACTTCACAGGCAATTCTCTACCTGTGCTCATGAGACAGGAACATGATTTGGGTGAGGTGTATATATACCTTACTATGATATTAAATTAATTAATTAATTAGTTTATTTTAAATAGTTGTTGATGAACACAATACCTTTATTTTATTTATTTTTATATGTTGCTGAGGATTGAACCCAGTGCCTCACATGTGCTAGACAAACACTCCACCACTGAGCCACAACCCCAAACCAATGTTTTATTTATTGATTTTTGAACTTAATGTTTCACCCTCTTGACCTAACACATTTTTTTTTCAGCACAGAGTTGATTAGAAATAAAGGTCATTTTAGAATAACTGAATATTTTTAAAATTCTCATTTTAAACTAAACAATTCGATGGTTGAACATTATAAACTAACTCCTTGATTTATAATACTTTTCTGAGGGGCTAAAGTGCAGCTGCAGAGCACTTGCCTAGCACAGAGAAGGCCCAGGGTTCCATTCTCAGCACTGCTAAAAAGAAAAAAAAAATTCTCTGAATTTTATTTAAGGAATCATATTTATAGTATGATTTAAGTTCTATAAATGTGATTTCCTGAAATCACATTCTTTGAGAAAAACTGCAGCATTGAATGAGGGGCACCTGTACAAAATGGGAGAGCATGTGTTTCAATCCCTCTTCCTTCCCATTTCAGCTCTGGTAGAGATGTTTCTAAACAGTAAGATTGACCCTAGGTTAGAGGAGGAAGGAAGCAGAAAAAGCCTGAATAAGCATGAGGTAACTCCCTCCTTATCAGCTCCTAGAGTGACCATGTTCCTTAACCCCCAATCCAGGCAAATGTGGACCCCGGTGACAGTGCCGAGCTGGAGGATGACCTGGGCTCTGATGATCGTCAGTATGCCTATAGACCAGCTGGCGGCCTCTCTAGAAGTACAGGAAAAGATGATAAAGACGATGATGAAGATGACAGTGGAGACGACACCTTTGGTGATGAGGACAATGGCCCATGGCCTGAGGAGAGAACAGGAGGTGGAATTTCCAGAGCCGATGGTGATGATTCTGCTGATGCCACACCATCCAGTGAAGAGAGCACCTCACCAGAGGACAGTGACCAAGACACCACCAGCGAGAGCAGGGACCTTGATCTCGAGGACGATGTGGGCAGCAGGCCTGGGGGAGAGGACTTCACTCAGGAGAGCGAGAGTGAGGAGCACTGGGTGGGAGGTGGCAGTGAGGGGGAGAGTAGCCACGGGGATGGCTCTGAGTTTGACGACGAGGGAATGCAGAGCGATGACCCCGACAGCACTAGGAGTGAGAGGGGCAACTCCAGAACGAGCAGTGCTGGCGTCAAATCAAAAGAATCAAAAAGGGACAGTGAGCAGGTAAGCACTCAGAATTCCGGGGAGAGTCAATTAGTGGAGTATCCCAGTAGGAAGTTTTTCAGAAAGTCCCGGATTTCTGAGGAAGATGGCGGAGGTGAGCTCAACGGTAGCAACACAATGGAAGAAGTCAAGAGTGACTCCGACTCCAAAGAGGCCGACCTCAGCCAATCCAGGGAGGACAGCAGGAGCGAGTCTCAAGAGGACAGCAAGGAGAGTCCGTCTCAGGAAGACAGTGAAAATGCACAGGAGCCCAGCAGTGAGTCCAGTCAGGAGGGTGACTTGGCCTCTCACGAAAGCAGCAGTGAGTCTCAGGAAGAGGTGGTGAGCGAGTCCAGGGGTGACAACCCAGATAACGTCAGTCGTGCAGGGGACCAGGAAGACAGTGACTCCAGCCAGGAGGACAGCCTGAATACGTTCTCCAGTTCAGAGAGCGAATCCAGAGAACAGCAAGCTGACAGTGAGTCCAACGAGAGCCTGAAACTCTCAGAGGAAAGCCCAGAGTCCAGCGAGGAGAACAGTTCCAGTCAGGAGGGTCTCCAGTCGCAGAGCGCCTCCACAGAGAGCCAGAGTGATGAAAGCCAGTCTGAGCAGGACAGCCAGTCTGAGGAAGAGGCTGACAGTGATTCCCAGGACAGCAGCAGGTCAAAAGAAGATAGCAACTCCACTGAGAGCACATCAAGCAGTGAGGAGGATGGCCAGCCCAAAAACATGGAGGGCGACAGCAGAAAATTAACAGTTGATGCTTATCACAACAAACCTATCGGGGACCAAGATGACAATGACTGCCAGGATGGCTACTAGCATCTGCTTTCCTAAGAAGTGGTTCTCACAGAAAGGACTTGTGGGAGCTTCAGAGTAGGGAAGCTATTACATCTGTAATTTATTAGTATTTTGATCAGAAAGATAACTTGAGACCATTTCTTTCTGAAAGGAATTGCTGGATATAACACTGGTTTCTAGAGTGTCACCATTCCATAGAAGTTTAAATAACGTGGAATGCACCAAAATATACTCATTGAGACCAGAAGTAAGGAAAGATGTGCCTTATATCTCACAGTGGAATAGTTCCTAACTCATTAACCTGAGAGACAGTTATTGAGGTCCTGTTATGGCCCAGGTACTGTGCTAGGTGCTGGGGGATGTAAAGAAGCTTCAGATTTGTTTCCTGCTCCTGAGGAGCTTATAGAAAGACACACAATGCTCAAGAGTTAGAGGGATACGGAAGAGAACAACAAGAATGGCAACATTACACATGGTAAATGCCATAGCAGAGGTACAAACAAGATCTATAGAGTGCAGAAGGGGTGATTAACTTTGTCTTGGAAAGTTAGTGGGTTTCACAGTGGAAAAACCCCTGGAGTTGGAAGGTTGCATAGGATTTTTCCATTAAGAGCAAGAGAATTCTATTTATTTTTGGGTTAAAGAATACTAATTCTTATGTAATTAAATATTTAGTTTGTGAAAGCACTTTGAAATGATGGAGGTGTTTTGGAAAAGCAGAACTTATTTTTTCAACTAAGGTATCCTATGCAATGATTTTTGAGGGACTCCCATGATTACCTCAGTGGTGATGGTGTGGAGGACTTGGTAGGAGAGAGTGGGGAAAGAAATCCATCTTTACATAGAGAAATTTTACCTTTATTTTTTTTCTAAAATCAGTTTATGTGCAATGCTATAAAAATTGTCCTCTGTGTTCTTTAAATGTGTTGCAAAATTCTGTATAGGGTTCAATTGATTTTTGTCAAATACCATTTGAAATGTTACCTCAACATAAAATATTTGTTTTGTAATAAAGATAATAATGCCCAGAAGAAATATGTACTTATTTGTTATGGTAGTACTCATTATGAGGATATACTTATGGTAAAGAACTGTTTCTTTAAAACATAACATTACAGAATAGTTTATTAGCTTTCTCACTTAAAATGAAAGACTTCCTTAAATTATTTCATGGCAATGCTATTTATAGCTCAGCATTTTGATAAAATTACATGTTGCTTGTGATGTTTCACTAAACATACCTATTTTGGGGTGGAATAAAAATGAAGTAAACTCTTAGTTTTTGCTGGAGGCCACAACAACAACTCCTGATGTTTGAGTTTAATGTTGGTTTATGCTGGTCTCACACTCTTATATGTGGATATTCTAGAAGCTACAGGGAAACATGTTCCTTATATTTTGATTCCTATGAAGGAAACTACTTCACCTTCTCTCTTCTTTACAAACGAGTTTTTCCCCATCCTTCCACTGGAGTGCCCTAGAATTCTCCTTGTTGAGGAAATCAAGAAGACTTCTACCTTCAGTCTGCTCCTTCTCATCCTTCACATGGTTCCCTCACGAGGTGAAAGCTGTATTCACTTCAGGAGTGTGTGTGTGTGTGTCCTCCTGTTTTCAGATTTTTATTTAGTAGATTTGAAGTGAGACTCAGATTTCTGTATTTCAAAAGGGAACCCAGAAGATTGTGATGGAGCCCATCCCTATACCTACATTTGGGCTCAACGGCTCTTTACATGAATTATCTAGCTTCATTAACCTACAGGTTCCTGCTGACTCACATCTCTTTCTGAGAACTGCCCCTTGCTTGGACCCTCAGGCACAGGTGACCAGGCCTTCTAACAACTCAAATGCCCCATAGCTGATTGGATAGGATAAGCACCTGACCCCAGGGAAGATGGCTTATTATGGTCCTCAGCCTCCAAGGAGGCATGTTGCCCCAACACGAATGAGGATGATTTGAGGGCTCATGCGACTTTCCCTCTCTGTAGATATGAATATTTAGGGAAAGAGATGTCAGAAAGTGGTCAAAACAAAAACAAAGTAATACACAGAAAGGCAGACATAGAGATGAGGTTACACTCTGTGTGAAGAACAAACTAAAAATTATTGAACTCCTGATCATGAGGGGCAAAATGATAATCTTCTTGTATGGTTGGATTGTGACCCTCCTCTTGCCCCCCCAGGCCTTCCTATATTTCCATAATATTCCTTTTTCTGGAGGTCCACCTTTGTCCTTTCAATATACCCACCTGTCTTGAGGCAACCTGCGTGAATCTTTGTTCTTTGCAACCAAAATTCCTAACAAACCCATACTCATAAACTCAAGCATTAAGTTAGCCAGTGTTCCTAGATGTGGTCCTATAATTCCTTAACTAAGTCAACTCACAGGATTTTTTAAAAGAAAAGAATAATAAGAATTTTAGTAATATGCATGATAGAAATCCTGTAAGGCAGAGGTAGAGGATTTCAAGTCCCCATAAACTAATCTAATGTACTAGATATAGACATTAGTGTATTTTGCAACAAGAAGTGAATAGAAATGATATTCAAAGGAAAGCTGCCTGGACTTTAAGGTACAGAAAATTTTTTTATGGAGTTCTTTATTGAAGTCTACAGTGGATGGGTTCACTTGGGAAGCCAAATCACATTTGGTCACCAAATTTTAATTAATAATAGGAAAGAATAAGAATGAAAGGCTATATAGTAAGCATAAATGACAACAGAGGAAGTTTTGCATTATGTAGGCTTAATCGTATTGATTAATCTGTAATGCTCCATGAAAAACCCTATAGATGGAACTGGAAAACTGGAAGCCCCACTCCCTCACCCCAGAAGGTGCTCTAAAGTGCCACAATCGATCAACTCTTACTCCAATAGCATTGTTTTTTAATTGTATTTAGGATAATTCATTCTTCTTTAAATGGCCCATTCTTTCTTTAAATGGAGTCAGATACTTAAATTGGTTTCTATGTAGTCCTGCTGGCCTGGGAGTCAGTTTGCTTTCTCCAGATAATTTTACATATCTATGTAGATCTTAAAATTTAGTTCCTAGATAGCAATATTACTTTATTCCTCCTACCTCTCCAGTGAAGTAAGTTCCTTTTTTTTTTTTTTTTTTTTAACTCCCAAATAACTACAAATTGGAGGTTTCTAACTTTTACTGTTTACTTATTTACTCAACCATTTATGGAGCCAGGAATTGGGCAAATACAGGGATGAATGAGATATTATCTCTTCTCTTAAGAAAGTCATTGTTAGGTTGGAATTTGGGCGACTGTAGGAAAGAGAGGAGAGCAACTGAGATGAAGGACAGCACGTCAAACGGTGATCCATCAAACAGGCAAGAAAACTACACTGACCCTTAACCCCACCTGTTGACCCTTAACGCCACTGACCCTTAACTCTACCTGTTGACCCTTAACTCCCTTAACTCCACCTGTCACTCAGCAGGACCCCCGCCCATTCCGGCCTATAAAGACCCTGGGCAGCCAGGACCCTGCGAGATTTTCTCCGGTTCCCCACCCTGACCCCGGGGGCTGGGAATTTCGCCTGAGGGCCAAATTCTAATAAAGCTTGCTTCGGCCCTTTCTGCCCAATTTTATTTGGCTGCTAACCGTGCCCCCAAGCTTACAGTCATCATCCATAACAGAAACAAAAGTGCACTTGCTATGAAAGTTGAGCAGGTTGATACAGCCCTACTTAATGTGCTATGGGTTCTTCAAGGAAAAAAAAGTTAACTTATTTATGGAGTAGGGGAGGTGTTGGGACAACTGAGGTGGATCTTGGGGAGTGAATAAGAAAACAGGAAGAAAAACTTTCTAAGTAGAGGGTACATAGAAGTGAGTGCACAGAATCATTTATGGCATGTTAAAGTATGGTAAAAAATAAGGTGTCACTGAAGCCCTTGGAGAAGAGGAGAGAGAAAATGAAAAGAGAAGCAATTGGAAAGGTAAGCTGGGATCCAATGTGAAGGATTGTGGATGTCAGAAGAAGAGTAGCTTTCATTTTTGTTCAGTGCTTTTCTGGTGCCAGGTTTTCATAAGTGACATACTATACGCAAACTGTCTTTGAGATACATATTATAAAATCTCTACCTTTTAAAAAGTATCTGTGAAAAATAAAGATGAGCACACAAAACAGAAAAGTTCAATTGATGAAGCCTAAGTTTCCTTTCCGTTCAGTAATGAACCACTTAATTATTTTAAGCACTGAATTAACATTCATGAATAGGGACTTATCTTCCGGAAATATAGCCAAGGGAAGTGGTATATTCTCTGCTTGCTCTCAACACCTAAAAAAACCTCAAGAACCTCTCAGTCACTTTCTAATAGCTTGTTTTTCTAGTCTTCTTGTTATTTCAAGTTAGTGGAGAAATTCATTCTTACTTTTGCCAAATTTTCTCCACAAAGACATATTAGAATGATAAAAATTGTTACTGAAGATTTTTTTTTTAAATGCCATGGCAATGCTGGAGAAATTCTAGTAAGATTGGATTCTAAGGAAAGGAAGCTTATACTGAAGTAATTAGCAAACATGGCTTAATGTGCAGCAGAACTCATTCAGACAAGAAGACACTGATATCCCACAAAGCACTAGACACTGTGGCTTGTACTGATGATCCCATTGGTGCTCTAGATTTCACCAATAACACCAGTATTGCTGATTTCCCTAGAAACTTGACTGCCCCAATGTCACTGCTGCCAGAGACCCTTCTCCATGGGCCCTGCTTTACTGTGTTACCTGTTCACAAATCCCAGTTCAAAGCAGAGCCTATGCTAAGTGCCCAGTCATTAGTTACAAAGAAATCTGGGAAGAAAGCTTCTTACATTTTCAGTATATCATGTCAAAAGAAGGAGCAGCATTAATGCCATGAAAACAGCCAAGTCAGCTTCCATGGTGGAGGGTATAAAGCATACTGATGAAGATATAAGCATCACACTAATACCAAGAGATTCTGACAGGGAATAGAGGAGTCTTGAAATATCAGGAAACTAACATGTATTGCACAGTGGTTGTGCTTGGTGTTTTACTTTTGGACAGAATTCCATTGATGGATCCCAGAGACAAAGATGAATGATTGAATCTGTACACTCCCAGGTTGCTGTGGTAGATGGGAGGGTGTACTCTACATATAGTCAAGGTTCTTCAAAATTGTGCCTCATTGAAGAAGGTATCACAGCTCCTAAAATTATTCGCAAGAGTATTGATACATAAGGGTAGCGAAACCGTGATTTTCATTCGATTCTCAAAAAAGCCCATGAGTAAGCTGCTGGGATCCATTTGATCAAATAAAAGAATGACAACATTGACAATCATATGATCTTTCTGGACTTTGCTGTTGAACTATTGTATTAGGGGAAGAACCAAGTCAATGCTGAAAGACAGAGTTGGGAGTACAGCATGATCCATATTACATGCATCACTTGCTCTTGCTAGTAATATGAAGAAGGATAATATGTCATAAAATACTTTTTTGATTAAATGAATACAGATTTTAGACTTCTGAAGAGTTAAAAGATGCATAATGAAAATATATATTCTCGGGGCTGGGGATATACCTCAGTTGGTAGAGTGCTTGCCTCACAAGCACAAGACCCTGGGTTCAAACCCCAACACCACTGAAGAAAAAAAAAAAAAAAAACAGAAAATATATATTCTCAAAAATTTAACTAACACAGTTTGTATTCCATGTATAGATTCCAGGGTGGATGCAGATGCTGTAGTGACTGGTAATTGTCCCCATCCAGTTTCCTTTTCTTTGTATTAGTAACAGAAACCTTTGGTTTCATTTGAGCACATGTGCTGAGTTGGAGGTTCCATTTCCCATGCTTCCTTGCAGTTGGGCAAGTCCTGGTCAATGGAAGGAGTAGAAGTGACATAGTCTGCATCTTTCCTTTCTTCTCTTCCTATTTGTTGGAAATTGGGAACTGTTGGAGTAACCTTTCTGTACCAAAAGGTACTCTTAAACTTGTTACATGAAAAAGAAATCAACTTCAATCTTAATGTACTATATTTTGGGATCTCCTTATTATAGCAGTTTAATCTAGATCCTCACTGATATATGTATATATCAGAGAGTATCTCACAAATAATTTTAATTGCATAGTAATTTAGGTTTCTCTACTTTAATATGGAGTAATATTTCCTTTATTTAATAATAGAAAAAAATGTGTTCCTCATTTGTGTTCTCATAATGTCTTTATGCACATTAAGTAGGATTTAGTATTATTTAGATAAAACTAATTTTTAGACTGTGAATTACCAGTTTGATATAGAAAAAGACATAAAAGTTTCAGTTAAAATAAATGAAATACTAACCTTTGCAGATATGGGTAATGAAGAGAGATTGTACAAGCATATAAGCTGTTCTGTAGAAATAAAGTTACGCCACTTCATAAACATACTAGACATCATTGGGTAAGTCACTACATCAAGAACTAAGATTATTGGTCAGAATTTCAAGTTTAAACACTGATTTTTCAAGTACAGCTTGTAAATCTTGCTGTTATGAAAGAATGTAATGAAAATGAGATAAAGATGTGAACTTGCTTCTATTCCACTGTAATCTAACAGGGGTGGTTCTCAAGCATAGCTGCATGTCATCTGAGGAGCTTTTAAAAAACTATCCTTATCCTGACTCCATCCCAGAAGTTCTGATTTAATTGGTCAGGGATTAAGCTCTGACTTTGGTGTTTTTCAAAAGTCCCAGGTAATTCTAAAGTGTAGCCAGAGAACTCCTGCTGTATAATATAATAGGTAATTCTGGAACATTTTGTCCATTCTTAGGTCCCAGGTATTGACTTAATTTTGGAGAAAAAAGAGAAACAAAACACTAAATAAACTCTAATGTCATTTCATATGATGCATTGAACTTTTCCCTCAGTTACACAGACTTGTCTTTCTCCTCTACCGAGTTAATAGGCCTAACATTTTTGCATGTGGCACATGTAGCCCTCATCAATGTCCAGATGGTAGTTAGTTAAGGCATAACCATAAGAAAAACATGGAAGGATGTTTTGCTTTTTGGTAAACCGCCTGTCCCAAGGTCAGTCATAATGGAACATCTCCGAGTTTTACTCTCACTGGCTTTCTGTCAGCATCTGCCTTGTCATCAAAATAAATCTGACTTAAGCTCATGAGTGTTTTCCCTCTGTCCCTGCACCCACAACACAACAGATGGAAGAAATTGTGGCTCAAAAGATATCTATAGACTGAAGTGCTTTCCTTTTTCCGCACAGATCATAACTATTATTTTAAGCAACTGAACATAAATATAATGTTTGCTCAGAGGCCTTATTGTGTAACTGATATGAAAGGGAATGCTACCATCCTTTTGTGTAACACTAGGCATCCTTTACAAATTGTAGGTCTAGAGACTGGCTGGAAGTTCCCTGTGGGGGAAGAAGCTAGCAACCTGGAAGCCAGCTTGACCAGTAGAGTGGAGGGTAAAGACATCTTACTGAGACTCTGTTGTGGGGCTCACTCCCACACCAAGCAGAACTTCAAACCTCCCTTCCAGGAGTGGTCATTTCCCTACTCCCATTCTGCCACCTCCCCACTGGAATACCAAGGTAGGGTAATATAGAGTTCACATAGGTGAAAGGTAACATATTGGTATGCTTTAAAATGTCAACAGTGCCAGGAAGGGAAAGTTTTGTTTGTCCTTCAGATAGTTTACTCTGAGGACAAACCTCAAAGACCTTCCCTATGCAGGACTTGGAGGGATGTGAGTTACATTCTCTACTCTTCTCCATTTCTGCTTCCCCAGGAGTAAACTCTGTGGAATCCAATGACCCAGTGGGATGAGAAAGGAATAAAACAATGGAGAGATGAAAGGAGACTAGAGGATGAAGAGAAAGATAGAAAAGTGAGGCCAGAGAGGAGTCTCCCTCGTGCCCTGAGAACTGCATTTGTTGTAGGTTGAAACTGTCTTGGGGAGCAAAGTAATGAACGGTTTTTACTCTACTCTAGAAATTGTATTTTTTCTTGATGAGGCAGTAAGACTTTCTTCCTGGGAGTTGACTGTGCCTTTCTGGATTTCCAAATATTAGGGGAGCAGTAAGGGTACCAAAAATGCAAATGCTCATCATGCCCCAGAATTTCATCCTAATATGATTTAAATGAAGAGTTCCATTAGAAAATATACAATTTGACCCCTCAGCCCTGCTGTGTAAGTATGAGTATTTTTCCATATACATTCAGAGTGATTTTAATTTCCTCCTTTAACTTACATATTTTTAGTGTTTTATAGTTTTCAAGTTATCATAAATTACCTAAATTATATTTTCCCTACAACTGTTAGTAAGGAAGTGATGAGCAGCTTTATGCAATTATCCTTTTGATACTTAATAACCTTAGATTATCTGTTCTAAATTAATTAAAGAAAAAAGCATATATTACCAAGAGTAGTAATGAAAAATCTTTTCCTCTGGCAAGATGCCTTTAAATTTAAATGTATTCTTTCATCCAGTCTGAATGGAGAATCACAGAATCACATGTGCCTTTTTAACCCCCTTCTATTGAAAAATGCATTTAACTAAGCTTTACTTCTTGATTTAATGCTTGCAATTTGATGACTCCAACTTAGAGTAAAAATGTAACTTACCCAAAGAAAACAGCAATTCCTAAATTGCAACCTTTCTAGAGTTCAAGTCTAAGAGCTATAATTTAATAATAGCATTATGACCTAAGATGTAAAATTATTTAGCACACTTGGAATCCTGTTTGTGCTTCTTTTTAAAAACAGGATTATTTAATATAGCTTCAAACCCTGAAATTTGACAATATTTGAATGAAAAATAATCCAGTACTGTAATTTTTCCAACATCCAGAAGATGGCAGTATTGCTTGCCGTTGTGGTCCCAGAAAGGCCAGCGTATAATGGGAATAGGAAAACAGGTGGATGGGTCAACCTCAGAAGACATGAAATGTGGGCAGTTCTTGCATTAGAGGGATGCAGGGCTTTATCCACCACTAATATCGTTTTAAACTATTTATTACATGGTGTTAGTTTTACCTTTGAAAAACAAATTTTCCACCATGTCAACTCTCCCTGTAGCTGCACCTTGGTTCCCTTTGATCATTGAAAGAGTCTTTAACTCCTTCATCTAAAAATTAAGAGTTTACCTCTACTGATTACAATTTGCCTGTCTGTCTGTGGTGGAGAAGTCAACAATGTGCCACTCCATGATATGCCACTTGGATGCCATATTAGTCTACAAGGAGTTGAGGCACTGGAAGGACAGCAGATAATGGGAAAGACACTCTCATGGTCTTTCTGCTTCTTGAAAGCAGGAGATAAATTCCCATCTGAGAGATGCCTTTCCTCTACCAGAAAGAAAATATTCTAATCAATAGGGATGGAAAGTGGAGGCAGAGGAAAATCTGTACAAACAGATCTTGTTACATGAACCCTTATGATAACTTGAAAACTATAAAACACTAAAAATATGTAAGTTGAATGAGGAAATTAAAGTCACCATGTTTTGTCCAAGTCAGTATGCCTGTGTCTAACTCTGTGTCTTGGAGTCATCATTTCCTTATGAAGGCCCTCATGCCATGTAAAATGTATTCAGTAAATTTGTATCTTTTCTCCTGATGATAAGTTGGATGTCAATTTGATTCTCAAGTTCAACTGAAAAACCCTAAGAGGGTAGAGGTAAAGTTTTGCCTTTCCTGCTGTGGTGTATAGGATGGATAAGAATAGGGGAATTCAGGAAGCATGGAGAACAATTAGGAGATTCCCATGTTTTAGTCATAAATATTTTAATTATTGAAACATCATTATAAGGCAACCAAAGGACTGAAATGCAGCAGGACTAAGGAATAAGATGAACCAGAAAGGTGATAACTACCTGACTTCCGCCTCTGACTTATCTCTGCTCTGACCTGTGTATGATTTGAAATTGGTGCTCTCTCCTTTTTTTGGTACACACAGGGAAAAGAATTGCTGCCAATAACCATAATCTGACTTTTTCTAGCACACCAGAAACTGATTCTTTTTGTCACTCTTAGGGAAGATTTTGATGAGCCTAGTTTGGACCAGTGGAATGGAATCAAGTAATTTAAAGTGGGTCCACCCTAACCATGTAGACAGGAGCAGGTATGTTTCCAAAAGACATGGAAGGGGGTTTCCAGACTTAAGAATGTGTCTGGTACACAGGAGGCTGGGACAGAAAGTCTGGCATATGGTGCAATGAAGATATTGAGGGAAAGAGAAAAAGGAGACATAGATGGGATGTGTTTGAATGAAGTGACTTTTAAGGAATGGAGAACGATTAGATAAAAAGTGACTGAAAGCATCAAAAATCAACTATCTCAAATCAAAACAAGAAAAGATCACAGTGGGGACTACAGGAGAAGGTGATGAGTGCAGTAGGGTAAGCTAATGATATAAATAATTTTGAACTGGCTTGGAAAGTCCACAAGAAGTCTTGTGGAAGATTATAATACAGATCGAGAAGATTTAAATTTAATCTTTATATTCCCAGGTTAATAACTCAGTAAAATATCTTAAATTTTGGAAACTTGTGACTTAGCAGAGCAAAGGCAATTAAACTAAAGAACTCAATCCAATACTCTATTCCACTGGAAATGCCCTGAGAAGCAGGACAATTGACCTACATCATAGCTTATCATTTCATAGTCTATAATATCAAACCATGTGCATGACGTGAATTTTTTTTAGTACATTTTTCTAATTAGTTATACATGACAGTAGGAAGCATTTTGACATATCATACATAAATGGAGTATAAGTTCTCATTTGTCTGGTTATACATGATGCAGAGTTACACAGGTTATGTAATCATAAATGCACATAGGGTAATAATGTCCCATCCATTCTGCTATCATTCCTACCTCCAAGCCCCTCCCCTTCCTTCCCTCCCTCCTGTCTGTCCAAAAATACCTTTATTCTTCCCGCCTCTTATTGTGAATTAGCATCTGCATATCAGAGAAAACATTGGGCCTTTGATTCTTTGGGATTGGCTTATTTTGCTTAACCTGATATTTTCCTGTTCCATTCATTTATCAGCAAGTGCCATAATTTCATTCTTTAAGGCTGAGTATTATTCCGTTGTGTATATATTACCACAATTTCTTTATCCATTCATCTGTTGAAGGGCATCTAATTTAGCTATTGTGAATTGAGCTGCCATAAACATTGATGTGGCTGCATCACTGTAGTATGTTGATTTTAGGTCTTTTGGGTGTAAACCTAGGACTGGAATGACTGGGTCAAATGGGGGTTCCATTCCAAGTTTTCTGAGGAATCTCCATACTGCTTTTTGGAGTGGCTGCACTAATTTGCAACTCCACCAGTAATGTATGAGTGTGCCTTTTCCCCCACATCCTCGCCAACACTTATTATTGCTTGTATTCTTGATAATTGCCATTCTGACTGGAGTGAGATGGAATCTCAGTGTAGTTTTGATTTGCATTTCTCTAGTTGCTAGAGATGATGAACATTTTTTCATGTATTTGTTGACCAATTGTTTTTCTTCTTCTGTGAAGTGTCTGTTCAGTTCCCTTGCCCATTTATTGATTGGGTTATGTGTCTTTTTGGTGTTCAGTTTTTTGAATTTTTTATATATCTGGAGATTAAGGCTCTATCTGAGGTATATGTGGTAAAGATTTTTTCCCTATTCTGTAGGGTGTCTTCATATTTCATTTCCTTTGCTGTGAAGAAGATTTTTAGTTTGATTCCAACCCATTTATTGATTCTTGATTTCACTTCTTACGCTTTAGGAGTCATGTTAAGAAAGTCAGTTCCTAAGTGGTCATGGTGGAGTCTGGGCCTACTTTTTCTTCTATCAGATGAAGGGTGTTGCGGAATTTTAACAGATCTGTGGCAATGACATCTCCTTCATCCATTCTTTAAACAGGCACTGAGTTCCTACAGATTTGAGGAGGGTGGCCTCCTTCATGCCTCTATTCCTTTTGTTCAAAATCCTATTCTTTTTCTCCTTACTTTTTTGCTTCTCTGGGTTGTCTTATATCCTATACTTGTTTCCATAAAGGCAAAATCACTGCATTATACCTTGATCAATTTCCTCACTTTTCCTTCAAACTTCTCTTCCACTTTCTACCTTCTCCTTGCCCATTCTATACAATGTATTTATTTTATTGTTGCCACAGTAAATACTTAGAAACAGGAGTACATTTTTATTAATTGAAGGAGACTTTATACTTTTGAAGCAGAAATATAAATATGTTGGTTATCCATTGCTGTGTAACAAATTATCCCAAAAGATAATGGCTTAACCAAAAATTTTTATCTCAAAGTCCCATGGGTCAGGAACCTAGGCATTGCTTAGCTGGGTCTTCTGCTTTAGGGGCTTGCATAGGCTGCATTCAGCATGTCTGTTGGGGTTATAATCATGACAAGTTTCCTGAAGGATCTGCTTCTGAGCTCACCCATGTGGTTGTTGGTGGAGTCAGTTCCTGGCAGGTTGCTGGTTGGAGGCCATCTCTGTTCCTTGTCATATGGGTCTCTCCATGAGCAAGCAGGAATGGACAAGCAGGATGGAAGTCACAGACTTTTATAATATAACCTCAGTTGTGTAATCCCATCACTTCTGCTACATTCTGTTTGTTGTGAGCAACTGTCAAAAGCCAGCTCATACACAACGCCATGTTTAAGGAGAGGACTATGAGAGTCATCTCAGAATTCTGCCCCACTTACAGCATATGCAACAGGATAAATAAAATAAAGAATGTTATACTCCTAAGGGGTATTTGAGAAATTATATTCAGCTGCATTTTTCTTACTTGAATATTGACATTTGCTTGTGACTATGTGAATAGACTTGTGTGTCTAGGTAGAGAAAAGTAGGTCATATTCAATGAGCAGTAGAGGGCACATAATAGACATCCAGATCTGTTGTCCTCTCATGTGTCCCTTCTGTATCTCCACCCTCCTGTATCAACTTTTAGGATATGACTTTTTCCTCTATTTTGCAAGGAAAATAGAAATTCCCGAAAATAAAATCTCCTTGTTTATTCAGTCTCTGCATCTACTACCATCTCCACCTACCTCCATCTTTCTCCTCACTGTCTTCCCTTATGTTAGAACTGCTCAGGGTCTCTATGGGCTGAGCATCTACCTGTGTTCTGGACTCTATACTCTTCTACCTCTTCAGAGACCATATGTCATCATTTATTATTTAAAAAGACAGGAAGCCGACTATGTCTTTGCAATCCTCCTGTCTCCGTCTTCAGAGTCACTGGGATTACAGACAAGTACCATGGTGCCCAGCCCCACCTCTGTTTTCTTCACATCTTACAGTATATTATTACAGCAGCCAGAGTGAACCTTAAAAGCCCAAATCAGATCATGTCGGTCTCCTTAAAACCCTCCAGAGGTTCAACATTTCACGTAAAGTGAAATCTGCAGTACTTCCAAAAGTTGGCAAGGTTTTAGAGGACCTAAACATCCTGACCTCATCTGTTGCTTCCTCTGTGCTCACACCGTTCCAGCCATACTGGCTTCCTGGGTATTTCTCCATCGTGCCAGACATGTTTGCAGTCTTTCCATGGGCTGCATCCTCCACTTGAAATCCCTTCCCCAGATGTCCTCATGGCTGCCTTCTCAGTCTCCTTCAAGTCTTTACTTGAAGGTCACCTTGTCCACAGGTTCTCTTAGACCATCTTCCTCTATGCCTTCTTCTCTCTGTTCCTATTTTCTTACCCGATCCTTTCATAATACTTAATCTTCTAAGTTACACCATATTTCCCTTTTGCTTATGGAGTACAGTTATAGCTTATTCCTTAGAGTATAAGTTTCCAGAAGAAAGGGATTTTCTTTTGCTTTCTTCACAGCTGTATTCCTAGCTCCTGTAAGAGTGCCTCTGGGTAGGTCAGATGTTCACTAAGCGTATTTTGAATGTGCTTTATTAAACATGATCAGAAAAAAATTAATTTTCAAGGTCAATCATGCCTTTCATTTTAAATTTTACTCCTTAGTACTTAAAGCTGCAGATTTCTCCTTCTTCTATAATATTTCAACCTCTTCTTCTCCCCTGGGAGTTGCGTCTTTTCCTGCCTGTCCAGTCCTTGCTGGTTTCTTTTACATGTTCTCGTTCCTCCTAAATTCAGTGGTATCATGATGTGCTTCTCGATTTTATACCTTCCCCTTTAATAATCTTATCCACAGAACTTTATGTTTGAACTACCATTTTATCTTCTTTGCCCTGCTGCCCCTCCGTTGTTGTACAGGGCACTTTTTCTTGGATCTTACACTGGCATTTTATTCTCACTTAGTCTAGTGTGAACTCATTAATTCAGATTTGCTCTTCTTCATTTTCTTTTACATTGTGAATAGTGTCATCATTCATAGTTGCCCAAGCTGGAAATCTGAAGGTTTTCCTCATTTATGTGTTTTTCTTTATCATTTCCTATCAAAGATAATTATCTCCTGATCATTTCAGTCTGACATTTTAAATGCACACCAGGCCACCATTGCAGTGATGTTCCAACCAGGCCGTCGGAATACCTTCTTGTTCCCCATCCTCCAATCTGCTACTGGGGTGCTCTTTCTCAAAGCTAAATTGCTGTTTCCTTACTTAACATTTTAGATGGCTCAGTTGGCCTGCCAAGCTTCTGTCTTCCAGTCCCTCTTCATTCCTTTACTGTCCCTGTGCATTCCTATTGCTGAATTGTTCCCTGAATTTGCCGTGCGTTTCTCACCTGTGTCTCCCCACGGGCCATCTTCTGTGCTTGAAGCATTGTTTCCTTAATGCTTTTTCATGAACACTTTCCACCTTTTCCCCACTCAGCAAATTCTGATGCATCTTTTAGAATTCACCTTAGTCATCTCTTCTATGAAAAATTTCCCGAATTTCTATTTCAAGGTAATTGAGCATTCTTTCAGTTGACTACTAAGAGCATCATAGATGATACTAGAACTGCTGTTTACATAGGTGTCTCTCCCTCTAACTTTTAGGATAAAAATTATGTCTTCCTCATTGTTGCATTCTCAGGGCCCAACACAGTGCTTGACCTCTAATAGCTGATCAGCTGGTGTCAGAGAAAAGTAAGAAGGGAGGAAACTACATACTTGGGAAGCCTACGGTGTCAGTTCAGCCTCTCTTCAAAATGAGCATAAATTAGAAAAAAATGGAAAAGATATTTGTCACACTTATCTCATTACAAGAATTCCTATATTAAATTCTGGCTCTTCCTTAGAAACCTTTGTTCTATCTCTTGTTATTAGTTAATTGGTCAGCCTGTCTTAGTTGAGGCTTTTCACTTTCATGGATACTATTAAAACTTCCCCTGAGCATTGATGGTCAAAGAATACGGTTCTTTCTTTAGTAACATCAAATCTTACTCTCCAAGTCATTCTATTAGATTATAGGAACATGAACTTGAATTCTGTGCTGATTTAATAGTAGATGTGTGTGTCATTAATTTTTTTTAGGTGTTCTAATTTTACCATCCTACTAAACAAGACCACACATGTCCTATGAATTCTGACTGTTCCATTTGACATCCAAAGAATACTTTTTACTGAGCACATTTGGAGAGGTTACAGGGAATAGTTACATAACATGATATTTAGTATTGTATCTATTTCAGGGAATGTTGTGAAGGACATAATCATATAGACCCCTTATGGTGATCCTTTGAGAAATCGTTCTTTTTCTTTACCAGACAACACTTTCATCCCAAGGAACTGGTTTATTTAAACTCATGCTCTCTGTGAATCCTACACCAATAATGTTTCTCTCATTTTTCACTTACCAGAAGGTTTAAACGCAAGCTGTGGCCCAAATTTAATAAGTGCACGGTAATTTGTGACTTGAATTTTTATGTATTCAAGTGTTCCCTTGGCTTTATTTTATTTTCCTACCCTTATTTCCCCTTTGCCCAGATTTGATCATTTATTTAGTTTCTCCCCGTTTGTGTGTTTTTGTAAGCTGCTTCAAATCCCTTAATAGTTATAAGATGGAACTAAATTAAATTAAATAAAAATACAATTATCTCACTGGGTGTTCATAATTCTGTTAGGAGAAAAATAATTCTCTACATACCTCAAGGTGAGTATAGAGTCTATCAGCAGCCAGAAATTTTAAAGCACATGAGGTGGGCACTCATTTATTTGAAATATCCAGGAACTACCTCTTCACAATAAATGATTATTCCCCAGAGTTCTATATTTTGTCTTCCAGAGGATGATGGATAACCTGGAAAAACATGTAAAGAACAGCCATGTTCTTCCCAAACTCTCTCCCAAGCCGTGATGTGCTGCCAGATTGCCAAGACCATTATGGATGTCTTGTCAGTGATTCCTCATGTTCTGTGAGGACAGGTGGATTGCAACTCTAGGCAGCCCTTTATTGTGTGGTGGAAATTCATCATTACCTCATGAGATGCACCCTAGTAACTTGTTCTACAGTTATCACATTGCTGTGATTTTGAAAGGTAATCCCAAATGCCATAGTTCAGATGCTTCCAGAGATTAGATTTGTAGATAAATGATTCTCTACTGTATTTCTATAACCAATTAAATAGTCCTTATTATGCATGTAGTATGATATAGGTGTTTTATATGCATTTACACATTTTTAATTTAATTTAATCATTTCAATAACTTAGTATGGTAGTATTGTTTTCTTTATTGAAGATTAGGCAACTGAAGTTCAAAGGGGAAAATAAATTCTTGCCCATTATCTGATCTTAGGTATTAAATCTCAGATCATGTAACTCTAGACACTATTCGCCTTCTACAATATACTTTATCTTGATTTATTCAAGTTCCTTCTCTTTTTGGCATAATTCTGAATAACGATAATATTTGTGTAAGAGAATGTGTGTGTGTGTGTGTGTGTGTGTATGTGTGTGTGTATGCATACACACACATCCCACATCCAATATGGACAACAATCTAGAATATACTCTACTGGGCAGTCAATTGGTCAAGACCTTAGAAGGTAATAGAGAGCTCATTCACTTGAAGAGGTTTAACTTAAAAGAATGAAGTGCTGAGAGTGCCTGCAGGCATATGAGCTGGGCTAAGGATCTCACAAGGATAGTTGCTAGTCTCCCCTTTTGTAATTTACTTGTTCTTTTTGGACTGGCCTCATATACTACTTTCATGTAATAATAGAATAACGCTACACAAGTCCAACTTTATGATTTGAAGAACAGATAACATCCAATTCATGACAAAATCAGGCTACTTAGTTACTTGGTGTGTCAGCCTTAGGCTTTCAATTCTACTTGTCCTGGTAGTAAACCAGAACCTTCTGTCCAGTGATGCTAGTGCTGACTGAACCCATGAATGTATCAATGAAGAAGCATCCTCAAAACAGTCCTTTGAAAGGGCTAATGAGACTTGAGGCAGAGCAGATTTGTACAATATGTTCATTCCAATATTCTCCCATTCTTAAGCCTTACACTCCATCCTCTACAGTATGCCAGAGAAGTTGCTAGCATCTCAGCCATATTGGCTATAGGTTACCACTGAATCAAGGTTTCATTTAACAACCCAGAAACCTAATGAGTAAGATATATTCCATACTTGTATAAATTTATCAAAATAGATTCTACTGTCATGTACAACTAAAAAGAACCAAAAAATAAAAAATAAAAAATAAAAAAAACCCCAGCAAATTGTTGGCACCAATGGCAAGTGCTTGAGGTTATATGTCCAATCCCCAATCCCAGAAATGTGCACCTGTATTGATGAATTTGGTCTACTCCAACAGTATATTTCATTCTTCTTGCTCTGACACCTTTGGAATCCACTTCCATGCAAGGTCCTTTGCATCATCACTATAAATTAGTAAGACTTTACCATTACTTCCATGTTTACAACAAACCTTCCTAGAGGAGAAGAACTTCTCTGGACCATGCTGGAATCTGCTATGGATTTGGAAGGAAGAGGGAATGGTGGTGTAGATTCCAAGGGAATTAGCACCTTGTCTTGAAGGAATATGTGAAGTCTTTGAAATTGTTTTATGCCAGAGATATCATAAATGATGGTGAGGCACTAGGTTTGTGCAAGAAGGGGAGGAAGCATTAGTAAGGGGGAATAGTGATACCATGCTTGGGAAGAGGTTGAGCTATGGAAAACAGGTTGCCTGTGAGGGGCTGCCAAAACCATAGCAGGAAGGGAGGAAATAGGGACATGAATGTTGAGCACTCTCTCTCTCCTCCCACCTTCTGATCTCCTGGTATGCTGCTTCCCATGGCTTAAAACCAGATGGCAAGGGAGCAAGGATAATGGAGAGAATTTCAAGGCAGACAGCTCATCTGTTTCCCATTTCCAGGTGAAAGGAAATGGACAATATGGATGCCTCAAGTATTTTTCTAAGGCAACAACTTCCATTATATATGTTATACATCTCTAATGTGTTAGTGTGGCTTATATATTTAAGCATATTCTCAAATTAATAAATTTGCTTATATTTTCAACAAAGTCTATTAATGTTTTGCTTAAAATTTGATAATATTTATAGATAAATAAGACCTTGAATGATGGCTTAGGAAGGAGAGGTAGGAGAAAGAAAATATCTATTCTAAAGCTTTAGGAAAAATATATTTTAAAATGACCTTTGATCACGTTAATACCCTGAATTAAATGGTCTGACTACAATTTTTAGTTTAAATTCCTTTAAGGGGAAAAGCTCAGCAGAACATTTGTAGATAAGAAATTGCTTAAAGATAGTGTTTTGATAAGAATAAATGAATATGAAACAATTAGGTAGGTTTTCTATGGTGCTTAAAATGCTTATGTGTTTAAGGCAGTTAAGAAATATGTTTTGAATTTAGTTCATGTTCAGAAGTTCACGTTCTTTATCTTTAGTAATATTCCTTATTCCAAAGTAGTATACGCTGACATTAATATAGACATTCCATTCCAGTTTTCTTAGGATTGATGTTTTCACATGGTGTATCTTTTGCCCCATCCTTTAACTTCGAACCTATCTGAGTCTTTATATTTGAAGAGAACCTTTTGAAAACAGAATACTGTTTGATCTTACCTCTCTGTCTTTTGATTGGTTTTAGTACCTTTATATTTAACATAATTATTGATGTGGTTAGGTTTAAATCCACCATCTTACTATTCATTTTCTAATTGGTCCATCTTTTTTTCTTTTTTCCATCTTGCCTCTTTTTCATTTAAACAAGTGTTTCTTAACATTACATTTTCCCTTGTTTTTTGATTTATCATTGTTCTATTTCTTTGGTGATTTTATTTATTTCATTTCTTTAGTAATTCTTTGGTGATTTCTATAAGGATTACAATACACATTCTTAACCTGTCATAGTATACTATTTCATATGTAATATAAGAACTGTACATATAATACAAAATAATACATCCATTTATCCTCTCCTTTCCTTTGTGCCATTTGTCAAATATCTTACTTATACACATTGTAAATTCCACAACACGCTTTATTAGTTAAGCTTCAAGGAGTCAATTGCTTTTTAAGGAAATGAAGAAAGCAGAAAAGTTCAAAGTGCTTTTTTTTCATTCATGTAAATTTGTTTCACCCAGTAAAATTTCTCTTCAACCTGAGTAAGTTTAATTAACATTTTCTGTAGTGCCAGATCATCACTTTGGTTATTTGGAAATTATTTGCCCCGACTTTGAAGAAAAATTTTGCTTGATTTAGAATACCATAGCTTATTTCTTAGAGTTTAAAAACTGACATTTCACTCTTTTCTGGCTTGTATTGCTTATGATGAGAATCCAGTGGTTATTCTGTTGTTACTTTACTTTATGCAGTATGTCCTTGTGTTCTGAATGTTCTGATGCTTTTATTTTTAATTTGCTTTAAAACAGTTATACTACAATATGCTTAGATGTGGTTTCCTTTGTATTTGTGCTGTTTGTGGTTCAATTCTCCATCATGGCCAGAGTCAGAAGTCAGAATTTTCAAAATAAGTTTTTAAATATTCACTTCTTGCTGAGGAAATGAATGAATGTCCCCAGAGACATTAGTTTATTTCGTGTTGGACAATATTTTCTGTGGGTTGTCATTTTTCATTCTCTTTAGGGACTTTTTGTACTATTTTATCTTTCAACATTTTTTCTCTGCCAAAATCCCTTTTTTCCCTCTGGAGTGTTTATTCCACATATGTTAGAAGTGTTTTTAATATTCCACAGGTCACTGAATATCTGTTCAAATTTTCTTTTATTAATATTTGTCAGTCTCTTTCTGTCTGTGCTTCAGTTTGGATAGTTTCTATTTACTTTATTTAAAATGTTTTCTTACACAATATCCATACTGCTAGTAAGCCCAGGTTAGCAATTTTTAAAATTTCAGATGTTGTAGTTTTTAATTCTATAATTTCCATTTGCTTCCCTCTTTCTTTTAGTTTTGATTTATTTGTTAAAATTTCCCATCTGCTCACTCACTTACTCATCTTTATTTCTAAATCTCTGACTATATATTGCCTGAAGTCTTTGTCTACAAATTTCATCATGAATGTTATTTGTTTCTATAACATTTTTCCTCCTAGTCAAATTGATTATATATATATTATATATAATAAATTATTATATATAATAAATTATATTATATTATAATACATTATAATATAATATATTTTGTATATTATAATATATTATAATATATAATATATATATAATCTTTGATTATATATGTTTGATTCTTTATATCCATAGTATTTTTAAAAATTCTATGCTTGACAATGGAAGTCTGTATTGCTGAGATTCTGGATTTATTTGTTTTCCTATAATTAGTGTTGGCTTTTATTCTGGCTGAAAATTAATTTATTGCTAGTATAGCGTGATTCTGCTAAGACTTGATATCTAGATTTATTGGGGTAAGTCTAGAATATTCCTTAAACCCAGGCTAGAATAGTATGGCTCCTGAATAATGATTTTTCTGGGGCTTTAATTTTGGGTTGTTCTCATTCTGCTGTATCCAAGCACTATGTATTATTCTCTGATCTTTCCATTTAGGTCACATTTCCAAAAAAGGTGCTCATTACTAGGTCTTTCTGAATTTTACATATGCACACACAGGTATTCAGACTCAGAAGGACACCTACACAGATTGCTCAAGCTCCTTTTCTGCAATACAAATTCCAGCTGCAACAGAATTACAAATGCCACTATTTCATATGACTAGAAAGACTGTTGTTCTCTGTTTTGGTTCCTTGGCCACAATTTGGAAATTACTCTAAGAAAGTAAAGTACAGTAAGAAGGTATGTATATACTTGTGTTTCATGCCTTTCATGGTTCTGAGCTATGTGTTGACCAAAACCTTAAAAGAGTTGTTTCATGTATTTTGTCCAGTGTCATAGTTGTTAAGAGTGGAAAAAGTAGTCTAATACCTAGTCCTTCCATTATGGCCAGAACTGGAAGTCAGGATTTTCAAAACTTATTTCATTTCTCACTTAGCAAATGATTGATTTTCTTCCAAGACATTATTTGTCTGGAGATTGAATAATGTCCTCCATTCACAAAAACATCTTGATTGAGCAGCTTCTTGTGCCAGGCTTTACACTCAATGCTTTACACAGATTTTACCATTTAATATTGCAAACAAATCAATGAAGTATAGGTATTTCTATTAATTCCATTTTGGAAATGAGGAAAATGAAATTTAAAATATAATAAGGCTTACCCAAGAACCCATATCTAAAAGTAGGCCCAAATCTCCATCATGTCAGCTTAGGAATCAAATGCTAAAACAAGACTCCTAAAGCACAAGAAGTAAAATCAAGAATCAATTAATGGGATGGTATCAAACTGAAAAGCTTCTTCATAGCAAGGAAACAATCAAGAACATGAACAGAGAGTCTACACAATGGGAGAAAATCCTTGCCACTTGCACCTCAGATAGAGCATTAATCTCCAGGATATATAAAGAACTCAAAAAACTGAACACCAATGAAACGAGTAACCCTATCAATAAATGGGCAAAGGAACTGAACAGTAACTTCACAGAAGAAGAAATACAATCAGACAACAAATATATAAAAAAATGTTCAACATCTCTAGCAATTAGAGAAATGCAAATTAAAATTACAATGAGATTTCATCTCTCTCCAGTTAGAATAGCAATTTTCAATAATACAAGTAACAATAAATGTTGTTGAGGATGTGGGGAAAAAGGTACACTCATACATTGCTGGTGGTACTGCAAATTGGTGCAGTATGAAGATTTCTTGGAAATCTTGGAATGGAACAACCATTTGACCCAGCTATCCCACTCCTTGGCATATCCCCAAAGGACTTAAAATCAGCATACTACAGTGATGCAGTCACACCAATGTTTATAACACCTCAATTCATAGTAGCTAAACTATGGAACCAAACTAGGTGCCCTTCAACAGTTGAATGGATAAAGAAATTGTGGTATGTATACACAATGGAATATTATTCAGCATAAAGAATGAAATTATGGCATCTGCAGATAAATGGATGGAACTGGAAAATATCATGCTAAAAGAAAGAAGCCAATCCCCCAAAATGAAAGACCAAATGCTCTCTTTGATATATTGATACTAACACACCATAAGTGTGGGGAGTGAAGAATAGAAGTTCATTAGAGTAGGAAAAAGGGAATGAAGGGAAGGGAAGGGAGATGGGAAAGACAGTAGAAATAATCAGACATAACTTTCCTACATTCATATATGAATACATGACCAATGTAACTCCACATCATATACAAACACAAGAATGGAAATTTGTACTCCACGTATGTATGTCAAAAATACATTCCACTGTCATGTATAATTAAAAAGAACAAATAAAAAATTAAAAAACCTATATCTGATAAATGACAGAAACAAAAGTTGAATTCAGATAGGAAATTCCCATTGACTCTTAAAATGATTCTAGTTTGATTATTTTATTTCTAAACAAGCTGCTTAGAAAATTAAAGTTGTTCTTCCAACGAAAATGATTTTTTTTACTTTCCATAATGGAAAATGATGCAGAAATATGCATGAACCTGGTGGATGTAATGGTTTCAAATCAGCTTTATTAGCCTTCCTGTCCTGTCCACAGCCCAGTTATGCTAGGGAATTGGTATAAATTGCTGTGAGATAAAAGAACAATATATCCAAAGCTGTCTTGGGTGGCATAAGGGTTTGTTGAGAAATGCTCACAGGGAAGGCCCAGTGGCAATAGGTTAAGAGAGAGCACCTCCACCCTCTTGGCATTTGGTCCAGAGGCAGTGACTGGACAAATGACAAGCATTCTTTCTAAAGTGCCCTTAGTTCTACCAGGTGCCACTGAGGGAGTGGTTTTCAATGCTAGGCTGCAGAAGCAGTGACACAGTCAGCGTTAGCTTGCTTTGTTTGCTTAGTTTGCTAGTTTGATCAGCATCCCAAGATTTGACTGTCCTTGTATGTTTGCAAAAAGCAGCTTGCCATGGATCACACAAGCTTGCCCCAATTTCCAGTACAGATGAAAGAAATTCAGTGTCCTTCAAGATAGTATGTATCTGGACATTCTGGCCCAATCTTGCTCTCACTCTTCCCCTAACTTGGCTAGGTCATTGAGAACAGAAAAGGGGGCTCTCTGGGATATGGTGTTCTACTGTTCCTCTTTTCTTCATGAATAATATAGCTACACATGCTCAGCAATGGGAAAGCTGCATCCGATTTTTAAAAGAAAAAAATAAATTGATTTCTTTAAACTGGAAAAGGAAGGAAGGTGATCATCACAGCTATTTCATAGGTTAAAAAAAGGAGTTACACAACACTCTGTATCTTTAAATCAACAGATTTTATTTTAAAGGTAGTTTTAGATTCATAGAAAAATTGAATATAAAACAGAGTTTCCACATACCCCTTCCCCCTACATGCATAGCCTGTCCCACCAATCTTACAGCAACAGAGTCATTGAACCAGCTTTGACACGTCATTACCAACCAAAGTCCAATGTTTATAGTAGGGCTTACTGTTTGTGTTGTGCATCCTATGGGTTTTGACAAACCCGTGATAACATGCATCTGCCATTATAGTATCATAATTTAAAAAATTAGTAAAAACACAAAAACTAGTAGGTCAGTGCCTAAGCACACAGAAGACACGTTTTTATCTTACATTGAGAGCATTATTAGAACTCAATTATATAACCAGTGAAAGTGACAGCAGTTTTTGATGGAGGCTCTCAGAAAACTGAAGAATTTTGGTGGGAACACATTAAATATTGAATGGGTTTTCAGTGACAGAAGCTATTATTAGTATAATGTGCTCTGGTTTCAGCAACAGTTTTCATTAGTGAAAAAAGAGCAAACTAGCAGAAAATAGGCTTTCTTCCCTGCTGAGTCCTATGTTTCTCATTTTGACATGCTACTTTGTGTATTCGCTATTATTTCCCTTCCCAATAAACACTATTGACATTTACTTCAATCATCCATGTTGAAATATTAGAAATACGTTTCCTTTCTCCTCTTTTTTTCCGCCTTTGACATAATTGGTAGCCAAGACCTGTAGACATGGTCTTCAATACAGCTCTCTTCCCCTCTCATCTGTTTCTGCCTTAAATCAGGCTCTGAACTGCTATCATTGCTCTAATAGACAATTTTCCCCACCAGCAATCTCTTCCCATTCCAGTTTCTTTTCCAGAACAGTGTTAGTGAGAAACAACTTATTTGACCAGGACATGAAAAACTGGTCTAGAAGACAGAGGCTTCTTTCTGTTCCATATAAATTCTCTTCCTGCATAGGAAACTCCCCTCCGCCAAGTTGCCAGAGGTCTGAGTCCTTGTGTTGTGGACATATCATCCCTTGGATTGTTCTCATGTGCATCCTGTGAGAGGGCTCACTACCTTGCCCTAACTCTGTAATTTGTGGGAAAGGAGAAAACTGAAGGGAAGAGAGCGCAGTTTGCTTTGAAAGGCATGAGTCACAGGCAGCACATGGCATGCTACTAAAATCCCAGAGCTTCATCTGCAGTGGGTACTGGGAAATGGGTATCTGATTCCACATGACTGTGGTCCTGTGGTTCCCACTTAGGTAAAAGAAAAAAGTAGTAGTGAAAGAAAAAAGAGGAGACGAGAGAGTAAAAACAAACCGTATATCAGTCATAGCACTTTTGCCATTGATGGATGCATATCTTAGACTATGAACTAATGTGTCTATTTGATTGCAAATCATTTTTCTCAGTCTGGGAGAAAAATTATTTTTAGCCTGGGAAATCAATCTTTTTTTCTCTTTTTCTTTTTCTTTTTTTGGTACCAGGGATTGAACCCAGTGGTACTTCACTCAGTCACATCACCAGCCCTTTTTATTTTTTATTTTAAGACAGGGTCTCTCTAAGTTGCTTAGGGCTTTATTAAGTTGCTGAGGCTTGCCTCAGACTTGAGATTTTCCTGCCTCAGTCTCTCAAGTTGTTGGGATTATAGGTGTGAACCATTATACCCAGCTCTAAAAATGCTTCATAAATAAAAAAGGGAGTAAAAATTAAAAAAAAAAACCCTGTAAATACATGTGTTTACATGCACAAAGGAGAAAGACAAGAAATAATGCATATTTTTTTATACCTTTATTTGTCATCTTCTATTTGTAAATTCATTTTCTAGATAATACATCATGCATATTGCTCTTTGCATGATGTCTAGGTTCTGTTATATTAAATGAAATCAGAGTTCAACAATGAAAGTTGTTAAAAGATACAATTAAGAAATCGAAACAAATACTTTAAACTGCTATCTTTTTCTGATGTCTATTTTTTTTTCCAAAAAATGTGTTTTAAAAATCTACTTTATATATGACCTTCTTTCTTTCTTTTGGAGTGGGATCTAAGTTGAGATATTACCATACGAATGCAAGAAGAACTTGCAAATAGGCATTTCTCCATATGGGCCCTTACTCTTGGCTCCCTAAAGCGAGTCCCCTTTAAGAACCAGAGGTGGTGAGACGGACAGCTGTTTCTTCTTGCCTGCTGAGTTATACTTGCATATTTTCACAAACAGAACAGGTTGGGAAGTTACAGATGGAGAAAAATATAATAAAAGGCCCAGACTCATTTTCTGTTTGGTTTTAATATAGTCATTTTCTTTTTCCACTTTCAATATGACCAAAAGATTTACTTTAAGCAATGCCACAGGAATGTGGTTTCAAGGAGGAAAAATGTTCAAATCTCTGACTCTCTGTTTCTCACTTAAAAAAAGAATAATTCACTATAATATATATTAAAAGACTTGAAAAATGTCCTTCTTTTTGCTGTTATTTGTGTTCTTGTGTAAGCAAATAAGCTTAAAATGTGTTGAAATTTTAATGTTTCTCAAAAGAGAACTCCAAGTAAAATATATTCTTTTGATGTATTTCAAAACAACAGTATCACTTAATTTTGTTAGAAAAATAGTTATAAATATCTATATCTTTAGATCTATAAATCTTCTTTTTGACCAATCCAATATTTTAATCTTTCCATATGATTTATCCTGAGATGCTTATTGGATTTTTCTGGCTAGGAACCTCAAGAATCTTTATAAATAGCAAATTGTGAACAGGGGACACCTAACTCCAAGCTTTCATTTTGGTGGGGGATAACTGGGGTATCAGAACACTTTGGTCAGTGCTTAAGAAGGCAACAGATTGGGGAAAAGAGGAATAAAAACCTGACACAGATGTTTGCCTTCTAAGCAATTTTGCATGGGATTGATAGGTCCCCATTACCTCTCTCCTTCCCTATATCCCTGAAAAGTTGTGTGTAGACTTTCTATAATAGTCTTTTTTTTTTTTAAACTTTGACTTGGTTCTTTTTACCAAACCCAAGATTCTCAACCAGTAGGCCGCCATTTATTTCTCTACTGTTTATGGCAAACATTATAGTATTCTTTACTGTTAAACTAGATTTGGTCTCAAACATGAGACTTACACAGAATTTGTACAAGAGACAAAATTTTTTGCACTTCTCGCCCTAATTTATGAGATGGCATTTGTATAACCTGCCCAGCTGTGTTAAACTCCTTCCCCAGGGAGCCTATATTGCTCCTTGAATTCTCCCTCTACTGACAAGGGTCCTGCTAAGATGGTAGTCCATATCTGCCTGCCTGCTGCCTGAATTCCCCTGTACCCTGGTCTTCTTGCTGGATTGGAGTCCCTGATGTAGAGGCCTGTTGGAATCTGACTGAGATGACCACAACTTTTGGTGTGTTGGATTCCATGTGAGGCAAGCCTCTGTGTCTAACTGCCTTTTGTTGCCCCTGGCCTCCCTGTCCAGGCTTCCACTCTATTTCTAATGAATGAGATCCAGTCACAATTTTGTTCCAAGAGGACTCCTTTTAAAACACTTGGAAATCAGTCTCAGTCATTTCACTTATAAAATGCAATTTTGTTACAGTTAAGTGCTATAATCTTTATCAAGCCCTTAGCACAGTTCCTAGTACATAATAAGCATTCAATAAATTCATTCACTTCTGTAAGATGTTATCATCATCTCTCCTTCCTCCTCCCCATTCCTCTCCTTCTCCTCTTCCTCCTCCTCCTCCTCCTCCTCCTCCTTGCACTTCTACAAGGATCTCCATGTTAATTTAAGAAAGACTTCTGTTACAATCAGGAACAGACTTCGACAATTCTCAGAGATCTTCTGGCCATTAGAGGCCTAGGGATATACACCTAGAAGGTGTTCAGTTTGAAACTTTAGTGAATAATAATGATCGTTGTCATTTCCTGAGCTCTTTCTCTGTGTGAAGAATTTTCCATATATTATCAACAACAACCCAATTATGTGGGAATTGGGTGGCAGGATTGAAGAATTGAAAGTTCAACACAAACAATAAAAAGTGAAACTGAAATCAAATCCAGTTCCTTCTTCCTCAAAAACCCATTCTTCTGTTCTTGCATCTATTTTTTTTCTCTACATACAATTCCATATCCTGGAAGCAGAGTGTACTTTCTGGGATTCCAGTTAAGCAGGTTTTTACTTTGTGGCCTTGTTTCCTACTTAGCTTTCCATTAGGTAATTCCTGAAACCTACCTTTTATAAAGGACTCCCCACCCGCCCCCAGGTGCTGGGGATTGAACCTAGGAGTGCTTCACCTCTGAGTTACAACCCCAGCCCTTTTCATTTTTTATTTTGGGACAGGGTTTTACTAAATTGCCCAGGCTGACTCAAACTTGCAGTCCTCTTGCCTCAGTCTCCCAAGTCACTGGGATTACAGGCATGTGCCACTGCACATGATCCCTATCCTCTATTCATTTAATCTGTAAACACCACTCTTAGCTCTGGTTGCTCTTAGTCACTCTGTTACTGTTTGCATAATCATCCCTACATGTCCAAACCCTCCTCTTGGCCTTCTTAGGCTCTTCCGGCCCGTATTGAAGTTCCTTTTATTTTCTAATTCTCTCCTCCAAATTCTTTTTATTTTCCAATTACTTGGCATTCAGTACAACACAGTTATTGTTACAATTATTATCGTGAATTATTTCCTAAAGGGTCCAGTGCTCCTTCATTTATTCAACTACTGTATGTTTGAGTACATACTAAAAGCCAGACACTCAGTTAAGCAATGTGTATGGAAATACCTAGATAAGAAAACTATTAGAAGCAATTGAAAGTAATTTTAGTAGGGCAAATAAAAATACACAAATATTTATGATACTGTGTTGAAAGAAAAGCACCACGAGAAACAGTTAAAGGAATTCAGACAAAGGAAAAATTCCTTCTACCTAGAAGAGGAATGAGAAGAGATAGGGTCCATTTAGACTTTTTTAGGAAGTGTTGAGAGAAAGAGCTTTGGGACTGCCAGGCACTACCTGTGCACGAGCACTGGAACTTGTTAGGCTATCAAGGCCTAACGAGAGGCTGCGGTGTGACTGGGCTTTAGAGTGTACCAAGGAGGATTGTGGGTCTCCATGGCAGAGACTCTTTAACACAATGGGTCACTATCACTGGGTAAAGGGGGATCATGGGCAGTTTTTTTTTTTTTTTTTTCAGTGCTGGGGATTGAACCCAGGGCCTTGTGCTTGCAAGGCAGGCACTCTACCAACTGAGCCACATCCCCAGCCCTATGGGCAGTTTTTGAAATTATAAGATCTCAACTGTTTCACATCCCTCCCCCTAATTGACAGCAAGTCTGTTAAAGTTTAAAGTTACATTTTCACATTTCTTTAACTTTTCCAAGTCAGTCCAAATGCCTGTACAAAAAAGCATTTCATACATAGCCAAATAACAGATAAGAAGCAAATTAAATATGATAGCTCTGTGATATATTTTGCTACTTATCAAATTTCTTATTTATTGGCATTAGATTTTGTTTTTTAATTGTCAGTGATAGAGTCTGAGTAGGTTGCATGGTCATTAAAGAAAATAACCCTTTGTTTCCCAATCAGTCAACAGAACTAGAGATAATTTTAGAGGTGTTAATTTCATCTTCAAAGATATTGCTATAAGGGAAGCTTTAGATAAAACATTAAAACATGACTTAAATAGTCATTATATTGACCTCACTTTTTTCTGTTATACATTTTAAAAATTCATATTTGCAGAACATTTTTCCTCATATCTTATGTACTATCTGGAAAAATTTTCCTTTTCTTTAAAAGTGTGGGTTAATGATTCTACATATTCACTTTAATGTTAGGGAAAGTGCTATCTGTTGAAGAGACTATTTGCACAAAGCCATATCAATAGAGCTGGTGGTTTGGACTGAGCCAGAAAGACCAAGAAAACCAATGGCTCACACTCTGAACTGGAATGACTAGCTGGAGAAGCATTCAGGCTATTCAAAGGCCATGAATCCTCTAAGGATTCCCTCTTTGGAACTGCATACATCTTCCCAAGGCCAAAAATGAGGAACTGAAAGAAAAGATTTGGTGACAGGTTCCCACAAACCTCTGTAGAAGACATTGTTATTTGAGAAGAATCCTTTTACTGCAAATGCTGTTGAGAAGTGAACAGTGCAGAGGGCAATTATTTGATCTGTGATCGTGGGTGCATCAAGTATAAGCCTGGGTCAGCAAAGAGGTCCTGGACTAATCTCTGATTGAGAGGTCAAATTCTTGGTCAGTTGCTCTTCACGTTGCAGAAGGAGCTGGTGTGTTTATAGTTTGTCCTGCCAAAAATAAAAATGTCCCTTCTTGGATTAAACTCCTAATTACTGGTCAGTTGTAAAATATGCTTTAGGTAAAATGAATTTCTGTCCAGAGAATACTTTTAGAGTAACAAGTAATTATAGAGACATTTGAAACATTTACTTATAACTAGGGAAACTTTCTTTATAAAAACTCGAAGTCCCCTGAGGAAAGGAACATGGCATGTTGGGTTCCACCTTATTTGCCAGCAAGATTTAGCAGGTTGTGCTATTTGCAAATATATTCTTTTTTAGGGTGGAACTATGTGTTTATTTCTAAAATGTCATCAATATTTCTTGCTTCTTCTCATTTGTCAAACTCTCCTTGGTGCTAGAACAGGAGAGTACTTTGTGTATAGAGTTTTCTATACTTGAGCAATTGGTCTGCTCTTCTGGAAAAATAATTACACAGTGTCCAATACAGATATTAACATTGGCGACATCTAGTCCTGTAGCAACGAGGGGTCACAGAGATTTGTTTGAACTGCTCATTGCATGAAAGACAAACTCAGGAAGGACTATAGTTGCAAAGTGAGTCAACATCCTGCAGCATCCCACAGTGTATCGGGTTGAGACGCTGTATTTTTTTCTTGTATGTGGTACTGTCTATAGTGTCTCCCTTCTTTCTAAATCTGCTCTTCCCAGACGAAGTTGGTCTAGAAGTTGTTTGTACTGAGTGGTTTTGAGCGGGATTAAGAATAGCAAGTCCAAGTACATTATTATTATTTTCAGCCTTCTCTTCAAAAAAAAAAAAAAAAAGCCATGCACTGTATGCATTTACTTTTATGAAGTAAAAATGGCAATTCCTGGTAGAACTACGTGGTGGAGGATGGGAAACAGATGCTTTGGTCAGACTCAGGAACTGACTAGAACACACCATGGAAACACAAAAGAATAAGAAAGCAATTGTATAATATCCTGCCTTTGTGAGCTCTTTGGTGCAGATGGCATGTGCGCACCTTGTCTGAACAACATGTTGCTGACCAAAGGTTGACCTGACCTGCTCTCTGGAGTTGGAGGACATTTTAATGTAATTAGTTTATTCCGTTCACCTTGGTTTATTCTGTTTTACACCTTGGTGGGAGGTTGGAATCATGGAGAGATACTCCTTCATTTAGATAAAGAAAGGCAAAGACCAAAGGAATGATTGAATAGTAACCAAATTGTGTTAGATCATGAATTCGTCATAACCACAGAGAAATCTCTTTGAAGTTTTTGTGGTGTGGGATGAGATAGCGTGATGGCAAAACCAGACCTGGTTGTGAAATGAAATTATAAAAAGTTATGGTAAGAAACCTATGCCTGGGGAAGGGGTCAGTTCTCCTCCCCTCTCTCAGACTTTCTCCAGGAAGCCTGAATAACCGTGGGTCCCTACCTTTTGGATTGTAGATAATTTCCCTGGGAGTCTGACTACTCCCCTTTGAAGTGTAAATGCTCCTGTGGAGGCTCCAGACCCAAGGCTAGAGATTTATGGAAGGCCTTGTAAGAGGAGCCCGGTCTTCTCCTTATCACACTCTGCTTCTGTAAACATGCTTCCTGCTAGAAACTCGTGCACAACCGTATATCGGGTAGACTAGAAAGTTTATGATACTAGGTAGCCTATAAATGTTGTGTGAAACTGTGGATGGGTGCTCAGAAATTGGAGTTTTTTTTTTTCCTCTGGGTCCCCTGGCATAAAATAAAGTGTGGAGTTTTCTTGCTCTTCAAGTGCTGCTTGCTGCTTCTGGACCAGTCTATTTCCCACAACAATGGCTCTTAGGATGCTTCCTCAGAAGCATATCTCAAGAAAAGAATTTGTCTGCAAATAGCTTATTGAAAGGTAACCTCATGAAGCAGAGATAGGAAGGTGAAACATTCAGGAAGGGGAAGAGAGAGAATCATAAGGGGCAGTTATTGAGCCCAGTGTCCATGCAGGTAGCTGGGGGTCAGTCCCTCAGGGGAAGTCTGGGAAACTGTGAAGAACAGACTTAAGTCTTCTAACTCAAGAAGCAAGGAAGCTGGGGGTCTACCTATGAGCTCTTATCCATCTTTGGCTGAGAACTGCCCATGGTGACATTAACTCCTCAGGACTTCCTGCTTGGCCTAAGTAGGGGCAGAATATACTCCTACAGCCCAAAGAAGTCCCAGGGGAAAGGGAGAGCTGCACTGCCTTTGATTTGTAGGGAAATTAGAGGAGTTACTGGTTTTAAGAGCAGACAGTACCTGCACGGAATGCTAATGACATATTTACTCAAAGAAGATAAGAAAGCAAAGAGATATACTGATACAAATGAATGAATAAACAAATTGAAAAAAAAAAAAAGAGATATGGACATGGTCTCAACTTACCTTTTTGCAAAATACCTAAGTAGATAAGGGGAAATGAAGTCACTTGACAGTGCAGAGGACTTGCATATCACCATAATCAAGTAATTAAAGCCGACAGAACCAATAATGAAACAAATAAATACCATGTGCCACTTCCTGCATACCATAAGAACATAGAACCACTTCTATGATATTGCTGCTGAGAAAGCATGATGTGACTCTAATCCTGAAGGACAGCTGACAGGCTGAACTTGAGGTAACTAGATCTGTAACTTTTAAAGGTGTCAAGGTCGTTAAAAGAGAAAACCTGTTTTTCTTTTTCTCAAAACACTCTGACAGAAAATTTCTGGGAATTTTTCACAGACCAACCAATTCTTCCATTATCAGTGGACACCAAAGGCACATACTGCAATTTAACTCAATTTTGACATTCTTGAAGTGAGCACAGATCCCACAGGTTAAAGACTTAGTCCCATAACACTGACCCCCAAATTGGATGCTGATTGCAAGTAGTGGGATCCCCAGGTACTCACAAATTCTGATTGACTTGAAGATAAAGTGAGGGTTCTCACAATCCCCTCCTCAGGTTTGATAATTTGCTGGAATATCTCACAGAACCCAGGGAACAGTTTATCTGCTATTGCTGATTTGTTACGAAGGATATTGTAAAGGCTGAATTAACAGTCATACATGTTATGGGTGGTCTAGAAGGGTCCTGACCACAGCAACTTCTGTACCTCTGGAGTGTGATGTATGTCACCCTCCTGACTTTTGTCTATGTTCTTGTGTTATGAGCTGATTGAAAATTAGCCCAGACTTACTCCATTTTGTTCAAACACCTTATCCTGTATGAAGTTGGCCCCCTTCCACTTGAGCTAACACCTCCACCCCCACCCACTTGCACCCTGACCACAATGACCTTGCTCTATGGGACTAATGCAAAAAATTCTTTTTCTGAAAATGTAATCTCTGAGAAAATGTAACTTGGTACTTTTTCCATTTTATGAAATGTATCTTGTGATTATAATTGCCTCTCCTGCCCCCCTCCTTCTTTATGGTTTTAGTTCCTTATAAGCTGCTTGCTACCCCCAATCAGGGTTGAAGGTTGCAGAGAGCTGCTTTTCTGTGCTTTTGACCCCAGTTGAAAAACAAAGTTTTTGTCTTCACCTTCTAAAGACCTGGGAAATTATTTGGAAATTTTGAGAATAGTGCCTTAACACTTGTTCACCAACCTGAAAGATCTCTGAATTCCATTATTTAGGGTTTTAACGAAGATTCTATTAGGTAGGCATGACTAATTACATCACTGGTTGTTGGACTCAATCCCTAGCCCCACTTCCCCTTCCTGGAGACTGGGGACTGGAGTTGAAATTTCCAACCTCTAATCAGATGGCTGGTTCTTAAGATAACATGTAATCTGGACCCTGCTCCCCTTTTCCTAAAAAGGACATTTTTGGGACAATGGGAAAACCTAAATGGAGTCTGGGTACTAACTGTAGTGATATATCAAAGTTAACTCCCTAATACTGATGCTGTATGTGGACATTCAGGACAGTGTTCTTGTTAGCAGTACTTACACTCAAGTATTTAGGGGTGATGGGGCATTTTGGCAAATCACTCTCAAATGGCTCAGGGTAATGTCTTTCTTATACCATTCATGTTAACTCCGCTGCAAGTTTGAAATTCAGATTAAGCAGGATCAAGATTAAAAGAATCAAGGCACAATTATGTAACATTTATCTGCCCTTTTATCCTTCTAAAGAGTCTCTCCTGATGGTGGGCAGTCCCACATAGAACATCACTGCACTACTAGGGAATTTAGACCCCAGCACTTCCCACCACCCAGCCCTCCACTCCACTGATCCCTAAGTTGGAAGAAGGGAAGGTAGAGATTGTGAAGAACATTATAGTAGATTCCTTAAGTACAGGAATAAGAATTTTTGTCAACATCTTTTATTAATAAACAGCAGCTGTCCTTTTAAACAAAGACCACCAGGATGTATGGGGGGTGGGTATAGCGCTTACAATATCTAGCATTCTCCTAATTTTTCAGAGAAACAGTAATGTGTAGGGATTAGTATGATCCTCCTTTGCATAGATGTATGAAGATTGAACCAGATGGAGGAGGAAAACAACAATATTGTAAGCCATACCCTCAATGTGCTTCCACGTATTGGAGTAAATATTCACATCGATGGTCGATGAGAATGAAATTCTAAGCATTTCTTTTAAGTCTTTCTTATTTCTGCTATTTAAGAGGGATTTTTGAGTACATTTAATTAGAGTGGTTTGAAATGAATTCCTCTTGCTGATTTGATAGAGACTTATATTAATTTTTTTAAATGATTTAACTATGTGCTTCTGAATCACCATGTCTGCCTGCTACCATGATTCTAAATACACTCAAGAAGCCATAGCACCACTGAGTAGACCAGAAAAATAGAGGTAAACCTATATAAATTTCCCCTACCTGTTCTGACAACATTGGCTACAACACTACTACAACAACTGGATACATATTTCTTTGTCTGTTCTGCATTTCTGTTCTAAGAACCCTCTCTTATTGGGTTAGAGTATGATTGCTGTCCCATTTCTACACTGGATGCTTGGTCCCAGCAAATAGATTTATTGAACCATGTGACCCAAGCTGGGTCTGTCTTTTCACCAGAAACTGTAAGAGTGAAAGAGAGATAGTTAGACCTAAATCTAAATTCAAAGCTATCACTGACTACATTTCTCTTTTCCTTTCTGTATTCTCTCTTACTTGTTTCCTTATCTTTTCTTTTTTATTTTACTTTTTGAAGTGCAGAAACAAAAAGCTGCAAGGCAAAAACACAAATGAAGCTGATCAGAAAGGTAAAAAATGAACTGGACAGAAAAGAGAGATGGAAAGAATTTTAACAGTATCGAGTTCTGGGTCTTATTTGGTTCCTAAAACTCATTTCTTCTTTTGGTTCTATCAACTATCCTATTATCCTCCCAATAAATTTCTCATTTTCTGCTTCTGCTAGCTAGATTTGATTCACATACCTTCAACTGAACAGTATTAATTAGAAATAGATATGAAAGAAGTTAGGTACTGCAAAATTCAGACCCTAACATATGGAACTTGAGGAATTCATGTGAGAACTGAGAATTCATCCATCCATTCATCCATTCATATTTTTGAGAAGGCAGCACCATTGCCTGCTCTCTGTGGGGTTTCAGGCCTTGTGCCCACTGTAGCTAGGGAGCAATGATGTTTTATGAATACTTAGTAGGGTGTGTGTATGTGTGTGTGTGTGTGTGTGTGTGTGTGTGTTTAGAAACCTTAGGAATTGTCACCTTCAATAAGGGCTACAAAGAGACTATCTCCCTTCAGTTGTGTCCATTGGAAAGCAAGGAGACAGGATAAGTGTGTAACCTTGTAAAGAAAAGCCATTTTCTATTTGAAGCAAGAAATTGGAGACTATAAAGTACAAGATGATCTGGACCTTGCTATATTGCAACTGCCAAATTCACTACAGATATAAAATAAAATGCACAATGTTGAAAAAAATAAGGGAGTTTTGTCATTTGAAGTGGAAATATTTGGGAGACGCTAGAAGAATATGGAAGAATTAATTGTCTTTAAAAACCCCTTAGTTGCAATTCTGTCTTGAGCCAGCCTCAGCAACTTTGGGAGACCCTGTCTCTGAATAGAAAACAGTGTTATGGATGCATCTTAGTAGGTAGAGCACCCCTGGATTTAGTCCCCAGTACTGCAAAACAACAACAAAAATGAAACAATCCACTGCTACAAATCCATTGACAATCAAAAGATCCATGCTTCTCTTTGGCCAACATGTGGGCCAGAATACAGACACAGTATTGGGTCAGATGAGCCTTCTTCACTATCCATCTACTTCTGCCCATGAGCCAATTCTAGAAAACTCCAAGCTGGCACAAAGAATAGAGTATTAATTTACATTGCAAAGAAGCAAGAGTGTGGAGTGCAACTTCAACTAGGGATTCAGATTATGGGTAATAAACCTTTCTGTCATTCTGTGTCCTAAAAATAAGATAACTAGCAGCTTACTACAATTTTAAGGGAGTTGTATTGCAGAAAACCTCAAGCCTCATACAGAAGACCCTGGGATTTCTCAACCCAAGAGCAACCTTTAGGAACCAATAGCACGTTATTAAGATAAACTCTCTCTCCCACACAAGTCCTTCTTTATTCTCAGTAAGTATATCAAAAGATGAATGGTGAAGTTCCTCTATGTTGTTAAAACTTGAGGCAGCCAGATTGACTCAGCAAAGAATTCACTTTAATAAACATGCCACGAGGTATTTTTAATGAGGAACATGGGCAGAAGGAAGATAATATCTTACCTAAGACTATAAAACTTTTAGAATTGAGCTATCAACACAGGCAGCCTCATTGCAGAAACTTCATACTGGCGTTTGCCGCTCAAGATGAGTGAAGATGAGTGCTGACTTTACCCCTCTGCAGTATGCAACATTGGACAAGTTATCTTCCCTGTGTCTCAGTTTTCTCTCCAGTAAGGGGGAAGGATAATATTAGCGATTACTTCATGAGATAATTATAAACATTTTATGAATAAATGCATAGAAAGACCTTAATATAGCACCCAGCACTGCTACCCAGTTGTTGCTATCATTATTCATATCGTCATTCAATTTTATGGTCTGCATCAAGAAGGAAACATTTTTTGGTGGGGCCAAAGCTTCTGTACCTCTCATGATTCCCTGTTGTGTCTAAAGGATTTACTAGCAGAACCTCCTCAATATTTTTATTGCTGGTCTTCAACAAAGTATTATAAATTAGATCTCCAAATGACCCAAAACTTTAGGTAAAGGACTGTTTTGGGGATTAGATTCTTGTTTTTTGTCTTCTACCAAATTTCATTAATTCAGACCACTGGAGGATGCCAGTTTTAATTAGAAAAAACAATGAATTAATTTCAGTACAAAATGCATCAAAAACCCTATGGTTACTCTTGTCCTCTTCGAATTCAGTTCTGTGGGAAAGAAGGATTTATACAACTTTAACACAATAGGATAAGGGCCACTAGTGGTTTTTTTGAAGGATATCATAAAGAAATGTGCATTGGATGGTGCTTTCAGAGGTAAATGATAAGAACATTCCAGGCCAAGGTGACAGTGAGAGCAAAGGTGTAGAGATTTTGAAAATATCTTCTGTGTTTAAGAGTCCTGTGGACTCTGTAGCAACGGTGGCAGGGGATGGTGAGGGAAGGGATGCAGGGGCACCTAGAAAGCTAAACTGGATATTGGATGACATCACCTTTCATGTTTTTGAAATAGGCTAACAACATTTGGAAACAAAACAAAACAAAACAAACAAACAAAAGCAATCATAGGTAAATGGATGGAACTGGAGGACATCATGCTAAGTGAAATAAACCAGGCTCAGAAAGGCAAGGGCAGAATGTTTTCTCTCATATGTGGAAGTTAGACCAAAATAAGGATAAAAAAGAGGGGATTCCATGAAAATAAACGGGGATCAATGGAGCAGAGGAGGGGAATTGAGAGTGAGGGAGGAAAGATGGGAAAAGGGAGGAGAATTAGAATGAAATTGACCAAATTATGCTCTGTACATATATGAATATACCACAGTGAAATTTACTTTTATTTATAAGGAACTAATTGGAAAAATGATAAATAGAAGGAAGACCAGTAGAATAGAGAAAGGGGAATGGGGGAGGGAGGAGGGAAGGGAAAGAGGAGATGCCAGGGACTGAAATGGAGCAAATTATAATCCATGCATGTATAATTACACCAAAATGAACATAATAATATTATGTATAATTATAATGCACTAATAAAAACATAAAAACAGAAAAAAACTCTAGGAATGACCCTACTTCAATGAATAAGTAATATTTTTAATTAGCCTGATAATTTTAAAAGATTGAATATTTCTAAAATATTTGAAATTAGTAGACTGTCTTAAATATTTAATATTTTCCTAGTCATTTGTTATCAATGTGCTTAGATACTCTGTGTTAACCCACAGATTGTATATTGTCAAGACAATTGATCAAATATTATTCCAAATTATCAGAAGACTCTGCTCATGACATGCTTAGTAAATGATCATTACTTTTTCTTTTCTTGTCTCATTGGAAATTTAAAATTCATCATGGTATTGTCTAGAGCAGTTTTTCTGAAAACTGTGTTTGATATAAAAAGGAATATGTGGTCAAAATAAATTTGGAAGCAATAGAATAAACAAAATTAACTGGTTCTTGATTGTGGGACTTTTTGGGGTCTTTAATATGTAGATATTCATTGTGAAACTCCAAAAGTGGACACAGTAATTTGCATTTTAAAAAATTACATGACAAATATTTGCTAAGATGACTACCTAGTAACATCTTGAGCAAACTCAGCTTGTGTGGAACACTGAATGGGGAAACTGTAACATCCTGGTATCATATGGTGCAGGTCAAAGGGCAGTGGCAGTCTTTGCCTACTGGTAGCCATATGCACAGGCTGAATGGCAGCAATGACTTCCTTTTATTGAAAACCTGCCTTTAGGGTGACTTGCAGAACAATAATTGGTTTTATTATAGCTTGAATTCTTCCTCTAAACCATTATTTTTTCAATAAAATAAGTATAGTCTACAGGTGCTTATTTTTATAATAACCACCTCTTTTATTTACAGGTGTTGCTTAGCTTGGCAATTATATGTTTTCCTTAGTCACAAAGGTTCGTGACTACTAGGAAAACGGAAAGTACTTTCCATCTTCAGTCATGAAGATGCCCAAGTTCAAGGACTTCTTTGAGCCTTATTTTCTTCTGTAAGAAAAATATGTCAAGTGTGCAACTTGAGGTTGTAAGGAGTGGTGGTGTTAGGAAGATATTTCCAAAGCGGGTGGAATGACAAATTTGGAAGTTTTTAAAAATACTGAGCCCTGAATCTAATGAAAGACCTCTTGAATCAAAATACTGTACAGGAGAGAGCCTGGGATGTTTGTCCTTAATACACTTCTCTAGGGATTATGATGCAGCTGGTTGGCAGATGGACAAACAGTAGTGCCCAGTAAAGATTTGTTAGAACTTGACATCTGTTTCACAGCCTCCTTGAGATTCAGTTTATGTTATATTTAAACCATTTTACTTTGGGCATTTTAAATTGTTTTCTTTTGAAAATAATATAATGATATTCCAAAAATCACGTCAGATTATTCCTTCTCACTCTCTTTTTATTTTTGTTTTTTAATTTATTTTTATTTTTACAGACTGCATTTTGACTCATTGTACACAAATGGGGTACAACTTTTCATTTCTATGGTTGTACACAACGTAGATTCACACCATTCTTGTAATCATAATATTGTCTTATTCTACTACCTTTCCTTCCCCCACTCCCTCCTGCCCCATTTTCCTCTACACCTTCCAAAGTTCCTTCATTCTTCTCTCTGCACCCCCCACCCCTGCCCCTGCTCGTTATGTATCATCATTTACTTATCAGAGAAAACTTTTAACCTTTGGTTTTTTGGGCTTGGCCTATTTCACTTAGTATGATATTTTTCAACTTCATCCATTTACCTGCAAATGCCATAATTTTATTCTTCTTTATGACTGAGTAATATTCCACTGTGTATATATAGCACAGTTTATCCATTCATCAATCGAAGGGCATCTCGGTTGATTTCACAATCTAGCTATTGTGAATTGAGCTGCTATGAACATTGATGTAGCTGCATCACTGTAGTATGCTGATATTAAGTCCTTTGGGTGTAAACTGAGAAATGGGATAGCTGGGTGAAATGGTAGGTCCATTCCAAGTTTTCTGAGGAATCTCCATACAGCTTTCCAGAGTGGCTGCACCAATTTGCAACTCAACCAGCAATGTATGAGTGTGCCTTTTCCCCCACATCCATGCAAACATTTATTATTGTTTGTGTTCTTGATAATAGCCATTCTACTTGGAGTTAGATGAGATCTTAGGGTGGTTTTAATTTGCATTTCTGTAATTACTAGAGATGATGAGCACTTTTTCCACATATTTGTTGATCACCTGTATATCTTCTTCTGTGAAGTGGCTGCCCATTTCCTTAGCCCATTTATTGATTGGGTTCTTTGTATTTTGAGTGTAAAGTTTTCTAAGTTCTTTATAAACTTTGGAGATGAGTGTGTCTGAAGTGTGTGTGGAAAAGATTTTCTCCCACTCTGTAGGCTCTCTTTTCACATTATTGATTGTTTCCTTTGCTAAGAAGAAACTTGTTAGCTTGAATCTATCCTATTTACTGATTCTTGCTTTTATTTCTTGCATTGTGGGGGTCTTGTTAAGGAAGTCTGGTCCTAAGCCAGTGTGAGAGAGATTTAGGCCTAATTCTCTCTCTACATGAGTTTCTCTAATTTGACCATATATTATATAGTGAAGTTTCTTTAGATTCTGGTGAGTTACATTTTTTGCATTGCACATTCTTTTAGGAAATCTCATCTAGTTTCATGGTTTCACTGGCCACCTCTAGGCAGAGAAGATCTTCCCCAAACTTCCAATTTCTATATGCAGCTCTCACTGCCTCCTCTACTTGAATGTCCCATCAAGTGCAGCTGGTCTTGTCTGCCCCAGTTCTACACCCAATTCTGTGTTTTATACCTCAATTGGTAATATTAGCACACATCTAGTTTTCCAAATCTGAATCCTCTGAGTCATTATTTTATTCTTCTACAAAGGTCACCTCCATATTCTAATCAATATCAAGCTCTGTTGTCTTGTAAAAATTTATTATATCTTTATGTTGATTCTGCACTGCTTGGTCCTCAGTTTCCAGGACTGAGAATACATATAAGTAACAAAACAGGAATCATCTTGTACAATATTTGAACATTCCTTTCTAGTAACATTACATTTATGAACAATAACTGCTGTGATGGAGAAACATTTGGTTTACAACTGAGCTTTTAAATCACCACTCATTTGTAGATTAAAGACTGACTGCACTAATGATCTGAAAAATCAGTATTTAAACATTTTATTGGAATATTGGCTGTTTAGGAAAATGGTTATAATTAAAATATAATGAAGAGAAAGGTCCTTATATGGTTAATCTCAAGGTAACTTCCAGACTTTCCCAGGAACTTTAGAGGTTGATGCATAATGTATCATTTCATTAGAAGATTTGTTTCCCTTGATGTTTTTATGAGCCTTATTTTCAGTGTATTTTATATCAGGTGGATTAAATGGCTGATTTCTTTTTTGTGGTGGTAGTCAAACTGAGATGTAGTTACTGTATCCTAGACTTTTACGTTTGTTTAAAACTTTACTCATCAAATATTCAATACCTGCTTTATGATTGGGGGTGGGAAGAGAATTGTCTGCAAAGGGGCTTAATGGAACTTTCTAATGTGATGGACATATTGCATCTAGATAGTGGTGATAATTCCTGGACTGTGTATTTGTCAGAACTGATTCAACTGTACTTTATATCATGTAAGTTACGCCTTAATAAACCCAATGTTTTCAAAAGTTTCCAGCGGGGTAAATTGGGTCCTATGGGTGGGCTGCTTACTTGGGCAACACTAGGAGAGAAAAAAGTTCTAGATTTGGGACACTTTAAATGTAATATCAAAAGGGTTCATCTGTGAACAGGGAAAGATTGAGAGTAAATGGGATACCTAGCAGGATGCAAAGTTAGGATTACAGATTGGGAAGCAAAGCTTTTAATTCTTAAAAAATAAAGATGGGATTGGGAGGGAAGAACCCTCAGGAAGGCGAGGAAGAAAACAAATCAAGGTTGTATGTTGCCATTCTTTTTCCTTCTCCTCTCTCATAATATAGATGTCCACTCCATCCCCAAATCATTTTATGCATTTTTATCATCTGTTTGCAAAGTTTATATCTAGTTTCAGGCATTTCTCTGTAATCCAGAAGCACAAAGATGAAAGGAGACAGCAAGCCCTTAACATTATACTTGCTTTTTCCTTAGTGATATGCATTCACTAATCTCACTAAGCAAACAAATAAAAAAAAAGCCAAACAAAAACATTTAGTTTTGCTTCGGAAGAACTGAGTGCTGTTCTAGGTGGTCAGGATGCAGAAGTGAAGAACCACACATTCCTTCCCCCAAGGTGCTTATTTTGTAGTCAGGGGCCAAAACCAGGAAACAGAAAACTGTTACAATAAGCAAAGAATGAATTGTCTAGTTCACTAGTACATGAAAGGAGCTGTTATATGTTGAATTGTGTACCTCCGAAATTCATATGTTAAAGTCCTAGCATCTAGTAGCTCAGAATACTACATTTGGATAAGCTCATTGCAGGTGTAATGAGTTAAAATGAGGTCATTTGGTTGGGCCCTAATCCTATATGACTAGTGTCCTCATAGAAAAGAGAAATTTGAACATAGAGACATAGACACACCATGTGAATACAAAGGTAAATATCAGGGGGAAGCATCTACAATCCAAGGAACACTGAAAGTGGCCAGCAACCACCAAAAGCTAAGAGAGGCCTGGGACAGATTCTTTCTGTTCTACTCCTCCAAAAGACCCAACCCTTCTGAAAGCTTGATCTGGGACTTACAACATTTTAGAACTATGAAACAATAAATTTCGTCTGTTTAAGCCATCTAGTTTGTGGTATTTTGCTACAACAGTTATAGAAAACAAATACTGGGTCTATGAAAATCTAACTGAAAAGTGTAATGAGAGTTAATAAGAGTCTAACTCAGTCATTTTTTCATGTAGCAAAAGTAGAAGATATAACCATTTCCGGCCCTTGCTAGGAAAAATTGATTACCGGTTCTCTCTTTACTGCAGCAATTCATAGACATCCCCATAATAGCTCCTTTTGAATTATACTGAATGATTTTTTTTCTGGTACCCACTACAGCAGAAACACTTCAAGGGCAGGGACCATCTCATTTTCCTTCCTGTCTTAATTTCCAGCACAAAGCCTATGCTAGAGAAGTGCTCAGTACATGTTCATTAAATAAATGAATGGAGATTGCCTACAGATTCAATGGGAATTTAACGTATGCAGGTTTTCTATGTTGTGATGATTAATATAGTTCAATGTAGATTAAATCCATAAGTCATTCTAAAACAGGGTGTCAGCAACCACCTTTCTGAGTAGACACAGCAGTTCACCATGAGATTCAGTTTTCTGAGACCATGAAGGATGGTGTGGAAAAGCACAGTCTTTGAGCTTTTGGTTTGTTTTGTGAGGCTTGTGCCTATTTCCTGTCGGAAAACCAGAGGTGATAATGACAGTGCCTAGGTCACAGGATTGTTGTGATATTAAAAGAGCTAACACATCTAATAAAGTTTTCAAATAGTGTCTGATACTGGGTAAGCCTTCAAAGAGTGCCTACCGTATTACTGTTTTTCAGAAAAGATTAGTATTACTCTTTATTAACACTCAGAATAGACTCCTAAAGCCATTTAATAACTTATTTAATGTCTACTGTGTGCCTGGATAGATAAAATGGGGGTACATAATTGTTCTTAGTACTCTTTGGATTGACAGTCCAATAGGAAAAGCAGAGAATAAATAAAACAGTGCAGTTGCTATCATTGCTATGAAGTTGAAACTCCTGGTACTTTGAAATCACTAGTTCTGGATATAATTGGTTGTTAAAGTCATTGATGAAGAATGCAGATTTTAGTTGTGAGTAAGAATTGGCTACCAAGAAGTGATAGTGTTCCAGGTAGAAATAATGGATGTCCATGGGCCCCAAGGCCGTAAGAGCTTTTCCTATTGAAGGAAGAGAAAGGAGGCCAGTGTGCCCAGGTGCAGCAAGGGAGAGGTTCAAGGTGAGATTGTGTGGAAACACAGCAGCCAGATCACCCAGAACTTTATCACCCTGTCAGTCACTTAGCACAACGGAACCTGAGTGAGATGTTGAGGGTGAGTTGTGGGAAGCCATATGTTCAGGGTTTCACTATATGAAATATAAAGCTCAATATGCTTAGTCTTTCAGGTTACAGTGTAGAAAACGATGAAGGGGCTCAGAGTGAATGCACCCATCAGAAGGTGGGGAGATGTTAGCTTGGACTCTAGTGGTTATGGTAGAAGTGAGATGATGGAATGAAGATAGGCGGTGACACAGAGAGGGCTATCAGGGACCAGGGCCAGCCTACTGGCCCGTATCATGGCTAGAAAGGGTCTCATTCATGGAGACAGAGCACTCTGAGGAGAGTGGATTTTGGATATATGAAGTATAAGGTGCCTTTGAGACATCCACGAGAAAATGTCCCACATTGAGTTGGGCATGTGGGTTCATGGTGCAGGGATGAGTCATATAAACATGAGGCATTCAGCATCCTTTGCCTGAGGAAAAGATGTAAGGGAATGGGTATTTTGTGGTCTGACTGTCCCCCCACCCTTGTCCAGGAATGTAGAGCTAGTCCTCAGGAAAGAGATGGGTGAAACTGGTCTATTGCATCATACTGTCTTCATTTTTTGACAATTTCTATTTTGAGCCCCAATGTACTGTGTGGCCCAAACTTAACTACAATCAGTCAGAGACCTAGGAATTTCTCCAGAGCTGTGTCTACATGATGAGGAGAGGGCTGAGGAGTGCTGGGTCCTTTGGAGGGAAAGCATAAGATCTTCACTGTCATCTGACCACACAATTTTCTAGTTCAGTTTTGAGTCCATAAAAACCACAATGTGATGTCCTTTGCCCTGTCCATGTGACTCCTTCAGAAACAGCAGCCATTTGTTTCTTCCTCATCACACCTGAGAGACAAGAATTATTCTGCTTCCATCGTGGTCTGAAAGTACAGGAGTCTTAAGTCTCTCTTTGGCTCCATGGACCTGGACTCAAGATGTCGCTCTTTTCTCTTGTCACCACATCAGGACTGTACTGTGGGGAAAAGATAGCATAAATACCCTCTGCTCCTAGACATCTCCAATTTCTAGATCTTCTCAGCTTACCAGGACTCTAAACCAGGAAGTAGGGTTTCTCATTCTGTCTGTTCAACACTTCTAAAGCATCCTGTCATCTCTAGGGACTCTAACCCACGGAATGTGTGGCAACAAGGTTCTGCTTTCTGATCCCCACCACAATTTCACTCTCCTTGATCTGACTCCAACCCTCTCCCCTCCACTTGACTGGAATAGCCTTCTAATCTGCTTTGTCTGCACCAGAGTTATTCTTATTTCCTCCAGGGCTTTGACTTTTGAAAACTGAACTAAGGAATACTCTTGTTTTTTCCCTTCTATCTCATATGTTACTTTCTTCAAGGAGATATTTTGGAAAAGCTTAGCCTCAGACAGAAGTAAAAGGAAATTGGAAGGAGGAGATCAACATTATAAGCATCTTTATGCCATAGGAAAGAGAGAGAGTTCACTTTTACCTCTTCTAGAAGATTTTACAATAAGATTAAATTGTGTGTGTTAAAGTGGAAAATACATAGTATAATTAATCTTGTGGACAAAAAGATACTGTTTTATGTATCCTTTGACTCTTCTTCTATTTGCATAAATCTAATTGACAGGAAGGTCCATTGCATATACTATTTTCCTTCTAGTTTTTTCTTAACTGAATTTAATTGGAGACTTGTGAGACAAAACTCACTGAAACTACAAAATTCCCTGAAATTAGTGATATCAAAATCATTCTTTTTCTTGCTCAGCAAAGCCTGCAAAATACTCTTTTCTAGTCTTATTTTATAATACAGTTTTTCAGTTTCCAAGAGCCACCAGGAGCTAGTTGTTGGTTTTCAGCAACCTCATAAGAGTGGTGAGGTTTAACAAAGTATAGTGGAATAAAAATACAATAGAATTAAAAGCATCACCACATATTTATTTTGTTGGTAGAAGAAAAAATATTCCTGACATGGTGGAGGAGAGAACATTAGACTGAATTTTCATGATACCAAGAAACACCTTTCATCCTATCTAACCTAGTGAAAAATAAATAAGAACTTTATATTTAAAGATATATTATAGATTTCTCTAGGTATATAAGAAAAAACCAAACCGATAATGTTAAGATCATTAGAGTACATAATTAAAGCACATTGGTTTAGGATGGTATCCTTTGTGAGGTACAGTTTAGAGTTTAGGATATAAATGTCTGTTAACAATATGAAAACAGATTATAGGTGTTCTAGTTTATCACACTGATATGACATAAGTAAAATAGTCCTCAAGAACTGTCAAGAGAATAATATACATATTAGAACCAGCAACCAGTGATGCATGCTTGTAATCTCAAAGACTCAGGAGGCTGGGGCAGAAGGATCACAAGTTTGAGGCCAGCATGGGCAATTTAGGAAGACCCTCAGCAACTTAATGAGACCCTGTCTCAAGTTTAAACAAGACTGGGATGTGTTTGTACTCAATGGTAAAATGCTGCTGGGTTCAATCTCTAGGGGAGAGGGAGAGACAAAGAAAGAGAGAGAGAAAGAGAGAGAGAGAGAGAGAGAGAGAGAGAGAGAGAGAGAGAGAGAGAGAGAGAGAGAATGAATACAGAGAATAAAGCCCAATTTGCAATGCTCATTATTCAATGCTCTGTGTGGATCTCCAGTTTTATAATGTTGTTGTATGCTAGTAAAATGAAAATGATTTTTGCATTATGAAAAGAGGGCATGAAAGGTATGCAAGATTTTTTATATTATTATTTATACTATTCTTCTTTCTAAAATAAATAATAGTAAATAGATGAGAACAGATATTCTAGTATTCTGTAAATTCTTAGAACCAGTTAGAGGCTCTATGTAGCATTTCCTTAGTTATTTATTTAGTTAGTTATTTATTTGTGAAAGAACTCAATACAAAGGCAGGAAAACTTACAAAATTCCTCTATCAATAAACTGAACAAAAATATTCTGATTATTAATTTAGATTTTATATCTTCACATTATTTAGTAAATAGACATTCTTTCTTCAAATGTCCTTGGCTGCTTTTTCTAATATTCTGCCTAATATTAATATTCAAATATCTTTTGAAATATGACTACTGGCCTGATCTATAGGTCCATGTAGTCTTTGCTTTGCTCCATATCAGGAAGGGGTATGATGCCTTAAATATAATGAAACTCTAGTGAAAATCCCAATAACAACCATGGAAAAGAGAAGATATTTAATGTTGCTTAAGATCAGAGACAGGGTGAGATTTTGATTTCAAGACTCTTTACCTCTTCCTCTTATTATATCAACTATATATTTTTATCCAATTAGAAATAACATGCTTTAATTTTTTTAAGTGAGAAATAAGTGCATGTGAAGAAAAAGATAGCATTAACTTTGTGGCATGTCATGAATTGAAACTGTAGGCGACTCAAACCTCTTCACCTCTGGCCAACCACAAAACCACCTGGCAGATGGATAGAACATACATTTCCAAGGTTGCCAAATAAGCGCTGATGCTGCCTGGAGTTTTAAAGGCCACTCTTGTCTATATTTCTAAACTAAAAACAAAGGCAGAAACCAGTCTAATGTAAGTTCGACAAAGGCGGCTGTCAGATTCAAAGATGTGGTTGGCATGTTCTTTTCTTCATTGAATTTACTGTCATTGTTAACTGTTTAACTCTTCTTCTAATTGTTCTTTCTCTCTCTAAGTAGAATATAAGTTCCATAGGCAAGTGTCTGTTTAGCTCAATGTTTTTCTCCAGTATTAGCAGGATAGCTGGCACATGACTAAAAAACCCACTAACTACACTCCACTTTTATCCTTGCCTTATTGAATTTCCATTTATATAGAGTGCTTCATGGATTATAGTTTAAGGAGTTTAAAATTTGTATATGTGATATAAAATTAGTATTTTCACTTCTCTGCAAAAATGAACAAACCAAAAAAATCCCAAATCACAAAACTATCCTAAAGCAATAAGGTAAATGGAAAACATCACCATGAGGGAGCATATTAAGAGAAAATGGCATGGTGAGAAAACCAGTTGATGATAGGATCCAATTGCTAAAGGTATTAGAAAAAAGTTGAAAATATTATACTTAGAAAACATCTATAAGTATACCTTGTAGAACAAAAACAGTATCTTTTGTTGCAAGAATGCAGGAGGGCTATAGCTAGAAGCTGGAGACCCTGTCTGCTTGATCAGAAATAGAGCAAGCTTGGCTGAGTGAGATGTCACACACAAAAGCTATGTCTCCAGGGAGCAGTGTTTCTCTATGGCTAGGGAAGAAAGCAAGACTGGAATTGTTGGGGTGTGTGGGAGAATACCACCTATGTCAACTGTTTGGGAAATAATGAAGACTCCATAAACTCTTTCACAAATCACTAGAGCATATGAAAACATCTGAATAGCCTGCATGCTTTCCCATAAGAAAGTAGTAAATGAAGAACAGAAAAACACTCATCAGAAATCATTGGCATGAGGTAGTTAAACATATAATGTTGTGAGCAAATATTTTATCATGAACTTAAATAAAAATGAGGTAGTGAGATACTATATATATATCTACATACATATGTATATATATAATTTATATGCCAAATCTATAGAAAAAATGTAGAGATGGCATAAGAACATGAAACATTAGTTAGCACAACATAAGGAAAAAGTAAGAAAAGATAATCAAAATAATTAAGAAAAAATGAATTAACCTTAAAAGATAAAAGTACAGAAAACACAAATGACATAGATAATAAAATTTAAGAAAACTAGTCAAATTATACCAAAATTCAAAAGTTTCAAAAGATTGCAGACAATAGTAGATACAGAGGGTAGGCAATAGAGCCTCAAAGTTTACATAATCCTGGGAATCATGAAGAAAACAAAGCATGAAGCAGAAAAGATTTTAAAGTATTTTTGCAATGTCAAAGGAAACTGAATTGAAGTAAAAAAGATACCTCATGAGTCATAAAAGATGAAAATGATCAACTTTGATCAATATTAACTTTACAGGACTTTAAAAATAAAGACTATTTCAGATATGCCAGGAAAAAATAGCAAACAACTTATAAAGGAAAAATATCAGGTTCATCTTAGTCTTCTCAACAATAAAAATACATGTTAGAAAATAAATAGTGATAGAGAAAAAAAAAAAACCCAAAATTTCACATATAGCAAAATTGTACCTTATGTATAAATAAAATAGATAAATTGTCCTAAAAAATAATGTACTTATAGTAAGTTCTTTGGGAAAAGGAAAATGACACCAGAAAGAATTTTGAAGGCACTTGCCTCTCATGTGTGAGGCACTGGGTTCGACACTCAGCATCACATAAGAAAATAAATGAATAAAAAAACATTTAAAAAAACAAAACAATAATGTGGGAAACATGCATTCATCAAGGAGAAGTTATTGAAGATCTTCTCAAAAAATTCATGTCATAAATTGTAGCAATATAAAGATGATTTGGAACAACAAAAGATAGGTGATATGCATGACTAAACTAATAAATTTATTTTAATGTTTATATGAATATGCCACAATGAAATACATCATACATAAATAATTTAAAACAATAAAAATTTTAAAAAGACTGAATCAAAACTAACACATGGAGATTACTCAGAAAACTTGGAATGGAATCACCGTTTGACCCAGTTATCCCACTCCTTGGTTGATACCCAAAAGACTTAAAATCAACATATTACATTGATGCAGTCACATCAATAGTTATAGCAGCTCAACTCACAATAGCTAAACTATGGTATGAACCCTAGGTGCCCTTCAACAGATGAATGGGTAAAGAAAATGTGGTATATGTATTATGATGGAATATTACTCAGTTTTAAAGAAGAATGAGATTATGGCATTTGCTGGTAAATGGATGGAATTGGAGAATATCATGCTAGGCGAAATTCAAACCTAAAAAACCAAAGGCCAAATGTTTTCTCTGATATGTGGATGCTAATTCACAATGAGGGGGATAGGGAAGAATAGAGTTACTTTATATTAGGTAGAGGGGAGTGAAGGGAGGGGAAGGGATATGGAGGTAGGAAGAATAGTAGAGTGAAACAGACATTATTAACTCATGTGCATATATAACTTCATGACTGATGTGATCCTATAATATGTACAATTAGAAAAATGAGGAATTATACTCCCTTTATGTATGATTTATCAAAATGTCTAAATGCATTCTACTGTCATGTACACCTAATTAGAACAAATTAAAAAATTAAAAAAGAAAAAACTAAAACACGGAGGCTAGAAAGACTTTTGGAATGCAAATATTGTGTGTTCTGATAATGTAGAAATAAGATAAAAAACTTGAGGAAAGGAAAGGTAAAATATCTGTGGTGGAATAAGCATTTTAATATCAACATCTAAAATATTTGGAAATTAAAGAAAAGCATTTAAACTAAAATATTCAAGTAGCAGAAGTAACAGAGTTGAAGAATACCTTTGGCAGGCTCGCTAGTAGACCTGACATCGCTGAAGAAAGAAGCAGTGACTTCAAAGTGAGGTCAGCTAAAATTCCCAAGCAGACGCAAAAAGTATGAGTGATAAAGCAGAACAAAGTATTCAAGAATGATAGAAAGATATAAGAAAGCGTAACATTCATGTAATTAAAGTGCCAGAAGTGAGAATGAGGCAGAAGAAATATTTGAAGAGATAATGGCAAGACTTTTCCAAAAGCAATTAAAGTAAAAAAAAAAAAAAAATTACTAAAGCAGAAGTCCAGGAAGTTTAGAGAACATGAAGCAGGATAAATAATAAACAAAAAACATACCTAGACACACCAAATTCATACCCTTGAAACCAAAGAATAAGAGAAAAATCTTAAAAGCAGGAAGAGGCAAAACAGACATATTATACACATAGGAACAAAGATAAAAATCAAAGCAACTTTCTCATCAAAAATCATGCAAGCCAAAGGACAATGGAGTAGCATCTTAAAGTACTGAAAGAAAAAAAGCTTAACCCAGCATTATTTAAGCAATTAAAAAATCTTTGAAAATAAAGGATAAATAAATACATTTTCAAACTAAAAACAAAATCTGAAAGGATTCATTTCCAGGAGATGTGCACTACAAATATTCTAGTAAATTCTTCAGGAAAAGGAAAATGACACCAGAAAGATTTTTTTTTATTGTAAACAAATGGGATACATGTTGTTTCTCTGTACATGGAGTAAAGGCATACCATTTGTGTAATCATAAATTTACATAGGATAATGTTGGATGATTTATTCTGTTATTTTTTTCCCTTCCCCCAACACTTCCCACCCCTCTTTTCCCTCTATACAGTCCTTCCTTCCCCCATTCTTGCCCCCCTCCCTAACCCTAACTCTAATCCTAAAACTAACCCCTCCCATGCCCCATTATGTGTCATCATCCACTTATCAGCGAGATCATTCTTCCTTTGGTTTTTTGAGATTGGCTTATCTCACTTAGCATGATATTCTCCAATTTCATCCATTTGCCTGCAAATGCCATAATTTTATCATTCTTTATGACTGAGTAATATTCCATTGTATAAATATGCCACAGTTTCTTTATCCATTCATCAACTGAAGGGTATCTAGGTTGGTTCCACAATTTGGCTATGGTGAATTGAGCAGCAATGAACATTGATGTGGCTGTATCTCTGTAGTGTGCTGATTGTAAGTCCTTTGGGTATAGGCCAAGGAGTGGGATAGCTGGGTCAAATGGTGGTTCCATTCCAAGTTTTCTAAGGAATCACCATACTGCTTTCCAGAGTGGCTGCACTAATTTGCAGCCCCACCAGCAATGTAGGAGTGTACCTTTTTCCCCACATCCTCGCCAATACCTGTTGTTGCTTGTATTCTGGATAATCGCCATTCTAACTGGGGTGAGATGGAATCTTAGGGTGGTTTTGATTTGCATTTCTCTTATTACTAGAGATGTTGAACATTTTTCCATATGTTTGTTGATTGCTTGTAGATCTTCTTCTGTGAAGTGTCTGTTCATTTCCTTAGACCATTTGTCAATTGGGTTATTTGTAATCTTGGTGTTGAGTTTTTTGAGTTCTTTATAGATTCTGGAGATTAGTGCTCTATCTGAAGTCTGGTTGGCAAAGATTTTCTCCCACTCTGTAGGCTCTTTCTTCGCATTGCTGATAGTTTCCTTTGCTGAGGGAAAGCTTTTTAGTTTGAATCTATCCCAGTTGTTGATTCTTGCTTTTATTTCTTGTGTTATGGGAGTCCTGTTAAGGAAGTCTGGTCCTAAGCTGACATGTTGAAGCTCTGGACCTACTTTTTCTCCTATAAGATGCAGGGTCTCTGGTCTGATTTCGAGGTCCTTAATCCATTTTGAGTTTAGTTTCATGCACGGTGAGAGATATGGGTTTAGTTTCATTCTGTTGCATATGGATTTCCAATTCTCCCAGCACCATTTGTCGACGAAGCTATCTTTTCTCCATTGCATATTTTTGGCACCTTTGTCTAGTATGAGAAAATTGTATTTATTTGGGTTTGTGTCCGTGTCCCCTATTCTGTACCATTGATCTACCTGTCTATTTTGGTACCAATATCATGCTGTTTTTGTTACTATTGCTTTGTAGTAGAGTTGAAGTTCTGGTATTGCGATACCCCCAGCTTCATTTTTCCTGCGAAGGATTGCTTTAGCTATTCTGGGTTTCTTATTCTTCCAGATGAATTTCATGATTGCTTGTTCTATTTCTGTAAGGTACATCATTGGGATTTTAATTGGAATTGCATTGAATCTGTATAGCAATTTTGGTAGTATGGCCATTTTGACAATATTAATTCTTCCTATCCAAGAACATGGGAGATCTTTCCATCTTCTAAGGTGTTCTTTAATTTCTCTCTTTGGTGTTCTGTAGTTCTCATTGTAGAGGTCTTTCACTTCTTTTGTGAGATTGATTCCCAAGTATTTTATTTTTTTCAATGCTATTGTGAATGGGGTAGTTTTCCTAATTTCTCTTTCTGAAGATTCATTACTTATGTATAAAAATGCATTAGATTTATGAGCATTGATCTTATATCCCGCTACTTTACTGAATTCACTTATGAGTTCTAAAAGTTTTCTGGTGGAATTTCCTGGTTCCTCTAAGTATATAATCATATCATCAGCAAATAGGGATAGTTTGAGTTCTTCTTTTCCTATTCGTATCCCTTTAATTTCTTTGGTCTGTCTAATTGCTCTGGCTAGAGTTTCAAGGACGATATTGAATAGGAGTGGTGAAAGAGGGCATCCCTGCCTTGTTCCAGATTTTAAGGGGAATGCTTTCAGTTTTTCACCATTTAGAATGATATTAGCCATGGGCTTAGCGTAGATGGCCTTTACAATGTTAAGGAATGTTCCCACTATCCCTATTTTTTCTAGTGTTTTGAGCATGAAGGGGTGCTGTATTTTATCAAATGCTTTTTCTGCATCTATTGAAATAATCATGTGATTCTTGACTTTAAGTCTGTTGATATGGTGAATTACATTTATTGATTTCCGAATGTTGAACCAACCTTGCATCCCTGGGATGAAACCCACTTGATCATGGTGCACTATCTTTTTAATATGTTTTTGTATGCGATTTGCTAAAATTTTGTTTAGAATTTTTGCGTCGATGTTCATTAAGGATATTGGTCTAAAATTTTCTTTCCTCGATGTGTCTCTGTCTAGTTTAGGTGTCAGGATGATATTGGCTTCATAAAATGAGTTTGGGAGAGTTCCCTCCTCTTCTATTTCATGGAATAGTTTGAGGAGTATTGGAATGAGCTCTTCTTTAAAGGTTTTGTAGAACTTGGCTGAGAACCCATCTGGTCCTGGACTTTTCTTTGTTGGTAGGCTTTTGATGACTTCTTCTATTTCATTACTTGAAATTGGTCTATTTAAATTGTGTATGTCCTCCTCGTTTAGTTTAGGCAATTCATATGTCTCTAGAAACTTGTTGATATCTTCGAAATTTTCTATTTTGTTGGAGTATAGATTTTCAAAATAGCTTCTAATTATGTTTAGTATTTCAATCCTGTCTGTTGTGATATTTCCTTGTTCATTCCGAATTTTGGTCATTTGAGTTTTCTCTCGTCTTCTCTTTGTTAGTGTGGCCAAGGGTTTATCAATTTTGTTTATTTTTTCGAAGAACCAACTGTTTATTTTGTCAATTTTTTGTATTGTTTCTTTTGTTTCAATTTCATTCATTTCAGCTCTGATTTTAACTATTTCCTGTCTTCTACTACTTTTGGTGTTGGTCTGTTCTTCTTTATCTAGGGCTTTGAGCTGTAGTGTTAGGTCGTTTATTTGTTGAGTTTTACTTCTTTTATTGAATGCGCTCCATGAAATAAATTTTCCTCTAAGTACTGCTTTCATAGTGTCCCAGAGATTTTGATATCATGTTTCTTTGTTCTCATTTACCTCTAAGAATTTTTTAATTTCCTTCCTAATATCTTCTGTTATCCATTCATCATATAATAGCATATTGTTTAATCTCCAGGTGTTGGAGTAATTTCTGTTTTTTACTCTTTCATTTATTTCTAATTTCAATCCATTGTGATCTGATAGAATACAAGGTAGTATCTCAATCTTCTTGTATTTGCTAACATTAGCTTTGTGGCATAATATATGGTCTATTTTAGAGAAGGATCCATGTGCTGCTGAGAAGAAAGTGTATTCACTCTTTGTTGGATGGTATATTCTATAAATGTCTGTTAAGTCTAAATTATTGATTGTGTTATTGAGTTCTATGGTTTCTTTGTTCAATTTTTGTTTGGAAGATCTGTCCAGTGGTGAGAGAGGCATGTTAAAATCACCTAGTTTATTGTATTATGGTCTATTTGGTTTCTGAGATTGAGAAGGATTTGTTTGACATACATGGATGAGCCACTGTTTGGAGCATAGATATTTATGATTGTTATGTCTTGCTGATTTATGCTTCCCTTAAGCAGTATGAATTGTCCTTCTTTATCCCTTCTGACTAACTTTGGCTTGAAGTCCACATTATCTGAAATGAGGATGGATACCCCAACTTTTTTGCTGAGTCCATGTGCATGGTATGTTTTTTCCATCCTTTCACCTTTAGTCTATGGGTATCTCTTTCTATGAGATGAGTCTTTTGTAGGCAACATATTGTTGGATCTTTCTGTTTGATCCAATCTGCCAGTCTATGTCTTTTGATTGATGAATGCAGGCCATTAATATTCAGGATTATTATTGAGATATGATTTGTATTCCCGGTCATTTGACTCATTTTATTTATTTATTTGTTTATTTTTGACATGACTTGGTTCCTCTTTATTTGAGAGTTCCTTTAGGATAGTTTCTCCCTTTGCCGATTTGCTTCTTTGTTTTTCATCTCTTCCTCATGGAATATTTTGTTGAGAATGTTCTGTAATGCTGGCTTTCTTTTTGTATATTCTTTTAGCTTTTGTTTATCATGGAAGGATTTTATTTCATCGTCAAATCTGAAGGTAAGTTTTGCTGGGTATAAGATTCTTGGTTGGCATCCATTTTCTTTCAGGGCTTGAAAAATGTTGTTCCAGGCCCTTCTAGCTTTTAAAGTCTGGATTGAAAAATCTGCTGATATCCGTATTGGTTTCCCCCTGAATGTAATTTGGTTCTTTTCTCTCACAGTCTTTAAAATTCTCTTTATTTTGTATGTTAGGTATTTTCATTATAATGTGCCTTGCTGTGGGTCTGTTGTAATTTTGTGTATTTGGAGTCCTATAAGCCTCTTGATCTTGATTTTCCATTTCATTCTTCAGATTTGGGAAATTTTCTGAAATTATTTCATTGAATAGACTGTTCATTCCTTTGGTTTGTTTCTCTGTGCCTTCCTCAATCCCAATAATTCTTAAATTTGGCCTTTTCATGATATCCCATAGTTCTTGGAGATTCTGTTAATGATTTCTTACCATCTTCTCTGTTTGTTCAACTTTGTTTTCAAGGTTAAATATTTTGTCTTCAATATCTGAGGTTCTGTCTTCCAGGTGTTCTATCCTATTAGTTGTGCTTTCTAAGGAGTTCTTAATTTGGTTTATTGTTTCCTTCATTTCAAGTATTTCAGTTTGGTTTTTTTTCAGTATCTCTAACTCTTTATTGAAATGATCTTTTGCTTCCTGTATTTGCTCTTTTAACTGTCGATTGGTGCGATCATTCAATGCCTGCATTTGCTCTTTCATTTCATCGTTTGCTTCCCTTATCATGTTAATTATGTACTTTCTGAACTCCCTTTCTGACATTTCTTCTGCCATGCTGTCATTGGATTTTATTGATGTAACATCTAGATTTGTTTGAGGCATTTTCTTCCCTTGTTTTCTCATGTCGTTCAGGTATCAGTGGACTGCTGAGATGTTGCAGATTTCCTCTATTGACTTATAATGTCCCTGAAGATTGCTAGTGTATCCCCTCTTATCCTTCAGTAGCCTGAAGTCTTGGAGGAAGTTGATAATGCGGTGCTCCCCAAGGAAGCTGTCTCTCTAGGGGTGGTGGCCTTCAGGTGGCGTATATTCCCTGCTAGTGGGCAGAGGTGTCTCTACTTGTTGACCAATGGTCAACCAAAGGGGAACTAGGCTGCGTGCTGAGGCAAGGCCTGTTTGTGCCTGTGTCTCTGGTTTTACCGTCCTTGTGGGAAAACCTCACCCGGCGGGGAAGACTCACCCAGTGGGGAGGTCTCGCTGGTCAGTTCCCCTCCTGGAGGTTCCCCTCAGTCCACAACTACCACCTGGGCAAGGCAGCCTTCCCAGGCAACGTTCCCAGGGGCCCAGACCTACCTCCTGGGCCTGGGAGCCCTGCCCTTCACAGAGAAGTCTCCTTAGGCTGCCCCTCCTCAGAGAAGCTGCCCGCAGTCCTGGAACCTTCGCTCCGCCCCTCAGCTTGTCTCTGTGCAGCTCTTCCACCAAAAAGCGCCTAGATCCTGGGACCCTGCTCTGCACCTAATCGCCTGCCTATGCGGTCCCTCCTCTGGGCAGCCGCCGAAGCCTGGCAGGTTACTCTGAAACCAAGCGCTGTGCTGAGTGGCTTCTTCTGCAGAGTTCCCAGTTGTCTGTGTTTACTGCTCCTGCGGGGGGAGGGGGGTCTCGCCGGGCAACAAAGTTCCCTGCGTTCCGGGGCTACTGCCCCATCCGGGATGCCTCCCCAACGGGAGAGACTCACCCGGTGGCTTTGAGTTGGTCCCAAGTCTCTCAATATCTCCTCTTTTGAATCCTGTGTCCTGGAGCAACATGAAATGCAGCCGCCCTCTAGTCTGCCATCTTGAAAACCCCCAAGAATTTTGAATCTATATAAAGAAATAAAGAATCCTGGAAATGCATGAATGGAAGATAAGTATATTTATTATATTCTCATTTTTAAGTGCTCAACTATAGCAGTCCGTCTAAAAAAAAGAAATGATGAATTGAGTTTATAGCATATGTATAATTAAAAATAGCACAAATGATAGGAGAAAGGGAAACACACAGTTGTAAGGTCTTATACCATATGTGATGCTACAAAATACTATGAATATTATGTAGACTATAATTAAGTAAAGTTATATACATAAGTTCTAGAACAAGTATTAAACAAAATATAATAATAACCCAAAACTTAGATAAGTTTAATAATAATAAAATAATTTAAAAAACTCAATCTGAAGGAAGTCAGACAGAAAGGGTAAAAGAAACAACAGATAGAACTTCTGGCAAGATGAGAGACTACTCAGTCATAAAAATAATGCTAAATATAAATGGTGCAAACACTCAATTACAAGACAGAGATTGTCAGGCTGAATGAAAAAGCCAGATACAATTATATGCTGTCAACTAGAAATCTACTTTAATATAGAGGCATAGGTTAAAGATAAAAGAGCAGAAAAATATACCCTGCTAATAGTAATTTAAAAGAAAAGAAAATGTTTTGCATTAACAACAATATATGTAGACTTTAGGTCAAGGAATATCACCAGAAATAAGAGGAACATTACATAATAATGGTATAGCCAATTCAGCAATAACACATAACAATTCTCAATGTCTATATTCCTAACAGTAGCACTTCAAAAACTCATAGAAAGAAGTAGAAAATTCCCCAATTATGGATGCAAGTTTTAATAATTCTACATTTTAATTGCTCTGGCTAGAGTTTCAAGGACAATGTTGAATAGAAGTGGTGAAAGAGGGCATCCCTGCCTTGTTCCAGTTTTTAGGGCGAATGCTTTCAGTTTTTCACCATTTAGAATGATATTGGCTCTGGGCTTAGCATAGATGATCTTTACAATGTTAAGGAATGTTCCCACTATCCCTATTTTTGAGCATGAAGGGGTGCTGTATTTTATCAAATGCTTTTCTGCATCTATCGAAATAATCATGTTATTCTTGACTTTTTAAGTCTGTTGATATGGTGAATCACATTTATTGATTTCCGGATGTTGAACCAACCTTGCATCCCTGGGATAAAACTCACTTGATGAATGATCTCACTTATAAGCAGATGATGACACATAATGGGGGTGAGAGGGGGGAAAGAATGGAGGAAGGAGGGACTGTATAGAGGGAAAAGAGGGGTGAGAGGGGTGGGCAGAAAGGAAAAAAGTAACAGAATGAGTCATAAGCTATTACCCTAGGTAAATGTATGATTACACAAATAGTGTGCCTCTACTTCATGTACAAACAGAGAAATAATATGTATCCCATTCGTTTACAATAAAAATAAATTAAAAATAATTCTACATTTTAATCAATAGAACAGGATATAGAATATGTATATTCCAGCTATCATTCACATAAAATATGTAAATAGCAAATTAAGTGCTTAAGCAAACATTCACCTGTGGTACCAAATACTGCTTTCCAATTCTTGTAAACATTCTCTATACAAGAAATGCTGTTGAAATCCCCTTTTCCACTTGACAGGGTTTCTGAACTGGGAGAAAGTAATGTGAAGTTGTTGGCAACCAACTTTTGAGAGCTTGTATGCAACAGCAGAATATGAGGCCAAATCACAGAGGGAAGCAGAGTCAAGAGAAATCCATATAACAGTGTTTGCATTCCTGCTTCATTTTCTGTCACTTATTTCTGCATACTAATCACTCCTCTAGGCACCAGGAATAGAACACTGAACAAAGTAATCATGTTCCTTCCTGTTCTCATAGAGCTCATACTCAATTTGGGGTGGGGGTGAGGCAGAAGTAAAAATGTAAACAAATGTGTATGTTTTACAATATTAAATGGTGGTAAATGCCATGAAGAAAAATAAAGTGTGTGAGGGTGGGGGGAGGGGTGTGTTAAAGAATGACTGAGGTGGAGGTAAGTTCTTTCATGGGAGGTAAGCTTTTCTGACAGAGTAAACAAACACAAAATAAATGGTAGTGCAAGTCACAAATATATTGAAAGAAATGCACTGAAAGTAACAGAACAGTAGTAATGCATTCAAAGGAGTATGTTTGATTTTTTTTTCAAGGAAAGGTAAAAGATGGTACAACTATGTAAGAATGAGTGTGCAGAGCTTAGAGAGTCAAAGACCTTGCAGCACAGTACAGTCCTTGTAAAGGTGAAATTGCTCTCTAAGAAAGACATAGAGCCACTTGGAGGGTTTTAGGCAAAGACTGACATGTTCTGGTTCAATTTTTCTATCATAAAGTATAAAAAGATGTTCATGAAGTTTTCTTTCTATTCCTAAACTATTTCTGCCTACTCTGGCATCAAATGTTAATATTTTCTTGTGGATTGTTCTTTATTCATAAAGTAAAACTATATTATTTATTTATCTCTCATTTTTATGCAAATAGTAGCATCCCAGACAAGACTATTCTGCTGCATATTTTTTTACATTAAATTATCCATTACACATGCATATATATGTTAGGTATAAAGCCACCTTTCTCTCCCGTTACAGGAACTCAGCCTCCCAACCCACCTGTCAATCTGCCATTACGTCCGCCTCTCCCGTTATAGGAACCCAGCCTCCCAACCCACCTGTCAATCTGCCATTACGCCCGCCTCTCCCGTTACAGGAATTTCCGGCTTACGTTGCCGTAACCTTCCTGCCTCCCACATTACGTTCTAATATGTCATTGGTCCATCGGTAATAATTCTCCTCCGCGATTGTTTCCTCCCAGCCCGCGAAATTCCAAAATCTGACAAGAAACCCTGCACCATCTTCTTCTTTCCCTTTCCCCTTTCCCCCGATAAAATAAAGAGTTCCTCGTGTGGGATCTGTATCTGTGGAGCGTTTTTTCTGGGAGTTATTGACGAATCAAAACTGCCCTAACATCTAACTAACATCTGGTGCCGAAAGACCCGGGATGGGTTTTTTTTCCGCTGACTAAGCAAGCGGAATCCCATCCGATTGCTCCTGCGCCGCAGATTCAGGCTCACCTTCCATTTACCTGAATGCCCAGTTTTCTGCATACAACACCAGACTCCAAAATTGGTGAGTTCCCCTTAGGCAGGCCCCTGACCATTTAAACACATCTCGGCCACCTGCAGCCCCCTCAGTCCCCTCCTTATTTAAGAAGCGGCTGCCCCCAGTTCCCTCAGCCGGCTCACGGCCTTTCGCTGCTCGCCCTGAGGCTTCACCCCTCATGGCTCCTGCTGCTCAACTGCCGAGGTGTGGGGGTACCTCCTTGGTCCTCATAATTGGTCTTAGTTGTTGGGTGGATGTCTGAATTTTATGGTGCTGAGATTCTTTCTCAGGGTTTGAAGCTCGCTCTCTTCTGCTGCTGCTTGTCCCTCTCGCCGCCCTGCGGCTTTTTTCCCACCCCCTCGCGGCTCTCACTCGAAATCCTGGCCAGGTCTTCAAACCCTCTCTAGGCTTTTTTGCCCGGTTAAACATTGATTTTAGGTGATGACCAAATCATTGTTTTAACTTCTCGTTGCCTGGCACTGTGGATTCTGGGACGCCAAATCCACTACCCAGGTGGGTCTCAGATTACCATGGAATTCAAAACATCCAACCCAGCAAACTTGCCCCTGAGATGCTTATTAAATCATCTCAAACCCCTTCACCTATTCCCTGAATCAGAGCTAAATTGTCCTTTAGATAGTAAGTCAGAATGGTCTATTTATGACACCCTAAATTCTAGCTTTATACTAGGTAAAATTATATGCCTAATTATACTAGTATATAGTTTGTGTGTGTATATATATGTGTGTATATACATATAATATATATATATTATATATATATATCTAATAACTTGAAAATCTCCATGTCAGCACATAAAGAATGAGGCAAATAGATAATATCTTTAAAAATGAATACATCTAACTGTTTAACAAGTATCCTATTAATGAACATTTGCAAATGTTGCTTCAGTGACTAAATTTGTATATACATTGTTGCAGATATGTACAAATGAGTCTGTAAGATAAATTTACAAAGTGAAATTACTTAACCAAGGAGCATCTTTATCTATGATTTTGCAAGATTCTACCAAATTTCCCTTCAAAGGAGTTGTAACAATTTAGACTTCTGCCAATAATGGCTGAAATTGAGTATTTTCTGACATTATTTCTAAATTACTGTTTTAATTAAGGGTTATAGATTTTACTCTGTGCTAGGAGCTGTTGTAAGCATGTTACATACATTTACGTATTCAAACTTTAATATAATCCCAATATGAGTTCTTCGTAACTATAGTTCTCATTTTTAAAATGAGGAAACTAGGTATAGAGAGATCCAGATTTGTGTTCGGTCACTCCAGTGGTAGGATTTGATGTCATGTAGTATGACTCCAGGCACAGGATCCTCTAGAGAGTCTTGCTAAGTAAATTTTGATTTTTGCAACATGAAAGGTGAAAATGAAAGTTTTTGTTGTTGTAATTTCCTTCCTTCCTTCCTTCCTTCCTTCCTTCCTTCCTTTTTTCTTTCTTTCTTTCTTTCATTCTTTCTTTCTTTCTTTCTTTCTTTTATTTCCATTTCTGTTCTCACATTTTAGATGAATAGATTCAGGGACAGAGTGGATAGTAAAGATGTCCTCAGAGTTGGGGTTTCTCATAGCAAGTTAAACCAGATGATAGAGGGATGAGTGTATATATGTCAATTATAATGATGGATCATGGGATTTCAGTTATGTAAGAAATAAAAGTGTAAAAGTTTAATTTAAAGGATTATTTGATAGAGGTGCTGAAGAAAAGGAACTGGAAATTAAAGGGATTATTGTCAAAGAGTGGGATGTGTGGACTGTCCTACAGAAGGACCATAGTTTTTGATAATGAACTATATTAAGGTCTGTGTCATGACCATGGGGGTGTGTGAGGTGGGATATAGGAAAAAAAATCTTTGAATTTTTTCTTCAAGCCTTAAAAAATAGAAGTAAAATGAGACAGATGACAATGATGAAGCATATCAATACAAAAAAGAAAGAAAATGGAATATAGAATAATCAGTACAATAAGAAACCAAATAATGAGGGGGGTGGAGTATGAGACTTACCAGAGCCAGAGCTACAACATAGGGCTATCACAATTTGGAAGTAAATGATTGAAAGGTGTAGACAATGGCAACTTGATTTAAAGAAAGTTGTGGTAGCAGTATTCGTATCAGACAAAATAGGTTTTTAAGTTGAGAACCCTTATTAGAGAAAGAGGATATCTTCAGGAAAATATAACAATTCTAGATTTGTATGGATCCGCTAAATTAACCTGAAATATTATAAATTTTAAAACAATGGAAATTAAAAGAGAAACAAATGCATTCATACTCTAGTAGGAGATTTTAGCACAATTTTCTCAGTAGCTGGTAGAAGAAATAGACAAAAAGTAAGCACTTAGAACAATTGAAAATTTATGAAAAACACTGCACCCAATAACTCCAGAAGAGACAACCTTATTAAGTTCACACCTGTGATCCCAGCAATTTGGGAGCCGAGGCAGGAGGATGGCAAGTTCGAGGTCAACCTCATCAACTACTTAGTGAGACCCTGTCTCAAATAAAGAAGAAGAAAAAAAGTTTCATTGATCATTTATCAAAGTTAAACAAATTCAGGCAATTCTCCAAAATTTCAAAGGATTGAATCAGATTGTGATTTCTGATCATGGTTGGAAACAGGTAAAAATTAAAATAACAAGTAAAATTGAAAACATCCATAAGAAAATTAAGTAATAAAATTCTAAATAATCAATTGCTCAGAGGAAAAAAAAACAGATAAAATTGTAAATAAAAAATGATGAAAATACTAGTTATTAAGGCTTACATAAATCTGTTTCTAGATAGAAATTTATAACTAAAAATAAAAGATTGAAAGTTAATGATCTAATCATCCATCTTTTTTTTGTTATTGTAAACAAATGGGGTACAACTTGTTTCTCTGGTTGTACATGAAGAGGAGGCGGACCATTTGTGTAATCATACATTTACATAGGGCAATGCTGTTTGATTTATTCTGTTATTTTTTTCCTACCCCCACCTCTCCCAAAACTATTTTCCCTCTATGCAGTTCCTCCTTCCTCCATTCTTGCCTCCCTCCCACCCCCCATTATGTATTGTCATTCGCTTATCAGAGAGATCATTCGCCCTTTGGTTTTCTGAGACTGGCTTATCTCACTTAGAATGATATTCTCCAGTTTCATCCATTTGCCTGCAAATGCCATAATTTTATTATTCTTTATAGCTAAGTAATATTCCATTGTATATATATACCAGTTTCTTTATCCATTCATCAATAGGAGGGCATCTAGGTTGGTTCCACAATCTGGCTATTGTGAATTGAGCAGCTATGAACATTGATGTAGCTGCATCACTGTAGTATGCTGATTTTAAGTCCTTTGGGTATAGGCCTAGGAGTGGATAGCTGGGTCAAATGGTGGGTCCATTCCAAGCTTTCTGAGGAATCTCCACACTGCTTTCCAGAATGGCTGCACTAATTTGCAACCCCACCAGCAATGTATGTATGAGTGTACCTTTTTCCCCACATTCTCGCCAACACCTATTGTTGCTTGTATTCTTGATAACTGTCATTCTAATTGGGTGAGATAGAATCTTAGGGTAGTTTTGATTTGCATTTCTCTTATTACTAAAGATGTTGAACATTTTTTCATATATCTGTTCATTGCTTGTAGATCTTCTGTGAAGTGTCTGTTCATTTCCTTAGCACATTTGTTGATTGGGTTATTTGTATTCTTGGTGTAGAGTTTTTTGAGTTCTTTATATATTCTGGAGATTAGTGCTCTATCTGAAGTATGAGTGGCAAAGATTTTCTCCCACTTTGTAGGCTCTCTCTTCACATTACTGATAGTTTCCTTTGCTGAGAGAAAACTTTATACTTTGAATCTATCCCAGTTATTGATTCTTGCTTTTATTTCTTGTGCTATGGGAGTCCTGTTAAGGAAGTCTGATCCTGGGCAAACATGTTGAAGATTTGGACCTACTTTTTCTTCTATAAGATTCAGGGTCTCTGGTCTGATTCCAAGGTCCTTGATCCATTTTGAGTTGAGTTTTGTGCAGGGAAGAGATAGGGGTTTAGTTTAATTCTGCTGCATATAGTTTTCCAATTTTCCCAGCGCTGTTTGTTGAACAGGCTATCTTTTCTTCATTGCATGTTTTTGGCATCTTTGTCTGGTATGAGAAAATTGTCTTTATTTGGGTTTGTGTCCGTGTCCTCTATTCTGTACCATTGATCTACCTGTCTATTTTGGTACAAATACCATGCCGCTTTTGTTACTATTGCTTTGTAGTATAGTTGAAGTTCTGGTATTGCGATACCCCTGCTTCACTCATCCTGCTAAGGATTGCTTTAATTCTTCTGGGTTTCTTATTCTTCCAGATGAATTTCATGATTGCTTGCTCTATTTCTGTAAGGTACATCATTGGGATTTTAATTGGAATTGCATTGAATCTGTATAGCAATTTTGGTAGTATGGCCATTTTGACAATATTAATTCTTCCTATCCAAGAACATGGGAGATCTTTCCATCTTCTAAGGTATTCTTTAATTTCTTTCTTTAGTGTTCTGTAGTTCTCATTGTAGAGGTCTTTCACCTCTTTTGTGAGATTGATTCCCAAGTATTTTATTTTTTTCCAAGCTATTGCAAATGGGGTAGTTTTCCTAAGTTCTCTTTCTGAGGATTCATCACTTATGTATAAAAATGCATTAGATTTATGAGCATTGATCTTATATCCTGCTACTTTACTGAATTCACTTATGCATTCTAAAAGTTTTCTGGTGGACTTTCCAGGTTCCTCTAAATATATAATCATGTCATCAGCAAATAGGGATAATTTGAGTTCTTCTTTTCCTATTGATATTCCTTTAATTTCTTTGGTGTGCCTAATTGTTCTGGCTAGAGTTTCAAGGACAATGTTGAATAGAAGTGGTGAAAGAGGTCATCCCTGCCTTGTTCCAGTTTTTAGGGGAAATGCTTTCAGTTTTTCACCATTTAGAATGATATTGGCCCTAGGCTTAGCATAGATGACCTTTACAATGTTAAGGGATGTTCCTACTATCCCTCTTTTTTCTAGTGTTTTGAGCATGAAGGGGTGCTGTATTTTATCAAATGTTTTCTGTGCATATATCAAAATAATCATGTGGTTCTTGACTTTAAGTCTGTTGATATGGTGAATTACATTTATTGATTTCCAGATGTTGAACCAAACTTGCTTCCCTGGGATAAAACCCACTTGATTGTGGTGCACTATCTTTTTAATATATTTTTGTATGCGATTTGCTAAAATTTTATTTAGAATTTTTGCATCAATGTTCATTAAGGATATTGGTCTGAAATTTTCTTTCCTCATTGCGTCTCTGTCTGGTTTACGTATCAGGGTAATATTGGCTTCATAGAATGAGTTTGGGAGGGTTCCCTCCTCTTATATTTCATGGAATACTTTGAGGAGTATTGGAATGAGCTCTTCTTTAAAGGTTTTGTAGAACTTGGCTGAGAACCCATCTAGTCCTGGACTTTTCTTTGTTGGTAGGCTTTTGATGACTTCTTCTATTTCATTACTTGAAAATTATCTATTTAAATTGTATGTCCTCCTGGTTCAGTTTAGGCAATTCATATGTCTCTAGAAACCTGTTGATGTCTTCGAGATTTTCTATTTGTTGGATTTTCGAAATAGCTTCTAATTATATTTTGTATTTCAGTTGTGTCTGTTGTGATATTTCCTTGTTCATTCTGAATTTTAGTAATTTGAGTTTTCTCTCTCCTTTTTGTTAGTGTGGCTAAGGGTTTATAAATTTTGTTTATTTTTTCAAAGAACCAAGTATTTATTTTGTCAATTTTTTTAATTGTTTCTTTTGTTTTAATTTCATTTATTTCAGCTCTGATTTGAACTATTTCCTGTCTTCTACTACATTTGGTGTTGATCTGTTTTTCCTTTTTTAGGGCTTTGAGCTGTAGTGTTAGGTCATTTATTTGTTGATTTTTTCTTCTTTTATTGAATGTGCTCCATGAAATAAATTTTCCTTTAAGTACTGCTTTCATAGTGTCCCTGAGATTTTGATATGATGTATCTTTATTCTCCTTTACCTCTAAGAATTTTTATTTATTTCCTCCCTGATATCTTCTGCTATCCATTCATCATTTGATAGTGTATTATTTAATCTCCAGGTGTTGGAGTAGTTTCTGATTTTTATTCTGTCATTTATTTCTAGTTTCAATCCATTAAGATCTGATAGAATACAAGGTAGTATCTCAATCTTCTTGTATTTGCTAACATTAGCTTTGTGGCATAATATATGGTCTATTTTAGAGAAGGATCCATGTGCTGCTGAGAAGAAAGTGTATTTGCTCTTTGTTGGATAGTATATTCTATATATGTCCATTAAATCTAAGTTATTGATTGTTTATTGAGATCTATGGTTTTTTTGTTTAATGTTTGTTTGAAAGATCTGTCCAGTGGTGAGAGAGGTGTGTTAAAGTCACCTAGAATTATTGTGTTGTGCTCTATTTGGTTCCTGGAATTGAGAAGAATTTGTTTGACGTACATGGATGAGTCACTGTTTGGGGCATAGATATTTATGATTGTTATGTCTTGCTGATTTATGCTTCCCTTAAGCAGTATGAAATGTCCTTCTTTATCCCTTCTGACTAGTTTTGGCTTGAAGTCCACATTATCTGATATGAGGATAGATACTCCAGCTTTTTTGCTGAGTCCATGTGCATGGTATGTTTTTTCCCGTCCTTTTACCTTTAGACTGTGGGTACCTCTTTGTATGAGATGAGTGTCTTGCAGGTAGCATATTGTTGGATCTTTCTTTTAAATCTAATCTGCCAGTCTATGTCTTTTGATTGATAAGTTCAGGCCATTAACCTTCAGGGTTATTATTGAGATATGATTTGTATTCCCCATCAATTGGCTCATTTTTGTTTTTTAATATGACTGGTTTCTCCTTTATTTGGCTATTCCTTTAGGGTAGTTCCTCCCTTTGCTGATTTACATCATTGTTTTTCAACTCTTCCTCATGGAATATTTTGCTGAGAATGTTCTGTAATGCCGGCTTTCTTTTTGTAAATTCTTTTAGCTTTTGTTTATAATGGAAGGATTTTATTTTGTCATCAAATCTGAAGGTAAGTTTTGTTAGGTATAAGATTCTTGGTTGGCATCCATTTTCTTTCAGAGCTTGAAAAATGTTTTTCCAGGCCCTTCTAGCTTTTAGGGTCTGGGTTGAAAAATCTGCTGATATTCTTATTGATTTCCCCCTGAATATAATTTGATTCTTTTTTCTCACAGCCTTTAAAATTCTGTCTTTATTTTGTATGTTAGGTATTTTCATTATAATGTGCCTTGGTGTGGGTCTGTTGTAATTTTGTATATTTGGAGTCCTGTAAGCCTCTTGTAGTTGATTTTCCATTTCATTCTTCAGATTTGGGAAATTTTCTGAAATTATTTCATTGAATAGATTGTTCATTCCTTTGGTTTGTTTCTCTGTGCCTTCCTCAATCCCAATAATTCTTAAATTTGGCCTTTTCATGATATCTCACAATTCTTGTATATTCTGTTCATGATTTCTTACCATCTTCTCTGTTTGGTCAACTTTGTTTTCAAGATTAAATATTTTGTCCTCAATGTCTGAGGTTCTGTCTTCCAGGTGTTCTATCCTATTGGTTATACTTTCTATGGAGTTTTAAATTTGGTTTATTTTTTCCTTCACTTTCTGCTTATTTTTTTTTTCAGTATCTCTAATTCTTTATTGAAATGATCTCTTGCTTACTTAATTCAAAACATGAGATATACAGATTTATTTATCATTATCATTTCTATATTTAATATTAAAACTTACAAATTCAAAATACTTCAGTAAGAAAACAATTATGCAACCCCCAAAGTTTTGAGATTTTTTTTTTTATGTGCCAGAGATATCAGGTTGTTACTAGATTTTATTTGAGACTGATGGAACATAGTGAGCTCTTTCGTATTGGCTTCACCAATTCCTCCAATCATAAAGTAAACGTTGGTTATATTACCTATTCCCTTAAATCATTTTAAAATTTATTCTCAATTTTCAAATAAAAGTACAGTCAATGACCTTCATTTGCTGAGTACACACTTAACTTGAAATTGAGTGAATTTTTTTTGGCTGTTAAGATATATAACTATCGCAGTGGATGTGGTGATGTATACCTGTAATCCCAGCAACTCAGGAGGCCTAGGCAGGAGGATGGAAAATTTAAAACCAACTTCAGCAATTTACTGAGGCCCTTGGCAACTTATTGAGACCCTGTCATGTAATAAAAAATATAAAGGGCTGGGGATGTGATTCAGTGGTAAAGTGCCTCTGGGTTCTTTCCTGAGTACCAAAAAAAAAAAAAAAAAAAGGAAAAGAAAAGAAAAAATCTAAATATAGAGATCTATCTATCTATCTATCTATCTAAACTGTCTTTCCATCCTTTGACTGAAGTCCTGAATTATTTTTCTTTTCCCCTACTTGTTGGAGCCTACAACTGTTATTAATATTAGAACAGCTGATTGGATTCTGCAAATCTCAAGGTTGCATCTGAATATTCACAGCATATTGCTTCTGGTAATTTGTTCAACGACAGGAACTGGAGTGCATCATAAGCAATTTGTGTGTCACGACTGCCTTTTATCTTTTTGTAAAGTGCTACATTTCCAGCATGTTACGACCCTAACATTTTTAGCCCTTGCTCTTCTAAGACAACAAAGACTACAAAACATGAAATCTTTGGGTGGTCTCTTGAGCACTGACCTCAGAGCCAGTCCCAGAAGTTGGGTGTCCACACTGTGAAAAAAATAAACACACCCCATCATTGTTGACACTAATTGTGTGCTTCCCTTGTGTCTTCTCAGAAGAAAAGCCAAGAATGAAATTGCTATGAAGGACAAGCTTCTTCACATCACTGGGGGTGGCCTTGTAGCAGAGGGCTAAAGCCCAGTTTCAGTGTGGTGTGGGATAGTGCACATGGCCAATGCCTCTGCTATTCATAGTGTGTGGATAAGGAAGGGAAGAACTCTCCTGGGACACTGAGCATCTGTGACTCAGGAGTAGATTTGCAAAAGTTAAGAGAAGGTAGAATATGCACAAACACAGGCAAGAGGGCAGTCAGAACATTACTCAGAATTTTCTTCCATTATTCATAGTTATCATGGAATGTCATTTAACATAGTATTATATACAATCAAAATGCTAAATTAACTTTTTAAGTACTCCATGTAGTCAAGTTGGACTACAACTTAGTAAAATGTGGGTTAGTCAGCTACCAGCAGAGTAAGTCTGAGTTGTACTTAGGAGGTCCATTCAACCCCCATATATTCTGATTTGTCAGCTGCATTGGTAACAAGATTGATATTTAGTTATCTGTACTCAAGGCTGGCTTCATGGGCTTATGACTTATTTAGTAACACGGGGTGCCATACTTTAAAAGTTCCTGGACTTGGTTTCATGCTCTGCTGTCATTGTCTTAAAATCTATAATTGTTGTTCAAAAATAGAGTTCAATTTTCATTTCACACTGGGCCCTGCAAAGACAGAGGTGGTTTTGCATTTGCTGTCCACGAGCTTTTATTACTCAGCTTGTTCTCTTAGGTGGGGAAGAGAAATGCAATTTGTCATGTAGTGCCTCAAAATTCCAAGAACTTAAATGTTGTGAAGAATGGCATACACAGTTCATGAAACTTAAGAAGATGTGTATCATAAAAATCAGGTCATACCATACAGTATAGAGCTAAAAGCATTTTATAGAATTATTTCTGCGTATTTTTTCATTTAACATCACTCCTGGAAATTGACCCCACAGAAAAAAAGTCTATAGTACATAATGACATGCATATAACAAAGTCTATTATAGATTAAATAAATAAATGGAAATGTAAAGGAGGACATCAACTGGAGAATTACAATATAAATTATGCCATCTTCACACTATATGAAAATTATTAAAAAGAATAAATTAGAATTAAATACTTGAAGTGATATCCAAGAGATATTTATTGTTGAGAAAAATATATGAGATGGGTGGTTACCCAAGTATACATTTTGTAATAATTTTTGTAAAAGAAAAATAAGAAAAAATATGCATCCTATGGCAGATAAATGTCTGTATATGGTTCTATGAGTATATACAAATGAAGTAGAAGGATACATACTAAGTTTTTATGAATGAGAGAATATATGTGTTGTTAGGATAGCAGGTCATGAATATAAGGGAAGGAGAAAGGAAAAATCAAAACTGCAAAAAAGACTGTGCTTAAAATAACTAAATACATTATATGCATTAATGTAAAATTGTTCCTGTATAGAATAAATAAAAATTAAGGAAAAAATGGAAGACCAGAACCTACTATCCATATGCAGATCTTCTAAGAGATATTCCAGTTGAAGGCAGAACATGATACTATGTCCCACCTGGGAATAATTTCAGATACTGGGCCCAGCCCCAAGTCTGCTCCTGTCTCATTTCCTTTTTTCTGACTTTTTGGCTCCACCATAGCCTAGTTTGAATTTTCATAGATGGGTAAGAAATTGGAACACATCCAGGAGGGAGAATTTGAATGAATATAAAATATGACATGAAGCATTTAATAGCTGTGGAGCTTCCCTTTGTAAAAATGAAAGCATTTTGAAACTGTATAGAGGTGAGGCTTTACAACATTGTGAATGTACTAAATGTCTCTGGACTGTTCACTTTTAAAACGTTATTTTATATAAAGTAGATTTTACCTCAATTAAAAAAGGCCTGAAGAATGTTTCAGATCATGGAGTGCCACATTCTGGACTTCACTCATGAGCTGCAGTCACTTGGAAGCTTGTACCAAGCATACGTAGATAGGTTTGTACATTAATCCATTTTCTGTTGCTAAAAACACAATACTACAGCTTGAGTAAGCCATGAGGAAAAGAGATTTATTTTGACTTTGGGTTCTGGTCCAAGGTCAAGGGGTCACATATGGTGATGGTCTTTGTGGCTAGCAGAATCCTGAGGTGGCTCAAGGTATTATGTGGAAAGAAACAGGAGTACACAAATGTATATCCTCTGGTCTTCTGTCTCTTATAAAATCATCATTATTCAATCATACAGGCTCTACCATGATGACTTCATTTAATTCTAATTACCTCCCATAGGTCCTGTCGCTATATACCACTGTCAGACTGTTTTTCCCTATTAATAGCTCACAATGGTGATCACATTTCAACGTGTTTCTGGAGGAGACAAACCATATTCAATCTATAGCAGTGTGAGATCAGCTATTTTACTTTTATTCCTAGTTTACTCTTGAAATCTAGTTCTTGAATCTTTCAAAGATATTAACTCATTGTCACTGGCACGAACTATAGGCCAGTGGCCAAAATTCACATAATCATCTCTTCAATATTAATAAACTCAGGGGATAGATTTTTAATATTCGAGAGTATTGTGTCCCATATTTCTTCAGGGATCTACTTTTCTCACTAATTTCTTTCTAAAAGTTCATACCTTAGCACAATTGCCCTAGTCACAGAAGATCATTTGGATCTGAAATCCTGATGCCATTTTATTTAGATTGACAGCCACCTTTGAAAATCCTAATGTGTTAGTAAAGGCAGAGCTGTCTCCCTCTGCCTAAAAACTGATCCATTTTTGTCCCTAACTTGTTATTTTCCATGATTTCCTTCATCTGATTCAAAACTATACCATCTGGGAAAATGAGGCCAGATCTTAACTGAAACTTAGGAAACACTGCATACCAAGGACTAGGAATCGTGCAATAGCAACATACCAATAGCTACCTCCAGAAGCAACACTGGCTCCTGGCCTTCAAAAATCAGCTGGCACCTAACCTGTTGAATGAACATTTGGCCCATTAGGGTCCAAAATATCCAGAGTGCTGGGTTAACTAGTCAACCTGTCTGATGCAATTTGTCACCAGAAATCATTGCTAATCTCTAATAATTTCTCCTCAGCAACAACAGTACAGGGTCCTTGCATCAAGGTCCTGGTCTTGGTGTCCATTTCACTTCATCACCAGGTTTGGAGACACAGACATCATCACCAGACTCCTTCACCTTAGATTCAGCCTCTTTCTCCAGCTATCAATGTACCCAGAACTAGAACCAGAGGCAGCTCTCTGGGCACCTGGGTCTTCAAGTACAAGAATTTTGCATCGTCTCTCCTGGTGATTGGTGAGAGACCCATATGAGGAAGTACAGACATCAGACTTGTGTTTTTGTGACAGAGAAAACACTCTTATCCAAAATCACAGATGCTTACTCAAAATGACTGTGTTTCTACAACATTAAGAAATAAATTTCCCACAGCAGCTACAGAAACTTACGCTCAGAATTGACAGCTTTCGTGTATATAGACTCCTCAGGTATCTTATTTCAGGTCAGAGATATTGCTTTTATTTACATACTTTTCTGTTAGACTAAAGTTCAAAGTCTTTAGCTGACCATTTTAAAACCAATAACCAATGAAAATGGACAATGTCTCCTAGAATAGTACATTCAGCACTACTTACCTACTGGATAAAGTAACTGGATATTGTTTCCTCCCACTTCTCAATTAGTATAAAATAAATTCATATACTCCTACACGAACACTACAATTGCCATCGTGAACCCCTCGTTGTCCTTAATACAGATGAGTTTCTTGGGAAATTCTTTGTTGTACATAAATGTAGTAGAGTAACTCTTTCCAACAGGAAAAAAGCAGCTTTTGTAAACTAATAACAAGGGAAAACTAGTTACATGAGAAATCAAATCTAATTTGATTGAACTAATTGAACTAATATCTCTAATCGGGTTCCTGGATTTTCCTTTTTCCTAACATTTTTATCCCTTTGAGGTTTCTAATAATTTAAAAAAAAAATTAGTTATTGATGAACCTTTATTTATTTATTCATATGTGGTACCGAGGATCAAATCCAGTGCCTCACACATGCTAGGCAAGCGCTCTACCTGATTCCAGTAGTTCGAGTCCTTTTGTTTTATACTTGTCCTAACCTTGCTTCCATTTGCTTTCACCATAACTCTATATCCTTTTAATTCTACATCCATTTTTACTCTCTGGCTTCTCCGTTCCTACATCCAGGTATCTGGTTGCTTCTGGAAAGAGTAATACACAAAGCACATATTGGTGCCATTAGAATTCATGAGTCTACTTTGGGCAAATTTCCAGTGTTAGATTGAAGTTAGGATTTTGGCAAACAAGCACAAAAAAGGTGCATCCAAGATGAATGTAAGGAAGAGCGGAAATCAAAAGTCTTATGGAGGAAGATACTTTGCTTAGAAGAGAATAGAACAAATAAGGTCAGCAATATCACATGGAAAGAGAGACAGAGGCTGCCTCTGACATTCTGGCTTCATTGTATTTCTCTCGTCTAGTTTCCTTATCTTTAGGTAGATAAGAGGATTTTTTTTTTTTTTTTTTTTTTTTTTTGAAAACCAATGATTTATCACTAAGTATGGCTAGACTATCCTTTCAGGCAGTTTGGTTTCCACACCTGCCAGAGTAGCCATGCCTAAGGTCAGCCTGCTGGTCAACACCGTTTGTACTGGCCACCATGTTCTCCACTAACTCATGCATTTGCATCATGATGTAGTAACTACTTAAATGTGAGTATTTTAAACATGTACTTATTTACTGGATTTCAAGTTTCAGATAGCATCCTTCCTATCTTGGAGGCCAGAACTCTGTGACCATATTCATAGTAAATGATTGCTACATATTATCAAATAAATTAAAAAAAACCACGAATGATTCATTCTTTATTAGTCTTCAGAAAGATGATAACAGCAACAAGATCTGGAGTTTGGGGGACCCTCAAAAAATAAGCAATAGATGGGGAGGCCTAAATGAGAGAAATACGGTGGAGCTTCCTCTTTAAGGAAAACCAAGAGACGGGGCCAACAGAATAAACCACTCCTGGGGTCAGAACTGTGCCACGCAGGAGTGGCCCTCCAGCTCTTCAGAATCCTCTTGCAATCTCCCCTTCTGACCTCACCTTGACATTCAGAGGGTACCAAAATAAAAGCAAGCAGAAATGTCTAATTATATTTGCATTTTGAAGATGGGAGAAATATATTTGTAGAGTCAAACATTGTTTTACCAGTAACCTTACTACCTGCAATCTAAAAGACATCCTATTAGTTTATTTCATTTTGTTTGCCTTGCTTATTTCTGGAACTGTGGTTGCTCCTTAGAATTGCTTCAAGGTGGACACATGTGAATATTCCTGAGTTATTAAAACAACCACCACAGTCTTCACATTCAAGGGTGGCAAATAGAAAAGGTGACTTCTATTTCACCAAGCTATGAAAATAATATTTGGGGGAAGAAAATAAGAGGAAAGAAGCCTCAACCCATTTGCAAGGAATGCCCAAAAGTGGTCCAACCCTTCACTCTTAAAAATGTTGGCAATCTGAAGAGAAACATATGAGGCCACACCTTCATTTGGGTAAATATATAGTTTTAGAACAGTAAGCTACTCATTTACAGGTTCCTGCTTAAACTTTCAACCACTTTTTAAGTACAAAACTTCGTGGTTCATGAGTTAACAAGACGTCACCAAAGAAAATATTGCTGCACAGGGTGTTCCTCTTGAAATGCTTGGAAACATCAGACTGTAGTGATCCCAGTGTCCCCGCCCCCCAAGAGTGACCCTTTGGGTTTGAAAGGCACTGGTTTGCTAATGGCTGGTTTCAGGCTGCTGTGTTCCACAAACTGTTTTGTTCTTTTTCTATGGTCTGTGAATGATATGTCTCAAGGAATGGTGGCTGATAATTTTTTCATGGTTCTCCCTAATTTTCTCACTAAAATGTTTAATTAGCGAAAAAGCAACATATTTATAGATATAATAAAACAGTGGAGGAGAAAATGTTTTAAATATATACACGACAGGTTATATTTATATATATACACACATATGTATACCCACATATACTTAAAAGATATTTCAAATTTTCATATTTGTGTTTCAGAAAACTGTACAGTTGTGTTTCCCTAGGGCAGGTTGAAAATAAACTGACACATGAACAACAAATTGGAGGTGTTTCAAGATAAAGGAATATATGTGTGCAAAAATTATGAAAATAATATTTCATGTTACATTTAAGAAATTTAAACTCTGAGAAGTGAAATATAATTCAGGTCTTCAACAGTCAAAATGGATGTTATATATATCCACTCTATATGTACTTTCCTATATCTTATTAAGACCTTAAATGGGAATCACTATCCCCATTTTATAAATGTGGAGACTGAAGCTTAGAGAAGTTAAAATGAATTTTTATTCTAATAAAAGATGTATGAATAATCATGTCAATTTCTAAATTATGAAAATTTCTAAATTTTCTTTTTGGGCATAATTTAACAATATAATGAAAATTAGTAATGAAATATTTTGAATGATAAGACTGACAATCTCTAGTGCATTTCGGCTGCCAAAAGTTTTAATAAAATTTTTCAAACCAGATGTCAGTGAAGACTAAAAAGAAAGGTGCTGGAATCAAAAAGACAGAAGAACAGGTAATATACTCCAAAGGACTGTAGAACTATGAAAATTAACTATTACAATAACATGTAGGAAACATGTTTTACAGAGTTATTTGGAAAATTGTGTGGTAGATAAAAATAATTAAATTAACCAAAGTTAATTTAAATAGATTCTGTTTTTATATTTTGCTAGATTTAATACAAGATTCCAATTAAATGCTGTCAATAAGAATTGTTCAGCTAAATGAAGGAAAATGTAAATTTCTTAGGGTAATCAAGTTATTTTTCTGGGTTCCATTTGTAAAACTTTATACCTTTCCACTGTTTTTGAAAGTTAGAACAAGGAACAAGACCTTTTCATTCTCACACAAATTTGCGGCAAATATATTTTCTAAGCAGCATAGTTCCAACAGTGTTTTTTAAACCTCAATGAAAGTATAAAAGGAAATTTCATATTTCAAAATTTATTTAATATGCAAAAGCAATTTACTTAATTAATGTAATTGAAGAGTTTTCATCCAACCCCAATAGAAATGACTAATCTGCAAAATAATATCTTGCCCCAAAGCAAATAACTAGAAAAGAATCTAATTGAATTCTCTAATTTCCTTGTAAGTGATGTATATGTTCAATTAAAATCACATGCTCATGGGCTGATATTGGTATTTGGAAATTCCTATCTGTGTAAAAAATATTTTCATAGATATATGTAAAATCTCATTTCATTAACAGATGGATCTTTGCAATCAATTTTGATGATAAAGAACACTAACTTTGAAGATTTTATGATATCTAAGGGAAAGATGTATAAATTATATTTCAGAAAAATATCCCAATTTAATTGTCATTAATTTGGTGATTAAGAGACAAGTTATCTAAAATGGAATCTACATTCTTTAAAATGTTTAGTCCATTAACAAATCATGCAATTACTAATAAATATATTGGGTTTATAACTGTCCTTGTACTGTTTTTGATTTGTCCCACTTGTATCTTCCTGTCTATCTCTTTTCTTGTGGTCTCTTGGATCCATCCAGTATTTTTTATGAAAAATTTTTTTCTCATCTGTAAGTTTGTTGATTTACAGATTTAATTTTTTTGGAGTGCTAAGAATTGAACTCAGGGCCTTGTGTATGTTAGGCAAAAACACTACCGCTAAGCTATACTCCCAGCCTCTATATTTTCAGTGGTCAAATGTTTAAAACATATCTCCCTGAGGCTGGGGATATAGCTCAGTTGGTAGAGTGCTTGCCTTGCAATCCCCAGTACCAAAAAACAAAAACAAAAACAAAAAACAACAACAAAAAAATCTCCTCATTAAAATTTGCTACTTTTGTATTCATTTATTCTTTGTTCATCTTTTGTATTATTATTTTATGCATTTTAATTTTATACATATTTTGAATCCCACAAGATATTATTATTATTTCTATTATTTATGATCAATATTTATTTTTATTTATTTGCATGTTTTAGCCTTTTCATCCTTTTTTTATGACTCTCTGCATTTCCATATGTCCATCTGGTTTAATAGTTCTTGGAAAAGAACTCCCCTTTTTAATGTAGGTCTGATGGTGACAAGTTCTCTCACTTGTTGTACTTCTGGAATGTATTTATTTCATCTTTAGTTTGGAAGAATATTTTCACTCAATACAGAATTTGACATTAGCAGTTATTTTCTTTCAGTCTTTTGAAGATGACATTTTATTGTTTCTGTGTTTTATCATTCCTGTTGGGAAATCATTTATTAATCTTATTGTTGCTCCTTTTGAGGATAATTTGTCTTTTATACACTGGTTAATTTTTATTTTTCATTTGAGGAAAAGGAAAAAGGTTTATTGCTTTGCTAGCAATAAAAAAGGAGAAACACAGGGGACTCCTGTCCCAAAGACTGTGATTCTGCCCTTCAGCAGGAACAGGGGACTTTTAAAGAGGTAATTCAAAGGCTACATTCCATGTTTTCTCTGTTGGAGTTGTAATTCACTTGTTAATTTGGGAGAGAGTCTTTCTGAGAACTTCTTGTACCACCCCCAAAGTCGGGGTTACTTTGTTCCTGTGGCGGGTGCACTGACTGATTTTTAAGATTGTATCTTATGTTTAATTTTCTGGTTTTACTGTGATTCTACTGATATGATTTTCTTTTTACTAACTCTAACTTGGGATTTGTAGATTTCTTTCTTTAAATTGACACATAAAAGTTATACCTATTTTTTGAGGTACTATGTGTTTTGGTACATGTATACATTGCATAATTTTGTTCAAATAAAGGTAAACATATCTTTCTCTTCAAACAGTTATTAATTCTTTGTGGTAAAAACATTAGAAATCCTTTCTTCCAGCTTTTTCAATTATAGAGTAAGTAATAATTACGTATAGTCATCCTGCATTGTGCTGTGCAATAGAACATCAGAACTTCTTTCTCCTAACTTTATCTTAGTTCTCATTGAGCTAACTCTTCTCATCTCTCCTCTTCCTTGACTCTCCTTAGACTCAGGTAACCACTATTCAACTTTCAACTTCTATGAGATCAATATTCTTAGATTTCACATGTGAGTAAGATCATGTGGTACTTGTCTTTCTGGGCCTGGATGTTTTTATGTAATCTAATACCCTCCAGTTCCATCTGTGCTATTGCAAATAAATATTTACTGCCTGCCTCAGCCTCCCAAGTAACTGGAATTACATGCGTGCACCACAGCACCTGTCTCATTTCTTGGCTATTTTAATAGTGCTGGAACAAAGTTGGAAGCACAGATGGATGCCTCTTTGACAAATTTCATTTCTGTAGACTTCTTGAGTCCGTGGTTTTATGTCTTTTGTCAGCCACTTTCAAATATTGGTTCTGTTTTATTCTCTCTCAAGACTTCAGTTCCACATAGGTAAGAAATTTTTATCCATTTCATGGGCTAAGAAACTGAACAGACACTTCACAGAAGAAGAAATACAATTGATCAACAAACATGAAAAAATGTTCAACATCTCTAGAAATTAGAGAAATGCAAATCAGAACTACTCTAAGATTTCATCTCATTCTAGTCAGAATGGCAATTATCAAGAATACAAGCAATAATAAGTGTTGGTGAGGATGTGGGGAAAAAGGTACACTCATACATTGCTGGTGGGACTTCAAATTGGTGCAACCATTATGGAAAGCAGTATGGAGATTCCTCAGAAAATTTGGAGTGGAACCATCATTTGACCCAGTTATCCCACTCCTCCATTTATACCCAAAGGACTTAAAATCAGCATACTACAGTGATACAGCCACATCAATGTTTATAGCAGGTCAATTTACAATAACTGAACTATGGAACCAATCTAGATGCCCTCCAACAGATGAATGGATAAAGAAATTGTGATACATATACACAATGGAATATTACTCAATCTTAAAGAAGAATGAAATCATGGCATTTGCAGGTAAACAGATGGGACTAGAGTATATCATGCTAAGTGAAATAAGCCAAACCCCAAAAGCCAAAGGCTGAATTTTTTTCTCTGATAAGCAGATACTTATCCTTAGTGGGGGGAAGGAAGAATGAAGGAACATTGGATTGTGCAGAGGGAAATGAGGGGAGAGGAGAAGGTGTGGGGATGGGAAGGATGGTGTATATACAGCTAGAGAAAAGAGAAGTCGTGCTTCATTTATGTATAATGTGTCTAAATGCATTCTACTTTCATGTATAACTATTTAGAAGAAATTAAAAAATAAAAAATGATGAAAATAATTGAAGAAAAAAATAAAATTTTGTCCATTAAATATATTTCTTACACTCTTTTCTTTTCTTTTTCTCATTGTTTCTATCTAGATACTTACTAATCTTTACTTCTTTTAACCAATATTTTCTTTAGCTGTGTCTATTTTGTTAAACCCATCTATTGAGATTCTAATTTCAACTACTTTATTTTTAGTTCTTGAGTTTCCATTTTGTTTTTTAATAGATTCTTGTCCTCTGAAAATTCTAAAAATTTTATAGAATATATTAATAACAGTTGGTTTAAGTTCATATCTAGTAATTGCACTATCTGGATTACTTTAATTTTTGTCTTGGTATTTTTCTCTTGGTCCACTTTCTTGGTATGACTGTAAATTTGTTTAGATATTAGACATTGTTTAGAAAGAATTGTAGAATTCTGTTATATTCCCCCAGTGGAGGCAAATGAAGTAGTCAAATTACTGAAGTGAAGAGCGTGAATTTGGAGGTAGTTGTTATAGTGTATAATTTCTATGCCAAACTGCCATTTTTTGAGTGTCTGATTTCAAAATCTTAAATAATGTAAAATTCTGCTCTGCTCTTTTCTTTCCATGCACACGTGAACCCCCTTTTCCAGACAGGTCCACATTCTCTTTTTTTAAAAGTTTTCAACTTTTTCTAATTAGTTATACATGACAGTAGAATGCATTTAGACATACTGTACACAAATGGAGAATAACTTCTCATTCCTCTGGCTGTACACAGTTCTGAGTCACACCAATAGTGTAATCATACATGTATTTAGGCTAATGATGTCTGCCTCATACTACAGTCCTTCCTGGTCCCACCTCCCCATCCCTCCCCTCACTCCCTTCTGCACAATCCAAAGTTCCTTCATTCTTCCCTACTCCCCTACCCCTGCCATCCCACCACTATGGATCAGCATTTGCTTATCAGAGAAAACATTCAGCCTTAGGTTTTTTGGGGATTGGCTTATTTCACTTAGCATATTCTCTAGTTCCATCCATTTACCTGCAAATGCCATGATTTCATTCTTTTTTAAGGCTGGGTAATATTCCATTGTGTCTATGTACCACATTTTCTTTATCCATCTGTTGAAGGGCACCTAGGTTGGTTCCATAGTTTAGCTATTGTGAATTGAACTGCTGTACACATTGATGTGACTGCCTCATTGTAGTATGCTGATTTTAAGTCCTTTGGGTGTAAACTGAAGTGGGATAGCTGGCAGACTCACATTCTCTTTAGAGATGTGTTCATGTGTGTAGTGTACTCTGAAAGGTGGACACTCAGATACTTCAGGGTGGAGGTGCTGATTCATTTGGTTTTCTGGATTGTTGGTGCTGATAACTTAGGGCTGAGTCCTTTGTAGGCATTCCTGAAGGAAGTCACTTCACCCAAAATTATACTTACTATCCAGGGCAACCTACTTCCAACAGTTGGTCAACAAAGAGTAAGGGTCCATAAACTTATATGTCTTACCTTAATCCAAGTTGTAAACCTGAAAGGCCTTTGCGGCTTCAGGACTCTCTGTGGAATTGGATGAGGCCTCTGTTGCAAACTGGGTCATGGTTCAACTTAACTTCTCTTTCTGCCATCCTATGCTTGCAGGCATTGCTCCTGAGAGCATTCCCTACATAACCCCCACATGCAAAGCTGCCTCAGGGTTGGGGGCAGTCTAGGTGATCTTGAAAGTTTTCTTTAATTATTGTTGTGAAACATCCATGACCCTGCTCTGTACTTGTCTCTATTTGGAACTCAGAACTTCCTCAAGATTTCCTTCAGAACAAATGTTATTAACTCTTGTTTTCCTTTCTGTTCTCTATTCAAATCCATCCTCCCTACTTCAATCCTCTAGGAGTTCCTTAGAATTTCTGATCCACAGATGACACCTTTTTCATAGCACTGTTCTCTCTCTCTCTCTCTCTCTTTAAAATTGCTTACATTTCAGAGAAACTGTGGAAAGAAATAAGGAAGTCAAATGTGTTCAGTTCACCATGAGAGAGAAATGTCATCAGGCCACCTCTTTGCACTAGAATGTTCATTTTCTGTGAATTATTTTCCTCTGAACTTTGAGATTTTGTAGCAAAATCAAGCAGCCCAATGGAATTTCAAACAAAGGCCTCACTTCAAGTTTTAAAGTATCATTTTTTCTCATTTCACAAGACTAATATTTTGAACTATTATGTGGAAAATTAAAAATAAAATATTTATTCTGTTTTTATACTTACCTGTACTTTTTTCTTCTTTTATAACATCAAAATAAATATAATACAATAATTTCTGGTGAAAATAGCTATTAATAAGTTTGATGAGAAACTATTCTCTATACATTCATGTATTTGTGTGTGATTTCAACAGAGGATTTGGGGGTTTGTATAAATAATGTTATTTATTGTACTGTTTTAGTCAGCCTTTTCATTGCCATAACCACAAGACTTGACAAAAACAAGTTTAGAGGAGGAAAATTTTATTCAATGCTCATGATTTCAGAGTCCTCAGTCCATAGACAGTGAACTCTATTATTCCGGAACTTGAGGTGAGGCAAAAGATCAAGGAAGAAGGGTGTGAGGGAAGAAAGCAGGTCAAAGCATGACAATCAGGAAACAGAGGGGTGGCTCTTGCTCATCGTGGACAAAATACATACCCCAGAGGCATATTTTTATGACCCACCTTCTCTAGTTACACCCTACCTGCCTTCAGTTACTGCCCTGTCAATTCATTCAGTTGGATTAATGCACTAATTGGGTTAAGACTCTCATAACCCCATCTTTTAACCTCTAAACTTCTTTGCATTGTCTCATACTTGAGCTTTTGAGAGATACCTCATAGCTAAATCATAACATATATAATTATTCTTAAGAAGTGGAGGGACTCAAACGTTTTATCAGGGAACAAACTGTTATGGTGCTACTAAGGGTTCAAATGTTTGAAAAGTAATTTGTTAATTAAACCTAAGAGCTTAAAAATTTTACAACTTCTGATGCAATAATTCCATTTCTAGTATCTTTACTGAAGAAGAAATCACCCAAATTTAGTTAAGGATATGAATATGAAAAACTTGGAAGTAACAATGAAATTTTAAAAAAAATTAAAACTTCAACAATAGGAATAAAATATTGTGATAGGTAGATTTGGAAGTACATTATTCAGTAACACAAAATAGGATTTAAATAATTTTTAATAATGGAAAGAAGTAGTAGAGATATTATAATACATTATACATTTATGTTGAGGGATAGGGCAGAATGGAAACAAAATGCAGAAAGGTTCAGAGGGTATTTCCACTACAGCTTTCAACTAAAAGACTAGAGAGGCATGGACCAAAGTCTTAACATACGTTAGTGGGATATAAATTTAAGAATAATTTTAACTTTTTTCCTTGCACTTCCTGTGGTTTCCATTCTTCCTTCTAAAATTAGCAAATACTATCTGTTCAGGGTGTGGGGACACGAAAGTTGGTGGAATGAGACAGACATCATTATCCTATGTATTGGCATCAGTTCTGCTACTTTGCTGCTGCCATTATTCTGTCTCCCCAACACCGTTTTACAACCCAGATTGTTAGCCCCGGAACTTCCTCGCCAGTCATTGGTCCAATTGCTATTAGCCCGCAAAATTCCACTATTTAAGAATAGCACCACCAAAAAATAAATAAATAAATAAATAAAGAAAGAAAGAAAGAATAGCTCCCCTGTCATATTCTCTCTCTCTCTCTCTCTCTCTCTCTCTCTCTCTCTCTCTCTCTCTCTCTCTCACCCTGCGGGCAGACAGGGTGAGTTCCTGAATCTGGAGTGGTTTCTGGGTGCATACTATGTACATGTATGATTACATGGATGGTATGAATCTACATGATGTACAACCATAGAAACAAAAAGTTGTACCCCATTTGTGTACAATGAATCAAAATGCAATCTATAAAAATGAAAAATTTTTAAAAAAAGGAAAAGAAAAAGAAAAAGTCAAGTTACTTTAAAAATACTACATTGAGGACATAATATCAAGTTTTCAGTTATATAAGAATTCTATGGAAGCAATGGGTTCCTGGAATGGGAATTAAAGTATGGATAAACCTAGTGCTGTCTACAAATGAATGATTATCTTTCAGAGATTTTCTCCTGGGTATTCATGGGCTCATCAGGGCATTTATGTAGAGCTACATAATGTAGAATTACATGATAGCACATAACTCATACCTGAATGTAGTGGATCTACCTAAATGGTAGTTAATGTATTTGCTTGTTGTAGAATATAATAGCTATTAACAAGTTTGATGAGAGAACGTTTTCAAAAGATGAAAGTGTTGCAAAAGATGATGCAAACAATGATGACTTCTTGTAAAAGACCAAGAATCTGACTTCTTTGGCCAGGAGGTTTGATTTATTCATAGTGGTAGGTCACTGAGGTCCCCTTAGACGGGGTCAAGGTTTTACTCAAGAGGAGCCTTAGATTTCTATGGATTATAGAACTACTTTAAAGAAGTTCATAAAGTGTGAAAGAGATGATCACTGACCAAATGCCAACTTTTAATGTAAAAGAAACTCTCTAAGGAATGTTAATTTCCAGGAGGACAGAATCATAGTGGGTCTAGTTGGATGTAAAATAAAACCCCAAATGATGATTTAAATGAATTTTTGAGATCAAAATCAATTTTGAGATTAAAATCATTTAGCAAGATACCCAAGCATATTTGACAAATATAATTATTTAGATTTTGCATCATGGGTATGTAAGCGTTTACCTGATGAAAATGGGCTCAGAGGTTTAGTTACTTCTATGTCACTTCTGGATTGGAATATTTAGGAATATGTCACCAGCAGAGATGAGGACTTCCTGAAGTATTTTTCCTCTGTTTTCCACAAATCAACCTTAAAATATAGCCAAAATCTCTTCATTTTTACATTAAATGCCAGCAAGGATATGAACTGTTACTATTTTAAATACATTTGATATAAAGCTAAAAGGCAAATTCCTGTAAGAGTTTAAAGTTTGTCTACCCTTACAAAATGGCTGGCTTGTTATTGCTAATGTTGCTGTTGTCCCTCAAAGAGGTATAAACAAAGCTGGATTTACTCAACAGTTATGCTAAGGGTATATTTAGCAGCATGAACAAAGTGAAGACACTAAAATCATTTTTTCTGAAAGGATGAACTATTTCAAATTTTAAAAAATGCATTGAAATAAATATAATGGAAAATCAGTTTGTTGATCTGTCTTACAATTATTTTATAACTGTAAGTTTTAAAATTTCATATGGGACATCTTATCTGTTCAAGGAATCTATTACACACTTCTTTACTTTGGTTGCCATGAAGCACAGAGTTAATCTGAGTAGTTTCTCTTAATCTAAGTTTTAAAAAGGTTTATACTTTCCTGTACCACATCAAAACTGTGATGAATGCTTTTTCAAAGAGTATCCTGGGAATTCACATGTGATGAGGGAGCAATGCAGAGGGTATATGTGGAAGGCAGAATAAAGTTCTTGAGAAAAAGAGATTTGAGAATCCTCACACATAAGTAATTATTAAGAAAAGGAGAAGGAAATGAACATTTGCTGAATGCTTGCCATATGTCAGATATTGACAGTGGGTCATCAAAGCTCTTTGCTCTTCTACCTATGCTTACAGTGGCATATTTCTCAGCCTCCCTTGCCATTGAGTATGGCTAAGTGATTGAATTATAGCTGGTAGAAACAAAAGAGAAGTGACATTCCTCACATATCATTCTAGCTCTCCCCCAAATAAAGTCTCCCCTACCATGATCCTCTCCTATTTTCCCATTTGATAGTTTGAATGCTTAAGGTTGGTGTGACATGGAAGTCATATGTTGAAGGTGTCAGAGTTCCATTCTTCTGACTATGGGGTAGTCTGCCTGCCTGGACTATAGAATGGTATAGAGCACAGCTCCCAATCCTACCACCTGGCAGAAAAACCAAGATTGGAATTTTATTTATTAAACCACTAACATTAGGATTTCTTCGTCACAGTTTAATATTCTGCATTGATTTTCCTTGTGTGGACCCAACCACACACAGAACTTCCTACTTTAAAAACGTTTTTTTAAATTTAAATCATCTCAGTAATTATAGAAAATAAACTAGAATCCTGTGTTAGTCAGCTTTTCTTTGTTATGACAAAAACAAAAGAAAAAAAAAAAAACCAAAAAAACAAAAAACAGACCAGAGAAAACTAAAGAGGAAATGTTTATTTTGGCTCATGGTTTCAGAGAATCAGCCCATGACTGGCTGATTCCATAACTCTGGGCCCAAGGTGAGGCAGAATTTTGTGGCAGAAGAAAATAGGAGAGGATCATGGTAGGGGAGACTTTATTTGGGGGAGAGCTAGAATGATATGTGAGGAATGTCACTTCTGTTTTGTTTCCACCAGCTATAATTCAACTCTCTCCCTGGCTATTATGAACTGAGCAGCTTTCCTCCACCATACTCTTCTGTTCATAATAGCCAGGGGGGGAGAGAGAGAGAGAAAGAGAGAGAGAAAAAAAGAAAGAAACTGAGAGAGCAAGCAAGCTCAAGGTGCCAGGGGAAAAAATGTAAACCCCAAAGGCATACCCCCAGTGACCAACTTCCTTCAACCATATCCTATCTTCATATAATTACCACCCAGTTGATCCATTCATGTGATTTAATTAACTGAATAGGTTACACTTCTCATAATTGAATCATTTCACCTCTGAACAGTCTTGCATTGTCTCGCACATGAACTTTTGGAGGACACCTTACATCCAAACCATAAAATAAAATGCTCAAATTACAGATTCAACAAAGTCTAATTTATATGTATATGTATACACACACACACACACACACACACACACACTGTACACACACATTTACATGTATATTATGAAATCAATGGCTACATTTGATAGATATTAATTTGGCATGACCTTAACTATTACATATCATTTAATTTTTTTGTCTATAATGTGGGAGTTATTTTATAGATGATAAAACTGAGGCTCTGAGGCCCAAAAGTTCCAATTAATTTGCTTTTGGCCACTGAATTAGGACTTGACCCAAGTGTATCTTGTTCTAATTATCTTTGCATGGGACAGCTGTAGCTGATATCTATTTTTTTCTCAGATGGCTTCCAGAGTGGTCCGCTTGAAATGCTCAGCTCTGTTATGAGAGTGTAGTGGTGTGAAGTTCTTGGTGAGTTCCTTTGTTTATACAGCCTCTTGAATGCATTTCATTCATCCTTGTCCATTTTCTTTATACTGTGATTCTACTTAAGGTAGCCAACTAATAAAAATTTAAGTATTATATCAATCAATTATCTATGGATATAATAAAATACCTGAGGTTGAAAGGAAAGATGTCAAGTGAAGAAATGTTGTCAAAAGTATTGTTGGATGGTTCATTTAGACATCTTAGAAGACAGCTGTTAGTGTCGCTAGTGAGCCATGTCACAAAGAAATTATGGACAAAGTTTTTATTTTAATCATTTTTATACCCCATCATTCATTTGGCACTATACCTGCTTCAGAGGAGATGCTGAAAACAATGAATGAGTAAATTTGAAAGAAACTTTGGATTATCTATTGCCTATTATCTATTGCCTGCACCAGCAAGGAGAAAATATGGTTTCTGTTATTACTGACTCATAGAATTATCAATTTGAACTTTCTGAAAAACTGAAATTAAGAAGGTATAAGTGTACTTCCAAAGTATGCTGTTGCAGCCATTAAGTACCAAAGTAAGTCTCCAGCTTGCTTGTGTTATATGGCTGGAGAAGAAAATGTTTTCTTGGCAAATGGATAAAAGCTCTGACCAGAGAGAGATTTGAGATGGTGGATAAGAGGAAGGCTGCATTCCTAGTTGCTCTGTGGCTCAGGATTCTTACAGTGGGAGTACTGCTTCTCAGTGAAGTGAACGAAAGGGATTTCACTAAAATTCAACACTGGGCAGTCAGAGTGTCTTAGAGACATAGAAATTTGGGTGCATTGAGCAAAGAAGAAAGAATACACTGGAATCAAGCACATTGCAGCTGTGGCAGCAGTAACAAAAGTGGTTTACTGCAGAGGGGATTAATAACACAGAGAAAGGAACAATGGATAAATTTGGCATGAAAAGTTCTATACAACAGAAAAGCAATCTCAACTTAGCTGAACCAGAGGATGCACTCCCAGCTGGTGTCTTAAAAGTTCTCTATTTCTGAACTGTCAGTGGAGAGCTGAGGCAGGAACCATCTTGAGGCAGACATGCTGCAGATTGCTGCTGTGGAGCTCATAGTGAATATTACCATACTGTCTTGGCAAGCACGTACTGTGTGGCCTAGGGTGTACCTAGCAGAACATGAGTGAAACAGGCATGGAGCATATTGCACCCTGGGGAGAATTAAACCAGAAAAATGAAGGGGAGCCCAACTCACTTTTCCTTTGAGTCTGGCAGCTCACGTGACCAGGTGAAGCAGGTCGGGAATCTAAACAAGTGGGTATGAATACACTCAGGGACTAAGTCTGGGAAGGCTGTGTTCATGGCAGCACTGCCCTATGGGTAGAATTCTTGGGAGGCTTCTGAGATCTGGACACCCAACAAAGAGTGACATCTGCCTGGTCCTATGGTTTGCTGATCTAATCTCTTCATAGCAGAGGCCAAAAAAATAAAAAGCCTTTAAATCCTGACTAGATCTAGGCTTCGGCCTCTAGAACTCCCTCATGGAAATCTGCAGCAGCCCCACCCTCAGAATGCATTGATCTTCCCATTCCATCCTACCTTATACGGATGAGAAGGGAAGCTGAGAGCTATTTTGACTAGCTTCAGTCTTAGGTCACTCCAGTTGGCAGTTTGGTGAGCAACTCTTGCCTTCTCTCTCTCTCAGTACATAGCTCAAGAAGAAATGGAAAGGATAGTTGGGCATAGACAGTGACCATTCATTCTTATCAACTATTTTGACCACCTTAGTGGAAGTAATTCTTTCATTTTTCATTAAAAATCTTTTTTCCATTTTTGTTTGTTTGCTTGTTGGTTGGTATTCTTGTGCTGATTGGTTTAGGGACATATTTATTTATTTCTAATTTTCTCATTTTTAGCATTTTGTTAATGTAATTCCTAGCCTGTCTTTCCTAATCCCTTGAGGGTTAGGGATTTTAGTTTATTTATTTTGATTTTGTTTTGTTTATTTGTTTGTTTCTTTTTCTCCTTTCTTCTTCCACTAGTGGCCAAATTATCTTGTTTTCTCTTTCCCTCTCCATTTAACTTCCCCCTATTTTTCTCCTCTTTTTTTTTTTATAACCATTGCCTGTTTCTTTTGCATTATTTATTCATATTTTGAACATAGTAAACTCTCTTCTAACTTCCGATCACATTTTCTTTTCTTTTATTGAACTGTATTCTTACCATCTTTTAGAACTGATTGATTAATGTAATTCCTGCTCCCATGATTATGTTATTGCAATTATTACTGCTGGGAATGACATAGTTGACACCTTCTGTTTGTTTAATGCTAGATCTAGTTCATAGTTATTTATTGTTGGTGTTCATTATTGCTAACCCCATCATTCCTGTTTATGTGTTAAAATTGGTGTTATAGATGTCATAGTAGGAATCAAGTATTTCTTTCAATCTTGTGTACTGTTTCCATCAGTTGTTACTATTGTTTTTTTTCTTCCCTCACTATGAGATGCTGGGAACCCACAGGGACACTACAAGTTCACAGGGTAGAGACTCTTCTCTGAATTAATGACCAGGACCCAAATGGGAATGACTAGGGTTGGGTTCTCAGGTGCCACTATGAACATCCACTCCTACAGAAAAGCAGAATGAGTTAACACAAAGACTCTGGCCACACCTAAGAGGGGATGTCAATCTATATCACTCTAGAACACTTTGGAAAGGGAAGACTGTACCCTAAATATACCCACACATAAGCACAGAAGAGAAATCATCCCAACAAATGCATAAAACTCAACACAAGAATACAAGAAATATGAAAAAACAAGGCAACATGATGACTCTTAAAGTTTATAATTTACCAGCAATTGACTCCAAAGATATTGAAGTGAATGAAATACCAGAGAAACAATTCAAAAGAATGATATAAAGCGATCAATTAATTTCAAGAGATACCCCCCAAATTTAACAAATTAAGGAAGTCAGTACAGGATATAAATGAGAAATTCAATAAGGAGATAATAATATTGAAAAAGAACCAAAAAGAAATCTTGGAAATGTGTTCAGTTGAATGTCTTTCTAATATGATAAACCATGCTAAAGACAGAATCTCAGAGCTGGAAGACAAAATGGTCAACCTTGAACATTCAGAGTATTAAAGAAAATAAAATAAGTAACTATGATCAGAATATACAAGGACTCTGGGACATTAAGAGATCAAATTTAAGAATCAATGGAATTGAGGAGGGTAGTAAGATGAAGGCTAATTGAATGGATAAACTCGTCAAGGAAATAATAACAGAAAAATTTCTAAACCTTTAGGATGACACAGACATCCACATTTGGAAAGCATTCAGAACATTAAATAGATAAGATCAAAAAAGAACCTCATCAAGACACATTATAATTAACATGCCTAACATGCAGGAAAAAAAGATAGAATTTTAAATGCCTCAAGAGAAAAACATCAGGTCACATTTAGAGGTAAACCCATCAGAATTACTTAGAATTTTCCAGCTAGAATGCAGGAGAGCTTGAAATGTTGTGTTCCAAGTCTGGAAAGAAAATGACAGTCAACCAAGATTGTTTTATCTAATAAAGCTGTTGTTCAAAATTAAATAAGAAGTAAAAACCTTCCAAGATGAGCAGAAAATAAAAGAATTCTCACTACTAAGATGGAACTACAGAACTTACTTAAAGAAATACTCCACATAGAAGAAATAAAAAACAAAAACTCCAGAGCTCACAAATGAAAAAAATTTTGCCTGAAGAGTAGCAAAGCAAATGAGAAATGAGACCAAATTAAATATGAACAATAAATCAAAATGGCAAGAATTAATAAACCTCTCTTTATAAAACATTGAATATAAATCACCTCAAATATTCAATTAAAAGGCATAGACTGGCAGAATGGATTAAAAAATAAGAACCAAATATCTCTCTCTATATATTTTATTTTGTAAGAGACTCACCTTACAGGAAAACATAACCATAATTTAAAAGTGAAATAATGGAAATTGATATACTGTGTGAAAACAAGCAGGATTAGTCAATTTCATATTAAACAAAGTAGACTTCAAACCAAAGTTAATCAGAAGAAGCAAAGAAAGTCACTTCATATACATAAAGGGAACAATTCAACAAAAAGATATAACACTAGTAAATATTTCACTTCTGACCTTAATTATTTCCTTCATTCTTCCTTCATTGCCAAACAGGGGTGCAATTAATTACATAAAATTACAGTGCTCAAGTTGAAGCCTATGGTAGACCCCAGTGCAATAATACTGGAGAGTTCAATACATCTTTCTCACCAATAGATCATCCAGACATAAATTCAGTAAAGACTCTTTGGACCTAAAAAAATATTATAAATCTGAAGTACCTAATAGACATCTATAGAATATTCATTCAACACTAGCTAAATACACTTATTCTTAGAAATTCATGGAATCTTTTCCAAACTAGACCATAGATTAAGTCATAAAGTAACTCTTAGCAACTACAAAAAATGATATAATTCCTTACATCATATCTGATCATAATGGAATGAAACTAGAAAATAACACAAAAATACCCTACAGAAAGTATGTAAGAAAAAGGAGATTGAACAATATACATTTTTAAGAGGAATGGGTGACAGAAGAAATGAGAGGAGAAAGTAAAAATTCTTAGAATCACACAAGAATACTGATACAACACATTGGAACCTCTGGTACACTATCAAGGCAGTTCTAAGAGTAAAGTTCCTAGCTATGAGTGCCTATATAAAGAAATCATAAACATCCCAAATAAACAATTTTATGATGCATATCAAGGTCCTTGAAAAAGAACACCAATTTACAAACCAGAATGAAGGAAATAATGAAGGTCAGAAGTGAAATAACTGAAATTGAGAATAAAAAAAATATGAAGGATCAATAAAACAAAGAGTAACAAAGATAGACAAGATTGATAAACCCTTAGTTAAACTAATAAAGAGAAAAAGAAAGAAGACCCAAATTAATAAAATTGGAGATGATGAAGGAGAAATCTCTACAGACATCAAAGAAATTCAGAGGATCATTAAGGGTTACTTTGAAAACTTATATTCCAATGAATTGGAAAACCTTGAAGAAGGTGATATATTTCTAGACACACATGATCTGCCAAAATTGCATCAAGAGGACATAGAAAACCTAAACAGATCAACCAATAGCAATGAGATAGGAGTAATAAAAAACTTTTGAAGAAAAGCCCAGGACCAGATGGATTCTCAGCTGATTTCTATCAAACTTTTAAAGAAGAACTAATTCCAATGTTCTTCAAATTATTTCATGAAAAAATAAGGGATTGGACACTTTCAAATATGTCCTATGAGTATCACACTCATATCAACCAGGTAAAGACAGAAAAAGAAAACTACAGATTGATTCCTGATGAATTCAGATGCAAAAATACTTAATAAAATATTAGCAAATTGTGTTCAATAATATATTAAGAAGATTGTACACCATGACCAAGTTGGTTTTATCCCAACTTGCTAGGATGGTTTTATATACACAAACCAATATATATAATTCCAATACATTAATAGAATTATGGACAAAATTCACTTAGTTATCTCAATGGACACAGAGAAGGCCTTTGGCAAAATTCATCACTCATTCATGATAAAAACATGGAAGAAACTAGGGATAGACGGAACCTACCTCAAAATCATAAAGACTGCATATGAAAAACCCAAAGCCAACCTCTTAGTAAATGGAGAAAAACTGAAAGTATTTCCTTTAAAATCTGGAAGAAGATAAGGATGTCTGCTCTTGCCAATCCTACTTTTCATAGTATAAGAAATTCAACTCAGAGCATTTTAGGCAAGAGAAGCAAATAAAAGGGATAAACACAGGAAAGGGAGAAGTCAAATTATCACTGTTTGCAGATGATTTGATCCTATAGTTAGAAGATTCAAGAAAATCTAACAAAAACTTCTAGAGTCCATAAACAAATTCAGTAAAGGGCAGATCACATAATCAATGTAGAAAAATCAATAGCTCTCCTATATACCAACAATGAATCTGCTGAGAAAGAAATCAGTAATACAATTCCATTCACAATAGCCTGAAAATACCTAGGAATGAATCTAACCCAGGAGATGATAGACCTCTACAATCAAAACTATGTAACATTGAAGACAAAAATTGAAGAACTTAGACCATGGAAAGACCTCCCATGTTCATGAATAGGCAGAATTAATATTATTAAAATGACCATACTACAAAATTCAATATAGAGATTCAATGCAATCTCCATCAAAATATCAATGGCATTTTTCACAGAACTAGCAAAAACAGTCCCAAAATTTATCCAGAAGAATAAAAAACCAGCATAGCTGAAGAAAATGTAAGCCAAAGAAGCAATGCTAGAGGCATCAAAATACCTGACTTGAAATTATGCTACAGAGCTATATAACAAAAAATGCATGTTCCTGGCATAAAGAGTTACTTATATCAGTGCTACAGAATAGAAGACAGAGTCAAACCCACACAGTACAGTAATCTGATCCTTGACAAAGATACCAAAAATTACTTTGGAAAAAAGATAGTTTCTTAAATAAATAATGCTGGGAAAACAGGTTATCCACAGTTGAACAATGAGACTAGATCCTTATTTCTCACCCTGCATGAAAGTCAACACAAAATGAATAAAAACCATAGAAATTAGACCAGAAACTGTGCAACTCCATGTAGGTGGAACACTCCAACCCAAAGTAGAAGGCAATAACTTTCTCAATTGAACCCCTACAGCTCAGGAAATAATGCAAGCATTAACATATGGAATGGAATCAAGTTAAAAACCTTCTGCACAGTGAAGTAAATAATTAATAATGTGAAGAGAGGACCTACAGAGGGTAAGAAAATCTTTGCTAGCTACTGCTCTGAAAGAAAATGAATATCTAGAATATAGAAAGGATTTTAAAAATGTAAAACCAAAGAAAAAAATAACCTGATTAATGAGTAAATGAATTAAACAGACATTTCTCAAAAGAAGAAATACAAAATGGTCAACACACATATGAAAAATTGTTCAACATCATTAGCAATTAGGGAAATGCAAATCAAAGCTACACTGAGATTTCATCTCACTCCAGTCAAAATAGCAGTCATCAACAATTAAAAACAATAACAAATGCAAGAAGGATGTGTAGAAAAAGGAACACTTTTACACTGCTAGTGGGATTATAAATTAGTACTATGGAAATCACCATGGATGTATTCCTCAAAAGTCTAGGAATGGAACCACCATATGACCCAGATATATCGTTCCTTGGTATTTATCCTAAAGAAGTAGTCATCATACTACAGTGATACATGCATACCCATGTTCATAGCAGCCCAATTCACAATAGCCAAACCACAGAACCATCTTAGATGTTCATCAAAGGTTGAATGGATAAAGAAAATGTGATAGATATAGATATAGATATTCAGCCATGTGTGTGTGTGTGTGTGTGTGTGTGTTATTCAACCATAAAGAAAAATGAACTTATATCATTTGTAGGAAAATGGATGGAACTGGAGACCATTCTTTTAAACAAAATAAACCAAACTCAGAAGGTTAAGAGTTGTGTGTTTTCTCTCACATGTTGAAGTTAGAGAGGAAAAGGGAAAAGAAAGGTGGGGTGGGGTGGGCTTGTGAAAGTGGAAGGGGGATCAGTAGAGCAGAGGAAAGGGTCTGGGGAGAAAGGAAGAGAGGGGGAGGGGAAATACTGGGGAATGATATTGGCCAAGTTATATTGTTATATTTTGTACGTATACAAATATGTAACAAAAAAATCCCACAATAATGCACAACTGCAATGCACCAACAAAAAATGTTCAAAAAGTAACAACAACAACAACAACAACAAAACTTCCAACACCACCGAAGGTAGGCAGCAGATGTTTTCAAGGGAAAAAGACAACCATTTAGTTTCCCTTTTCTCATTTGAACCTTCTTTACTCCTTTTTACCTACAGAAACTGTGCTCTATCAGTAGGAAAAATGCAGAAAAGTATTAACAAAACCACCTGTCATTTAAAATTTAACTCTCATTATTTGACTTCATTCCTAGGTGCCCTGTGGGTTATTGCAGTAGTCAAAGTAGAAAATGTTGTTACTGTTTAAAGATTAAAATACTATTGTCTCAGACCAATGTATTAATATGATAACAATGCAAGTTGAGGAATTTATAGATTTGAATGCAAATCCTTGCTAATTCCTTCTATCATTACTAAATAGTCACAGCTATTAACTTCATCTGTATAGAAGAAACAACTAAAAGCAAAAATACCATTTAGTATAACTCTTAAAACAGTTGGGGTTTGGGAATTTTTATACAATACTCCCTTGTGCCCACAGTTTTTATATTGGTCACAGTAATTAGAACTATCTTTAAAATTTGGGAAAAATAAAACACATTTAAAAGAAATACAGGGTAGATTATTATCTAGAAAATGCAACTTATTGTTTTGCTTTAGTCATAGGATATCTTTATACATTCTGCTTTGGGAAACAACACCTCTCATTTTTCTCAAGATTTCACTAAAAACTGTGTTGCTTTGAAAACTAAATGTGCCATTTCCAACAATTTCAATTTCTTTTCCCATTCTGTTACGAGTGAGAAACAGTCTTGTGAGTAATGAACGACCTTATCACTTTGGAGTTGATGCCTTCACTGACTGAGTAGATGTATAGGATGAACATTTCATAATGCAATGCGAAGTCTTTACATCATGATCAAGGTATTGGCTAAAACATACTATTTATGATATGATTTTTATAAAGAGTAAATTATAGTTATGGACATACAGAGATTACTTCATGAGTGTTTCAAATATCCTCTTCATTTATTATAAAGTGAATGATAAGTGAGCTCAACAGTAAGCCCAGTTATAAATTAAATAAAATAGTTAAGTCAAAGGGAAACTGGAATGATGAATCAGTAGCAATGGAATGGTATTTGTTAGCAAGAATAGGTTTTGAAAATTTTTAATCTTTCTTTTTTCGAATTTTGGAACAAAGGGCTATTGTGTTAACCACCTTCATCTTTCTTAAAATACAAATTTTACTTAGAAAATGAATAGAGGGATTTGTTTCTCTCATTAGTGTCACAGAGAGTATACTCCAGTTCTATATTTTCCTGTGTCTTCCTTCTGATTAGGCACAGTGAGCTATGTGGTTTCTTCTTTAGATTCATCTTTTCCTGCCACCAACTTGGTTCCCACTCTCATTGCCCCAGCTGTTAATTGTCTTATACTTCTTCTCTAAGGGCTCCTGAGCTGGACCATGGTTCCCTTATAATCTAATGCCTCATTTGATATGTTTTGATGTGTTCATTTGCGGTCCTTTAATTTTGATTTTTCTCAAATAATCTTTTTTTTTTTTTTTTTGTGAGGATCCTCTCTGATCTTGAATAGTATATACTTCTCATTTTAAAACATCCAACTCCACAGGAAACTTCTCTCTCATGGTGGCCAACACTCCTTCCACCACAAAGACCAATTCTGGTCTCTCAAGGGTTGCGGCTTCTCACTGTTTGATACAGTAGAACTAACAGATGCAAGGACTCTGCCAGTTTACCTTAATAACTCTGAACTCGAATATGGAGCAGAGCTTTTGAGCTATTACAGGAAAACATAATTACAAGGAGGACTTGGCTCTGGTTTTGAATCAGCCTGAAATTGTAGGCAAATTCCTTGACCCCCACCCTGGATGGAAAGCCACAAGACTAAGAAGGGAGGACATCATCTCCTGATGCCAACTCATCAGATTTAAAGAAAATAGGAGTTCTGTTTTAAAATACCTTCTAACGTTTTAGAATTAGATCAGATATCTTGGTATTTTAATGGGTTCTCTGGTCTACCATCACTTAGTTGTATTTACTATCACCTTTTTCTGTGGAATGCTGAATCTGGTTTAAACAGACTATTTAATTCGATTTTATATTTCTGTCAAGGAACTACTATTTTTAAAGTTTTACATATTTCTATCTAGAAAGGAAATATACATTTTTCAAATGTAGATTATTCTTCTGTAAAGAAGATTTTACCAGGTATCAGGTGAAAATAGGCGTTTCAACATTTTTGATGGTTTTGGCGTTGATAATGACAAAGTTCCTGTTTTCCAGAACTGTTAAATTTCTTGCTGGATCTGATTTCTCTTATTTCTGATATTGGCCTACCATTTAACTAATCATCACTTTCTTCCTCTGTACTTTATTATAAACTGTCTAAATATTTTTATATATATTTTAAAAACTGAGAAGAGGCATGCGGTTTCATCCTTTGCACAGACCATGACTGTGCCTGGAGTCTACAAAGGCACAGCTAATCATAAAACTTCTGAAGGAGCGTATTTTCAAGTATTTAAAAGTTGTAAATCTAAATAATTGATATATTAATCTTTAGAGTGGTTTAGGAATAAGAGGAGGACAGAATTTTGATCCTGAGCTCAAATTCTGGTGTATTAAGAAGACCTTGTCCTTGACAACAAAGGCTAGATACCCCTACAGGAAATAAACCATTCAGTCAGGCACCAAATATCTAAGAAATTCTTTGTATATGTGGAGTACCATGACAGCAATACAGTTATTTGGGAACAGAGAAAAGTGACTAGAAAATGCCAAAAATTTCCCTAAAACTAAAAATTTTTAGAACAGAGGGTCTTTGTGAAGGACCAGGTAGGAAATAAAAATCACATGCAGGACAATGAAACTTATATAGTGAGACTGTTCTTCCAAAAGGAAGAAATGTGCTTGGAATGCACCAGATCACGGGTATTCCAATGTGTCACATTGGACACATTCAAGTAGAAAATACCCATGCAATTCCCAATAAATGTCCATTGAGTGACCAGCTGACCTCAAATGTCCCAAGTAGTGTTGTAATCTTTATGGTTGTTGCAATAGAATGAGCCATATCATAAAATTGCAACAAGACGGTAAGTAAAGACTGACAGTGATTTGTTTTTTTTGTGGGATCACAAACTATTATTATTGTGAATTATTGCAGAAGGTCCAAGGTAGTGGGAAACAGAAGTAATACCAAAAATATAACCCAGCTAGTAACTAAAAGACTATATTTGTCAATTGTGGAATCTCTGAAATGATTGTTTCTGAGAACAGATTTCTCAGTTCCTCACCAAAGAATGTGCTGATTTGATAAAAACATTATGCATTTTAACAAAACAAAATGAATACTCTTGAGACTTCAGCTTATTCTATAAGGTAACTGAACAATCAGATAATATCCTGACTCCAGGAAAAACCGCAGGGTTAAAGAAAATTATTGCAAGAAGAATAGCTCAAAATTATCCCTCAGTTTGACCATATGTAGAAAAAGTTCTATGTGTCTGTGTTCTTCTTCACTATGACTGGGTAGAATAGAGTAGGAATCCATGTTTTCTAGAAGGCTGCCTAAGTGCACCAATAAATGTTACTATTTGTTACTCGTGTTATGTCCCTGAATAAGTGGCAGTCTCCATTTTCTCAATAAGAAGATTACCATGGAAGTTACTTGACTAACTTGAATGTAGAAAGTTTCAAGAATATACATTGTTTTTAAAATTTTTGTTCATCGCTGAAGAATAATCATTAAGATTATTTTTTTGTTTGTTTACAACCTAAAATGTCCTACTGGAAAGGCAAATTGTTCTCTACTGTGAGAGAGAGTATTGCAACCAAAGTTCAAGAAATCACATAAGTTTACCAAAATTTAGATATGTCAAAAGGCTAACATGGATGATATTCAACACCCTCCTTCATCATTTCATATGCTTTCTATAATGTCTTACTTTTACTCATCATACCGTATGCTCAATATATCTGTTTATTGTATTTATAACAGTCTGTCTCACAATCAAACTACATAGAGAACATTTCCATCACAATATGTCCCCAGAACCTAAAGCAAAGCATGTAATGACACATGGCAGACAGTCAATAAGTGTATATTGAAGGAATAAAAATGCATGAGAATCAGGTCTTGAAATTATCTATTCCAGAAATTATTCTATTCTTTAGTTCAATGGTCCCTGAAGAAGTTTGATGAAAGTATTAAATGCTTCGCCTCTAATTATTGTCAAAAAATGTTCCCAAGAAAAATAATTTCAAATGACACACTTGTCAGTGGCAAAATCACAGACATATTTGACTAGTGTTTGGTCTTCAGAATTTGGGATATACAAATAAACTAACAATCGAACCAATTATTAAAGAGTGAAAAACAGCAGATCCTCCCTCTTAGACCTGTTTGGTGGTTGAAAGGATAAGAATCCAGAGATTTGGCTTTAGTTGTTAAATTGTTCAATATAAAGGAAGTCAGCAAGTGTCCCATAATATGTGAGAGAATTCACAAGTCAGGTTCCTTTTCCTTGAAGAAAAAATTTTAGGGAGAAACCTCTTAACACATTAAAATGTATATTGCACATTCTAAAATGGCATTTCTATTTTCAGAGGGAGTCATTTATCCTAATCTTTTTGTTAAGAGGCTCATATTGAATCAAATGAGAGTAAATCCCTTGCTGTGAACTGCATATTTGTGTCCCTTCAAAATTCAGATGCTGAAACTCTCAACCTCAATGTGATGGTATTTGAAGGTGAAATCTTTGGGAAGGAATTAGGATTATTGATTAAGTCACAAGGGTGGAGACTTTATGATGGAATTGGTGACCTTGTAAAATGAGGAAGAGACTCAAGTTCTATTTCCACCATGTGTGGATCTACCAGACAATGGCTTCGCAGGCACCTTGATTTCAGATATCTAACCTCCAGAACTGTTAGAAATAAAGTTTGTTGTTTAAGCCACTCAGCTTTTAGTGTTCTTCTATGGCAGCCCAACTGATTAAGGCATGCCTGAAGATAAATCTGGTAGGTAAGAGAGGCATAAAAATATTTAAAAGTGAGTTTTCAGTTTGTCGGCTACCAATATAATACCTATCCTGAAGAAATTCTGAGAAGCTTAAAACAGCAGATTCATTATAATATTTTCATTTTACAAATACAGTAGTCCCCTTTTATCCTTGGGGAATATGTTCCAACAACCCCAGTGGATACGTCAAATCATGACTAACACAAGACCCTATATACTATATTTTTCCTACACATATTAACTATGATAAAGTTTAATTTGTTAATTAGGCACAGTAAGGGAATAACAATAATAATTAATAATAAGACAATTATAACAATACAGTGTAATAAAAGTTATGTGAATATTCTCTTTCCTTCAAAGTATCTTTTTTCTTAGAAGACTAGTGATTCTTTTTAAAAATAAATAGCTTAATATTATTAAAACCTTAATTTTCATCTTTTTGTGCTAATTTTTGACATCCAACCCTGAAGCACTATGTCCACTTTTTTCACAAGATTCCATTTTAAAAAATTATAATTATACACTCATAATAGTGGTACACATTATTGTATTTCACCGTGGCATTTCCATACATTCATGTTTTGTGCGTTGATTATATCCACTCTCCCTAATGCCATCTCCTGCCCTCCCCTCTCCCCCTGCTCCTCTCCCACTTCCCTAATAGTCTATCTTCTATATTTAGGCCATCTTTTTTGTTGTTGTCCATGCTTGTTTTGTTTATTTGCTTGTTTGTTTCCACTTATTGGAGAAAACATATGATGCTTATCTTTCTGTGTCTGGCTAATTACCCTTAGCATGATAACCTTAAGTTCCATCCATTTTCCTGCAAATGACAAGATTTTTTTTTTTTTGGTATTTTGTATTTGTTCTTTTTAGTTACACATGACAGTAGGGCATATTTTAACATCTTATATACACAGAGTATAACTTCCCACTCTTGATATTGTACATGATGTAGAGTTACACTGGTCCTGTATTCATATATGAACAACGGAAAGTTACGTCTGATTCATTCTACTGTCTTCACTATTCCCATCTCCCTTCCCTTCCCTTCATTTCCTTTAGTCTAATCCAATGATCTTCTATCCCCACTCCCTCCCATTGTGTGTTAGCATCCACATATTACCATATCCATCCATTTACTAGTAAATGCCATAATTTAATTCTTCTTTATGGTTGAGTAATATTCCATTGTGTATATGTACCACATTTTCTTTATCCATTCATCTGTTGAAGGGCACCTAGGTCGATTCTATAACTTTGCTATTGTGAATTGAGCTGCTATAAACATTGATGTGGTTGCAAAATGACATGATTTTGCTTTTCTTTATGGATAAATAAAACTCTATTATGTATATAAGTCATATATATTTTAATCCCTTTATCTTTTGCTGGGCATCTAGGCTGATTCCATATCTTGGCCATCATGAAGGGTGCCACAGTAAATATGGGCTCACAGTCTTATCTTTTGTGTGCTGACTTCATTTCCTTAAGGCATATATACAGCAGAGATGTAGCTGGATCACATGGGCATCCTATTTTAGTTTTTAAAGGAACTTCCATACTGTTTTCCATAGTCTCTGTACTAATTTATATTCCCAGCAACAGGGTATAAGGGTTCCTTTTCCTCTACCACCTCTCCAGAATTTTTGTTTGTTTGTTTTTGTTTGTTTTTATAATAGCCATTCTGACTGGGGCGAGATGAAATCTCAGTGAAGTATTTATTTCTGTGATGGCTAAAGATATTGAGCATTTTTTCATACATGTATTGTCATTATACTTCTTCTCTTGAGAAGTGTCTGTTCAGATAATTTACTCGTTTTTTAATTGGATTGCTTTCTTTTGTTGTTAACTTTTTTGAATTCTTTATATATTCTGGATATTAATCATTTGTCATATGAATAGCCAGCAAAGATTTTTGTCAATCTGTATGTTGTCTCTTTATTCTATGGATTGTTTTCTTTGCTATGCACAAACTTTTTTATTTGGTGTAATTTTGTCCATTTTTGCTTTTGTTGCCTGAACTATTGAGGTCCTACACAGGAAATTGTTGTGTATACCAATAAATTATAGGCTTTCACTTATATTTTCCTGTAGTTTCAAAATTTCAGATCTTTTATTAATTTCTTTGATCTATTTTGTCAAACTATCTTACTATAGTGTACTCATCCTCCTTCTTGTGGTGATAGGAGATGAAGCAATGCCTATAAGATGAGACAAAGTAAGATGAATGAGTTAGGCATTGTGACTTGCATTAGGTCTCTGTGTAAAGGTCACTTGAACTCAAGCACTGCCATGGTGTGATACCCTATCTGACAATAAAGATGCTACTAAGTGACTAATAAGCAGGAAGCATATACAGTATGAATTCACCGAATAAAGGGATGATTTGTGTCCTGAGTGTGGAGGAGTAATACAGTGTTAGATTTCATCATGTAATCAGAATGGCGTACAATTTAAAACTTATGAATTTTTTTCTGAAATTTTTCATTTGATATTTTCAGAACATGGTTGACTGTGAGCAATTGGAACCATAAAAAGCAAAACTGCATATGGTGTTTGGGGGCTAGTGTAAACTTTTATTCTATTTCTTGTAGCAAAACACAATACTAATAGACCATCCATTCTCAAAGAAAACAATATTGTTTCATTGGACAAAAATTCTGGTTCTTGGTACATAACCTTAGATATTACAATGGTTTGTGGCCCACCAAAGTTCTAGCCCATGTACCATGATCTTATTCCTTAATGTCTAATTTCTGTCCTGGTAAAGACTTTAAATTAAATTTAATTTTACTCCATACCAGAATGATAATGAAAAAATAAAGACTGAGAAAACACTGTGATAGTCTTTCATTTACTCATTGTTACTTGGGCATTATTTCACGAATATTTATTGAGCATATGCCCTGTATCAGACACTGTGCTTAGTGGCTTAAGATTTAACAATAAATAAGACCTTGTCCTATCCTCAACACTCAATTTATCCAGAGGGCATGAAATAAGCAACCATCCCCTGTAGAGAGGGATTGGTACTATCATAGAAGTGCTATGGAAATATGTAGAAGAGTTATTCTACCTAGCCATGCTTGGGGAGGGAATCAGGTCAGGCTTTCTTCAGGAAAGGACTTCAGAACTGAGTCTTGAATGACAGTTCAGTTAGACAAATGTAGCATGTGCAAAGATTCTGAGGGAAAAGACATGGGGTTCAGGGAAACAAATGAACTAGTTTTTTGACTGACTGGGCTTACTGTGAAGAATGAATGGGGTGGTATTTTAGGAAGTTTATGTTGGCCACAGGGTGAAAAACAGATTGGAGGTAAGATAGTAAAGAGATTATCATATGTAATCCAGGGGAGGCAAAAGTGCATAAAGTAGGTGACAGTGGTAGTGGGAAGAGTTGAAGTTAGGTCTGAGGGGTATAGGATTGCCAGGATTTGACAGCCCTGCATTAAGGTGGGAGGTGTGAAGTCCAGTCAGATGATAATAAAGATGACATCCATGTTTCTAGTTTGAGCGATGGGACAAAGAACACAGGAGGAAAGGCAGTTGGAAGGTTGAAGTAATTGGAACTTCCAAATGGAGATTTCTATGGGACATTTGATGTATGAACCTTAAGCTAAGGAAAATCTGTATTAAAATAAAGATATATCATTGAAGCCATGGAATAAAAGACATCACCAAAGAAAACAGAATGAAAAGAAGAGATGGAGATGCACACCCTGGAAATGCAGACATCCGAAAGATGGGTAGAGAAAGAGTAGCAGAGAAGGCAATTGAACAGAAAGCAGAGAGAAAAGAGAAAAACCTGACAAGGCAGTACCATGGGTGTGGTTAAATGGTAGAGGTTTTGAGAGAACAGGACACAGTGGTATCGACTGCTATAGAAACCATGTAAGAAACGAAATAAAAAGTGTCCATTCCAGTTTGCAAACAGGAAGTCATAGGTTAATAAGAAAGAAATCATTATTAGTAAACTTTGAGAGTGTGGAGGCAAAAGTCATCTTGCAGTAGGTTGAAAAGTGAGTAGATGGTAAAGAAATTGAGCCATCAGATATGAGCAACTTTCATGAAATTTGGCTGTGAAGAGGAAGAGATGTATGAATGTCTAGGCAGGAATATGTCCATACATAAGAGAGTTTTTCTTTCTTTTATGGAAAAGCCTTGAAAATTAAATGATAATTAAAGAGAGCCTCTAGGGAGAAATTGGTGATAGAGTTGGGAGAAAAAGGATCTGGGAAAGCTGCAAATAAATCCAAGAGTTAACCTTCATTCACTCACACGTAATCTTGAATAACGAAGATTTAGAAGGAGAGACAAATTCAGGAGTTTTCTCTTGGAGACAGGGGCCACATCAAAGAGAAGAGTCTACCAGTCCTCTGCCTTTGCATCTACCATCTGCAAATAGCATTTATGTCAACCTTTGATTTTTTTTTTTTAAAAGAAAGGGCAAGGAATCAATTGACACATCTCAATAATGTTCACCTGATGTCAAATTCTATGAGAACTTCCAATCTCATGTAAACAGCCATAGATGTGGTTTCCCTGACTCCACATAAAACAATTTAAATAAAGGCAGTCCTTGCCCTCCAGAGCATTACAATAAAAACCAGATGGATATGGACACACACATACACCATGACTGCTACCACACAAGGACACAGTATTATAATAAGAGAACATGACGATCTCAAGTAAGAATTTATATTAAATACAAATTTGGTATTTTTATTTCTGGCATATGGAATACATGAAAGTTTTGTGGGAAATTGGGTAGGATTAGGAAAAACATTATTTACCCTCACATAAACAGGGGAAGCCAGGGAAGAAAGAGGGGGCTAGAGATTTGTCTGCACTGTAAATTCTGAGAATAAAAGCTGACTCCTGTATATTCCACCACTCAGGCTTCCAAGAGCTCAACAAGCCACAGTCATTGACTGACTATATAAAGTCCTAGATTCAGAGACTTATGGATGAATAAATTAAGCAAAGATTGAACAGATAAGCCTGAAGGAAGGGAGAATGCATACTGGGAGTCAGAGGTTAAAGATGTGAAACCTTAGACTTTGCACAAAGGCTAGTGATGGAATATTGAAGAGTAATAGAATGACCCCGGGGCAGCTTAGAGAATATTGTGAAGGTGCAGGTTGATTCCCACATGAGACACTATTTTTGGTTTCAGAGAAAATGAACTGAAAGGAGGATAATAGAGGGTTAAGAAATAGATGTAATATTGGGATAGTCAAAATTTTAGCACTTTTATGAAGCAAAGAAAGATGTTCGATCATTCATTCTAGAAAATTCTAGCTTGCTGATCTTTAAAGAACTGCAAAGGAACTTTACAACACAAAATGTTATAAAGTATTTATCTACTTTTTTATCCCTTGCTCTTCCAATGTCTTATACAAAGACTTGAAATATATTCTAATTGGCAAGAAGGAGTATATGAGATTGGAAAGAAAGTTAAGGGATAGAATTCCTAGGTTGAAAGAGTTTTGTTCAAAGTCAAAAGATAGCAAGAAGGCAGCTCAAGGAATGAGAAAGATTTTTACAATCCATGTATCTCATAGAGGGTTAATTTCTAAAATATGTAAGGAAAATTTACAAATATAAATCAAAAGCAAAATCACCTTAAAAAACTAACAAAAAATGAGTTAAAGACTTAAATAGACATTTGTCCAAAGAAAATACAAATAGCTAACAAGTATATCAAAAGTTGTTCAATGTCACCAATTATGAGGAAAATGCTAATTAAAGTCATAATTAGGGGGCGATCCAAGATGGCGGCCTAGAGGGAGACTGCACCCCCAGTCGCTCCAGAACCCAGGAGTTAAGAAGGGGAGGCATTGAGAGACTCGGACTGAAATAGAGCCACGGGTGAGTCTGCCCACTGGGTAAAGCTCGGCCCGGGTGGCAGGCCCAGATAGAGGTGGCTTATCGGAGCCGGGCAGGGCAGCTAGAGTCATTCACAGGCAGCCCTGCGCACTCTGGCGGTGGGCCCCGCCCACACAGCCAGCTTCTCCAGGTTCTCGGAACGGAACTGGCCTGCTAGTGAGAGACTTTCTGACCAGAACAAGCTCCGAGTCCCGGAGCCACTGCAGCGCAGCGTACTCCGGCAACGAACCAGCGGAGAGCCGCGATCAGCAAGCAACCTCTGGGATTAGGGCAGGGCAGCCAGAGACCTCTTCAGGCGGCTCTGCCCACTCCGGCTGCAGGCTCTCTTCACGGGGTGATCCAAGATGGCAGCCTACAGGGAGACTGCACCCCCAGTCGCTCCAGAACCCAGGAGTTAAGAAGGGGAGGCATTGAGAGACTCGGACTGAAATAGAGCCACGGGTGAGTCTGCCCACTGGGTAAAGCTCGGCCCGGGTGGCAGGCCCAGATAGAGGTGGCTTATTGGAGCCGGGCAGGGCAGCTAGAGTCTTCCCAAGGTAGCCTTCCACACTCCGGCAGTGGGCTCCTCCCACACGGCCAGCTGCACGGCGCAGGCCCACAGTGAGAGCATTTCCGCACAGAGCCAGTTCCAAACCGTGGAACCAGTAAGGGGCTAGGGGCAGTTTTCTTGGGATGAGCTGCTTTATCAGATTCCTCCAAGACATCAGGCTACTGAAGGCTGGGAGGTGATACACTGGAAATCTACCGGGACATTATAAGCCAGTAGCGGAAAACTGCAATATCTCAGGGTCCCACTGACAGCTGACCAATATGAGAAAACAAGGGAAGAAAATGTCCCAAACAAACCTAGATACTACATCAATAAAACCCAATGACAGCACAGCAGAAGAAATGTCAGACAGGGAGTTCAGAATGTACGTAATTAAAATGATCAGGGAAGCTAATGAGGAGATGAAAGAGCAAATGCAGGCATTAAATGATCGCACCAATCAACAGTTAAAAGACCAAATACGGGAAGCAAGAGATCATTTCAATAAAGAGTTAGAGATACTGAAAAAAAACCAAACTGAAATCCTTTAAATGAAGGAAACAATAAACCAAGTTAAAAACTCCATAGAAAGCATAACCAATAGGATAGAACACCTGGAAGACAGAACCTCAGACATTGAAGAAAAATTATTTAATCTTGAAAGCAAAGTTGGCCAAACAGAAAAGATGGTAAGAAATCATGAACAGAATCTACAAGAATTATGGGATATCATGAAAAGGCCAAATTTCAGAATTATTGGGATTGAGGAAGGCTTAGAGAAACAAACCAAAGGAATAACAATCTATTCAATGAAATAATATCAGAAAATTTCCCAAATCTGAAGAATGAAATGGAAAACCAAGTACAAGAGGCTTATAGAACTCCAAACATACAAAATTACAACAGACCCACACCAAGGCACATTATTATGAAAATACCTAACATACAAAATAAAGACAGAATTTTAAAGGCCGCAAGAGAAAAGAATCAAATTACATTCAGAGGGAAACCAATAAGAATATCAGCAGATTTTTCAATCCAGACCCTAAAAGCTAGAAGGGCCTGGAACAACATATACCAAGCCCTGAAAGAAAACGGATGCCAACCAAGAATCTTATACCCAGCAAAACTTACCTTCAAATTTGACGATGAAATAAGATCCTTCCATGATAAACAAAAGCTAAAGGAATTTACAAAAAGAAAGCCAGCATTACAGAACATTCTCAGCAAAATATTCCATGAGGAAGAGATGAAAAACAACGATGCAAATCAGCAACAGGAGGTGCTAGCCTAAAGGAATAGCCAAATAAAGGAGAAACCAAATCATGTCAAAAACAAATATGAGTCAATTGACTGGGAATACAAATCATATCACAATAATAACCCTGAATATTAATGGCCTGAATTCATCAATCAAAAGACACAGACTGGCAGATTGGATTAAAAAGAAAAATCCAACAATATGCTGCCTGCAAGAGACTCACCTCATAGAAAGAGACACCCATAGACTAAAGGTGAAAGGATGGGGAAAAACATACCATGCCCACGGACACAGCAAAAAAGCTGGTGTATCCATGCTCATCTCAGATAATGTGGACTTCAAACCAAAACTAATCAGAAGGGATAAAGAAGGACATTACATGCTGCTTAAGGGAAGCATAAATCAGCAAGACATAACAATCATAAATATCTATGCCCCGAACATTGGCTCATCCACGTACGTCAAACAAATCCTTCTCAATTCCAGAATTCAAATAGACCACAACACAATAATACTAGGCGATTTTAACACACCTCTCTCACCACTGGATAGATCGTCCAAACAAAAATTGAATAAAGAAACTATAGATCTCAACAACACAATCAGCAATTTAGAGTTAACGGACATATATAGAATATACCATCCAACAAAGAACGAATACACTTTCTTCTCAGCAGCACATGGATCCTTCTCTAAAATAGACCATATTTTATGCCACAAAGCTACTGTTAGCAATACAAGAAGATAGAGATACTACCTTGTACTCTATCAGATCATAATGGATTGAAATTAGAAATAAATGACAGAATAAAAAACAGAAACTTCTCCAATACCTGGAGACTAAATAATACACTATTATATGATGAATGGATAACAGAAGACATCAGGAGGGAAATAAAAAAATTCTTAGAAGTAAACGAGAACAAAGACACATCATATCAAAATCTCTGGGACACTATGAAAGCAGTACTTAGAGGAAGATTTATTTCATGGGGTGCATTCAAAAAAAGAAGTAGAAATCAACAAATAAACAACTTAACACTACAGCTCAAAGCACTAGAAAAAGAAGAGCAGACCAATACCAAAAGTAGTAGAAGACAGGAAATAGTTAAAATCAGAGCCGAAATCAACGAAATCGAAACAAAAGAAACAATTGGAAAAATTAACAAAATAAATAGTTGGTTCTTTGAAAAATAAATAAAATTGATAAACCCTTAGCCACACTAACAAAGAGAAAGAGGGAGAAAACTCAAATTACTAAAATTCGGAATGAACAAGGAAACATCACAACAGACACTAGTGAAATACAAAACATAATTAGAAGCTATTTCAAAAATCTATACTCCAACAAAACAGAAAACCTCGAAGACATCAACAAATTTCTAGAGACATATGAACTACCTAAACTGAACGAGGAGGACATACACAACTTAAATAAACCAATTTCAAGCAATGAAATAGAAGAGGTCATCAAAAGCCTACCAACAAAGAAAAGTCCAGGACCAGATGGGTTCTCAGCCGAGTTCTACAAAACCTTTAAAGAAGAGCTCATTCCAATACTTCTCAAACTATTCCATGAAATAGAAGAGGAGGGAACCCTACCAAACTCGTTCTATGAAGCCAATATCACCCTGATACCTAAACCAGACAGAGACACATCGAGGAAAGAAAATTTCAGACCAATATCCTTAATGAATATCGATGCAAAAATTCTCAACAAAATTTTAGCAAATCGCATACAAATATATATTAAAAAGATAGTGCACCACGATCACGTGGGTTTTATCCCAGGGATGCAAGGTTGGTTCAACATCAGGAAATCAATAAATGTCATTCACCATATCAACAGACTTAAAGTTAAGAATCACATGATTATTTCAATAGATGCAGAAAAAGCATTTGATAAAATACAGCATCCCTTCATGCTCAAAACACTAGAAAAAAATGGGGTAGTGGGAACATTCCTAAACATTATAAAGGCAATCTACGCTAAGCCCATGGCTAATATCATTCTAAATGGTGAAAAACTGAAAGCGTTCCCCCTAAAAACTGGAACAAGGCAGGGATGCCCTCTTTCACCGCTTCTATTCAACATCGTCCTTGAGACTCTAGCCAGAGCAATCAGACAAACCAAAGAAATTAAAGGGATACGAATAGGAAAAGAAGAACTCAAACTATCCCTGTTCGCTGATGACATGATTATATATTTAGAGGAACCTGGAAATTCCACCAGAAAACTTTTAGAACTCATAAGTGAATTCAGTAAAGTAGCAGGTTACAAGATCAATGCTCATAAATCCAATGCATTTTTATACATAAGTGATGAATCTTCAGAAAGAGAAATTAGGAAAACTACCCCATTCACAATAGCATCGAAAAAAATAAAATACTTGGGAATCAATCTCACAAAAGAGGTGAAAGACCTCTACAATGAGAACTACAGAACACTAAAGAAAGAAATTAAAGAAAACCTTAGAAGATGGAAAGATCTCCCATGTTCCTGGATAGGCAGAATTAATATCGTCAAAATGGCTATACTACCTAAAGTGCTATACAGATTCAATGCAATTCCAATTAAAATCCCAATGATGTACCTTGCAGAAATAGAGCAAGCAATTATGAAATTCATCTGGAAGAATAAAAACCTAGAATAGCTAAAGCAATCCTCAGTAGCAAGAGCGAAGCAGGGGGTATTGCAATACCAGATCTTCAACTCTACTACAAAGCAATAGTAACAAAAACGGCATGGTATTGGTACCAAAATAGACAGGTAGATCAATGGTACAGAATAGAGGACATGGACACAAACCCAAATAAATACAATTTTCTCATACTAGACAAAGGTTCCAACAATATGCAATGGAGAAAAGATAGCCTCTTCAACAAATGGTGCTGGGAAAACTGGAAAAGCATATGCAATAGAATGAAATTAAACCCCTATCTCTCACCCTACACAAAACTCAACTCAAAATGGATCAAGGACCTCGGAATCAGACCAGAGACCCTGCATCTTATAGAAGAAAAAGTAGGTCCAAATCTTCAACTTGTTGGCTCAGGATCAGATTTCCTTAACAGGACTCCCATAGCACAAGAAATAAAAGCAAGAATCAACAACTGGGATAGATTCAAACTGAAAAGCTTTCTCTCAGCAAAGGAAACTATCAGAAATGTGAAGATAGAGCCTACAGAGTGGGAGAATATCTTTGCCAACCATACCTCAGATAGAGCGCTAATTTCCAGAATCTATAAAGAACTCAAAAAACTCTACACGAAGAATACAAATAATCCAATCAACAAATGGGCTAAGGAAATGAACAGACACTTCACAGAAGAAGATGTACAAGTAATCAACAGATATATGAAAAAATGTTCAACATCCCTAGTAATAAGGGAAATGCAAATCAAAACTACCCTAAGATTTCATCTCACCCCAATTAGAATGGCGATTATCAAGAATACAAGCAACAATAGGTGTTGGCGAGGATGTGGTGAAAAAGGAACACTCATACATTGCTGGTGGGGTTGCAAATTAGTGCAGCCACTCTGGAAAGCAGTGTGGAGATTCCTCAGAAAGCTTGGAATGGAAACACCATTTGACCCAGCTATCCCACTCCTTGGCCTATACCCAAAGGACTTAAAATCAGCATACTACAGAGATACAGCCACATCAATGTTCATTGCTGCTCAATTCACCATAGCCAGATTGTGGAACCAACCTAGATGCCCTTCAGTTGATGAATGGATAAAGAAACTGTGGCATATTTATACAATGGAATATTACTCCGCAATGAAGAATGATAAAATTATGGCATTTGTAGGCAAATGGTCGAAATTGGAGAATATCATGCTAAGTGAGATAAGCCAATCTCAAAAAACTAAAGGACGAATGATCTCGCTGATAAGCGGATGAGGACATATAATGGGGGGTGGGAGGGGCTAGCATTAGGTTTAGGGTTAGGTTTAGAGTTAGGCTAAGGAGAGCGGCAAGAATGAAGGAAAGAAGGACTGTGTAGAGGGAAAAGAGGGGTGGGAGGGGTGGGAGGGGTGGGGGGAGGGGAAAAATAAAATAAACATCATTACCCTATGTAAATGTAAAAAAATTAAAAAATAAAAAAAAAATAATAAAAAAAAAATCATAATTAGACAGCACCTCACACTTGTTAGGAAAAACATAAAATGAAAACATGGAAGGTTAGTGAAGATGTAGAGAGACTGGGATCCTTGAATATTGTTGGTGGAACTGTAAAATGTTGCAACCATTATAGAAAACAGCATGAAGCCTCCTGAAAAAATTAACAATAGAATGGTATGATCCAGAAATCCTACTTCTGGGTATTATACAAAGGAATTGAAATCAGGATCTTGAAGAGATCCCATGTTCATTGCAGCACTGATCACAATAGCCACATGTGGAAACAACCTGAATGCCCATCAATGAATGAATGGATAGTGAAAAAGTAATATAGAGTAGAATATCATTCAGTCTCAATAAAAGAAATTCTTTAATATGAGGCCATGTGGATGAACCTTGAGGATATTAGGCTAAATGAGACAAACCAGTTATGGAACAAATACAATGTGATTCTATTTATATGAAATTTCCCAAATAGTCACACTCATAGAGGCAAGGAGTGGAATGGTAGTGGTAAGGGGCTTGGGAGAAATGCAGGGCTGCAATCAACTGGTATAACTTCCAGTTATGCAAAAATGAGTAAGTTCTAGGGATCCGGTGTAAAACCTGTACTTAAAAGTACTGCATGAGGCTCAAGGTATATCTCATGCTAAGTGTTCTCACCATTAAGAAAGAAAATAAAATTTTTTGAAAATTAAAAAAAGAAAAGCTGGTAAGAGACAACATGAAAATGTCACCCCAATATATGATGCAAAATCCTTGTAGACACAGAGTTGATACTGGAAGTCAGAAAGGTGATGAGGATTAGAATATCACAACTATAGCCTGATAAGCAGTAATGGGATTTGAACACAGACAAAGCAACAGCAAAGAAGGCAGAACGTTGGACTCCAAAGAAACGTGGAGGTGATGCTAACAGGATTTGAGGACTGAATACATGCAGCAGTTAAGAAAGAGGGTACATCACAGTGAGTGTGGGGACTTCCCAGAAATGGCTTAGCTACAGTGCAGCTGCCCATGACCAAGAAGTGAGACGAACATGTGTTCATATGCTATCTCAGTGAATCAATTCACAACAATCTACTTCATGAAGAGTGTCATGCTAAATGAGCACTGCAGTAATGAAGTGATGTTGGGAACATCCTGATTACAGAAGAAGCAACATTAGCACTATTTCTTAGAATGTTTCCATTAGCAAACATGTATAAATCTTATGAACTTAGTAGCTACAGGGTATATCTGGCTAAATAAGGCATCAAAAGCAGGGTATCACAGAATACTGGGAATTAAAAAGGTCTTAGAGATTGTCTAAGTTAATCATTTCCTTTAAAACATACTTTTAGGCTATTTCAATCATACAAAAGTGGAGAGAAGTATCATGAATCCCCATTAATCTATAGTCAATTCTACAATTTACAATCAGCCTTGTTTCATCATTATCCCCACTTCAAATAACTGTCTCTAAAAAATAAGAATTATTTTAAAAAACAAATAATAGTAATATTATCACACCTAGAAAATTAACATCAAATGCTTAATATCATAAAATACCTGATCATCAGCATTCAACGTTTCTTCTAATTGCTTCATAGTTTCTTGCACATCTTTGAAATCACACCCACCCACACCCACACACATACACACATGGACTGGGGATTGAACTCAAGCGTTCTCTACCCCTGAGCCCTTTGTTATTATTATTATTTTTTTAATTTGAGACCGGTTCTAAGTTGCCCAGACTAGTCTAGAACTTGCCATCCTCCTGTCTCAGCCTCCTGAGTCACTGGGATTACAAGTTTTCACCACCACTTCCAGCTCTGAAGTCTTTTAAAGTTTATATTTCCCTTTTTATTTTATTTTTCCTGTAATTTTAATGAAAAAACCAGGTAATGTGTCTAATAATGTTTCCCATATTCTGGGTTTTTCTGAATATATCCCAATGATGTCATTTCACTTTTTTTTTAATACCTGTATTTCTTATGACCTAGTAGATATAAAGGTTTCATCAGATTTAAGTGCCAACATGTACTATGGGTGATGAAGGCCCACTATGTCTGGTCATAATGGCAGCTGCCTTAATTTTTTGAATTTTGGTGAAAACATTCTCATTTTTTAAAGATTTGTTAAAATTGAAATTTCCAATTGGTTCAGTGGTAAAACAGGTTAGTGTTGACTCAAGAATAAAACTCTAGTCTTTTGATTCTCAATCTCTACTCCTTTCATTATATCATTATATCACCGTCCCCAAATGCTTGCTGAGTGACTACAACATAGTCAATTTGGCATTTCATGAGATTCGGTCCCACCACACACAACATAATCCAAACCAAAAAACCAAAAGTCATCCTAGGCTTCTCTACCTCTCCAATTTCTGTTAAGTCCTACTGACTTTATTTATATATCTCTGCCTTATTTGTTCCCTCTTCTCAATGCTCAGCACAACTCACTGAGTTCAAACCTTTATCCCTGTTTCCCTGGACCACTCCATAGTCTCTTCACTGAAACAGCCTCTCCTCTGCAACATGCTTGCTTTCTTCAACCACTTTTGCCTTATTGTCAAAAGATTCTGGAAACTGAAAATATGAATATATTACTTTCTGCTTTAACCCTTTGATATTCTCAGTTGCCAGGATGGAGTCCATACTCCTCAGTATAACCTAAAGTTCTCTCCATCATCTGACTTTGTCTATCTAACCAATCTTCTGCTGCTACTTCCACTCACTATGTTTCAGCCTTATTGAATTACTGAAGTTGTCGGAATGTGTCAACAGGGAGATGTAATGATTATAAGTACCACAAATAGAAAGACTTAGTTTTGATTTTTGGGTTACCCCATTCATTGACTGTGCAATCCAAGACATACTTACCATCACTCCACCTTCCTTACCTCACATGTATAATGGGAATAATCTCATAGAATTGTTTTCTCTGGGTGAGAAATAAGTGAAAGAGTGCAAGGGAAGACCGAGCACATACACACTAAGTAAACATGAAATGATGGTGTTAAGTGGTGGAAGCATGTTCATATCTTTTGAATCCTCCTCAAGAACACTTCCTCTTCACTTTTGATAATGCAGTATATTCTCATTTTCATGTAAGGACCAAGTTCCACTGCTCTATTGTCAGTGAGAATTAAACTCCACTTTCTTAGTACCTCTGGACCTTGTAGATCTGTTAGTTTTGAGTCTTATGGCTGCACATTTTTCTCCCTACACAACTGTAAGATTTTTAGGACCAGTTTTGTTATTGTCTTTTTTTTTTAAATTTAACTTACTACATTCTATGACAATCGGGATCCATGGAAAACTCAATAATTCAAGGATTGGTCAACTGAACCCAATTTATAAGGGTTGGGTTGAATTGAAAGGGTCTCTCTGCAACTTTCTTTTTTAGGACTCTACTTTCCAAACAACTTTGCTGAAATACTTTTCTTTGGATAAGTCATCCAAAGAATACAACAGGCATAAATTTAACAATAATATTAATTAATATTTTTCTCTAATTATTATGAAGTAGACTACATAAAACTTCCAGTTGTGATTGGAAGAGGAATAAATGATTAAATAAATGGAACATGCAAACTACTAATCTAGCTTTCCCTTTGCAAATTAAAAAAATGTACTTTATCAAGCCTTTTATTGTGAATTAAATTTTCATAAGTAATTTCAATAACAATGAATTACTCCATACTCATAGCAAAAGAAATTAAATATGAAAATGAATAGAAAAAGATATAGGAAGTCTGAGAAAATAAAATGAGGAGACTATTTGCACAACTGAAAGTGACTACCTAAAGAGATGATCTAAAGAAGCTTATTTACACAAGATGAACTCTGTCTCTCATTAGCATGATCCTCAAAAGTTCTAACTTTATACTTGGCATTAGCAAAGCAGCTATGTCTTATGAAGTTTGACTGATTTAAATGCATCAATTTTAATTTATTAAAGTGTATTTCAGGAAGAAATATAAAGTAATTCATATTGGAATATTATTATTCATGGACTCCTTTCCCTTGTTTTTTAGTTTAGTTATTTTTTTGCATGTGATGCTAGTAAATTTTCTTTTATTTCAACATAGTGAAAACTTGTGTTATTATGAAATCTTTAAATGGTTAAATCTTGTGCTATTTATTTTAATTCAAATCCAGTATATTATTATATATATTCTGAACTCAAGCTATTCATCTTCATCTTAACCTTCAATTAAATTCCACAATGCAAACCTCTTGGCACTAGAACCACGTTTCATGTTTATTCAACTGAGTCTGTGTCTTAAAAATGTGTTAGAAGTTTCGGGGTTTTCTGGTGAGAATCCACGTTCTGACATCACCTTGGCTATGACAGTGATTGGCTGTTGAAAGGCAAAGAAGGGTTTATAGCCAGCAGGAGCAAGTGAATGAGTGAGTGAGAGAACAGAGGGAACCCTCAATCTGTGCCACTCACTCTGGTCAGCTGTCTCCTCACTCCAGGACTGCCCAGGGGTAAGATTTAATATGACACATTTAATTATCTTACAATCAGACACTCCACAGTTATAGCTCTCAACTTGGCTTTGAATTCTTATTTAAATATGGATCCTATTGCATTGTGTAGAATGGCTGTGTGATTTAACATTTGCTTACTGTTAAACAAGTATCTCCAATTTTAGCTTCTTTCCAAAAGGCTAAGCTTGCTATCCTGAGTGAGTATATAAGCTCTTAATACTATGAATGTGAACTAGAAAATTATGCTGCTTACTATTTCTGCACATCAAAGACAACTGTTTTCTCATTCTGATGCATTCTAACTGAAATACTATTTGCAAATATGCCGAGACATATGCAGATTTTTTCATGAATTATATACCTGATCAGTACTGCAATTATATATAATATCTTTTCAATGTTATATATTAATTTTCAAAGAGTTAACATCCTATAGCAGTGTGGAAAATATATAGTACTAGAAAAAATAAATAATTTGGGTAGTTTATACTCTTTCCAGTTAAAACATAATTCTCAAAACTATCTTTTAAGAACATTTGAGTTGCCGAGTTAGTAGTTGTCACTACAGAGCTCTTTGCTTTTCTATGAATCACAAAGTAAATCAAATGAGATTTATGTAGGCAGTCAATTTCTAACTACATGAATCATTTGTTTCTTTTTAAGGTATTATTATCCTTGTCAGGTTTTCATCTGGTTATTTTATAAATTGTTCTGAGAAATTAATGTAATCACAACTCTTTCTACAGTTCAGTGTATTTAAACTTTCAGTTTCTTAAAATATAAATAACCTAACCATTTTCATAGAGCTGAAAAACAATAATCTTGTTTTCTGGTCAGCTCCACCATGGGCCGCAAAGATCTAAGCATTATTCTAAGCACTGCAGTAGCCATGCAAGCTTCTTAATCAGGTGGACTGTGAGGAAGAGTAAAGGCTTTGAAACTGAAAGACCCACTCACTCTGCCTCACAGAATGTGAGTTAGTGCCCACAGCAGCTTCTCCAGGCCTCAAACCTTATTCTGTGTAATGTTTATTGTAATGTCAGATAATCAATGGGGTGGCAATGAATTTTGAGTGTTAAGGACAAAATAAGAAATTGACCTGCCACGTACAATATATGACACAGGTCTTGTACATTTTAAATGTTACTTGAATTCCAAAGTGTGTTTACAGAGAATTTGCTATCATCAGTACATATTGCTTCCAAAATGTTGTGAAGCTGTCACTATGGATGAGACAGCTCTATAACTTAAATGTGTATGTAAATACAAACAAGCAGGTGTTAGTGGACTTTCAGCTAAGTTTGTTCAACCTTTAGAAGATAGAATTTTCGAATAGAATATAATTAAAATGGGTAAGATTTCACTATCTCCTTATACATATGAGGAATCGTTGAGGGACTGAAGGTCTTTGCAAACCTGCAATCTCCAGGTCTGTTCAGGAACTCCTTCCATTTGAAGAATTGCATCTTCATTTGTTTCATGGAATTAAAACCTCATCCCTGCCCATCACCCATGGCCTGGAGAAACCCTGATTCATTCTATTTTCAGTCTCCCATACTAGCACATGAAAACTTAAAGGGAACTGGAGAACAATCTAATTTGAGGAAATTTGTCCCTGATATTTCAAGATGAGACGCTGAAGAACTTTTCTCATAGAATTATCTTTAGGCATGGCTTGTTGGGTGCTGCATACTATGAGAACAGTATTTCATATGTTATGGTTCATTTTTCTCTTTCCTGCATGTGTACACACACACACACACACACACACACATTTCTGCATTATATTTTGCAGTGCTGGGGTTCAAACCCAGAGGCTATGTATGCTAGGCAAGCACCTTATTGCTGAGCTACATTCCTAAGCCCTAGAAACTTGGATTTAATTATTCCAAAAGATAATTGGACAGAAATGAGAGAACATGAAACACTTCATCTTTGAGTTCAAGTAAAAAAGTTATGCGGTTAGTTTTTATGTTTATTAACCTTACCACTACATTAATTCCAGAAGCAATTGCCAAAATGAAGACGGCTTTAATTTTACTCAGCATTTTGGGAATGGCCTGTGCTTTCTCAGTAAGTTATTTATTAAAAATGTGTACCTTTTCTAAGTTTGTCTTTTTTGTGTAAAATGAAGGGAAAGTAATAATTAAATATTCTTATAAACAGATGAAAAATTTGCATCGAAGGATCAAATTAGAAGATTCTGAAGAAAATGGGGTAATTAACTTTAATATACATCCTTGACTTACATTTACTTTAGATTTATTGCATACTAACTGTAACTATAACGTTTATTTTTTATGCAGGTCTTTAAGTTCAGACCACGGTATTATCTTTATAAGCATGCCTACTTTTATCCTCCTCTAAAACGATTTCCAGTTCAGGTAAATATAGAAGTTAATTTTCTTTTTCATCCTTGCAATTTAAAGGAGATTAAACTTAATATTATAATGTATCAATTATAATGAAAGTAAAACTTTTACTACAGAAAGCTTGTTTTATTTAAAGTAATAAAGTTTATCTCCAAGTCTTCTTTTAAAGTGCAGGTACCCATATACAGAGTAAAATTATGTGGGGCCCAGAGTAAAATCATTTGGGCCCAGTTCAGATTAGCACAATAAAAACAAATATGGTGGTGGCACATTGATTTCAGGTGTTTTGTCTAACTCTCTGACGAAAACGGACAATTTTATCAATCCATTAAGCCAGTGGTAAGTTCTCGGATTGCTGTATTATAGTTGATTCAACACTGTAATAAAACTGCTTTATATCTCATAATTGAGTTCTCTAATTGGTAGGGGAAAACTTGACTTGATGAACAAAAAAGACCTTAAAAAAAACTCCTCGATAATCACTGGTAATTGCTGCAGATTTTCTGAATCGTTAACCTGTGTAGGTGACCAGAGTCATAAGCCTTACTTTGGAGCATAATTACTATGGAAGTGTTTGCCCAAGAACTGCAGAGGAAAGAGAAAAATTCATGAAGTGCACTAAAAAGCTTGTGAGAAAAACAAAATGCCCCTAAAATTTGTAAACAAAAAGGAAAAATAAGTAAAACTAAAAATAAGTGTTTCCATTTTTGTTGGGTTACCTGTGAAAAGGCCTTTGAAAACTGGTGGGTGTGGCGTTGATTTTAAATATGCAACAAACCACAATTGCACTATTTTTATTACTGCACACAGTTTGGGTTCAGAGCACCAATTTTGTGCCATGTAACCCAGGACTCCTGGGACACTAAAAGCAGTTAGAATGCTAAAACGATGGGTCAGCACAGTGGCTTGGCATTGCATCTCACCATATGTTGGGCTAACCCATCTCCAACTCATACAAGGATAGGAAATGATAATCTTAAAGTATTTCTAGCACCATCATAATTATGTGGAATCTGTGTGGCCACAGAAATATGAACATGAATGATACAAGAGTTGTGGGTTTTCAGAATTATATTCCATTCTTTGGTTCACCTCAGGCCCAGAAACAAACAGTACCTATTTGGAAGTTTATTCTCTTTCTGAAACTAAATAAAATCAATAAATTCAAGTTTGTGATTAGTTCCTCAACTTTTCTGAAATATCTGATAATTAAATATATGCATTCCCACCTGGATATCTTTTATAGATATAGATGTGTGGTCCAATTAAAATGTCCATAGTGAAATGATACTGGAGAAAATTACAGTTTTCTTTCTTGATAGACCCCAAATCCATAGATCTTAACATGTAAATTTTTCCCAAATTATGTATGCAGATAGGCCTGGTTCCTCTACTGTAACAAAATTTTTAACATAGAATGTACTGTATTGACTTTGGAATTCTGTTTTATTCAAATAAATATGTGTTGATATGCAATCATGTCTAAAATACTGATTTACATGAAATAGATCATTTAGATTGCAAAACCATCAGCAGTGTATTATAGCTTACCTACCTACTAGGCTATATTCACATAAGTATAAATAAACTTCCTATCCTAAGCTGCTTTAATTGAAAAAAAACATTTTTTTATGATTCAAATGGTATTTGATTAATGTGTGAACTTTTAGATGACAAGAAATTCATTTCTTTTTTTATTAGATTCAGCTAAGATGGAAGTATTGTGGATTTTAAGAATTCTTTCATTAAAGGCATCTTTCATATACCTATATAACCTTCACATATCTATATAAATACATGAAAGATTTCGGAAAGAATTTGTAGGACCTAGTAACAAATTAGTAATAAGGAATAAATGAGAGAAAGGAGAAAACAATGTCAAAACATCAAGGCACTCCATTTGGCTTTTAAAATTTTCTCCCTGCAGACACAAATTGAAGAGTGAAGTGGTTGAGGTAGGGAGAAAGCTAGAGGCAAGGAAGCCTGTAAAATGGCTGAAACACCCCCACTGAGAAAAATAGCTCTTATTGTGTAAATATACTGTCCTCTATATTTAATTTAGCTAAATAGAAATAGTTTAAATATAATAATAAACTGTATTCACTGCCTGGGAAGGGAAAGGAACAACCTTTAAGGTCATGGCAGTGAAAGGGTAGGCCTAATTATTGTCTTGTTCACCTGGAGTTATTCTTGGCTCGGAGGGACAAGCATTCCCTTTCTTTGGATGGATGAATGACCATCTGAAGGAAAAGGTGAGCAGGAACAGCTTTAAGTGGGACAAGGACATGAGTGTTTTCTGTCATCTGATTTCTAACCAGATGGCTAGAGGTCCTTCTGTAGTCACACTCTAAGTGCAGGACATTTAACTGAGTCATCAGAATCAAAACTAAAATTTTCAGAGCAGAAAATGATAGAATCTGAAACCAGGTATTCTTATGATACCTGATGCCATTAGAGGTGGCTATAGAAAAGGAGAAAAATTCGGTTTGGGTTATCTTTGGTAGAAAGGTGAAAAATCTTCTCCACTGTTTTGAAGGTTCTGATAACAAATATTTAGATTTAGATTTCCTCTCAAAAGATAGTCAAGTTTGGTCTTGGTATGTGTCTTAGTGTGTTAGAGCAATTGCATAAGGTCCCTGCGTCAGTCCCCAGCACACATACATACACTGAAGTGAAGTTCATTAACTTGTAGTTTTATATACAAAATTCTTGGTTTAACTAACTTCATTTAATGCTAAGCTCATCAGAGGGATGATACTCTGTAAGTCTCATGAGTAAATGAGTAAATTTTTCTCTTATTCTTTACCTCCCATATATAAATTTATTTTAAAAAATTAAAAATTAGCTTTAATTAGATTGAAAGATACTAAATAAGTAGATTTAATTTTTAAAATCAAATTATAATTTAAATTCACCAAGAGAGCTCATCGTCTAAGAGAATTATTTAATAACAACTTCCATTTTATAAAAGCTTAATTGTTTCATTTATGTTTTACAACAAACAAACAAAATAACAAAAAAACCCCAATACAATCTTAGTTCAAGATCTTCCTTGAACTGATTGGAGGAAGTTTAAGATTTGGGGGGCTTTTGACTCCTTTATAAAATTTTAAAAAATCAGGCCCAATAATTGCTTCATTGTTTCAGAATTAAGCAATTCGGTGATTTGTAAATACAGTTTTTATATACAACATATTTTGACATATTGTCAAAGTTTGGGGTTGAAATGGGGTATTCCACATCTTTTTTTTTTATTTCACATATTGATCATTATAAATACCTCTTTCTTTTTAGCCTTTTATAATATTTCTTTTAGTCTCATTTCATTTATAGCCCAATGTCCATTCTTGCAATCACATGGGACCTGTTCTAAGCAATTGTATCAATCAGGCTGGTAATACTAATGGGTTTAAGCAACTATTTATGTGTGTTTTATTTTATTTCAATCAGCAGAAAATTTTAATTGCTGTGAATATATACGTACACACATATATATCTGTAATATATGTATATATATCTATAAATTTTAGGGCAGTAGTGACTCTTCTGAAGAAAATGGAGATGGAGATAGTTCAGAAGAGGAGGAGGAAGAGGAGGTAAGAAACTTTTCCAACTTTACACAAAATATCAGGCAACACAAAAAACAAATAGGAAACTAGTCTACTGTAATCTGGACTCAGCAAATAGGCATTGCTACTTTACCAATGGCCCACATCTTCTAATTTGGACATGTGGAATGTTATTTGATTAGCACCAACTAAAATAACCTATTTAGAACACTATTGCAGTTTGGGGTTAAAGCTACCTGTAAGTGGTACAAATACACACACATGCACACAAAATGTTTCCATTTTAAGTGGAAAAGTATAAAGTCTGTTAAAAAGAAACAAATTAGTATTTACATTCAGGTGGAAAAAGTATGATGGTTCAACACAAGTAAATAATCTTAAATTCAGGTCAATGCTTGTTTTAAGGAATAAACTTTAGAAATTCAGTTTCCTAGGCGTGTGGCATGTCAAAGACAATTCCTTTAGAGTGGTGTTGTGACTCATCTGTCTGTCATAATCTACAGAATAGGATTGCTCCTTTTAATGGAATTTCATGTTTTTCTCCTAGGGACAAAATTCATGTTCTTATGGAAACAAAAATGCTCAAGATGAACAAATATCTTCCTGTATAGTTCTGTGAATTAGTGTATCCCATGGCTAAAATTCATCTACATGCCTTGGAAATTGTGGCATCATATTTATAACTGACACTAAGGAAACATACAAATTAGGATGCACTTTCCTGGATAGTCAATTATAGTTGTCCAGGAGTTTGGGTACCTTCTAAATTCAGGGATTCTTAGGTGGCTTTTATGAATAGACAATGACTGTCAAAAATGGATCATGTGTAAGTGCCAGCTATCTTGAAGACAAAATGGTGTGGGAACTTGAAAAGGGACAAATCATTAGTTTGGTTTTAGTTTTTTAAGGAACATTCCTTGTACCATAATTACACTAATAGCTTGAAGGGAGACTTTACAGGAATGCCAAGACAGTACCAGGAAAATACCACCTACTTAATCCCACAAAATTTTGCCTGGAGTTCCATGAGCAATCTTTGTTAGAACTGAGCTAATGTTATCCATTCAACTTCAGCTACTTGCTGTACAGTGATTGTAAAATTGCCTTTATACCTAGACTTCCCAGTTAGATTGCACACGTTAGCAGTGATTCTTCATTTGTTGTGCTGGTGGTTGAGGACAGAGAAACATTAGGTGTCCTGTGGGGAATCTCAAGTTCTTAATTTAAAAATTTTTGTAGCAAAAGTTATCGTGTACCACATACCTGAGACACAAATATTTTAATTGATAAACTATAAAGCAGAAATATCTAAAACACATCATAATGTTGTGAATAGGATGAAATAATTTCTAGTTCTGTTCTTGGAAATGAGAAGTTCAAATGGCATATGGAGAAGCAGAGTGGTGAGCTAACAGGGATAGGAAGTGTTTCCAAATAGAGGTTCACAGCTCCAACAAACCTTGAGTTATCTCCCAGCTACAATAATTTTAATAACTATGGATATTTTCACTAGGAGACCTCCAATGAAGAAGAAAATAATGAAGATTCTAATGGAAATGAGGATGAAGAATCTGAGGCTGAGAACACCACACTTTCTACTGCAACACCTGGCTATGGAGAAGAGGTTACACCTGGAATAGTGAACGTGGGCTTAGCTGCCATCCAGCTTCCCAAGAAGGTAATAAGTCTTCCAAATTGTTGTCTGCTTTCATATTTTTGCTGCAGTTAGCCAATACTACATACACAATATTTTATACTATCTTTGTTCGCTCATTGAGGAAGAGAGGGCAAATAAAATTTTCTTGTTTACAAATAAGGAAAGACCTTCTCCCAGGCAAATTCTCTGCCTGTGTTATTACATCGTCCTTTTGCATTATAAAGACTAAGGATAAGCAAAAAATGGATAAAAGTCCTGAGAGGTGCATTGCATTTCAGAGGAGGGTATTCCAAGGCAGAGAAAGTGAGTCACAAAACTATAGGAAGAATCTCCTGTAGGAAGAGAAGACCTATTAGGAACATTTTCTCTATCAAACCATCACAAAGTTACTTATTCTGAATTTTTAAAAACCCCCTCTAATTCTTTTTCAAGTTAAATTGACCTCAATTCAAAATGTCATCTATAACAAGGCAGTTAGAACAAAAAACTGTGTTGGATGAAGCCATGGCCTTACCTTTAAAATGTTTACACCTAGATTTAGATTCTTTCAAACCTTTCCTTTTAGGCTGGGGATATAGGAAACAAAGCTACAAAGAAGGAGGAAAGTGATGAAGAAGAAGAGGAAGAGGAAGAAAACGAAAATGAAGACAACGAAGCAGAAGTGGATGAAAATGAGCAAGGCATAAATGGGACCAGCACCAACAGCACAGAGGTGGAAAATGGCAACGGCAGCAATGGGGGAGACAACGGGGAAGAAGGTGGAGAAGAAAGTGTTACTGGAGCCAATGTCAGAGGAACCACAGTAACCAGATGGCGGAACAATGGTGGCTCCAAGACAACAACACCTCTAAATGGTAGGTTTGATCCTTCAACCCCACCACTGGAGGTCTATGGGACCACGTCCCCACCATTTGGAAGAACCACCACTGTTGAATATGAGGGGGAGTATGAGCAAACAGGCACCAATGAATATGACAATGGATATGAAGTGTACGACAATGAGAATGGCGAGCCTCGCGGGGACAACTACAGAGCCTATGAGGATGAGTACAGCTACTACAAGGGTCAGGGCTATGGTGGCTATGATAGTCAGAATTACTATTACCATCAGTGAGGGCTCAGCCTTGCATGAATTCCTCCATTCTAGTGTTGCATCTGGCTGCCATTTTCAAAATTCAACTCAGGACGGTGCTATATGACAAATTTGCCTCTTACAATGTGGAATGGTAATACAGTTCCAAAGTGATCTTCTGTAATTGCTTCTGTGAGGAATGGGTTTCTTGTTGCTTTTCTCTGATGTTACTGAAAGGTGGTTGTAAACCAAAGTCATTTATCAAGCAGTACACCAATCCATGACATGGAATTAGATGGAATGTTTGAGGATGTAGCCCTATAAATAATGTTTGTAACCTGTTTGCACTATTGCTAACTGCCTAAACATATTCTTTGTACAAGAAGGGCTTCTAAGAAGAGATTCATCGAGGTTAATGACACTGTATTCAACAAATGTGTAGTTCTTAATCACACTACCTAACACTGTATGTTAACTTCAAATATCATTCTCATGTATTTTTATGTGATCTATGTGTATATTCTACGAGTTTTATCACAAATAAAAATGCATTCATTCAAGTGTGTTTTAATTAAGAAGAAAAATGAGGGATTCAGAATTCATAAAGGTTAAACAAATAAGGGACAATTCAACTAGATGAAAGCCTGTTTCCAATATACTTTAAAACTAGGAGGAACTATAAACACTTGAATAAATTGGTATGACTAAAATTTCACCATGCTTGTGGGCAGGGGCAGCCATAGACATTAGGTGAATGAATGACTTTTTTTAGAGTTGCCAGATTTAACAAATATAAATACAGGACATCTAGCTAAATTTGAACAACAAACAGATAAACAATGAATAATCTTTAGTATGAGTATGTCCTGTGAATATTTGGCCTCTGAAATATTTGGGATATACTTAAACTAAATAAACCATGCACTATCTAATATTCAACTTTGGATATCTTGTGTTTTTTCTGGCAACCTTAATCCTGCACTATTTGATATTATCTGGGATAGGAGGTGTAGGGGTAAATTTTTAAACACATGGACACACAAACAGACACACACACACACACAAAAGGGCTGATGTATGAAGGCTTAACAGCAATTTACACCTTTAACATAAGCCTGAAAGCAAATTTCAAATGGGTATAACAAAGAAAATTAATAGTTGGAAGAAGTAAAAAGAGCAATAGTTCATTCCTCTTTTATTTAGGCAGTACAAGATGTAAGGACATTGATAGAATCCAGTGTTTAGACATTGAAACTCGGGAAAATAAAAACCCTTGTTCTCAGAGTGATTTTAGTTTGATAGCTATCAGTGGTAATGTGTCACATGCATCACCTATTCATCGCCTCTAACTTTATTTTGAAAAATATCGGGCATTCAGAGAAGTTGGAAGACTAGTTAGTACATGAGCATAATTATTACACCTCTCACTTAGACCGACCAGTGGTTAACACTTGGCCACTTTTGTGCTCTTTTTTCTCTGTGCCTCTCTGTGTGTGGTTTGTATGTACACTTCTTTGCCAGACCATCAAAGAAGAGGTTATAGATGATGCTTCACCCCTAAATACTTCAGCATTTGGTGTAAGAACAAAGAATTCTCCAACATAGCAACAATACCATTTTCATTCGCATTCTCAAGAAGTTTAACATACACAATAATATATATATAGTACTGTGTACTAGACATTCAAATTTAACTACACGTTCTGTATTTTATTTGTTATATGTATATATATGTGTGTATATATGTGTATATATAAAACACATATATGCAGATACATACTATATAAATTCAAATTTAACTGGATATCCTGTAATTGTATTTGTTAAACCTGGCAATTCTGAAAATATATATACATATATAAAGTATATATACAGAGTACACACATACATGATACAATATATATAACACTAGTATAATTTAATACTATAATACAATATATTATGATTATATAATATATATCATATGATTATATGATATATATCATTATTTATATTATTATTTTAATTATTTATAATTATTAAATATAATAATGTAATATAATTAATCAATATATAATATATATAATATAATTAAATATAATATAATCAATTAATATATATAGAATAATTAAATATAAAATTTTTAATTATTATATATAATATTACATAATATATAATTATATAATATACTGATATAATCAAACAATATATTATATATAAATTATATATAGTTATTTTATGCTATATAAAATTATATATAATCATTTCATATTTTACATTATAATATATGATCACAATTATATTAATTAAATATTGTATTAAATAATGTATATTCATATTAAATATTAAATAATGTATATTCATATTAAATATTATATAATTATTATAATATATTTTATATAATCACATGTAATTTTCATAATATCTGATGTTGTATATCATTTAATATTATATAATACCATACACTATATGATTATACTATACTATTTAATATTATATATTAGATTGTACTTATGGATTTTTTTGATGCCAGGGATTGAACCCAAGGATGCCTCACCACTGAACTACATCCACAGTTGTTTCTAATTTTTATTTTGAGACAGGGTTTCTCTAAGTTGTTGAGAGTCTTGCTCAGTTGCTGAGGCTGACCTGGAACTTGCAATCCTCTTGTGTCAATCTCCTGAGTCACTGAGATTATAGGTGGGCACCACCACAACTGGCAATATTTTTTAATGTGCACTGAGTATTCAAAATTGTCCATTTACCCTAATACTGTCCCTTATTTTAAACTTTTCTAATATTCACAAAACTCTCTGAGGTAGTTATTATTATCCTAATCAATTTTATTGATGAAAAGACAGGGACACAAAGAGATCACACACAGTCAAGCTAGGGTTAAACAAAAGTGAACTGGCTTGGCGCCTCCTGTGTTCTTTACCACTACACAATGCACATTTGTGTACGGCAGCAATGGATGAGCAGGGAATCACTAATGATGAGAACATTCCTGGAAAATGAGCTTTGTCCTACATCACAATTTTCTTAAAAATCAACCATATTTTATGACGTGAATCCTTAAGGACATTTTCATATTCAGGACCTTCTTCTATTATTGTTATCTTTCTGTACAGGACACTTGTTATTGTGCAAGGTGCACCTGCTCTGGAATCAGATGGGCTTGAATACTGGTCTTCTCAGCAGTAAATGAATTTGCTCCTCTAGTCTTTATTCCCTCATCTCCTATGTGAGGATGGTATTCAGTGGGTTGCTCTTCAGACTTGTCATGAGGAACTCAGCATCATCACATGCCCTTTTCTTCCCTCTCCCTTTCTGTTCCCCCTCCTAACAGGTGTATTATAATGAAATCAGTCAGGTATAAAAAGCATGTTTTCGGAACTTACAGAAATCTGTCTTTTCTTGCCCTAATATATCTTTTTAGAGTGAAAGATTTTGATGAAATTGAGGCCTTGGGACCAGTGTGATCAAAAAATGTTTGTTAGATTGCATATTTTATCATCACAAACTATCTCAATATATCAGAATCATCAAGTCAGATTTTGAAAGATCTTTAAAATTTTTGAAGTGTATTTACTTATTAATATTCAGAAGTTATTCATTTTGCATTGTAAAAGTTGTCAAGTTTTTTCTTTGTTTCTTTCTTAGCTTTTGGCCTGTGGAATATGGCTTTCTTCTCTTTACTATCCTACCTAAAGGATTTGAGCAAGCTCATTTCTGTCCTCAAGTGCAGGATGCTTCTCTCCATTACTCCAAGTATCTAGGAGTCTCCCATAATCTGGTGAGGATTTTTTTGAGAAAAACTGGTAAAGCACACACACTTGAAGTAACCGACAGTAGCAGAGGAAATTTTCATGCCTTGGTCAGACATTAGCACAAGTGGGCAGTCAGTGAGACCTGTGGACACTAAATCACCCAGGGCCTAGATGAAGGCAACATAAAGTTCCTAAGGAAGAAAGGGGCGGGCTGTTGAGAGCTGTGCTGTGACACACCTTCAAGGACTCAAGTGGTGGATTTCTCAGTCAGATTATGGAATACCTGCAGTCTGGCAGCCCTGCTCCTGTTGAAATATTTTTTCCTATCTAGACCCCTGTGTTTCAATTCCAATCTCCTTCTGCTTTTCTAGCAAACTAGCCTTCTGGCCTCTTGCTCATCCCCTTTGACCTTCCCTAACCAGAGCTCTGTTTCCTGTGTTCTCTGATAATATTTTCTGGTGGTCCTGCTGGGAGAAATTGGATGAGAATTCCAATTATTAGAACAGAAAGAGAAATTATTTTATTCTGTCCATGGAATGATACTTCCTTTGAGAATGAATCAAATGATTCCTTTACATAGAGAAAAGATAAATTGAAACAAGCTATGCTCATATTTGGAGAGAACATAAAATCGGGTATTTGTATTCTGTTATTCATAGAAAATTCTTTTGCCATTGTTCAAACAGAAGCCAGTCTGCAGCTGTGACTGAGTCCTAGATACATATAAAGATCCATTCTCCATTCTTCCTCTCTCACAGGTAATAGACTCTTCCCTGTCTTTTTAAAATCTGGGCATGTGGTTTTCATTTTCCTGGATCATTGTGTTTAAATCATTTTTATTTAAGCTTCATCCACATACACTTCTGAGGCACACATGTGTACACAACAGCCTTGTTGACTATCCACTTGTACTCGTGTCATGAAAATTTCCTCTGCTGCTGCTGGTTACTCAAACTGCATGCATTACCAGTTTTCCCCCCAAACTTACCAGATTATTGGTTGTGTCTCTGAAGAGAAAGATTGTTCTCCTTTTCCTCACCCCAATTTCCCTCTCCTACTGGCTGAAATTCACCCATGGTGGAGAGCCACCTACAATGGTATGCAAGAAGGCAGCAATTCAGGATGGCAGGTGATAAGATAGAGAACAGTCTGACTCCAAGGAGTGCCACTCTAGCCCTGGATACCAACATATAGAGTGCTACCAACATATAGAAATAAACTTCTGTCTTCTCTAAGTCACTATTATCGTGGGTCTCTGGTACTTAAAAACAACTTGTATTCTAACTCAGAATTGATCTGAGGATTGCAGTCCTCGGATCAACAGCATTAGCATCACCTGAAAACTTGTTAGAAATGCACATTCTGGAGTTCACTCAACCTACTGAGTCAGAGATTCTGGAAATGGGCAGTAGTTCCAATGTCCTTCAAAGGTGAGAACCACTCTTTTCATTGATATAATAGCTACTGCTTATTATACTCTTAACACATGCCTTTGCTATTTCAAGCATTTTTGCATAAGTTGCCTCATTCATGACTCTGTTACTGAAAGTTGATTCTATTTACAGGCAAGGGAAGGAAATAACAAAGATATTCCATTTTCCTTAAATGATTCAGTTGGAAAGTGGAAGAGAAGAGACTGACCCAGGATTCACACTCTGGACAAGCCTCAGAATTTCCTTCTTCATACAGAAAGGTCAGCCTGTTAAAATAAGTGAACTGACCTGGGAATCAGAAGAGGAAATTTTAGATAAGAACACACAGAACAACCTAGTGATGTTTTGCTTCTTTGTCTTTTGGAATTAATAAGATGTCATTTTATAGGTTTCACATCATGCTTAGGTGTTCTCAAGGGAGTCTCTTTCAGAACAGATTGCCAACAAACAAGGAAAGCAGTCTTGCGTGCTATTGTCAAAATAGAGCAACAGTGCATAACTGGGAATTTGGTTACACCTTTCAACAAAAAACACTATATTCTAATGTAGGTCTTTAGGTGGTGCATTGTAAAAATTAACTACATTCAGGCAGGGAGCTCTTTAGCTCCCAGGATTAGGATGAAGTCGTTGGTTAATACCGGACAGAAACTCTCTGACTTACGTGTAGGGCCAGAGGGAACTGGATGATCCCCAGATTCCCTGCCCCCAATGCCAATTTTCAAGCCTATGCATTTCAGGTCTTTTTACTCCAACCTTTAGGTTACAGTCCCCCACCACCCCTCAAACTCTTTAGTCTGTCCTGTTCCTCAGCATAGGCTGATCCATTTCAGCATGAGGTGAGACTTGTTAAACTGGTTCTCACTTTACACCAGGAATCCTTTAACTGAGTCCTGGGTATGATGTTGGGTCTTGGGTATTGGTTATTCTAGGGCTAAAGTTCTATGTGTAGCTCAAAGTCTACTGATAATCCCTGATATTTACTGATACCATTCACCTAAATCTATGCATGGTACCCACAAGAGGCTCTTCCTGTGACCTTGGACTCCTCTGTTAGAAGCTCTACTTGACATCGACACTGGTGTCCTTGATTACATTGACCACCTATTTGTCTCTTCCTCTGGGCATTTTTTGTTCAGATACAAGTTCTTGTCTAAAATATTCTGTTAATAACTGAATGCATATCTGAATATGAATGGGTTAGGGCTTCTCAGAAATTAAAATTAAGCCTCCTTAAAGTCTGTTTTGCATGTATAGTGCTGCTTTGAACAAGTTTACTCAAACATTCTACTCTAGAATTCCTGCTGGTAACAGAATCTATCATTACCTCACCTATGTTTTCCTCTTTTCATTCCGGAGGCCACATTAGGAGTCTCCATAATTTCCTGTACCTTTCAGTCCAAGGGCATAGGCTGACTTCCAGAGTATACTCAGTCCTTGCATGTGGGGCCATCTGATCATTCCAGGAACATAACACTCCAGGAGTAATCCTTAACCAATAAGAAATGGGAATTGGTGGATAAATATTCCAGTCTCTTACTCCTCAGGGAGGGTTACTAAGTGCGTCAGTGTGTGCTATGGAGCCTCTGGAGATACTGAACCCCTGTTGCTCAGAGTGGTGATCAACTTCTTCTTAACTTTCCTCCCTTTCTGCCTTGATTTCCCACTCCCTCACCTCAACTAGTTTCCTGGAATCACTTCAAATCAATCACACCCATCCAGATTCTTATCTCGATATCTGCTTTTGAGAGAGCCTAACCTTGGGTACAACTGCATAATTACTGAGTTTTAAAGTTGAAATTGAAAAATTCTCTCTGTCTCTGTGTGTGTTTTTGCAAGAGAAGAGACAGTGGTCCTTAAAACATGGTTACATACTCAAGGTGGGAATGTCCACACCCTGCTCATCCTGGCCATATTTGTCCATTTGCATAAACACATTGAATACCTTCCTGCCCTTCCAGCAGTACTCCCTACCAGAACAAGGAAAAGGTAGATGTTCAGACTTAGACTTTCAAATTATTTCAAAACCAATATCAATATATTTTAAAAACTGAGTTTTTATTGTTCGAATTGTTTGAATTTATGTCTTTTGCATAGATTTTTGAAACTAGATTAAGAAGATGGATAAAAATATTTTTGTTGTTGTTTTGTGGAAATGAAAGTTCTGAAATATATTTGTGGTTTTTTGATTTTTGGAAACACATTCCCTTTTTGTTTTTATTTTATTCTTAGTCAACTTGTACAATTTATATATGGAGTAGAGTATAATATCTCACCATGGGTATACTGTATGTATTGACCAAATCGGGGTAACTGGTATTTCCACCTACTTAACTTTTCTTTGTTTGGAGCCTTCTTTCAAGCTCCTCTGTGCTAGTACTTTATAAAATACATAACAAGTTATTTTTAACTATAGTTACCCTACCATACTATGGAACACTAGAACTGCTGAATGTGTTTTGGTAATCATTATCTAACCTCTATTTTCTCTTTCCTCCACTCCCCTCAGACTGTACTAATTACTATTTTACATTAAATTAAACTTTTTCTTCAGCTTCCACATGAGAAAGAACATGCAGAGTTTGTTTTTTCTTTTTCATTGTTTCTGACTGAATAATATTCCATTGTGTTTATGTATTACATATTCTTTATTCATTAATCACTCAGTGGACACCTAGGCTGATTCCGTATCCAAAGATATTGTGAATAGTGCTGCAATAAACATGAGAGTGCAGGTATCTCTTTGATATGTTGATTTCATTCCCTTTGGATATGTACCCAGTAGTGGAAAAGCTGGATCAAATGGTAGATCTATTTTTGTTTTTTAACAAAACTCCATAATGATTGTCTTAATTTACATTCCCACTGATGAAGTATAAAAGTTCCTTTTTCTTCACAACCTTTCCAGCACTTGTTATTTTCTTTTTCACAATACTCATTCTTTAAACTTGGAATGCAACCACAATTTGACCCAGTTATCCCACTCTCCAGCATATACCCAAAGGACTTAAAATCAGCATACTATAGTGAAGCAGTCACATCAATGTTTATAGCAGCTCAATTCACAATAGCTAAGCTATGGAACCAACCTAGTGCCTTTCAACAGATGAATGGATAAAGAAAATATGATATATATATATATATATACACACACACACACACACAATAGAATATTGCTCAACCATAAAGAAAAATGAATTATGGCATTTGCTGCTAAGTGGTTGGAACTGGAAGCTATCATGCTTCAAATCCCAAAAAACCCAAAGGCCAAATGTTCTTTCTGATATGTGGATGCTAACACACAATACGGAGCGGGGGAGGGAAGAATAGAAGTTCACTGGATTAGACAAAGAGGAATGAAGGTAAGGGGGTGGTTAGGAATGGGAAAGACAGTAAAATAAGTCAGACAGATTTCCTATGTTCATATCTGAGTACATGACCAGTGTAACTCCATGTAATTCACAGCCTCAATAATGGGAAGTTGTACTCCATGTATGTATAATATGTCAAAAGAACCCTACTGTCATGTATATCTAAAAGGAACAAATTAAAAAATGGTCATTCTGAGGTGAGATGCAATCTCCTTGTGCTTTTGATTTGGCTTTCCCTGATAGGTAATGATTATAAACATTTTCATTTTTTTTTAACTTTGGTTGGTCGTTTATATTTCTTCTTGGGAGAAATATTTGTATTCAGTTCATTTACCCTTTTTTAATTGGACTATTCTTTTTTTGTTGAGTTTTTTGAGTTCCTTATATATTCCAGATATTAATCTTTTGTCAGATGAATAGTTTGCAAGTATTTTCTTCCATTCTAAGTTCTCTCTCTTTGCTCTGTTGATTGTTCCTTTGTTGTGCAGAAGCCTCTCCATTTGATGTGATCTCATTTGTCTATTTTTGCTTTTGTTGCCTGTGGTTTTGGGACACTTAAAAAAATCCTACTGTGGCTGCCTGGCCTGCTAATGGCTATACCTTCTGGTGTCTATCACAAAGGAAACTGGGGACTCCTAATCCCACAGGGGATGCTCATGCAAAGGGAGAGAGAGGTAACATGATGGTACAGTCCTATAGGGAGTGACCCACATGGAGAGATAAAAGACCCCTGAGAATCATTATACTGTACAGGGACTTCACACATAGAAAGAAGACAGTTGGGTGACATAATCCCACAGAGTGTGCCTCATATAGGCAGCACAAGTCACTGTCTACAGCAACCACATATGGTCAACTCAGTCCTTACACAATGCCTAACAAATTAGCCCAGATAACACCTGCCATTCTAATGTGCACCAGACAGTAAGTTTTGACTTTAAAAACTTCAACCCCCTTTCTTCCCAGAGTCTTATCTTCCAAAGTCTGCCCTCCATGCTGAAAATAATTTCTTTCGTGGCAGCAGAACTTCTACACATCACTCAGTCCTGAGTTTCAGACTGATTTTGTATATATGTATATATATGCATGTGTGTGTGTATACATATATATATATATATGTATATATATATATATATATTTTTTTTTTTTTTACATTTTTAAATTAGTAGGAAGACCAATCACCTGACTCATCATGATTTCCAGTATAACTCAGCTTGTTTGGGGGTAACTTGTATAATAAGGGTGGGTTCCATAATTCTCCACCTCTACTTGAGTGTGAACTTACAGGACTTTCCCCTCACACTTTGTTAAGCAGTCAAGAGGTCCCTAAGCAGCAGTGTGATTGGGGAATGGGCTATGACATGTGACTGTGGCTATTAGATTCACACAGCACACTTCCATAAATTCCTCCAGTAGGGAGACAGTGAGCTCAAACAGAGTCAGAGTTCCTTACTGCAGAGAGCAGACAGGAAGAGCACATTGTCAGTTCCCTGCATCCCTAGTCCCGCTGGTGACACTGAACCAGAGGGGACAGATAGCAGATGGCACAGATGGTAGGTCATGCTACTCTAATCCACAGTCAAGCAGATGGGCTTGCACAGAAGGCTGTAGTTGAACTCTAAGAGGGTGAGATGAAAAGCCCTGTGTTCAACTGAAACTGAAGAGATGGACAAGAAATGGCATTGCGATCATCTCCCATGTCTTTGCTAGGCTGCTTGTTGCTTCTGGAGGATATGCAGGGCACTTTGATGAGTCTCAAGTGTACCACAGACAAATCCTACCTCATGTGAAATCCGTATAGATGTGGTCTGTATAGAGTCATGCCAGATTGTCAGGAGGCTGCAACAGAGCTGCTCCCCTATACATCTCTTTCAGATCCCCAGATGTGGAAAGTTTTGTTTGTCCTGGACATTAAAGGAGAGTGGCCACATATGGGAATGAAGATAGGCTAAGAAAAATCTTGAAGTATGAAAGAATGTGACTTTGATAATATGACCCATGACATTTTCAGGACCTCCTCAGGCAACCTTATGCTAAATAGGCCACACTTTGGGAAGAATGATCTAAGAGTATTAATGTGGTCAAAGGGTAACTGCTTCTCAAAGGTGACTCTGCCCCTCTGGCTGTAGTCTCCCTATATCTTGTCTCTTCATTTCAAGTCCTTCTTACCTCCTTCAATATGATACCTCAATCAATATCTTCCCCAGAGGGCAGCCTGGATGATCCAGATATAATGTGTGGGGATTACTGAATGTCCCTCTTCCTTTTTGGTTCATAATTTTTATATGATACATCTGTTATGCTATGTTGATTTTTTTGCCATTCTTTCTTCTCTTAACAAAAGTTTACTCTTGTAAAACTAAAGCTTTGGCTTTCAAAAGTATTGCTTCTTATGTGGGATTCAAGAATATTCCAGCAGTAAAGAAACAAACGTTGACTTTCTTTCCATTTGAATTCTATTAAAAAAATTTTTTTTGATTCTTCTTCAAGCAAAGTGAATCTCTGACTGAAGAAAAGATCAAACCATGATAGCATAAGAAAGAAAAGTGTAAACTTTCTCTTTTGTAAAGGAAAATAGTCTCACTTTAAAAACATAATCAGCTTTAATTAAAAGTCAACAATGAAGCAATCACTCTTTTGTTTATCCAAGTGCTGCGCAATATATTTTTACCCTTAGATCTTTAAAATGCTCAGCAGGATAGAAACTCATTAACTTGATTTGTTATTCAGAGAATACAAGTTTCTATGTAAATTAAATTTTATTATATTCTTTTCTTTCTCAAGATACTTCTCCTCTTAATTTTATGACACCCAAGGTCTAAGAAAATAAGACCTCCATTAACACGCATAGAACTTGTATCATTTCTTTTTGAAATACAAATTCAACCCTCAATATTTCATTCAAGGGTCAGCAAACTTTCTCTGTAAAGAAAAAGTTGTTGAACTGTTTTCTGTAAAGGGTGAGATAGTAAATATTCTTGATTTTGCAGGCTATAGGATATATATTCCCTGTTGAAATGACTCAATTCTGTCAGTGTACTGAAAGCAGCCATAGACAATAACGTGAGCGTTCTGCATTCTAATAAAACTTTATTTGCAGAAACAGGTGATTTGGTCTACCGGCTATATAGTTTGTTGACCCTCCTTTTTAGATGATTGCATAAAACCAGTCATATACCATGAAGCATTGATTATCTAAACATTTAACTCTTGTTAATCAAAATATAAACAAACTGGATAAATACATTGTTTTCTTTATTTTCAACTTGAGGCTTTGTTATTTGTTCCAAATTCTGTTTTAGAACTCAGTACAATTTCTGGTGTTGTTAATAGAAATCTGTGGATTATCTTCTTTCTGCAGCTGTTTTATACAATGCTTTGACATTTCCTGGATCTAAACACAGCGAGACATACTATCTTTGATAAATAGTATTTAAACATATATATTTAAATATATATATATATATATACACACACACATATATGTATGTATGTATGTGTGTGTGTGTGTATATATATATATATATATATATATATAGAGAGAGAGAGAGAGAGAGAGAGAGAGAGAGAGAGAGAAAGGGAAAGGAAGAGATTGCGAGAGAGCAAGTACTGTCATGACTATCCTTTGAAATTCTGTAATAAGATCACTAGGCATATCTCATCACTTACTCAGTTGAAGAAAAGCTTGCTCTTGATTCTAGCTATAGGTGAGTCATGTAAAATCAACAGCACAACACAAAGTATTACTCATGTTGTAGAATGACTGTCATCAAACACAGCATAGCAAACAAGATTAATTTACAAAGAATGCTCAATAGCTGGATTGCTCTTGGACACACTATATTCTCCAAAAGTGCCTGCAGCACCACCTTCCACTCCACAAGCTGTTCTGCAATGTGATATTGCCACTCTCCATCCGGGTGTGGAGCCTATTTCTGTACCTTTTTCATTTTGACTGCTTTGGCAGACATTCTGAAAGTGACTCCACAGCAGTTATAGCCCATAGAACTGTCCTGCAATCTCTACTTTCTGATTTTGAGCCCTTGGTCTCGCAAAGTAGAAGAAAACTTTCTGATAAAGAACAGAAGAATAAAATGTAATTAATATGGAACATAAATCCAGCTAATGAGTTTTCAGTCCACTGAGTATTTCATGTCCTGAGTCACTATGTGTAAAGTCCAGCCATTCTGCTGGAGAGAGCAGTCACATGGAGAAGCACAGAGACACCATCCTGGATGTGCAGTCGGGTCAAGTTTTCAGATGACTCCTCACCATGCCTCTCTGAGAGATCCCAAGTAAGAACTTCACAGAGGAGCCATGTCAACTCTTATAATCTTGAGAGAAGATAGCAATTTGGTGTTTCCAACTAGTAAATTTTGAGGTGATGTGGTTAAATAGCAGTCAATAACTGATTAGAACAGGAACTGACAAGCATAGAGAAAACCTGAGTTCATGAGAATTAAGAAAGTAATGAAAGAAAATCTAAAATAAAATTACAGAAAGCAGCTAAACATGAAGTTAAAAGTTAAAAATGGAGGAGACTAGATATGCCCTAATTTGGTAAGAAGGTTTTAATATGTGACCAATACAATGAATAACTCACTGGTAAATGTCATGTTCTGTCTCCTGTAGAGAAGGTACTTCGTCTTGAAAAAGAAATGACAACCTCTGAAAAATACTATTTCGAGAATGAGAGATATTTTCCCCTTGAGGTCACACAACAAAGTCTTGCAGTCACTTCCAGCAATGTCACCACGTCCTGAAGGATAGGGCTGGTATCATTATAATTACATTTTAACTACATCCTGTAAGTTACGTCTTAAGGTGTAATAAAACTTCTTTCTAATATAAAAATAAAGGCAAATTATATTGACATGTTCTCTCTTTGCTAGTAACAGCCAATGGGTAAACAAATGGCCTAGAGAAATGAATACAGCTAGCCAGCTAGCTTCCTGCTACTCTGTGTATCTGTTTGAAATTTTCATGTATTTCTAAGACTAATAATAATTAAAAATAAAAATAATTTTGGGGTAAATGGAAAGTTGGTTGTAAGTGATGTTTTAGAAAAAGTGACCTTTTTCTATCCTGAATGATACTCATGAATGAATATATTTAAAACAAAAACATTTTATTCTGCTAAAAACAGAAAACACCTAGCATGCTCACTCCAGACTCTATTCTGGAGATAAATGGGAAATAAGTACTTCTATGAAATGCCTAAACCTTGACAAATCTGTTTTGGCATGGTAAAGAGGAGATTGCTCCATTGGGACCCCTGTGTTCTACCCACTACGCTGTGAAGATCCCTCTGTGGATTAAGGAGGGAAAATCGTTTGCTATGCATATAAATTAGAAAATAGTGATTCAGGTTAGTTATAACATATAGAAATAAATAGAGTATAACTCTCTAAGATGAGGACATAGAAGTGTGTTATGTAAAGGTGTCCAGAATAAATTGGGGATTAATCTCAGGAAAAAAAAAATTCCTACCAATACTAAAAAAAAAAAAAAAAAAAAAAAAGGTAGATCAAAGAGTTGGGCCTAGATACAAGTAAAGAGAGAGGTTTGGGAGATCCCTGTGATAGACAGATGCGATAAGACAAAAACATTTACTCCTGGGTGAGGGTCCAATAACTGGAACTGGTAATGTGGGGTCCTAGTTAGCTAACGTTGTAAATGTTCATTCACACTCAAATGAGGGACAAGAAAGGAAACCGTCACCACAAGGTGAAATAGTTTCCATGGACTACTTTCATCTTAGATCTCTGTAAGGAGCCAGTCTATGTGCTGTCCAGTCCTAGGAGATACAGGTTAAGGGGCCTTAGGATGGAGGTGGCCCTTCTCAACTGGCCCACCAGGAACCAGAAGAAGGTTCAGTGTATGTTTCTTGTTCTTTCTTGTAGCTTCCTAGGTTTTCAAAAAAATTTTTTTTCCATTTAAATGAAGATGATGTGAGGTTAGATAAAGTTTTCTTTTGTTGTTGTTGTTGTTTTGTTTTTACATAACTCTGGTCTTTACCTTTGGTTATTGGTTCCTAAGAAATGTTATGGCAAAACTCTTCATTACACAAAATCATTTAGGGCATTTTTTTTTTTTTTTTTGAGTTTTTAAAGTTCGAACTCAAAAAGGGGCAAGTTTCAAAGGTAAAGAAGAAAAATCTCTACTTCACAAAACTTTAGCAAATGATTGCTCTTCTAATTTTTTTTTTCTCTAGAGTGCCCTCTCTGCAAACTTCCAGCCAAAATAGGGTCTCGCCATTTTTTTTTTTTTTTTTTTTTTTGTTCTGTCAATTGTAGGTTCTAAATTTAAGACTCAAGGTAATTTTTTTTTTTTTTTTTTTTTAGTTTTGAATTCATTTTAGCTTTGAGAGAATGTATATTTAGCTCCTGCCTGTATATTCCTTGGTAGGACTAGAAGCTAAGTCAGTTTTTTTGTTTTTTTTCCTGGAACATATGTTCTTCAAGATTAGAATTAGATATTTTCCCATCACTGAAGTAAAGGGGAAATATCTCCCCACCACAAATTCTTTTGAAAGAAGGAAAGCACATTTGAGATATTTCTGAAAACATCTATAAGATTCTAGTACTAGAAAAACTCACAAACATTTTATAAGGCTATACCACATATGAGGCGAAAACCAGGTGCATACTCTTTACCCTGGATCATTCAAAATATAAAGTTAATGTTACAAACAATAAAAAAGATTAAAGCAGCATGATCTAGTAATTATTATAAAAATTTCAGAATTATTCATTGGGCTTACAGGATACTCAAATTTCAAGATGAACATTCTTGTGCTTTCATATCTGTCTACTGTTTATATAACTATATTTCTCTTCAGTCTCAAAGTTGAATGAACACTCTCATTGTTGTGTTTCTTTCTTGCCTTTGATTTTCTTGTTAGCCTTTTCCCTTATCACCTGAATCCTTAGCACCTTGTTGAAATTATAAGCATAAATATTTATTATGTTTAGAGAAATAGACCACATTACCATGTTCCCTTAAACATCAGTCATATTTTTTCTGTCAGTGTTTTACTGACTTTACTTTTACATTAAATACTTCATGGAAGAAGACATGTAAAGGAAATCAACAGAGGACAGAAAGGAGATACAGAAGGATACATCCATCACCGGAATACCATATTATTATTAATGGTGGGGAGAGTGGGTGGAATAGGTAGCTACTTATCATTTAGTTGTAAAATTAGGCACTAGGCTAACTAAGCATCTTGTAGAGTTCATTAATTTAATGTTTACGCTGTATAGTACAATGGTTTTAAAGCTTTGTTTCAGCATCAAATTGCCTAGTTGCAATTTCTGGCTTTGCTACTTGTTAAGTATGTGACCTTAAGAAAGTCTCTTTAGAGTTTTTTGTCTCATTGCTAAAGTAAGGATAATGACAATAATACCTACTTCACAGAGTTACAAGGATTAAATGAGTTAATGTAAAACACTGAGAACAATGCTTGCATCATAGTAATACTCAATGAAAATTTAGCTTATTACTATGATCAGCATATGAAGATGGAGAAACTGAGGCAAATTGAAGTTCAATTAAGAAACACACCACATAGATGCTTATGAAGTCAGGATTTGAACTCAGATCTGTTTGAGTTTGACTTCAAAACTCCTAAAATTAATTGTCATTGGCAATATTCAAATATTCTAAAATTCTGGGTTGGATTATTGTGGCCCCAGTTCAATAGCTCAAATTCTAGTCCTGGTAAGTATTTTAGAAAGCACCTCAGGACACTCATAAAAGGAGGTACAGAATTTGGATACAGCAAAAAGAGGGATTTGACCTTAACTACAAAAGTTACCCTTTTCTAAATCTAAAGCACCCAAGGTCTGTTTTTGTTGCTGTTGTTTTGTTTTCTTTTGTCTATATGAGGAGTTGGGAGAAATTGGGAGTTTATACTTAAATCTCATACATCATTTATAATTAAAAAATTGCATTTGATTGTAGATAGTTCTTATCACAAAATATAGGTTAAATAATTTTTACATAAACTTTTATAGATATTTTCACAAGTAATTTCAATGTAAAAATTCTAAGAGTTGTTATATTAAAGATTAGACTGAATGGAACTTCCTTAACTATCACAGTTATGAATTTGACAGCTAGTGTGGACAATATAGTGAACAGGTAATGGCCATGAATGGCTTATTCTAATATGGGTATGCTACTTTAAAAAAAAAGAAAAGAAAGAAAGAAATTCAGTGTGTTTGGGCTGGGGATATAGCTCAGTGCACAGCATCTGTTTAGCAAGTGCAAGTGCAAGACCCAGGATTTGATCACCAATACTGCCAAATAAAAAGAAATCCCTAAATTGACCATTGTATAAAATCCATGTCCAATTTTCAACTCACAATATTTCCTTCAAAACTCTCTTCTTCTGTATATTTTCCCATATCAATAAAAGGCAACTTAATTCTCTGAGTTGCAGGTCACAAACACAGGTGTTATTATGATTCTTGATTTTTCTCTCAGCAGTCCTACTGGCTTTTGTTTCAAAATATACTCGGAATACATCTACTTACATCATCCTTCTGCCACCACTCTGGTTCAAGTCCCATTAGTTCTTACTGGATTATCACTAGAGTTTTGAGGATGGTCTCTCTGCCCTTTTCATAATTCAGTCACCCTTCAATCACTCTGCTCAAAACCTGTAGGGGCTTTCTTTCTTACTCAGGGTAAAGTCCAAAGCCTTGTGATGACATTCAGGTCCCATGTCATCTGCCACCTAATGCCTTTCTGACTTCATTTGCTGCTATTCCCTTTGCTCAGTTCCTTTAGCCAAATTGGTCTCCTCTCTGGAACAAGCTAACATGCTCTTGCTGCTGAAGCTCTGTTGTTGCTATTCCTCCTGCTTGGAGTGTTCTTCCTATAGATAGTACTATGGCTACAGGTGTCTTAATGTGTTCATGCTGCTATAACAGAATACCATAGACTGGGTTATTTATAAAGAAGAGAAATTTATTTCTTATAGTTCTGGGGACTGGAAAATTCAAGATCAAGGTTCTGTAAGTTCAGTGTCTGATGAGGACTTGTTATCTCTGCTTCCAAGATGGTGCCTTGTGACTTTACCCTTCAGAGAAAATGAATTCTGCAGAGTCTTTACCCAAAAGTTGCCTTCTCAATAGGACTTTCTGAAGCTCTATCTAGAATTTCAAACTGGAGTCTTCACTCCTCATGTTTGTTATCCCTGCAGTACTTTCTATCCTTAGACCTCATTTATGTCACTATCCAACATAAATTGTTTATTTATTTAACTTATTTATAATCTGAATTGTTAAGTTAAAGGAAGACAAAAATGATTTTGTCCATTTTGTTCACTGCTATTTCCTCAATGGTGCCACAGAGTAGTCACTAAAACATTTTTGTTAAAAGTTTCTGAATTTCATTCAGACAAATTGAGATTAGAGACTTTCTATATGAAAAGAGCAACATTTTTCCATCTATAAATTTTTTATAAATATTTTCTATCTATAAACTTGTTAGGTATTCCATCCTAATAGTTTTGAAATCAATTCTAATTATCTGACAACATGATGTTCAAACTGAAGTATTTATATTTTCTGTTTATGCCACTTTCTGGAACATTTGATAGCAGCTTTCTACCACAAAAACATTTTTAGATTAAAATTACTTTGCCCCCTGTGGTTATCTGTGGGCACTGGTAACAAATTGTTTGCTAGTGCAAAGTGGGCCAGTGCTGATTGGACATCAGGAATTCTAACAAACTTTAAATTTCAGCAAAATGCTCAGAGACTGCTAATCCTGCAGAAGCAGTCAGGCTTTCTGAAGATAAAACATACCAGGTAATTTGGTTCTCTCAATGTTCTTGATAACAAATAGCTTCGTCTTATAGCTGTTTACATTTTCAAGATGCTTGGCACTCTGGTCAGATTACTGCTTTTGAAAGTAAATGCAAATCAAGAGTATTACAGAGCACGTCTGTGTAATATTTAGTGCTTTGTTTTATAACATAAGAAGTATGTTTCTAAGCTATAGAAATCACCAACTAAAATTGATGATTTGGTATTAACTGATTTGATCATCAGCATAATCAAGATTCACAGTAACACAAAGACTTAAGCTTCATTCTTTCCCTTTGTAAATTAGGTTGTATTCTTTACAAACCAGAATCAAGAGAATTTGATTATATTTTCAAATGTTGTCTGTGCTGGTATTTCTACAGTTCCGCATTTTTATTTGATGACTGACATATTTTACTGATCTAGAAAATATTTGGAAAGGTAAATTATACTTTGAATTAATATCCTTAGAATCATATTAACCTGGAGGAGAATAGCCAAAGATTTTAGAATATATTTAATCATTTTGTTTACTTCTGTGAATAAGTTTTTACTTTGAAGTGTTTAAAGATTGGAAGAATATTTATATTACTTTTTTCATTTAAAAGTGTTTTATCTCAACTAATCACAAATAATGAAATATTATTTTCATATTCATTGCTATATGTCTAGATGTAATTAGTAAAATAGTTAATGCTCATCAAAATCAACAAATTGTTGGTTCAGAGCTATGCTGATAATATATTTTTTCAATCTAATGGCAACTTAAGAGGGCTCACTATAGTCTGCCAAAATATTTATCAAATTATAAGCATGTACTTTTTGCCCATAACCGTGTTTGAGACATTATATTGTTGAGTGTAATATATGATTTGCCATTAAGTCAACTATGTGTAGATTTTTCTGTAATAAGATAAAAGAATAGAAAGTCAACTATGTGTAGATTTTTCTGTAATACGATAAAAGAGTAGAGACTTATTTAAATATTGACTAAGAACCCTGGCTCTATGGCTACATTGCCTGGATAGCCAACCCAGTTCTGCCCCTTTATAGCTGTGAGTTCCAGGACAAGTTATTTGTCTTTCTGTGTCTATAAAACAGGAGTCATCTCATTTATAGGGTTATTATGAGGCTCAAATTATTGAACACATGTGAAAAATCTTAGAATAGTCCTCTGCTCATTTCAGTGTTTAAATTGCTAGCTATTAATAGAAGTATCGCATAAGCTGTTTCTCCACCCCATAGATGGTGGTGAATTCAGATTTTGCTAATGAATAAGGGGAGATATGTTGGGGCACCAGCTTGGATTCGGACAGCATTTATTCCTCACAGTGGTGTTTACTACTTTGACACACCAAAAGAGTCTGTTATGAGCTGCTATATTAATTTACTGACACTTTGAACTATATAAGTATCCAATGATGTCTTTGTAAAGAGGAGGAAAAATGTAGGGCTAACAATAGAGCAAATAAATGTGTCTATAAATTCATTTCTGTAGCTGACTTTATTGTTTTAATGATATTCAACAATTTTCATTTCACATTGGAATAATTAGATATTAAAGTTTTTAGGTTAAAATATCCACATTTAGGTATAAAATCATACAAAATATTTGTATACATACATGCTAAGTTTTAGGTATAACTATATAAAATATGTGCCAGTATATAAATATTATATATACTTATAGCAGTATGTTTATTAATATACATAAAGGAAATGAACTGTCTGGTGGAAGGATTTTATATGTACTTTTGTGTTTACGACTTCAATTCACAAATGGCAATGCTTTAGGGTAAAATATTATTGTCTTTTCACAGAGACTCTCAAAGATGCAAGTTGTCTATGTGGGACTGCTGCTTTTTAGTGTGACCTGGGCAGCACCAGTAAGCATTTACAAATTCATTTATGTTCATAGAATATCTTACTTTATTTTTCTTTGAGGCCATGTTTTTAAAATTAGTACCGCTTACAATAAAGGTATCAAGCATATAGAAAACATCCAGCTCTTAACTCCTATCCCTAAGGAATCTCTCAATAAATATGTGATATCTCCATGTTGCTTTTTACAGAGCACCAAGAGCAGGGTTTTTGAGAGAACCAATAACCAGTAACAGTGTTTCAAGTCAGCCAAGACTAATGATTAATATTCAAGACTCAAGTTATAACACACCAAAAGAAACTTTCTTATTTTAGAATATCATTCAAATAAATAAATGGAGATGAATGTTTTAAAGCTAACCAACTCTATTTTGTAAATAGTTGGTAATGCAAAGGTACAAGAATGTTGCTGTATTTCTTTTAACATCTTACTACTGTGGGATTCTGCTAAGGATGTTCTCTTCTTTAGTGAGGCTAAAGATAAAAAGTTACACCCCTAAACTTAACCCAAATCAAGCTTCTATTTCCTTTTTTGTCTTTTCTTCTGACTCACCCAGATGAGTATTCAGGATGTGACCAAATTGTCTTGTGACAATGCTGAGCATTACAGACATTTTCTGCAATGCAGACACAGCGCTAACTAGATAATGTCTGACTAGCATCCTAACTTCTCACTGTAACCTTTTTGGTTGGAGAACCATAGAAACAAGTAATCATTCTGTTGCTAACCACACTTAAATATAGGTCCTGAGTGAGTGGGCAACCAGTTGGGTAACCTGAGGGACAAGGAGGAACCATACCATCTGGTGAGGACAGCGGAATTTGGGAAAAGCATACACCCCTCTCAGTACACGTACTCACACAGTCATGTGGGAGCTGTACTATTTAAAACAGACATGTGTCAGGCTCAATCCACACCACCTAGCTCACCAGGGCTGTAGAGGCACACCCTGGGGCACTATGGTGATAGTGTGGGTCTATTTGACCCAGTTCAATCTAACGAGCTGAGGATGAGTTTATTTTGAGCATTACATTCTAAGGAACAGCTGGAGTGATGCTTCTGACCATTTTCCAGTAAAGTGCTATGTCAACATGGATCCAGTGACCACTGGTCAAAAGAGGGTGCCAACTTTCCTCCCAGAGGCAGACAACACCATCTCCATTACAGAACCACATTCAAGGCCAGATCAACCACCAATTGGGTGTTGGGAGAAAAGGGAAGGGTACAGATTTCAAATGAAAGAGTTTCAGCAAGGGCACAAAATTTGGCATTGCAAATGGTGAAATGTGATTGTTTTCTCACAGATATGCAGATTCTATTTTAGCGATTCCCTAAATTATTCAATAATAGATATGTCTTAGGACTGTAAGCCAAATTCCAAATAATTTTAAAGCATGAGAAAATAAATGTTATTAAGTCATGCAACTCAATGAAAATTTATCCATATCCAGTTACACTAGGAAGGCTTTGTTCTAAGTCACAGAAAATCATGAACTATACCAAGGTACTCTCTGTCATCAACTACATATATTTTTTCTTTTTTTTAAAATTGTAAACAAATGTGATACATGTTGTTTCTCTGTTTGTATATGGAGTCAAGGCATACCATTTGTGTAATCATAAATTTACATAGGGTAATGTTGTTTGATTCATTCTGTTATTTCCCCCCCCACCCTACCCACACCTCTTTTCCCTCTGTACAGTCCTTCCTTCCTCCATTCTTGCCCCGCTCCTTAACCCTAACCCTAAACCTAACCCTAACCCTAACGCTAACCCCTCCCACCTCCCATTGTATGTCATCATCCGCTTATCAGCGAGATCGTTCGTCCTTTAGTTTTTTGAGATTGGCTTATCTCACTTAGCATGATATTCTCCAATTTCATCCATTTGCCTGCAAATGCCATAATTTTATCATTCTTTATGGCTGAGTAATATTCCATTGTATATATATGCCACAGTTTCTTTATCCATTCATCAACTGAAGGGCATCTAGGTTGGTTCCACAATTTGGCTATGGTGAATGGAGCAGCAATGAACATTGATGTGGCTGTATCTCTGTAGTATGCTGATTTTAAGTCCTTTTTTATAGGCCAAGGAGTGGGATAGCTGGGTCAAATGGTGGTTCCATTCCAAGCTTTCTGAGGAATCTCCACACTGCTTTCCAGAGTGGCTGCACTAATTTGCAACCCCACCAGCAATGTATGAGTGTACCTTTTTCCCCAATCCTCACCAACACCTATTGTTGCTTGTGTTCTTGATAATCGCCATTCTAATTGGGGTGAGATGGAATCTTTTTAATCCAAACACAAATGTGTGTGATTGTGAACATGCCTGTGTTCTGTTAAGAAGATGCCCAAGCTTTCATTTCTTTTGCTTCATATCTACTCATCTCATTTTTATATTTTCTTCTTCCAGTAGCCCCATTTCCAGAGCTTTCTTAGCTGTTTTGATAGTAGTAAAGAATGATGAAATGGTCTAAATTTACATTCACAAGATCATATAAGAACCAACATAAAGAAATACAATAAAGTTATATAATATATCTTGAAGGTAATGTAAGCTTCAGGAACAATTTTTTTTTCTTAACCAATGCTTTTTCATATGTAACTATTTGAAATTTACTATTGTAATCCTGGGGTTTTGAGAGAGGATTTAGGTTAATGTGTCTCATCTACTTCTACTACCAGCTATGTACATGGAGGCAGTTTGGCTTCTTCTATTACCTATATCACATAAGTTATTATGGGACTCAGATGAGATTTCTATGCAAAATCTATGTGACAGATCTCTATCACAGTTTACAAACTGGGAAGTATTATATTAACATACGGTGTTATTGAGAAACTATTGTCTGTTTCTAGAATAAAATGGGATGTTGGACAGATATGCATTGACAGAGTCCTGTCAATGAGGTACTTTTACTAAACTTTTGAGTTTATATTTCTAAGATGCTTTTAAAAAATCCATGACTTCAAGGTTTATTTTAAGGTTTTCCTTAAGGTTTATTCAGGAAACCACTTTCTAGTTGAACAGGACTGCTAGACTGTGGGACCCTGAAACTGTTTACCTCTACTTTCAATCTTTTCTTGGCAGGTTTCTCTCTCTTCTACAACTGGTCCACCACAGTACCTGTTTCTACGTTAGCATATGTATTGAAAAACAAACATGTTCCACTTGGTAGTTCCCCTTGCCACATCAGAGATAAATTAGGGCTTTCAAAAACAAGTAGGAAAATGAAAATACTGATAATTGAATTACCGATCTACCTGTTCCTATTGCAGAAAACTTGCTCCAGGATTCTTAGATTTTGTTCTCCCTCATGCTCTCCTGTGATGCCTTCAGCTCAAAGGCCAGGGGCCGCTGCGCAGGTCTATTCCTTCTTATTTTCTGACCATTCTCCACTTCAATGGCAACCCTTCACAATCAGGAACTCTCAAGAAATTTTGACATTTGCAGGTCATTCTAAGAGAAAGAATCTGTTCTAATCTGTTGGCCACCTCCATTTGCCTTCCATGAATGAAATCTCTGGACAGGGGATTGGCAGCAGTAAGGACAGTGAAAGGGTGTAATCCTACTCCCACGCAGGACTGTGGTGTGACTTGTACTGGTCACTAGCACTGTCGTACCTTAGTTCAGAATATCAGCCCTTGAACTTACACCATCATCACCCACACTCCATAGCACTGAACTCTGAGTTCCCTTACACTCAGCAATTCCACGCTGACAGCGAAAACCTCTGGCTTCAGTGAATACCAATGGCACCTGAGCTCCTCTACTGGAGTGTCATGCCTGCCTTCTTGCCATTCCAGGTGGTGATTCTCAGTGCTGGAATCTGGTTCTGAAATGGAGATGGCATTTTCTCCCTGGGGGAGAAGAAAGCTGGCACTGTCCTTTATAACGCAAAAATAATTGTGAAGGGATGAGTGGGTCCACCTTCTTTTGGTCAGAATGATTTTCCACATTGAATAGTACAACCCAGTGAAAGAAAAACAAATGAAACATTTGTTGTTTGCAGAAATGGATGAAAGAATGTTCCACTTGGTGAAATGTCCCTCATTTCCTTGCAGACGGTTCCACCACAGACTGTGAAACCTCGGCGAGGCTGTGTGGAAGAACACAGGGTAAACAGAATTATTCTTCTCAAATAACTCGATTTTAGCTCCGTAAAGAAAAAAGTCAATAAGAGAAAGTTTTTAACTGCCAAAATATTTTCGGGTTATACTGGAAGTGCAAAATTATCCAACATCATTTTGGCACTTTCTAGTTAATCAGGTATTATAATTCACACAATGTGTGATAGGAAAGTAAGAAGCCATTCTGAATATGGATTTGTTGCTCTTTGATGTGATTTCTTTCCTTCAAGAAATGACGCTTTGCTAGGTAACTTTCAGAGGGATAAGGAAAAATTCTGAGATATTGTAGTTAGCCAACTATATTTTCCCATATGTGCACAGGAAAGCAAAGTGATAAATAAAAAGGAAAAAAAAATGGTTAGTAGGTCTTAATGGAGAATTCAGTTTACATGGAACTCATTTTCCACATGCATCCAGAAAGTTCAGCAAATACTCTCAGTTTTGCACATCTCCAAATTGCAGCTTACTTCTGCCTGCCGTAGTTTCTCCTGGCACCCTCAGAAAACTCTGTTCTAAGAACTAACAATCTTCTGTTCTTCATCTGACCTGAAAATTACAAAGGCTAAAACTGCAAATTTAAAAGCCTGCATATTCTTGCTGAGAGTTTTGCCATTTGGACATTAGACATGAGTATTGAAAACCTGTCTTCCTCATAATCCCCTCAGCTCTTCCATCTGGCAATATTTCTGCATGCTCCATTTCCAGTGAAATTTGGTAGAAAAATTGATAAACCCTGGGATGAAAAGCATTCAACAGTCATATGTAGGGAAAACATATTTAGAGATATGTAGAAAAAAGAGAAGGAATGAAGGGTTGTCTCCAGGGGCTGGGTGACACACACCCTCCTGTGGTTCTAAGAAGCACTACCATTTGTCAGAGTCAGAATTTGACTTCCCCCACGTGAAAAAACATCTCATGCTGTCAGAAACCAGGAAGCTTTGTAGTAAAAGACCATCCCACTTTAATATAATGTTGTGTTTTTGTAGTTAAAATACAAGGGCCACCATGAAAAACATGGGTATTATATTTTTAAGTATGTTAATACATCACCTGGGAAGAAAAATCAAACCAACAGAAAGGTAAGCTGGAACTTTGAGTGAAGGTCCTTTTAGCAAGCCAAACTCTGGTCTAACCCTTAGGAAAATTGTAGGAGAGACAAGTTTATTTTTGCCTGCTCTGGGGTTTCTGTCCCTGGCTAACGCCTTTCTCCCTTCCCCCATACTCCGGGGCTCCTCAGTTCTCTCTACTATGCTGCTCTGTGTTCCAGAGTCTTCCTGACTCCTGCCCCATGCCCTGGCTCAGAATTCTCTCTGCTTCAAGACCTGCTGCTACAGACACCCATTGATTGCCACATTATTCTGAGTAAGATTTAGTCTTTCATGAGGAGGTGTTCTGGACATTCTACCATATGCTGTAATGATAGGGATCTCACCAGGGGAATGTTAATAGGAGAAATCATTTTGGCCTAAGAATGACATATTTTAACATCTTAAATTAATTCCATGGATGACTCAATTTGTGTTGGGATGCTCAGAAGAGAAAGAATGAGGCCCTTGTCACTGCATGACAATAATTCTTTTCACTCAGTCTCTTCTTGCAGATTCATTGGTCAAAGAGCTGGAAACAGCTTCAAATGCCATCAGCAGAAGTACTACTCACTCTTCCAAATCTGGCTTCATTTCCCATGGAAGTAGGAGTTTCCCTTCAGAATGTTATTTTTTTCTGTTCAGTATCTTTTACATGACATCTCTAAAACTGCATCCAATTGCCTATTAAAATCAATTAGAACTTACTTGTAACACATAAGTTCAGCTGTTTCTAATGTGTAAGGTATTATGTGAGATACTTAATTCTTTCTTGCCAGGATCTTGAAGTTAGAAAAAAAAACAAAGGCCACTTACGAAAATTATTAGAACCCAAGAGAAAATGTGGAAAGTACCCCATGAAAGGGGTTTAAAAAAATTTAAAAAAGCATGCTTTAGGGACTTGGAGTAGAAAAAAAATGGTTGTTTGCCTGGTGTTCAGGGAACTCCACACAATGGGAGTAATTGAGCTGGGTCTTGGAGGATGAGCTGGATTTAAGAAAACAAATGCCTGGGTGATGCTATTCAAGAAAAGAATACTATGAACTGAAGAATGAAAATGACCATAGGAAGGTAGACCAGCTAACTGATTCCTAGACCATTATGTAGTCAAACGTTACTTAACATAGCAAATGCAAAAAAACAAGTTTTTTCTGGTTTTAAAATATTTTCTCTGATGCATGGTTAAAAATTATTAACCATCACATACCACAGTTCAAAAGTTATTTCATGTTTTCCATTATCAAATAATCTCATTAATGTTTCTAATGACATGCATACAATTCATTAATAAATGTTACTTTTTTCAAACTAGTAAAAGCACCAAAAATAAAACAAAACTTCCCAGTCAGAATAGGGAAAGAAAAAAATTAAGAAGGATTATTATAATCTGTTCATTTTCTGACCCACCTGTTTAGCTCAAAAGGCTGTATTAGCAATGTGTAAATAAATTTGATTGCAATGGACAATATAAATGTCTGAAACTAAATTACTTAAAGCAAGCTATGTTTCAAATACTTTTTATTCAGAAGTAAGTCACTACAAAGTTTGTTTCCCTCTCTATCTCTCTCTCTTTTTTTTTGCATAGCAAAGTCTTGCCTACTTTTAGAATCTACTTGGGAATATAAAAAAAGTGAATAATGGTGTTACAACTTTCACAAATAAATCATTTCAAATTAAATCTTAAAATTGTTACAAGTTGGCACTTTTACAGGCATTAGCAAGCTTCCTATGAATGAAGCACATTTTGAAAAACCACTTTTATTTTGAGATTTAAGTGGTAGCTGATTCAACAATCTCCCCACTGCACCCAATAATTAATAAGATACATGTATAAACGCAGGTGATCCTCCTAGTAGAACAGTGTTCCTATTTGGGGACAGGGGGAAAGACAAAGAGAGAGGGGTGGGGAAAGGAAGTCCTATCAAAACCACATTTTAGACAATATATCATCAGGGGCCACAAACTTATAGAACCAACAACCAGAGGACAACATTCAGGCCATACTTGGGTAGGGTGTCCAGAATAAGTCCATCTCTGTCTGTCACTATGACCATGTTAGAGATGTCTAGGGACTTGGAGAACAGGTGTGCATTCTATAATCAAATGACTATCATTAACATTATGTGAGAAAGCAAACTACCATTCCACAAAATGCTCTATACAGTTCCATAAGACATGATAGTTACTAACATTTATATAGACTTGTTTAATGATAGAAATTTTGCTAGATGCTTTATATGCATTATATTATTTAATAAAATCATTCGATTCTCACAACAATCCTGTAAGGTAGGTATCATTTTTCTTTTTTTATAGCTAAAAATGCTAAAACTCAAAGAGGTATAATAAGGCTCCCAAGGTCATATAGTCAAAAAATAGAGTCAGGAAGCTGATTCTAATATCTGTACCCTTTCCATAATTCAGCTACTTTTAGTGAGCACTGGAGTGAAAGATTAAGAAAAACCATTTGTCAGCTCCTGTCTGCTGTTCTACTTGATGCTGTTCTCAATGATGTTGACCTCCCGAATCTGGTTTTTCTACCTTCTTTACTATCTTTCCTACAAACTTGGTCCCAAAGTATGAACTTTCAGCTGACTGTTTCTCCATTTGGGAGCTCTCATCTATTAATCTTTGATTAACATATCCAAGATGATGTTCACATGCTCAACAAGAGCCAGCAGATTGACATGGAGCAACAAAAAGTTAAGACAAAATTAAGCTGTATTAGTAAAAATAGGGCAATGACCAGGGCAAGGAAGGTGACAGATGCTGTGTGCTGGGGGCTGATCATTCCACAGCAAAGTTTGGGACTGACATGGAACCCCCTGCCCACAGTCAGGTGATGGATGGGAACACAGTGGCCTGAGAAGAAAAAAACTGTCACTTTTACCATTTGTACCCTGCAGGATGACTTTTGCCATTTAGTCATTCACCAGGTATCACTTAGAACATGCACCACACAACCCAATCGTGTGCATATCTGGAGTCCTCCATAAATATTTCTTATTTAGATTTTATATTATTCACCAGTTTTAAGGCCTATGTAGTGTTGTAAATTCAATTTTGGGGTGTAAAGAACATATGGAATTTATTCTCTCTGTAATTATTCTGTTGCTCAAGACATCCTACCCTAGGGTTAATGCAGAGACAATGGAATGCACATAAATTAATTTCAATCTGTCTAAACTTAAGGTTATCTAATAATTTACATAGTTTTTGAGTAAATCCTTTAGTCTCTTTTTGATAAAAATGCTCAGATTCTCAACATCCTGCCTTCTCTAAGATGGCATGCAGGTGTGGCTTAGTCCATCTGCTATATACCATGCACTATTCAGTACAAACACAGCTTATATCACAGGAAGAGGAAGATGGGATTCTTCAGACACTGTGGAACAATGTTGCTTGACCACTTCAGTGCTGATAGTCCCGCTGGCTTCCTAAGAGGAAGTCATTACCTACCATCACTTATAATCCAATCAGTATAGTCTCCATGGGGGCCCAGTGGTAATTTGGGTTCCCTTGGATTCCACAGAAAATTTTGTATCCTCTTAAAGTGTGACTCATATCTGTCCCTAGTGTATGTGCTCCATCTACATTGCTCCTTTCAGAGGAAACTCACTCCACTTATGCAATTATCCTCTGTAAATCTCCAGACCAGTGACTTTGCCACTTACCCTTAAAAATAATGTCACCACCTCTATATATCTGAATCATGCTCATGTTTCAAACCTTGCTCATTCTTCTTTCTCCATGAAATCTGGTTTGGCCATTCCAGAATGAGCTCTACCAGATAGATGCTCAGACCCAGCAATCTAGACCATGCCACAGAGAAATAGTGAGTAATATGTGTCAAAGTCAGCCTCAGCCCCTTTCCTCCTAACTGCATTGTTCTGCCATGCTTACTGAAACCTGGCTGCTCCCCAGCTTGGTAAAGCGCATTTTCATAAATGACATCTTCAAGTCTTCCCCTCAAGAAAGGACAATTTGAGATTCAGGTGTAACCTCTTTGCTCGTCTCTACTTTCTGTTTTTCATCCATTTTTTCCTCCTGGGATCTTTTCTTGCCTACTTTTCAGACATATAATCTGGATCACATGTTTGCAAATTGTCATCCCTAGACTAGCAGTATCTACATGATCTGAAAGCTTGTCATAACACGAATTCTAGACCCACTGAGCTGTAAATTCTGATCTTTGGGCCCAATAGTCTTTGTTTCAATGAATTATTCTGATAAATGCTAAATAGAGAACTGAACTATTGATCCAGATTGTCAGCTTTGTCTTATTATATGACAAAGAGAGAAGAAAATTAATGAATTATTTTTTAAGTAATAGCTGAAATCACAAAACTTGCTGCAAAATTGTTTGGGTTTTTTTTTTGTTATCTATAGTCTTCTATTTGCAGATTTTCTGTAAAAAGAAAGAAAGAGAGAGAGAGAGGGAGGGAGGGAGAGAGAAATGGAGGGAAATAGGAAGGAGAGAAGGAAGGAAAGATGAAAAAGAAGAGAAGAGAAGGAAAAAAAATTCTTCCATAGCTGAATGAATACCTCTGAAGATCAGGACAAAGATGAGTTGTAGGGGAGAGAAAGAAAAATTAATTTAAACACACACACAAACACAAACACACACACACACACAAACACACACACATTTAGTTGTAGATGGACACAATATTTTTATTTTATTTTATGTGGTGCTGAGGATTGAGCCCAGTGCCTCACACATGCCAGGCAAGCACTTTACCACTGAGCCACAACTCCAAGTCCCAGGAATAATTAATTTGAAATGTGAAATCCATTTCACTTGTAGTGACTAATTCTTCACTACATGAGCATCACATTCTTTTATCACATTTTTCTTAAATCCAGATCTTCCTTTAAAGTTTGGTCTTAATCTACATTTTCAAAATTTATTTCTAATTCTCTTCTTAAGGGTCTCCGCACTCTAGTCATATAGGTCTATTCATATGATCTTTTGCTTCATTTTTCTAAATAATTGACTTTGCCACTTACCCTTAAAATAACGTCACCACCTCTGTATATCTGAATCATGCTCATGTTTCAAACCGTGCTCATTCTTCTTTCTCCATGAAATCTGGTTTGACCATTCCAGAATGAGCTCTACCAATAAATCTCTATTGATTTCATAGACTCCATTAATTAAATCTATAGTTTTTAAAAACATATTGCCTAAGAATTTTTAGGTTTAAAAAAATTTAACATAAAATAATCACTTTATGCTGTATGTAAATTATACTTTAGCAGGAAGAAAAAAGCAGAGACAACCTTGCTCTTCATCATTTTGAAAAGAGAAGACATCAAGAGCCATCATCTAATGAAAACATTGTCCAGGAAAGAGAGAAAGACTTGTCCCTTTTTGAAGCCAATGGAAAAAACCAAAGTAGTAAATCCACAAATCTTTCTGCAAATAGACAGAATGAAGACTATAGTATTCATAACACAGGGAAGGCCCACAATGACCTCCTGATGTCCGTATATCCTGAATTCACCAGAAATGAAGGGGCTAAGAATGGAGATGATGACATCAGCAAACTGCATGACCAAGAAGAATATGGTGTGGCTTTTATCAGAAGCAATATGCAACATGTGGTGAGGCCAGGGACTCTGGCTGAGCTGTGGGGGAAAGAAAACCAAGAACATAAACCCAGGAATGTTCTCAGCAAAAATCCATCAGGGGTCGACTATGCCAAATCCCACTCAAAAGATAAAAGAAACCATCGAAGAGACCCCCAAGCTCAGAAGAGCCCAGTGAAAAGTAAACATGCCCATCACATCCACATCAGACGCAACACTCAGTACCTGAAACAGCGCCCCAGAGTCCCGAAAATCCCCAGTGACTTTGAAGGCAGTGGTTACATAGATTTTCAGGAAAGAGGGGACAATGATATCTTTTCTTTCAGTGGGGATGGTCAACCTTCTAAGGGCATTCCTAGCCAAGGAGGAGCTGTCAGTCCTGACCTAGAAAGTACAGATGTTCAAACAGGACATTCAGGCCCACGTGAAACTGTGACTATTAACCCTGACACAAGGGGACCAGGTTATAACGAGATCCCAGAGAGAGAAGAAAATGGTGGCAAGGCCATTGGAGCCAAGCACGAAACAGGAGAAGAGGCAGGAACTGCTGACATCAGCCTGGTGGAGGGCAGCAACGACATCACAGGCACCACCAATTTTAGGGAACTCCCTGGAAAGGAAGGGAACAGAGTGGATGCTGGCAGCCAAAATGCTCACCAGGGAAAGGTAGAATTCCACTATCCTCATATGCCCTCAAAAGAGAGATTAAAAGAAGGCAGCAGTGATACAATGGAAAGTGCCAATTACAACGAAATTCCAAAAAATGGCAGAGGTAGCAGTAGAAAAGGTACAGAACCGTCTAATAGGAACCGAGTGACCTCAAATGGGAAACAAAGATTTTCTAGTCAGGGCAAAAGTCAGGGCTTGCTTGTTCCTTCTCATGGTCTTGATAATGATATAAAAAATGAAGTAGGTTCCCATACTGGGCCCAATAATGAGGAGAATATAATAACGCACAGCAGAAAAGGTCATTACGTACCCCGTGGACAAAATAATTCTACGTGGAATAAGGGTATGTCACAAAGGAAAGGCTCCTGGTATTACAGAAAACCCCATTCCAATAGGAACCTTAGCCCCCCTAGAAGGGACGAAAGTAGTGAATCTGATAGTGGCAGTTCAAGTGAGAGTGATGGTGACTAGTTGATTGGAACTACCAGCAGGAGAGCAGTTGGCACACTTAGTCACCTGCCAGCTGGCGGTGGAGAAGATCCCCTGACAGCAGACCAGAGGGAGAGAGGGCAGAGCTGGGAATGAGAGAGTTGAGAATCCTAACCAGGGGAATTTTTTATAATGGTCATATATGAATTTCTATTTGAGGTTATAATGCTTTTTAAGGTAAAAAAAATCACTTATTAAGGATTTATATAATAGGTAATATTTGAATAGGGGTTATTTCTAAAAAGCTTGTGAATATTGCAAATGCCTTCCTGATTTTTGCTCTGTAGACATGGAAATAAACAGTATTTTTCTTGTACAATCTGTAATTAAATGATCTATAGGAAACTCTGTTGTTCGTGGTGCATTATTTCAGAGGCAAAAAAATTAGCTTTGCCTCCAGCAAAGGCAGTCAATATGAAATTAATCTGCTGGCTAAACCCTGAATGTGTTTCCCCAGCATGCTCTGCTACGCCAGCTTTTCCCAACATCCCTCTGCTCTAATCGATACTTCCTATTTCACATCCATCTACATTCTTTCCTCCATTGCACAATTATAAGGCAAATTTTATTCCCTGAAACAAATCTGAAGGAATCACTTCTGTCAATTCTACTTCCTACCAAAGGGGAGAAGAGAGTGGAGAGAGGGCAAAGGGAAAATATGAGAAGGAGAAACAAAAGTCAAAACAAAAACCTAGTTCAACATGTACTGTTCATTGACTGATTCCAAATTATTAGGAGCTGTTTCTTTCTCCCTTCCTTTACTGTTGATGCTTTTTCAGTCCTTATGAGACAGTTCCGGAAACAAGATCTAAGTCTCCTGCTAAGGAAGGATGAGGAATTATGGAAGGGTTTTGCCCTATCTAATAAAAGCAGCTTATACAACTGGTACTACCCTTCTTCTTTCTTATGCTTTTTCTTGGTTTAACTTGAACACACTGCCTGAAGGCATAGCAGCCTTTTAGTGGCCATTGGGAAAGACAAAATAATCAAGGAAATGCAACAGAACAAACCCCATTATCCTTATGCTTCCAGTGTCCTTGTTCTATGAGAATAATTTCTCATATTAGACTACCATTTATTTAGTTGTTGTTATTGAGAGCTGAACTGAATTCCCGATACACCTCTTCATCCCTGACACACCTTTTCATCCCTGACACTTCTAAACGAGAAGGGTTGAGAGAAGAAGAAAAGGGGAGGAAGAAGATGGAGAAAAAAAGCACTTATTCTCTTGTCTCTTTAAGATACAAATTCCCAAATTGCAGAAGCTATGACTGGAGCATTCTGTGAGGGGCTCCCATCATCGAGGTGAACAATGTGTGTGACAAAGTGACCACAAGTCAGTGTCCATACGGCATTATGGTGTATTAAACAAGTTCTGAGTTCCCACACTGGGTAGATAGAAGGTGCTTTGTTTCCAAATATAAGTGGCAATATAAGTCATGGAATCAGTGAGATTTTCCACATACACACAACTAATAATGGCTAACATGCTTTAAGAACTGCAGGTGCCACATTCTGTTAAATTCTTTAATTTGCATGGGTATTTTTGCAATTTAGAAATAAGGAAACAGTTTTCCAACTACTAAGCTGGGATTTGTACCTAGGTAGCCTGACTCCAGAATTTTTGCTGTCAAACACTTACTTTATTGTCATATATTACATATATACATAAAACATAATTCATTTTACATATGTGTATATAATATACATATATGGAGAGAGAAAGGGAGAGAAAACTTGAGAAAAAAAACTTTAAGCAGAACCTAAAAAACAATGAATTTTTAAAAAAATTGTTTTCTAACCTTTGCACATAACAGAAGTTGGTATTGATGAAAAGACCCATCACGTAATATCATCATCAGAATTTCATAATAAACTAATAAACTATTACTAGTACTTTGTTTTTTAAATATAAGATGATTTTGGCAAAAACAAAAACCAATCTGGAAGCAGTTAAAGAAGTAAAGACTACTATATCAGAATTTAAATTGCAAATAAATGATTTGAAATCAAACTGTGCTTATATTTCAGGTTATATTGGTCTTCTACATGTGAATGATCTGATCACAAGAAAAACATTTGGGGTTTTAAAATAAAAGCATGAGTGGATGGAGAATGTGAATGCCTTCTTTGGGAAATTACAAATTGTCTGTCTTAGTCTGCCTTCTAGTGGAGAAACTACATCTCACCCTTCTGGTCAGATTTTGTCTCCTTTCTTCAAACTTGAGTGTTCATGGATATTTCTTCAAATCACTGGCAAAGTTCATATTTGCTTCATCCCTTCCACATCTGTAATGTACTGCTGTTGGATATAGACGTGAAGGAGTTAGTTCAAACATAGAAGGATCAGAGACACTCAAGGAAAATGTGCAATCAGACTGTGGGGCCTGTGCTTTATCTAAGCCCATGTTTCAGGCACTAAACTACATTATCTTCATTGTTTTTCAGAATAAACATAGGTTTCCAAACAAAGCAGAAAAGTTTAGCCTCTTGGAGTTGCTGCACAAGGGATGATTGACATGGACGCATTCTGCCACCTTGTGCCCAAGAAGAAAAGCTCTCTGGTACCAGGCCTGGGAACAGGCTCCAGACTCTATTACTTATTTGCACACCTGCTATTCCCTCTAGCTTCACCTACCTAGAATTTTTTACTTGTAAAGATTTACCTTTATTTTGTAACCTTAATTTATCTCTTTTTGACCACTCCAGCCTGCCAGGACAAATTGTCTGATCCTTTTTTTTTTTTTTTTTTGCATAGTGTTCAGCTCAGTTGAAAAACATGCACTGAATGTTCATATTTTATAAAACTCCATGGGGATCAAAAGGAGAAGAGAAGTGACGCCCCTGACCCTCATCAAGACTATAATTTTGTCAAGGAGAAAGGCACTCAAAAGATATTAAGCAGAATGTGGCAAGTCCAATAATAAAAATATAAATACCCAGCTATCCCACTCCTTGGCCTATACCCAAAGGACTTAAAATCAGCATACTACAGAGATACAGCCACATCAATGTTCATTGCTGCTCAATTCACCATAGCCAGATTGTGGAACCAACCTAGATGCCCTTCAGTTGATGAATGGATAAAGAAACTGTGGCATATTTATACAATGGAATATTACTCTGCAATGAAGAATGATAAAACTATGGCATTCGTAGGCAAATGGACGAAATTGGAGAATATCATGCTAAGTGAGATAAGCCAATCTCAAAAAACTAAAGGACGAATGATCTCGCTGATAAGCGGATGAGGACATATAATGGGGGGTGGGAGGGGTTAGCATTAGGTTTAGGGTTAGGTTTAGGGTTAGGGATAAGGAGAGCGGTAAGAATGAAGGAAAGAAGGACTATATAGAGGGAAAAGAGGGGTGGGAGGGGTTGGGGGGAGGGGAAAAAAAATAAACATCATTGCCCTATGTAAACGTATGATTACACAAATGGTATGCCTTGACTCTATGTACAAATAGAGAAACAACATGTATCCCATTTGTATACAATTAAAAAAAAATAAAAATAAAAAAAAGGAAAAAAAAAAAAGAAAAAAAAGAAATATTGGCCAGATTAAAAAAATATATATATAAATAAAGCAATAAAGGAATTTTGAGGAAGGAACAAGTAAAGATATCATAAAATCCATTTTCCTTCAGGTATTTGTTTGAGAGCGGCTGCAGATGATCCATCTTCACAGTCGATGACCTCAAATCACACTACTGTATTGTAGAACTTAAGAAAGATGACTCCAGTCAGAGGATTGAGAAGTGGCAGTGGGTAATGTAGGGGTTAAGAGAGTTGGAAGGAGGAAGACTAGCTATAGGAATTCACTCAACACACTATTGCTATAGCCTATAACAAGCATAATATCATCCCCTCACTCAGGCTTTAGAACCAGCTTTGATCTATGCAGAAGCTCAAGATGACAAGTTTCAATGACACTATGATGTTCTCACAGAAGCCTGTCTTTCAAGAACAACTTCTGTGAACATAAACTCTGCTAGCCAAGATACTAATTCTTCAAGTCATAGATGTTAATATATAGTATTAGATGGTCAAAGTAAATAAAAAAGAAGAAATAGATAGATTTGGTTGGAAGACATGAAAAGGGAATTGGGAGCAGAAATAGAAGGCCTGGAAGTAAAGGATTAGAAAAATCTTAATGAGGAAATCAGAAAAGAAAGAACAAAAGTCCAATACAACCTCAAGTCAGCCCAGATGAGTAAAAGTAATGAGTGGACTCAAAGTTTCAGCAGGTAATAATTTTTTCTTTTGTACTGGGAATCAAACTCAGGGTCTCACACATGCTAGGCAAGCACCCTAACACTGAGCTACATCCCCAGCCCTCTGCACGGAAATCTTGAAGAGCACATATAATTTAGATTTTGAACACTAAGGACAAAAAGAGCTGCAAGTCATAGTGTAGGATATATACTCCATTTATCAGTCTAGCTGTTACTATATTTGAATTATAAGTAGATATAAGTAGGTTAATGGATTATAAGTAGGTTAATGGATTGGTAGCAGAATTTAAAAATTTTTAATTTAAACAATTCTTACTTAAAGTGATAAGCTAGATAGCTTCTAGAAGGCATACCAGGTATGTTGCTTGAAGAAAGCAAGCTGTTGCCGGGCACGGTGGTGCATGCCTATAATCCCAGTGACTTGAGAAGCTGAGGCAGGAGGATTCCAAGTTCAAAACCAGCCTCAGCAACTTAGTGAGGCCCTGAGCAAATTAGTGAGACCCTGTCTCAAAATAAAAAAAAACTGAAAAAATATATTAAAAGGGTGGGGCTGGGACTAAGTGCCCCTGAGTTTCAATTCCCAATACCAATTAAAGAAAGCAAACTGTATTTTAGCACAGAGGTGATTCTGATGGAGTTGGTCTGATGCTGATCTTCAAAACGCTGCTTTGGTAAGTGTTGGAATAACATTTGGGGTTAAGGTCATGAATGGGGTCCAGGATTTTTATTTGTAACAAGTTCCTCAGGTGATGTTTTAAAAATTTATTTATTTGTTTATATTTTTTACAGAGTCCATTTTGATTCATTGTAAACAAATGGGGCATATCATTTCCTCAGTTGATTTTAATAAAAGTCCAAATTTGAAATCACTAGGATGTGGTATCTTTCTCAGTCACCTTCAAAACACTGCTCTGTGTTTCCAGGAGATCCATGGCCAGTTCTAGCTATGACTGGCAATGTAGGAATATTTTGGTCCAGGATGAAGAGATAGCTTATCTTTGTGCATATCTTATATCAACAAATAATGAAAATACAAATAAAAGGGAATTTATAAGATACCATGCAAAATGAAAATTAAATAGGCTCTTGTAAAACAGAAATTGTTCAGTGTATATATGTGACTCCTGCAATTCACTACTCTGTGGAAAATAATCTACTGGTTACAGAACTGTGATATGCCACATAGGTCATATACAAATCGGCCACTGGAACAGGATATGACCATATCTGTTCGAATTCACATCCCTGTAAAAGACAGAACAGAAAGTGCAACAGGACACAGAGAAGGAACTGAAAGGGCAAAAGTTAATAGTGCAAAGGAGAGGGAGTCAGAATGTGCTGATTTGAGATGGAGCTTGTTGCCAGACATTGCACAAAGGATTAAGTTCTAGAAGACTGTTCCCTGTGAATAGAAACGTCAGTTAGAATTTTTGAGCCACGATCCATGAATCTGTAGTTTTCTCCCACACAAAATGCCTTTGTCCTTATGCAGTGTTGGAGCTCTGTCTTCCACAGAGATCCAGACTGTTGAGGGGGATGCACCCTTTCCAGGGAAGGCCTCACAGTTGCGCCTTCGTGTTTCATAATAAGAGCTGGGAGACTGCCGGGCTCAGTGGAGATGGAGGAGACAGGGGTGGAAGTCCCCTTGACCCCCCAAGACTGCACAATAGTCAGTGGAAATGAGTCTCTACTCTGACCCTCCAGCGTGACGTGCTGTCTTTCCTGGATTGCTGAGTAAATGAGGAGACTTTGTTATTTCAGCTTACTCTCGCTTATTCATCTGTCACTTACTGAAAATGTGTGAGAGCAAGCCTTGAATCGATTTGCATGCATTTCTTTGTCAAATAATATTTGTAGTTTTCCTCACCATGAAACAAAAATTCAGCACATAAAATTACAAAAAAATAACCCCCAGAAAATACAAAGGAAAATTATACTTTTATCACATTTTTCCTTCTAGTCTTTTTTTCTCAGTGACACATACATTTTTAAATCATACTTTATATTCCTTTGGGCATCTTGCTGTTATCTTAATGTGTCATTATACCTTATTAAGTATTTTTAAATCTTTTAAAATTTTTTATATAAATCTGCCACAATTTGTTTTATCTACTGTTGAAGGATAGTTAGTGTTTTCCCAGGTATTCTCTATTACAATCTCATGATTTTTAATTAAATTTTAATGTTACTGACATTTTATCACTAGTCATAATATTTTGTAGCTTTGTTGAGGTTTAATTGACAAATAATTTTTTTTTTTTTCGGTACTGGGATTGAACACAGGGGTGTTTAACCACTGAGACACATCCCCAGCCTTTTTGCCTATTGTTTATTTTGTGACAGGATCTCACTAAGTTGCTGAGGGCCTCACCAAGTTGCTAAGGCTGGCTTTGAACTTGTAATCCTTCTGCCTCAGCCTCCCAAGCAGCTCTACCCATTCTTTTTAAATGCTTACGTAACATTTCACTGTTTGGACTTACTGTCCTTTTTAGTTGGATCCCTATTGATTTTTAGTTAATCATTATTAAACCCAGCATTATAAGGAATATTTTTGATCATGTGTCTGTGAATAGCAATAGAATAATTTCTAGCAATGCCAAGCAAGTTTTAAATATCAGATACAAAGATGCCACACCAAGTTTCATATGCCTAAAACTAGATTCTTAAAACAAGTAGATATATACAGAGGGTCCTTGGCTTTTGATGGTTCTACTTTGGACTTTTCAATTTTGCAAGGGTACAAACACAATAGGCATGCAATAGAAATTACACTTTGAATTTTGATCTTTCCGCAGTCTGTCTCATGACCCAGGGCAGCAGCAGCATGCTATAGCTCCTGGTTAGCCAGAGGATCGCAAGGGGTAATGGCTGATATTCTTCAATGTGCTGTGTTGCCACCGTGTTTCTGAATACAAGTACTCAATAAATTACATAAAGTAGTTAGCAATTGATTCTAAAATAGACTTCTTGTTAAATGATTATGCCCAATTCCAGCCTAATGTTAGTGTTCTGAACATATTTAAGGTAGGCTTAAATAAGCTATGATGTTTGGTAGGTTAAGTTTGTCAAAATGCACTTGACTTCTGAAGTTTTCAACCTGTGATGGGGATGTAAGCCCACCCCAAGTCAAGGAGCATTTGTATTGTGTTTTGTGAAGGACATCTCACCTCCCACAAATATACCACAGAAGAATCATCAGAAGATCTTAACAATAAAGCACAGCTTCTGGAGTCCCACCACAGATTCTGGTTCTTTGAAGGGTTCTGGGAACCTCTATTTTAGGAAAACATTCAGGTGATATCCACATGCAGCCAGGTTTGAGAACCACTGCCATGGAGACCCATATTCCGTAAAGTTGAAAAACAGAAAATAGTCACTAGATGGCAACCTTATTCACTTTAAAAATATATATGTATGTATTTGGGGAAAAAAAAATGAGTGGTAAGAGACAATATTACTCTCATTCACAATTAAATTTGGAAATGATATTTCCCTACAGGAAGTTATTTTAAAAATATATAAGCAGATCTTTCTTCTATAAAACCTACCTTCCATTTACTTTTTTTTTTTAAAGAGTAACTTTTTAAAAGATTATTTTTATTTAGCTTTTAATTTTTTACAGACTGCATTTTGATTCATTGTACACAAATGGGGTACATAATTTCATTTCTATGGTTGTACACAATGCAGATTCATACCATTCGTGTAATCATACATGTACATAGGGCAATGATGTCAGACCTCATTCCATTTACTTTTAATTCTGTAATCAAAAACAAGAGCTCTTTTGTTGGAATAAAAATAAACCCCTGGAAACTTCCAATCCAGTTTTTGTTTGCACAAACTTCTCTTATAAAACTCTGATTTCCCTGTTGTCTAGATCATAGTTGGAATTTGTCTTAACTAAACATACATATTTTGTTACTAATGTTCGGAATGCAAAAGCCATAGATTAGCTGTGCTCAATTTTGTGAGACTAAACCTAAGTTAACACTTTGCCTTTCTTTTTCTAATTTACTCTAGAAAGATGCATAGAGTCTTGGAAGGGACCTTAGAAGTCATCTGGTCCCGTACTCACCTAAGGCAGGATCAGTAGTTTCACTCTTAAGGGTAATTTTGCCACTGCTTATATACACTCAAGGAAGCTTGCTTTATGACACTCTTGGTGCCAGGCAGACTGATTCTTTTTCCACATGATGTCTTTTGTGTTTTCTACCTTTCTCATCAAACTAAACAATGCTCTCTGTGCTTTCATGTGATTCATCCCCTCCGATTAGTTGGGCACAATATTTCACCTATTGCTGTAGCAGCTCAGCAACAGTGTGACCGTTGCCTCCTTTATTCTGGACACTCATTCTGCTAATATGGTCCAAGATGGTGTTCAAGTCCTTGATAGCTAGAAAATGTCTGTACTAGTATTTGGCCTGAAATTCAGACTGAATTCATATCAGTTTTCTTTGCTTCTTATTTAATTTTTAATTATATAAGTTCCAACCTCTGATAAAAAGGAACGTCATGACAAATCTGGTGTTGCATATGTTAACTGGCTTTATTTGCTATTTTAGAGTTAGGCTGCAGCAGTCTGGGAATGGTTCGAAATGGACTAAAATGGTTCAGAATGCTCCGCCTCACTACTTGTGCAAGTTACTTTTATAGCCAGAAGAAAGGAAGTGACATACAGAGAGCAAAAGGGAGGTACAGATAGCTCCATTGGACAACAGTTGGCATTTGCTGTATCAGAATTTTGAAGTTGGCTACTGGTGGTTGACCCAAGGTCAGGTCTTGTGATTATTATAAAAGTAGGTTACAGTCTGTTTACATGTCAAGTTGGGTTATAGTTCACTATTTGTTATGGTTTGGACGCGAGGTGTCCCCCAAACCTCAAGTGTGAGACAATGCAAGAAGGTTCAGTGGAGAAATGTTTGCGCTGTAAGAGTCTTAACCCAATCAGTGAATTAATCCCCCCATAGGGATTAACTGAGTGGTAACTGAAGTGGCAGGGTGTGGCTGGAGGAGATTGGAATTGGGATGTGATTTGGGGGTACATATTTTGTATCTGTAGAGTGGAGACTCTTTCTCTGCTTCCTGATCTCATGTAAGCTGCTTCCCTCTGTCACACTGTTCCACTATGATGTTCAGCCTCACCTTGATCCCCATGGAATAAACCTGCCTTCTAGGGACTACAATCTCTGAAACCGTTAGCCCCAAATAAACTTTTTCTCCTCTACAGTTGTCGCATGGTTTAGTTACAGCAATGAGAAGTGGGGTCATTGTTGTGACTAACCTGACCACATGGTTCAGAAGTTTTTGGAGTTTCCTGGAATTGGTGGAGGAATTTTGAGATCTTCCACATTACAAGCTGGAAATGCTTTAGATTGTTGTAAGCGGAGATTGATGGTCGATTCTGGTGGGAGCTCAGAAGACCAGAATGGCAATAGGGCCATGGTCAATAAAGACAGGGCTCAAGAGTGTTCAGAAAAGGAAGATTCTATTGGAATTTGGAGTACAGGCCATTCATGTTATATTTTGACTGAGAAGTTGCCTGCATTTTGTCCATGTCCTGAGACATTCTGTGAGGCTGATGGACTTCTTAATCTGGCTGAAGAAATGTCTAAGCAGCATAGCTCTGAGGCACTGGTATGGATTGCTGGTGGCTTTTAGCTAAGTTTATTGCAATAATCAGGAGCAGAAAGCAGAGCAGAAAGATTTGGAAAAAGTGAACTTGCAAGGCTGGAGTAAAGTTAAGGCTAGGGAAGTTGCAGGTTTTAAAGACATTACCACCAAAGACTTTGCCTAGAAATGATAAGAAAGATGAATTGAGGGCCTCTCAGGAGCTGGCAAGACCTCACCCATCTCAAGCTCAAGGAAATAAAGGTGAACATTCTTTGAGAAGAGACCAGTGGGGCACCCTTCTTGCACCATAAAGCCTAGGAAGTTTTTTCAATGTACTCAGCCACCCAGATGCTCAGAGGCTACTGTAGCAAGAGTCTTCAGAGCGTTGGCTACTCCTAGAGATGGCAGCAGACCTTGGCGTCAACCACGTGGTGCTGGTTCTGCAGGAATGCAGGATGCTGGAGTTAGGGGGTGATAGAGGCTTCCACCAAGATTTCAAAGGAAGGCCTTGGAGGCCAGGCAAGGTGCAACAGGGTGGGAGTCCCTGTGTGCAGCCCCTTGAAAGGCAAAGTGTGGAGATTTGAAGAGGAAGCCGAAGCTGCAGTGGAAACCCCCAAGATTAAGAAATGCCAGTAATGCAGGACATCGTCCTAGGAAAGCTTCAGGAATTGAGCAGAGACAAGCCAACAGGAAGACCACCTGGACTGCAACCAATAGGGCCACAGGGGTGGACCTACACATGCAATTTGGAGAGAACATCAAGATGCCAGGTGTCCCTGATGCCAGACATGGAGCTTCAGGACTTGTTTGCTCAGATGGTTTTCAGTCTTGCTTTGGTCCCATTCCTTCTTTCTATGCCCCTATCTTCGCAAATGTAAATGTTTACTCAGTACCTTTATATGTTGGATATTTGTAAATTGCTTTTGATTTTATAGGAGCTCACAATGCAAGTTTGCCTTGAGCCTCAAAGACTTTGAACTTGAACTTCGAGCAATCTCAGAATTGTTGAGACTATGGGGACTCTTGGAAATGGACTAAATGTATTTTGCATTGTTGGATGAGTGTAAGTTTGGGGGGGCCAGGGGCAGAATGTTATGGTTTGGATATGAGGTGCCCCCCATACCTCACATGTGAGACAATGCAAGAAGGTTAAGAGGAGAAATGTTTGCGTTGTAAGAGTCTTAAACTAATTAGGGATTTAATCCCCTGATAGGGATTAATTTAGTAGTAACTGAAGTGGTAGGGTGTGGCTGGAGGAGATTGGAATTGGGGCGTGACTTGGGGTAGATATTTTGTATCTGAGGAGCGTAGACTCTCTCTCTCTCTCTCTCTTTCTCTCTCTCTCTCTCTCTCTCTCTCTCTCTCTCTCTCTCTCTGTTTCCTGATCCATGTAAGCTGCTTCCCTCTACCACACTATTCCACCATGATGTTTAGTTTCACCTTGATCCCCATGGAATGGAACCTGCCTTCAAGGGACTGTGAGCCTTAAATAAACTTTTTCTCCTCTACAGGTGTGCTGGTGGGGTCGTTTCATCACAGCAGTGAAAAAACTGACTAAAACACTATGTATGGAGAAACCTGTAGGCCAAACTTAAAATGTGTACAGAGGCAACTCTAGGTCAAACACAATTCAATACCTCCTTTTGGTTTTGGGGGGTTTGTTTGCTTGCTCCACAAGGATCAATATTGGACCAGCTCTTTTATTTACATCATGATCCATCATTTATTTTTAAACCAAAATCAACTGGTACATTTTATGATGCTGTTTTACCCAGGTATTTCTGAATCTCAGTTTTATAATCCTATATATTTACTATTACTCCCTGTTTTGGAGATGTAAATATTTTCTGATTTTTGAGTGTTCACTTCAGCTATCAGTAGAGATATTGAGCAGGGCAGGAGCACAGTTAAGACTGGGTTCTGTGGCATATTGATATTGGCTCCCCTGTAGACAGATGCTGATCCATTAATCAACATTTTTTGGGGCTGTGGCTGCTCAGCTAATTATACATATTAGCTAACCTAGATTTTCCCACAAGGGAATATTGTCAAATATCAACATGCTGAATCTACAGTATTTTCTAAATCTGAAGACTAATAGTACTATTAAAAGATAAAATAGCAACAAAACAAAAAAAAACATTGTGAGAATGTGGATTTAAAAGAATTGATGACTTTTACTTTTGGGAAGGTAGAATAAAGATACCTTTTCCTATTTCCCACTAATTACAGCTGAAATTTCTGAATACATGTAAAGCATACCAAAGAAAACTCAGAAAGGTAAAGAAAATTCGACAGACATAGCCAGGGACCTTAAGACCCTAAGACTGACATATGGTAAATTCTCAGGGTTTTCTTTTTGCTTCATATGTCCCAGATTCAGAGCTAAAGAAACTGGTAAGTCAGAAATGCCAGAAAGTACAGACAAAAATAAGTAAACACAGCCCAGGAAAACTTTGCACACTGCAGCCAATGGAATAGGAAAGGGACAGCCCATCAAGACTGGAAACTTTTAGACGATAACTTCTCCACTCCAGGCAAACACCACAGAAAAAATCCTGTGGTCCCACTCATGCCAACCAAGACTGAGTGGGAGCCCAGACGTCCACCCCTCAGAGGCCATCTCAGGCACTTCAACCCACCACCAACCACCACCAACACCAATGTTGTGTCAGAGGAGGCTAAGAAAGGAACTGGGACTTCCATGCCAGCCAGTCTGTGAAGAGTTGGCCCTAGATATCAATGGGGACCAGGCAGGGACCTAGACTCCACTCCCATCTGGGCACCTCCCTCCTGGATGGGGTAGTGGGTCTACTACAGAACAAGGAGTTTTATCATTGTTACCTACACACGTGCCAGTGAAGACCATGTTGGGAGCGGGTGTTCCCAGCCCTGTCTGGAGTAATGAGGCTCCCACCTCACAGCTATGCACATGCTTGGATGTCAAGGGAGATCAAGAAGAAAACCTGGGCTTAAACCCCATAAGTATAGCGCCATAGAAAGTCATCTAAAACAGAAGTTAAATTAGGTCCAGAATCTCACAGCATAATATGAAAACATCCAGGACTCAATTGAAAATCACTCATCATATAAAGAAACAGATCTTAAATGGATTGGGAAAAAGATAATTGATAAGAGTTAACACTGAGATGGTAGAGAAGTTAAAATTATCTAACACATCATTGTCAGGCAGTCATCATAAGAATGCTTCAAGGAGAAATTTATGAACATACTTCACAGAAGGGAAAAATAGGAAGTCTCACTCTTACCCAAGGAAAAAGATATAACGAAGAACCAAGTAGAAATATTAAAACTGAAAATAGGATAACTGAAAGTTTTTAAAACTCAGTGAAGAGAAGAATAGAGGGAGCAGAGGAAAGGGTCAGAAAATTGAGAGAGAGAACTGCAGAAGTTATTCAATCTGAACAGAGAGGAAGTAGACTAGAAACAACAACAACAAAAAAATGAGCATCAGGGACCTGTGGGATCAAGAAGAAATCTAATATTTATGTCACTGGAGTTCCAGAAGGAGAGGAAAAACAGGATAGAGCTGGGAAAGTATTTGAAGAAAAAAAGCTGAAAATTTCATACAAATTTTGCAAAAGACAAAAACCTACAGATTCAAGCTAATCTAAAAAAATTGGTGTTAAGAATATAGAGAAAGGGGAAACTCTCATAAACTGTTGGTGGGAATGTATGCTAATACAACCGTTATAGAAAACAACATTGAAATTTCCCAAAAAATCTAAAGACAGAACTCCCGTATGATCCTGGAATCCCATTATTTGGTATATATACAAAGGAATTGAAATCAGTGTGTGGAAAATATACCTTGCTGCACTTGCATACTCACTGCAGAATTATTTGTAATAACAAAGATATAGAATCAACCAACTGAGGTGTCCATTGACAGATGAACAGAAAAAGAAAATGTGGTATATACACACAAAAGAATTTGATGAAGTCATAAAAAATGAAATCCTGTCATTTGCAGCAACATGGTTGGAACTGGAAGACAATATGCTAAATGAAATGTCAGGCTTAGAAAGACAAATACTGCACAATATCACTTATATGAAAATTAAAAAGTTGATCTCATAGAATACAGAATAGAATAGTGGTTCCCAGAGCCTGGGAAGGATGTGGGAGAACAGGGGTGGAGAAGGATGGTTAATGGGTACAATGGTGTAGTTGGTTAGGTGGAATCATTTCTTATGTTCTGTAGCAGAGTGAGGTTATCTATGGTTGACAAAAATTTATTGATTATTTCAAACGAGTAAGTAGAGATGGTTTTGAATGTTACCAATATAAGCAAATGGTTAATGTTTGAGATGATGTATATACTAATCACTCTGATCATTGTGTACATCTATTGAAATGTCAGATTGTACTCCACAAATAAGTATTATGTATAAACTTAAGATTTACATTTTTGAAGTCTACAGATTCAAAAGCTGAACAAACTACAGATGGGATAAACCTGAAGAAACCTCCAGAAAACTAGAAAGCTCGTGCAGGTTTCTCCTTTCCAAGTTAATAGAATAAGAGACTCTGATGCACTCAGTATCTGAATTCTTCTAGAGTAAAGTCATCTGATCTCCCAATTAGTGAAGGATTCTATTTCCTGACCCAATTAGAAGGTTAGCAGAAACTGTCATCAAAATTTTATTGCATTTGCTTAAGAGTGAAATTTTTCATGCAAAGTGCTTTTTGGAGAGAACAAAAGGACAGAGAGTGGGAATTTTATTGTGCTTAAAGGAACAGGATTTTGAAAGTTTTTGTGTTTGCTAGTAAATGCTTGAATATGAGATAGAATTCTACCCGACTATTTTTCACTCTTCTGCAGGGAGTTCCCAGTCATTCATAATTATTGGATATGAACAATACTTTCCAGAAGTACCTGATAATTGTGAGTACCTTAATCAACTTAAGTCATTCACAATGACATAGTACCTAGCATCCTCATTATAACAAGTAATTAAGTCATTAGGAAACATTTTATAGACTATACACTTAGACTATTTTAAATCAGTCTTCTTTATATAACGATAATTTATTATTAGCCAGAAAGGTCAAACCATGTTATTCAAATGTGCAGGGATAGGGTATCTACATCAAATACTGAGTAAGACTTATTTGAATAGAAATTATGGTAACGGCCTTGTACTCTTGAGTAGAGGCCCTCCTAGACTTGAAATAAGTATAATAAATGATAGGAAATAAAGGAATATTGGAAAAAATTGAAAACTAACATAGAGATGAGTCTCCAGGGAAATATATTTATAAATATCATCAAACCACCCTAAATCTTAGGGGATTAAAACAACAAGCAATTATTTTTTTAACTGATAGGCATTTGACTTGGCTACATGGTTCTTCCAGACTAGACTGCTCAGCTGACCTTTCCTCAGCTGTCCCAGGCATCTGTGTGTTGGGCTGGCAGACTGTCTGAGGACTGGATGGTCTAGCAACCTCCTTCCTGTGCCTGGTGTTTGGCAGGCTGTTGTCTCTGTGTCTTCCCTGTGACCTTTCCTCCTCCAGCAGGCTAGCTCAGGCTTTCTCATGACAGCCTGTGTAAGCACTTTCCAGTGCTCGGTTTGCCTCATAGCTGGTTGTCAGTGACTCATTAGCAAAAGCAGATCACAAAGTCAAGCTCTGAGATACACAACCACTTAAGTGACAATTATGTAACTAACAAAGGGTGTGGTTAGAGGAAAGGAAATACTGCAGCCATTTTCTTCTCACCCTTGAAAGAGTACACCAACTACGCATATTACATGAATTTATGTCAAGCTTTGTCTATTCTCTTACTGAATGATTTTTCTTGCAATAAGGAAAGGGCCTTTGTTAAAGTGCAGTGTGATCCTGCATGTAAATTACTTTTAAGTGCTTGATGATTCGAATTTGAAAGAGCTCAAAAAAGCGTGGTTGTAGGAATTTCATTTATTCATTCAAAAAATAAATATTAGAGCTAACAAGGAAAACAAGCATTAAGGATACAGCAATGAACAAAATAAGACAAAATTCCTGCCTTTAGGAATTTACATTTAGGGTGTATGCAGATAATAAATCAAATGGAATCAAATATATAATGTGATATATATATATATATGTGATATATATGTGTGTGTATACATATATTATATATGTGTATATATATATATATATATATATTAAGGAAAAAGCTAAGTTTGGAAAAACAAGAGCATGTAAGAAGGGCTAACATGTCATATAGGGAAATTCACAATGAAAAAGAGACTTTTGAGTAAAAATCTGAACAGAGTAGGAAAATAAGTCAAGATGACATCAGATGAAAAAAACATTCTGAGCAAAAGGAACAGCTAATGCAAAGATCCTGAGGTAGAAATGTGCCCAGGAGGAACATCAAGTATGACTTATGTGGTTGGGGAAAAGAGAGTAGTCAGAGTAGTAAGAAAGAGGTAAGAGACATAAATAAGTGGGGCCAGGGTAAGTGTTAAAGTGTAGGATTTTATAGGTCAGAGAAAATACTCTCATTTTTATCCACAGTGCTTTGAGCAGGGCAGTGCCACTATTTGACCTGTATTATTTAAAAGATCACTTGGCTATTGGGTGGATACTGTGCAAAGGCAGATGTGGTGAGAGAGGTAGGGAGGCTATTGTGACAATTTGGGAAAGAGGTGATGGGTTTGGAGGAGTTGAAGATTTAGAGCATTTAGATTCAGGATGTCTTTTAAAAACAAAGTGGGCAGAATGTGTTGGTGGATTGGATCTGGGTTGTGAGAAACAGAAGCTCAACAGTAACTCCTAGGTTTTGACTCAAGCAGCAGAAGGATGCCTGATGGACGGAGCTGAGCTTCTGAGATGAGGAATCCTGTGGGAAGGGCGGGACTGGAAGCAGCGAATATCGGAAGACACATCAAACTTGAACGGCCTATGCAAGAAAGGGGTCGATGCCTCCTACCTGTCTTCTTGCCCAATCCTGGGCACATTTGCCCAACTTCCAATGCCAGAAACTCCCATCTTTGCCTGAAAACTCTTTTTGACATGAGGATCAGCTTTACCAACAAATGTGACTGGAATTGCTGGGGAGTTAATGTCCTCTAGCATCAGTTGCCAACCAGTAACTGGCAGGATTTGGGGTATAAATACCTCAGTTCTTTTATCTGATGGTTAGAATAACTCCAAGGCTCATGTTTTATTCTGGTCTCCAGAACTTCCTCAGCATAGTTAGTTTGTCCATGGTAGTAGCTGGTTTGATACTAAATCCTTTGTCGAATTTCTTCACGTCTTTTTCTCGTTTTCCCATTTCCTTATCTTCATCTCCTTATCCTCCAAAACATAATGAAAACAACAACACAATCTACTAATACTTGAATCCTTTCTCAGGCTGCTTCTAGATAATACCAATTAGACACCCAAAAGACAATACCAGGGAAGGAGATGGAAGTTCAGTCTTTTGAATTTACGGAGCAATCAGGTTAGGGATATAAAAGTGGGAGTCATAACAATAAATGAGATTATCAAAGGAATGAGTGAAAAGAGAACTAGGATGAGTCAAAGGATGAGTTGGAACACTTTGTCACACTGAAGTTTAGAAGTCAGAGAAACCGCAAAAAAACACCATGAAGGAGTGACCAGTGAGGGAACTTAGGTAAATGAAAACACTATTTTCAGGAATTAAATGTATTGACTATTTTGAAACATCTCTTCTGGAGCTGAAGTTAACCCAGCTTGATAATGTTAATCATTAGAGTTTGCACATAGTTGAGCTAGATTATTGACTCCAAACAGGTCTATGAGAGATTTAATTATTTTTAAGATATAAAATCAGATCAATTAGCAAGACTTCTGCATTACCTAGGTTCTATAGATTTTGTTTTGGTAATTACAATTATATACTAACAAGATTGACTTTCCTTATACCATTATTTATGTTTCCAGTGAAATCTCTTTCAAGCAGTCATCTTGGAAAACTGTATGCTACATTTTTAGAAATCTTTTAGAAATGGCTTCACAATCTATGGCAACTTCATTTGACAGTTACTTCTATATTCTCTTAGGTAGTCTCAATTTTAGAATCACTAATGTCGACATTAATAATAAACGTCATTTCATAATTCTCATAAACTGACTCTTACAGAGCAGTCCCAAGAATGTTTACAATACATTATTATACAAATTTAATAGATGGTCACGACCATGTCAAAGGAGAAAACTCTCAAAAAGTCTTATGGCAATTAATTTTCTGAGTCAACTTGACAGAGATAAGGGATACCCAGATAGTTTGTAAACATTAATTCTGATTGGGTCTGTGAGGGTATTTCTGGGAGAGATTATAATTTGAATTAATAAGTAAAGTAAATAAAATTATTTTTACAAAGATGGATGGGTGTCAGTCATCTACAGACAAAAAGGGTCAAAATTGAACAAAAAGGAAAAGGAAGGACTAAAACGATCTCTCTGCTTGGATTAGAATACCTGTCTTCCCTGGGCCTGGACTTGAGGTTTCCTTGCTGTAAGGCTGTGGAACATACACAGCAACCTCACAGGCTCTCAGGCCAATTCTCCTGGTTGTCTAGCTCACAGGTAGCATATTGTGAGACTTCTCAATCTACATAATTATGTGAGTCAATTCCCATAATACATTTTATTTTATATATCTATATAGACCTATGGTTTATGTTTTTTTGGAGAACTATGACTAGTATAGGTATGCTGTTAACTAGTAGAATAAAAAACTATAAAGATCCACAAAGAGATAGAACAAGCTACATACTTAATGACACCCAGTACAAATAAAAATGCAAACATTTTTTTTTTCAAAAAGTGGGGAAGGTGCTCTTAAATACTAAAATATAAAGTTCTTTCCTTCTCATGCATATTGCTTCCTGTCAAGCACTTGTGTCAGTGTTCCATCTGATTCTACCTGTAAACCAAAAGTTCAAAGACAATAACTAAAAATTTTAAGCTGGCAAGAAAATAGCAATAAATGAACTGTGAGTCCTTTCTAGAATAGTGTTTTGTCTGATGGCACAGTTCATGGGCTCACAAATTTTAACAGGAACTTAGAGGTTGTTTTAGCTAAAAGCACTGACTCTTTACTGGGCTTGCTGATGTCAATGAGTAACTAAAAGTAGGGTGACACTTGGCATCTCCACTTCATTTTGTCTGTCTTCTTTATTATTTTGAACTTCAGGTCAGATTCCTGCTCAAGTCTGCAGCTAATCATTTAAAGAATATCTATCTAAAGAAGTTCCTTTTCCCCATTCAAGGTCAAAGGTATCAAATAAGAGTAATTAAGTTTTTTTTCAAGATTTCCAGGGACATTCAACTGCCAGATAGTACATTGTCCTGAGGGAGATTTCTTGGAGTAGTACCTAGAAGTATCCATTGCCCCAATCCTTCAGTCACCTTGGACTCCAAGTAATACGCAGAGACTTGCTGATAATTTGGCCCATGACAGGAACTGTATTTGTTCCCCCATAAACAGTAACAATCATTCCACGGGAACCAGACTGACCCCCCAATCTACAACTTCTCTGGAGCCACTTTATAGAACACAAACTAAGATTATGATCAACCAGACTACAGTTTGATGAACACTGCTTAATTATGCATACCTCTTGTCCCTTGCCCCAATTCTTTATCATTTAAACCTAACAGTCATGTCACTAGACCCAAAGACAGATCTATGACACTGGTCTCCTTGTCTTCCCAAGTATAGCTAAACTGATTAGAGTTCCTTTCCTGCCTTAATCCCTGCTCATCTATTTGAATGGCATCTTGGGATGGGTGGCACAGAGCCTAGTCCAATGGGACTTCCAGTTCTGGGGCCTTCTCTAGAAAACTCTAGTAACAAAGCCAGACATACAGAGCACACTGCTATAGACACAACCAGCTTCCACTAATGTATAGAAAAATTACAAAGTTTATCTTTACCACTCCTTTCTGCAACAGAAACTGTCCATGTTTTTAGAATTTGTTTCCTTTTGTATTAAAGAATATTTAGAAGATTCAGGATAACAGGAAGTGTGTACTCTTTAGAGGACAACAAAAGCAAAGAAGCACCTGAAGAGAGGCCTTTCCTGGCTGGCTTATGGAAGCAGGACACTAAGTCCAGGAAATGGTAGTTTATTTTACCTCAAGTTTCACCAAAACAATATTGTTCCTGTAGGTGGGTTTCAGTAAATACCCTAAAAGCCACTTTATACAAAAATTCATGGAAACATAGTGGGGCAAAACTAGTATCATCCGTACCCACTCTCTGTTTGTTTCACCTAATTTCCTTCACTTCCTGTGGCTACCATGTCTAATTCAACAGATGGTTACAAAAATACTGATTATTAGACAAAATTAGACAACTTGTGGCTAATTTATATTCTCAGCATGTTCTAGGTTTCTGCTAAAATACACATGGGTGATTTAAAGGAATATACTAGCTCTGAAACCAAGTTTCCTAAATTCCCAGAAACAGTTTCATGTAAGTGCTGTTTTGTCTTTTCAATGGTATTTTTCTCCCTAATAGGAAACCACTTAGTTCTTTTGTATCTTGTTAAAATGGGACTAATTTTATGCTGAAGGGAAGTTAACTGTCTAACAAAATGTGAGAAAAATATGTAGAGACTCTATGTAAACATCCCATTTTAAAAAATTCTGTCCATTTTAAATGCAACTTTTCAATGTTGATGTTGATGCACTTTCTTAACTCCCTATTGCATAGGATCATTGTAGTGCTGCTCTTATTGGTAGATGCCAATGGTAAGGGTATTAGAGAAGCTCTTTTGTTCCTCACCCATTAATGTCCACTTAGAATACATCATAAATTTTCATAAGTCATTCTGAAATACTTTCTGAAATTAAAATAATGCCAAAGTAAAATAAATTTTATTTTAATTGATATAAGCTGCTTAATAGCATTAAGAGGAAGTGGGGACCTGGGTGCAGTGGTGCATGCCTGTTATTGCACAGACTAGGAAAGCTGAGGCAGGAAGATCACAAGTTCAAAGTCAGCCTCAGCAACTTAACGAGCCCCTAAGCAACTCGGTGAGATCCTGTCTCTAAATAAAATACAAAAATAGGCTGGGGATGTGACTCAGTAGTTAGTTCTCCCTAAGTTTAATCCCCAGTACCTAAATAAATAAATAAATAGAATAAGTGAGGGGATATCCTGAAATCTATTTAGAATATCAGAGAGTCTTTTTACTTCCATACAATTCTCCTGCCATTACCCCAGTCATATTGATAGCATCTGAATTGAAGCATGCCAGCTATATTTCACTTCATAACTTAAGTTTAAGTGTAGAGAACAATATTTATTATGAGAGAAATTAGCAGTGATTGAAATGAAACTTATATAATACACTGAAGCTTTATAGTGACCCTGCGGAAGAAACTCTTAAACAAGTGAGTTGAACTTTCCATGAAGTTGCTCAGACAGAGGACAATAAAGAGCGCAAATTGGTGAAGGAAGAAATTAGAACAGTAAGAACTACATTTTCCCCAAAGTGAGCATGAGGTAGAAGGTTTTCCAGTCACAATGAAAATAGAATTTGCTGACAAGGTCATGATCACCTCAGACAACTCACTTCTGGGACAAAAAAAATTTACAGAAAGCATTGTTTATTTTTAACTACAAAATTTGGAATATTTCTAAAATACCCCTGGGAATTACCTCCTGGCTTAGACCATTATTCTACTCATTTGTTCTTGTATCCTTTTCTCCTTTACCAATGCTCAGATGGCAGCTTATGGATAGCAGGAAAGTACTCAATTGCATTTAAAATTTCTAATCATATTTTGGTCTTTTAATATATAAAGGATTTGGGTATTTATCATTGGTAAGTCATTCCTTATTAAATGAACTGGAATATTATTTGTGCTCTTAATGTAATTCAAAAGCCCCATGCCTTTATGACCTATGGTTTCTGGCATTATTTTTGAGAAATCTAATTGGGTATTTATACTGTAACCTATTTAACAAACAAACCTTATATTTAAGTAGGTATAGTAAACCTTTTCTAGCAATCAAGACTTTATTATAATATGCCACAAGATTTTGTGTAGATTGCTAACAATGGAGGATATTATTGTTATTTGAAGGAAGATCCTATTATTTCTTAACTAGTGCATGAAACAATGCACCTTGTTTCTTATGAAGGAACTCAATTTGCATCATGATTGTTACCTAATGCAAGTCTGCTCAAAGAGGGGACCCAATGAATCAAGGACAAGTCCTTGGGGCAAGGAAAATGACTTATTTGAAAAGCCAGCAAACTGAGAAGGTATTGAGTTAGCATCCTACAACACCCATCTTAACTCAGCTGAGTTCAAGCTCCTTTTGACTTTAGACAAGGAGTAAAGAAGGGGGTTTTAGTTTAAGACTACAGCCTTCTAGAAATCACTCTGGAGGTTACCTGGTGGTTGGTAACCTGTTGATTACCAGAATCACTAATGTACCCCATTAGAAGGAATAGCACTTCCTAAGACTAGGAAAATACTTTGGATGCCTAGTTGCTTTACTGACATTCTGACACTAGATCTTTGGGCTCCCTGGACTGGTGGCATTCCTATAGATGGCAGTTCAAAGTTGCACTGGACATGATCTCACCACTTTTTGAGGCAGCTCTGAAGAACTGAAACACACTGTATAGGCCAGTCAGTTTAAATGGCTTTTGGGATAATTAAATAAACTTAGCCCAAATAAATTTCAGGGTCTGTTCATGAGGCCCAGTCTCTCCGTGCTGCTTTCAAGGAAAAGAAATCGATTGTAGTGGTTTCTAAGGAATATGGGCCTAGGGACTTATATTATTGGAGGGGTAATAGAGAAGTTAGCATAGCTGCAATATTGTGGCATGTTACTGAAGATTGAGACAGCATGGATTACTCATCTGAATGAATTGGCTTTCTTCATGCCACCACTGAAGATCAGAAGTCAAAGTTAATGAAGTGTAAGTCTAATCTTCACTTGCTTCTTCTGATTGTGTCAATAGGAGTTCTAGTCAGAATTGATAATAATATATTTTTAAGATTCCCTTTCTTCATCTGTCTTGCATTCTGTGTCTCTCACCAAAGACTCCACAGGTCTTTCTTGCTACACTGCCTCATATATTTTTTCTGGAGCAAACTGACCTATTAGCTTCTTTCTGTCTCTCATTTTTTTCATACATAATAAATCTGACCTTTTTTTTTTTTCTCACCCAGATCATCTTATCAGGCTCCTCTCCTCCCAATTAACCTGTCTGTCTAGGTCAGTGTTTTTTTTTTTTTTTTTCTACTTTCTTTTTATTAGTGCTTTGCCTAAAGAGAATTATTAGATTTTAGATAATCCCCTTCCAGAGATATACCCTTTATTTGCTTATGTACTATGTGTGTATTGGTGCCTTATGCGCAAAAAGCATGAGATTTTTCTTTCCCAAGAACCAATCTTCCCTGCTCTGAGGGTGTTGCTAGGAACCCAGTTTAAAATGCCCCGTCTACCACATGGGCAGGATAAGCAGCGGGAAGCAGAAACTGAGGGCAAACAGTGCCAGCCCACAGCAAGTTCTTTTGCACCCCCTTTTGCCTGCTTTTGACCCAGGTGGGTGTACCTCGGTGACTAGCGTCAGCCCTAAGCAAATCTGTGCAATATGGCTCTCATTCTCATCCCCTCTCTCCCTCTTATTACTCCTGGACAATGAGTGCCCCTCCTCACTTCACCTGAAGTAAGGGCTCTTACTCCTGTACTGGGTAAATGTCTGTGAATTTGGCATCTGACCCCTAGCTGGCAAATATAACCAGTTATTTCAGGATTACTTCTTGTATGTGAAAGACCAATCCTAAAAAAATTGACAGCAACACTCCTCTGAGGACTATTTGCATTTAAAAGAACACTTCCTTTAAGAAAACAAAAAAAGTATCTTTCTCATAGGAGCTAAGTTTTGCTAGTAGTAGTTTAGGTACCAGGGGAGAGAGGGCAGGGAGGTGATCTGGAATAAAATTTTCTGTAAATATTTCCCAAATCACAAAAATAATGTTATTCCAGTGACACTTTGTATTTTCCTAAAGCCTAGCCCACTTCTCTTATCCTCATTGCTCTTCCTTCCTGTTCTTATAGACTAGAAACTTGAAGCAGGGACAAGGACCAAGAGCATCTTTAATATCTTTAGATCACCGCTGCATCTAGTATGATACTTTGCATGTAACTGCCACTCAATAAATCTAAGACGAATACCCAGCTCCAAGTATTCCTTATTTTCATAAACAATCCTACCTTACTTCTGGTCTTCAATCTGCATCCATCAATTGGAAAAATAAATTCTTGTGCAATCTTCTCCATGGTCCTAATTAAGATTTCAGGGGAGGTAGTACAGTAAGACTGTACTTTCTAAACTTTTCTTGCCTCTAACCCATAGTACATTGCATTTCACATTGTGACCCAGTTCTCTTACACACACAATAAGAAGTTTCACAAAAGCATATTATGGGCATGTAGGCTGCTAATTTCTATTTTATTTCATTTCTGAAAATTATAGTTGTGACCCACTAAACTGTTGTCATAGCCGATTAGTGGATTGTGACGTACAGTTTGCAGAACAAAGGGCAGAGTTTGAAAGTCATAGTCAGGCATGGATCCAAACCTGGCTGCTGAGCCCGAAGAACCACAGGACTTTGTACATGTGATTTAGCTTTTCTAGACATTGGTGCTCTTTTCTTTAAGAAAGAAATAATAATATTCCTCTTACCTAGAAAGATTCTTGTACAGGATTAGGTAAGTAAGGCATCCAAAACCTGCTTTTTGGCATATATAAATTCATGTGCTAGTTGTAGTTCAGGCACTGGGGAACTTATTTATTTTATTTAATTTTTGAATTCCTTATTATTATTTACTTTTTGAATTCCTTAAGAAAGTTGAAGAAAGAAGTAATGAGAACATAAAATATAAGACTTGTATTTAAATTATGAAGCACTATCTGCCTATAGTTCTTCTTGCAATAAGAAAATTATTGACATGATGTTGGGGTTGCTCATGAAGTTTTTCTTCTACAACATGTGACACCTGATCCAGCACTGAGACTCTAGGAAGTTCAGGCATTATTAATAGTTCTCATCGAGCTACTTTTTTTTTTCTAAAAATGTTTTATAGCATATAAAGGAGATGAATAAAATAAAATAAGTTGAGGAATAGAGAGAGGGGAAATTATTTGTGACTTTGCATTAGTATCTTTAACAATGGTCAAAATTTATCTTAGAAGATTTAGTTCTCATTACAGTAATAAGGAAATTTTCCCAAGTAGTAGCTTAAAATAAATATGAGAACCCAAAATCATAGAATCGTGGTGTTTTCCAAAGTGCCACTTAGAGCGAAATGTCTTATGAAAACAAGTACCCTTTACTTGTGTTGCCCTTATAACTCAGGAAGTGGTATCCAAACTGCTCTAGGAAAACAGTTAAGGAGAGTTTACTAGGAACACAAAACCTTATGTTACTATACAAGAGTACTTCATAAAGGAAGACTATGATATTTCATTATTCCAAAAAATACATTTTGATGAAAACACTTTAAATAAACAATGAGAAGAAGTCTGATGGTAACATAAAGCTGGGCTCTATAGTGCCAAAAAGAAGTAAAATCAATAATTATTCATTGAATACATAAACTAAAAGCAGTGGGAAATAAAGTTTCTCAAGAACTTAACATTTTTTTTGAGGAACCAAGACAAATATACACCACATGAACAAAATGAGTTAAATAAAAATTTGAGACAATGTGAGAGTAACACCAAGTAACTCCTGCGACTTGACCAACACATGACTAATAAATAGTTCAAGGGAAGTAGAGATTGCTAAGGGTGAAGGTGAGCAGAGAGAGCTTCTTAGAATTAAGTTCCTCCAGACTTGACATCACCTGCCCTCCACCGTGACCTGTGTGGACCAGTGCAGCCTGATCTAGCCAGGAGAAGCCACTACTGGGAGGAGTTAAAGGGTTACTGTGTACCTTACATTCACCATGAACTCAACCCTTCTCCGGACCTAGGACATAACAGGGCAATGAAGCCTAGGAAATTTCTGGTGATTTCTGTTGTTTACGAATTTCAGGAGAATTATATATTTTATAGTCTGAGGATGCCACTCTGGCACCCACTTAGGATCCACAGAATTCCCTCCCTTTTTAAATATAGTATTTGTGTATTTAGGATTTTGGGGTTAGACACGTGTTAAAAAGTGACACACATCTTTCCTGGTGGATAGTTGAAAACACCCAGTTATAATTATGCAAACACTAAAAAGATGTTACAAAGGAAGTAAGAGGTTTGCATATTAAAATGAACACTAGCATTACCAATGGTGTACAAAATGTAATTTAAATCTATTATGAGAAAAGAGTCAAGATTTATTCCAAATGTTTCTGCCAAATCTTGCCCTCACTTTATGCTAGAATTTTTAAAGAAAAGAAATGTCTTAAAGAATGATTTCTGTCCTTTATTTTAGGAAGACATTTTCTACTAATAATTGTCCCCTGGTAACTTCTGGGCCTTGACAAGAGTAATGAGGGGAATGAGATTAGTGATTTAGCTTTATTTTATTGATTTTTAAATTCATCTTCCTTTGTTTAAGGGAACTTCCTAAAGCTCCCACCCACAACAACCCACCAAAGAGGAAATGATTTAGGAAAATAACAAATCCAATGCAAGGGAGGATAATTTGCTATTAAATATAGTATTAGTGTATATCTAAAAATATTCTGGAACATCCTTAAAAACATTAATACCTAGACAAAAGCATCAGTTAACCATTAGTTGACCTTGGAGTAAATATAAAGCCTTTCAGTTCTCTTTAAATTTAGTTATTTCTTTGGAAACTCAGAGCAAAATCATAAAGGAGAAAGGACAACTCTTTGAAGCCTTAACAAAACACTTTTCTGTATGTACCTCATATGAGTCCACAGTGTAAGAAGAATTGACCAGGTGCTCTGGTTAACAAGTCCTGCATTCACAAAGCAGCTTCTCTAGAAAGCATCAGAACAGTGTTTCCCTAACAGAGAAGTATGCTACAAATTTCAAATCTAGAAAGATGGGTTGATCAAGAAAGTCAAAATGAAACAAAGTTGGAACATGGTGATAAATGGCTAGAACTCATCTTAGCCTATTAAACAACATATTCAGATTATACCTGTACCTCCAGGGCTTGCAAAGTCAATAGCAGAGGGAAGAATGAAGCCAACAAGGCTGCTTTCTTTACAGAATACAAACAGTGACCATGATCTCAAAACTTGGAGCAGCTAATATGTAGAAATGGACATTCTCCACTTGATCTAAAGGGTGCCTTCAGAAATTTTATATTCCAAATCTCACTAAGTGTTGTAGGCCATGATTGAAATTTTAACTTGGTCAATGTTGCTTGTAACATACAGAAATGGAGATAATTTAATACTTGAGTATCAGAGAGTCAAAGTCCTATAGAAAATTGAGAATGCTTATGACAGCTTCTAGTCTTACATGCTTTTAATCAGAAAGAAAGTACTAAGTTTACTGCTGGTTTATTTCAAAAGGTACATTATTTTGTCACTTGTTTGAAATCTAAAAATAGTCTGCTCCTTGAATGAATAAAATATTTTACTTAGATTTAATAGTGAAGGAACCCATAGAATTGATTTTATTTTTTTGTTTTATTTTTAAAAAACACCTCTACTTTTGCCAGTTACAAAATATGGAAAATTATAAGCAATAGTGTTAGTTGCACTAATCATAAGACTGATGCTTTTATTTTTCCCCTTCTCGTCACACTGCTTAGGCTTGTTGCCCTTTCCTTTGCTAAATATAGCTGGCTTCCTGCTATTTTCACAGCTGACTGGAGAATTTCATTAGGAAGGTAGAAAGCTAACACCATCACCCGATGAATAAAACGGTCAGCTGATATCTCTCCTTGCTCCAGTGGAAAAATTTACAACTGCAGGTGCTGAGGGACAGAACTGAGTTCATTAAAATAACCAATTAGTGTGATCCACAAGAGGCAAAAGCTTTCTTCTCACTGTTTTCTCTGACAGGCAGTTGCTGAAACTCTGTATGAAGGGGAAAAAAGGGATGTGGTCCCTTTTTGTTCAAACCTGACCTGAGGGTAATTTCACGTCTGCTGCCTTCTAAAGTGTGATTTGAGATCACTGTTTCCTGACTCTGCAGTTCACTGAATCTCTGATTCACTGATGATTCAAGCCTGTAGACTTTTTAAAGTCCTTTTTTGTTGCCTTCAAGATGAAGTCCATACTTTCAGATTAGACTTCAATGTCCAGATCTATCTTTCTAACCTTACATACATTTCTCCCTTACCTAAACCCTTCAATCCAACAAAAGTCTTCTTAAACTTTTGTCCAAGCAAAATTTCCCATCTTTGTCTAGAATGCCAATTTCGCTTTCCCACTTACCCCAACCTATCAAAGTGTAGCTCAAATCTCCCCACCTCATGGGTAAGCTCTTACCATTCTCCAGCAAGAATTAATTGATCCTCATATCACTAACGTTCTAATGTATCCTAACCCAGGGTTTGACCTCCTTTTCACTGAGGAGGATCATTGATCCAAGCAGATAAAGTTACTAATTGCTGCCTATTATCCTTGGTTAATGGCTTTTAGCACTGTTATGGGACTCTCCTTCATGATTTAACAATTGCCAACCTAAGATTCTGTATGTAAATTCATATCATCATACTAATATTGAATTTGTGTAAAATTCCTTTCCTCCATTTTATCTAACACAGTAGATTATTTTTATTTATTCCACTTTATTTTAAAAATAATATACTCTTCTTTGTAATTGTAGCATAATATACAGTGCATAGTAATAGAATTCCATTTCCTTCCTGGCTATGAAGCTGAATTCACAGACTGAGACCTCTCATTGATATGTAGATATTTACTTAATTTTTTGTAATGATTGAAAATAGCCTAACAGAAATAAAAAATATTTAATCAATCTTCTGCTAAAGAAAATTGAGATTTTGTCAAGTTTTAAAAATTATACATACTACTGAATGAACATTTTGTTTGTGTTTTCTTGGAAATTTTAGAAATACATCAATAGGATAAGTGTCCTAGAAGTGGAATTTCTAATGCTTGGGGATTTCTGTATTTTTAATTTCAAGAGATCTTGCCAAATTATTCTTTTCTTTTTTGGTACCAGGGATTGAACCCAGGAACCCTTAAGTACTGAGGCATATCGCTAGCCCATTTTTATATTTTATTTAGGGTCTTACTGAGTTGCTTAGGGTCTTGCTAAGCAAGGGTTTGAACTCATGATCTTCTTGCCTCAGCCTCCAGAGTGGCTGGGATTGATTACAGGCATGTGCCACTGCACCTGCCTAAATTATTCTTTTTTTGAATATACCAACTATTTTTTCCACCAAGGCCTATTAAATTGTTGGGGTGCTATTTTGGAAACATTCTTTGTATGAGAATGGGCTACCAAAGGTGGGTAGAAGGAAGGATAAACTGAAGAAAGAGATAAACATATTGGACAGAGTGCAATTTATTAGGGACTTAGGGACAAAAGTATGTTTTGAGTGGAAGCAAGGCAGAGAGATCCCCCCATGCAGAGGCAGTAGGCTTATAAGCTAAACTTTACAGAAGTGGGCCATGTTCAGTTGAAATCTACCTGGGCTTTCTCAAAAACTATAAACATGTGAAATGTCAGTCAAGAAGCAGTGCCAGCACCTGTGGCTGGCAAAAAACACTTCACTATCTTAATGACAATGTTTATCCTAAAAGTTTATGAATGTGTACTAGGGACACCGCAAGATGGTGGTTATTCAATTCAAAGTGGATCAAGAAGCTAAACATTAGATCGGAGACCCTGTACCTACTCAAAGAAAAAGTAGGCCCAAATCTCCATCATGTAGGCTTAGGAACCCAATTCCTCAACAAGATTCGGAAAACAAAAGAAGTAAAATCAAGAACCAATAAATGGGATTGAATCAAACTAAAAAACTTCTCCTCAGCAAAGGAAATAAGAACGTGAAGAGAGAGCCCACAGAAAGGGAGAAAATCTTTGTCACCTGTACCTCAGATAGAGCCAGGATATATAAAGAACTCAAAAAACTTAACACCAAAAAACCAAATAACCCAATCAATAAATGGACTAAGGAATTGAACAGACACTTCACAGAAGAGGAAATACAAATGGTCAACAAATATATGAAAAACATTCAACATCTCTAGCAATTAGAGAAATGCAAATTAAAACTGCACTGAGAATGGCATTCAGAATGGCAATTATCAAGAATATAAGTAACAATAAATGTTGGCGATGATGTGGGGAAAAAGATACATGCATACATCGTCAGTGGGACTGTAAATTGGTGCGACCACTCTGGAAAGCAGTATGGAGATTCCTCAGAAAACTTGAAATGGAACCACCATTTGACCCAGTTATTACATTCCTTGGCATATACCCCAAAGACTTAAAATCAGCATACTATAGTGACACAGTCACATGACTGTTCATAGCAGCTCAATTCACAATAACTAAGCTATGGAACCAAGCTAGGTGCCCTTCAATAGATGAATGAATAAAGAAAATGTGGTACATATACACAATGGAATATTACTGATCTATAAAAAAGAATGAAATTATGGCATTTGCCAGTAAATGAATGGAACTGAAGACTATTGTGCTAAGTGAACTAAGTCAATCCCAAAAAATCAAAGGCTGAATGTTCTCTCTAATATGTGGTTGCTGACTCACAAATGGTGGTGGGGAGAGGGGAGAGGAGTGGAAGTTCGCTGAATTGGACAGGAGGGAATGGGGATAAGGGAGGGGGATGGGAATGGGAAAGACAGTAGAATGATTGGACATAACTTTCCTATGTTCATATATGAATACATGACCAGTGAAACTTTCATCATGTACAACCACAAGAAAGGGAAGTTATACTCCATGTGTGTAATAATATGTCAAAGTACACTCTACTGCCATGCATAATTAAAAACAACAACAACAACAACAAAAAGATTGTGATTATGACCAACATGGTTGTAGGGATGTCAAACTGAATCCGGACAGGTGCTTACTAGTTGAATTGATTAATTCATGAATGCTTCTCATGAATTAAAAATATTAATGTACTCTACTATTTAGAGGAAATGCACTGCTTTATTTCTTATATTCCAGAAATATGTCATTAATTCTAAACTCATGTAGAAGTGTCAAGAAAATTATAGGTAAAAATTTATAAGTATTAATTCAAAGTTGTACACAAAAGTCTGTGAGAACTGGAAAACTCCTTAGTGATGAAGGTAATATGAATAGGACCTTGATTCTTAATAGATAAGGAGGAACAGAGGGCAAGTCATTCTGTTCTCAAAGGAAGATTAAAAGTCAATGAAAGAAATATAATATCATCATTCTGCAACCCTAATTAATTAATAGATCTAGATGACCCTCATTAAACCTGTTCAACTCACAAAAGAGAACCAGCCAGACATCATGTACTCTATATGAAAGTACACAAAATCACCTATTAAATAGTTTTGCCCAAACAGTAATGTCTGAATGTTTAGCTCTAACTACCAACTCACAGGAAATATAGAAACCTATTAGACAAATTGTTTAGATGAAGTCAGCAAAATCAAACAATTCATTTTGTTTGACAACCTACAAAGAAGGAGAGAGGAAAGAGAAACCTATGGATTAAAAGAGATTTACAGATATGCATGGATAGTATTTGGATCCTAATTCAAATAAACAAAAAAAAAGATAATTGATAAAAGTATTGACTGGGTTACTCATGAAATTAAATTACTTTTAGCTATGACAATAATATTGTAGTTTTTATCATGTAGAAATTACAAGGGAAATATTTATAAATATATAAATTGAAATGTAAATTTAGAAATATATACAGACTGCCTAGGATATGTTTTAATAACCCTGGGAGAAGTAGGAGCTCAGGAAGACTCAAGTACTGGAGAAACAAGATAGGGTAAAAGTTGTTAATTGTTGAAACTGGTGAAGAGGTGCATGAAAGTTCATTTTACTATACTCTGTATTTTCTTTATGTTTGAAATCTCCACAATCAAGCATTTTAAAACAGAAAAAAAATTGCTTTAAAATTGTTGTGGACTAGTCTTAACTGCTAAGATCAATTTGAAAAGGACAAATTTAGAAATTTGTATGCTTCTACACAATGGCCACAAGTTCACTAAATGACTGAAGGCTTGCTTCCAAGCCCCCTACCAATGATTTTAGGCAACAGCCAGAACAGAAGCCACATGGTATGGAAAACATACTTATAAGTGGGTTCATAAGCCAAATGAAACCTTTAATTAACTGAAAGGAACTGACAGTCCTCTTCAGCTTTTTAAAATGTTTCTGAACTCAGAAAGGGGCACATATAGAGCTCCAACACAAACATGTAATCTTTGACCCAAACAAATGGATGCTTTTGTGGACAGTCGCAATGCAGAATTTGTCATCTTCTTCACATGGAATTTGCTCTGGTTGCACCATCTTACCACATCCTTTCCTAGGGGATCCTCTTTTCCCCATCCACTTTATGCATGCTGTGTCCCCTCCAAATTGTACCAAAGGAAAGAAAACATTATTTTCCTTGCTTAACTTTTCAAGCATATCACTGCAATATATTATTTTTTAAATACACAAGTCATTGCTTTACTTCTGACCAGTTGTGTTTGTTAATCAGGTCTTTTGTGCAGTCAAATCCCAAATTGAATAGTTTTTTTAGAGGTGTTTAAAGTAGACCTCTCTACAAGGTTACTATAGCTTTCATTGATTCTTTCATTTTTAATTGAAACCACTATGTAATCTTCAAATAATGCCTTTAATCTCCATTCAATCATTATATTACTCCCTTAGTACCTCCATTTCATTAAGTATATATAGAGTTGGTTAAGTATTTTAATTGGAGCCCAGAATGTGAATAATGTATATAATGTGTATTGTTTATAAATCTGTGACACCTATTAAGATATTCCAAATATAGGGGTAGGGTCATGGAATGTAATCAGGAATGGGACACTCTGATCTAATGAAAAAGTTTTGGTTTAAAGTCTTTATTTTCTTTCATGCATTTAATTAATTTATTTAAATTATTATTATGAATGCATTTTATTGTACAACAATGGATTTCAGTGTGAAATTTCCATACATGTATATATAAATTGTGCTTTGATCATGTCCACCCTCCCTTCTGTCCTCTCTTGCCTTCCCATCTCTCCCTGGTCTACTGTCCTCTTCCCCTTCCCTAATAGCCCCTCTCCTACTTTCAGGTCATATATATATATAATCTGAAAGTATACATGTATATATAAAGGTCATATATATATATGACAAATTGCATGTAATTTTTGTATTGCTATCATCAGGCAGTGGGGAAAGTCTTCACTCTCCACTAGGAGAGTGTAATTTTTTAGTTTCTTTAATGTATTTTAATGTATGCTTCTACCTTACTGGTGAGTGGAGGAAAATGATTAATTCAACCTTGACGCCAAATATTTAAAAACTAACATGGTTATTGCTATTACTTGTGTACCATATGCCCACTTCTCTAATATAATAAACCTATCATTTTTTTTCCTGTACAAGAATGTACAGGAACGCATTTTGAACTTGTAAATATCCATCTCAATCACTTTGGAAATACTTTGGGTTAAGAGAAAACAAAAACAAAATGAATAATGAATGGGGTGGATTATGTATGATCATTTTTATGGAACTTTTATTTTAAAAAGGAATACACAAGATTCTTGCTTCTGGGAAGATGATATCAATGTATTTTTTCCCTTATCTCTCCTAGAGAAACACTAAGTAATTTGGGTATCATATGTACCACAATATAAGCATATTGAAAGGTAGAGCAAATTATTTACATTAGAGAACTTGGGACCTGAGTTTCATTGGTTCTTTTTGTATCATATATAACACACTTAGATGAAAAGAAATAATAAAATTCAACTGGAGCAGAATAATAAGTCCCGACCAAAGCCTCTTTAACCAAGGATGAAGAAAGGAGGCTTGTCCTTTCTGTCTAGCAGAATAGAGAACTTTTACACAGTAGCCACTGTACTCCAACCAAACATTACAGAAAAACCCAAACCTACTAACACCAGCAAAGACTGAGTGTAAAGCCTTGACTTCCACCCTTAAGTGAAGCTATGAAAAGACACAACAGTCCTTCCACCATGGTGGTGTCAGAGAAGGCCAAAGGGATTCAGGACTTTCATGTCCATCAGCCTGTGAAGAGCTTCTTACATACTTTTTTCTCATGCCATCAATGGATACTGTGGGGGATGCTGACCTTGGACTTCTACCCCCACCCAGCAGAAATGACACTTCTTTCCTTCCTTGCTAAGTTGCTGCACAGAGGCCTAGTGGAGAGTGAAGACTTTCCCCACTGCCTGATGATAGCATGATGTTGGGGGACCACACAGAAAGCCAGAATCACCCAGAAGTATGACAATTTCATGGTCTTCTTATTTTTGTTTCATATATAATGTGCAATGGAGGCCAAGTGGGGAATATGAACTTTTACCTCCACATGGCAGCAAAGGACAGATATTTCCTGGGTGTGGGAGGAACAAATTAACTGACAAAAATTACAATTTAAAATGAAAGTTGGAAAAGGACCAAGTATCTTATAACATAATATGAAAAATTTGTTTTCAATTAAAAAATCACTATCCCCAAAAACAGGAAGATCATAAACTGAAAGTAAAAGGACAATCAATGGATGCCAACAGCAAGATGATAGAGATGTTAGAATCATCTCACAAAGAATTTAAAGCAGCCATGATAAAAATTCTTCAACTAGCAATTACCAACACATTTGAAACAAATGAAGAAATAGCAAACTTCAGCAAAGAAACAAAGATATAAAGGAAAAATCCAATGAAATTATGGAACTGAAAAATACAATAACATAAAATTCTCATAAACATGTTCAACAACAGAATGGAAGAGACAGAAAAGAATCAGTGAACTAGAAATTATTACAAATTACTTATTGTAAATAAGAGAAAGAAAATAGAAAATAATAAATAAACTTAAGGGAACAGTGGGACTATAACAAATATCTAATATCTGTTCCATTATAGTTTCAGAAAGAGAGGAGAGACAGAGCTGAAAAATCACATGAGGAAATAATGGCTGAAAAATCCCCCAATTTTTCAAAAGACATAAACCTATAGATTCCAGAAGCCAATAGAACTTGATACATTTCATTAACACTATAGTAATGTATTAAGAAGTAATATACATACTTTAATAAAACCCATAAAGCATAGAGCAAATTTATAAAGGTTATATATGGTATTCATGTGTTTAAATATATAAACATAAGTGCATTTATGCATATGTATACACACATATATGTGTGTGGTTCTGGAAAAGTCTAAGAAATATTCTCTTCATATGTGTACATATTTGAATAACAAAATAATAAGGAGGAAGTTATAAAAATTGATATCAAATTTGATTAATTTGACATTCATTAGAAAAATAACTAACATTTTCTAGAAATTTTGTTTCATTTGATAAAGGCAACTTAAGAAATAATCATTATTTTATTTATCTTACCAATGAGAAAACCAAGACTGAAAAAAGTATGGTTTTACGTGTGGTTAAAAAGTAGGAATCAGAGATACAATTATATCTCAGCTTTTTCATATCTAAGCCCTTGTTTTTCTCCATACACTAAACCATATTATCCAGACAAATAATAATATTTTATAGGTTTAAAGTTATTTAAAATTTTCAAATGATTTCTGCTTATATCCAGTCCTCAAAGTATTCCATGAATTTGAAAGATTAGACATTATTCTCTCTACTTTATGAATGGAACTGAATTAGTAAAAGTTAATGACTAATCAAAGGTCAGCTGGTGAATCAGGGTGGAAATAAGGGTCAAAAACCAAATCCTCAATTTCCTGGGCTGGCACTATTTTCATAATATCACATTCCTTTTAATGAAGCTATAAAGTAACAAAGCCATTACATCCCTAGGAACTGTCAAAGGAAAATCTCAGCAGTCTCAGGAAGTGACCTTGGACAAGGGAGAGGGGTATGTCACTGTTGTGACTCAGAACTGACTGGAGCCCAGGAGGACAGGGAAGCCCATCATTCAGGTAAGTCTTAAGCCACATCCTTGACTATTTATGTGAACATTCAAAAGAGTTTCCCTAGTGGTGTCCACAAGAATTTTTCTTTGACCTGAACTTGTCATTTTTGGTTAAAGCAAAATATTTTCCTGAGAATTTTAATTAGATACCCTTGACTTGACTTCTCGACCTGCAAGTGTTTCTCAGTCCTATACATTTTTAGATGTTTCCCTTTGACATATAAGAGGCAATATTTTTAGGATATGAAAGTATAAGTCAGGTAATAACTTGTGTGAGGTAGGTGCCATATCACTCCTCAGTTAACTGAGACATAGAGAAGCTGGGTAAATTGCCCAAAGTCAGTCTGCAAGAAGGAAAACTAAGGTTTAACTCCAAATTTTAACTCCACTGTGTATGCATTTATTCATTCACCCAGCAGTTATATTCTTAGTGAAAGGGTAAATAATTAGTGACCCCTATCAGATGAAACCATGAGTATTACTAATTGAAGGGTTATGGAAAATAATATTCCTACAAGACAGCTCCCCCAGAAAAATGGAGGAACAGTGTGGCTTGGGAGAAGGGAGGGGAAACTAGCCAGGCATTAACCTCCCAGTAAATCCTTTCCTAATAACAATAGGCCCTGAAGGAAAGGGGTGGATACTGAATGCTGGGTTCTGGACTTTGATGTTTCCCCATTGAAAAACTAGTCCTAAATGGAGGCACAGCAAATATCAAAACTCTGGGAAACAATAGATCGTGTTTGAGTACTCATCCCTCTGGATCTGGACGCTTATCTCCCCAGATAACAATGAGTTTCAACATTTTTACAACTACCTTCTTAAGTTAAAGTTTTAACCCACACAACTAGCCCCTGATTGTCCAAACTGCAGGACTGCAGTCTCCAATGAAACTACAAAACCCAGACTACTTCTGTAACCCATGGGCCGTCTCCATATCCAGAAAATGAGCCCTCCCATGGCTAATTGATTGTAGAATAAAGGAAAGCTTGCTTCCAGTCTCCTGCTTCCATCACTTGTGGGTCATGAGCTGACACTCACATTTATAATCATAGTTAATATCGATTGAGTGCATGTTGTATGTCAAACACTGAGTTAAGATTTACACCAATTATTCCATTAAATCATTGGGAGCAATTATGTGAGGCAGATATTAGACTTTTAGTCTATTAACAAATAAAATTGATTAAATAGCTTGTTCAACATCACAAATAACTGGTTTTACTTCAGGAAATCTAATTGCAGTACTATCAATTTTTTAAGTAATATTTTAAAGGTCGGTGGTTTGTCAATAGATGAAAACTTAACAATTTGAAAACCACTCAAACGTTTGTTTTAAGAGCATAATGTTCTAACTAATTAAGTGAACTACTGCTTGACAATTCCAAGAGAAAAAATTAATGGCAATCTTTTGTAAAACGTTTCAATCAAAATTTCAGTGTTTTTGATGTGGTAGAGGTTTAAGATTTCTAAAACACTCACTGACAGAAGGTTCAAAATGGTAGATTAGAGGAAGGCTGTATTTCAGTTGCTCTGTGGCTCAGGATTCAAGCAGCAGGTGTTCTTCTTAGGGAGTAGGTGAAAGAAATGAAATTCCATATTGGACAGTGGGTCTCTTAGAGAATTAGATATTTGGGCACAATGAACTAAGGACAAGAAAGAATAGGTTGGAACCAAGCCAGTTGCAGCGGCAGCAGCAATACTGGTTCACTGCAGAGGGGATGGATAACACAAACAGAGAAGGGAACAATGGAAAAGTTTGACATGGAAAAACAATTTTGGCATGTAAAACAGAAAAACAGCATCAACTTAGCTAATCCAGAGCCTGCACCGAGAACTGGTGTTTGAAAAGTGCTCTTTGTTTCTCCACTGGCAAGTGACGAACTGAGGGAGGGAGCCACCTTGAGGTTGCTACACTGGAGCTTGCTATTGCAGGAGCATGGGTGATCATAGCAAATACTGCCATATTGTTCCACCAGGCACGTACCAGAGTGTGCCTACCAGAATGTGATTGAAACAGGCATAGAGAACATAGTACTCAAGAGGATTCAAATCAGAAATATGGAGGGGAGTAAAATTTGCTTTCCTTTTGAGTCTGGTGGCTCACATGATCAGCTGAAGAGGTTCAGATATGGAATAGGCAGGCACGACTGCACTCAGGGACTGAGCCTGGAAAGGACAGATTGTGGGTGGTGCAGATGTTAGAGACCTCCAGAGGGTTGGCTCCCCTGTCCTATGAGTAGAAATCTTGGGAGGTTCCTGAGATTCAGACTCCTAGTAGAGATCTGCATCTGCCTGGCCATAGGGGTGTCTTTTTAAAAATTTATTTATTTTGATTCTTTGTACACAAATGGGGTACAACTGATGTTTCTCTGGTTGTACACGAAGTACAGTTGCACCATTTGTGTAATCATACATGTACATATGGTAATGATGTTTGTCTCATTCTGTTATTTTCCCTTCTCCCCACCCTTTCCCCACCTCTCTTTTTCCTCTATACAATCCATCTTTCCTCCACTCTTGCTTCCCTCCCACCCCCATTATGTGTCATCATTCACTTATCAGAGAGATCATTCGGCCTTTGGTTTTTGGGGATTGGCTTATCTCACTTAGCATGATATTCTCCAACTGCATCCATTTCCCTGCAAATGCCATAATTTTATTCTTCTTTATGACTGAGTAGTATTCCATTGTGTATATATACCACACTTTCTTTATCCATTCATCAATCGAAGGGCATCTAGGTTGGTTTCACAATCTAGCTATTGTTAATTGAGCTGCTATGAACATTGATGTGACTGCATCACTGTAGTATGCTGATTTTAAGTCCTTTGGGTATAGGCCAAGGAATGGGATAGCATACTTGGGAATCAATCTAATAAAAAGGTGAAAGACCTCTATAATGAGAACTACAAAACACTAAAGAAAGAAATTAAAGAAAACCTTAGAAGATGGAAAGATCTCCCATGTTCTTGGATAGGCAGAATTAATATTGTCAAAATGGCCATACTACCAAAAGCGCTATACAAATTCAATGCAATTACAATTAAAATTCCAATGATGTACCTCATAGAAATAGAGCAAGCAATCATGAAATTCATTTGAAAGAATAAGAGATCCAGAATAGCTAAAGCAATCCTTAGTAGGAAGAGTGAAACAGGGGGTATCACAATACCAGATCTTCAACTATACTACAGAGCAATAGTAACAAAATGTGACATAGGGGTGTCTTGATCTAATATCTCAGAGCAAACACCACCCACTAAAGTTCCAAAGCTCTGATTAGAGCTAAGCTCTAGTCACTGATGACAACATTCCCACATACAACTCTGCAACTGGCCCACCCTTGGAGTGCATTGATCTGGTCTGTGTGGGAAAAACTCCAATCAGCAATACTTCCCATTTGATCCTATCTTACGCTGGTGAGAAGGGAAGCTAAGAGTTATTTCAATCAGTTTCAATTTAAGCCCTTCAACTGGCAGCTCAATAAGCAAAACAAAAGAGAAAGAATTAAAAATCCTCACTTGTTAGTTGACACCTGCTGTTTACTCTAAGGCCAGATCACATTCATGGCTATTCGTTGTTCTTGATATTGTCAACTTCTGCCCCATCATTCCTGTTTTAGTGATAATTGTTATTCTAGATGACATAGTAGTAACTAGGCATTTATTTTAATGCTATATGCTATTTGCCCTGATTGTTGCTATTGTTTGTTTCCACCTTTTCTGTGAGTTTCTGGGAATCTATGGGACATTACAATCTCATAGGATGGAGACTCTACTGTTAAGCTAAACACAAACAAGAGAGAGAACACACCAATTAACCATGCTCAAACTTTAATAATACTTCAATACAAATAGTAGAAGCAACACAAACCTCAAAATAAAGACCAGAATTTAAGTAGGAATGGCTGGAGGGGGCCCTCAGATATCACTCACGGACATCATTTCTACATCAAAAACAGAATTAACACAAATAGTGTGGATACACATATGAGGGGGTCTCAATCTAGGTCACTGCCATACACCTTTAGAATATACAGTGTTTTTGAGTGAAGAAGATCAATCACAGAGTATAACTCACAACCCTGATCTATACAACACACTAGCAAGATCTACATGGAAAGTGGCATTCCCACCCTTTCACACAATTTACACTGTATCAAAATACATTAACCATTGACACAAAACTAGCAGGTAAACTATACTAAAAGACCCATTTGGAAATATATTAAAAAATTTGCAACAACACAATATATCAGAACAAACTAGAAAGAGCAGGTTGAACTCTAAAAAGACCCATAAATAATAGTAGAAAAGAAATCCATTCCAACAGATACATAAAACCAAACACAAGAATACAAGAAATATGAAAAAACAAGGTAACATGATACATCCTAAAGTTCATAATTCACCAGCAACTGAATCCAAAGATATTGAAGTGCATGAAATACTAGATAAAGAACTCAAAGGAATGAGTATAAAAATACTCAATGATTGCTAAGAGAATACAGAAAAACAAATGTATGAATGAAGTATGAAATATGAATAAGAAATTAAATGAAGAGATAAAGATATTGAAAAAGAACCAAAAATAAATCTTGGAAATAAAGACATAATATAGCAAATAAAATGTTCAGTTAAAGTTTCTCCAATAGATTAGACCATGCTGAAGACAGAATCTCAAAACTGGACGTCAAACTGGTTGACCTTGAACATTCAGACAGTAATAAAATGAAAAAGAAAAGAAAAAAGAAAAAAAAAAGGAAAAGAAGTAACCATGACCAAAAGATACAATAACTCTGGGGCAACATTAAGAGACCAAATTTAAGAATCATTGAAGTTAAGAAGAGTTAAGAGATGAGGGAAAACAAATGAATAACTCCTCCAGGGAAATAATAATAGAAAATTTTCCAAAACATGAGAATGCTATCATAATTTATATACAAGAGGCATTCAGAACCCCAGATAGACAGGATAAAAAAAGAACCTCTCCACAACACATTACAATTAAAATGCCTAATATGAAGAACAAGTTGGAATTTTAAAATCCTCCAGAAAAATAAAAGTTGGATCACATTTAGAAGCAAGACAATAAGAATTACTTCTGATTACTCAACACAAACTCTACAATCCAGGAGAGCTTGAAATGATGTGTTGCAAGTCACAAAAGAAAAGATCTGTCATCCAAGATTGCTATAACCAGCAAAACTATCAGTTAGAATTGCCAAATAAATAAAAATCTTCTAAGACAAGCAGAAACTAAAAGAATTCATGACTACTAAGTCAACAGCACAGGCAATTCTTAAGGAAATGTTACCTACATAGGAAATAAAAGAATAAACCCCAGAACTCACAAATGGACAAATCTTATTTGAAGAATAACAAAAAAATGAGAATCAATAAAAATTAAACATTAAAAATTAAAATGGCAGGAATTAATAAATATCTCTTTATGATAACACTGAATGTAAATGGTTTCAACTGTCCAATTAAAATACACAGTCTGGCAGAATGGATTAAAAGAAGAGGACTCAATTACATGTTGTTTGGGAGATACTCACCTTATAGGCAAAGACAGATACTGGTTGAAAGTCAAAGGATGGACAAAGGATGGAACTGAAAACAGGCAGGAATAGCTACTCTCATGTCTGACAAAGTAGACTTCAAGTTAAAATGAATCAGAAGAGACAGAGAAGTTCAATTCAAGATGAACAATCTAACAAGAAGATATAAAAATAGTTACTATTTTTGCCCTAAACATTTTTGCAGTTAAATACCTAAAACCGTCACTACTTGAATTAAAGACTCAGGTAGACCCCAGTAAAACATTTATGGGTGATTTCAAAATACCTCTATGGACAATAGAAAGGCCATTAAGACATCAACTCAGCACTTCTCAGATCTAAAAAGTTTTAAAAATTGTATAGACTTAGTGGATATCTATAGAATATTTCATTCAACAACAACTGAATGTACTTTCTTCTTAGTTGCTAATGGAACCTACTATAAAATAGATGATACTGGAGGTCACAAACAACTCTTAGAAAATACCCAAAAAGTTGGTATAATTCCTTGCACCACATCTGATCATAATTTAATGAAATTAGAAATTAATGCAAAAAAATTGAAAACCTACAGAAAGTATATAAACACAGGGAGATTGAACAGAACACTTTTGAATGATGAATGGGTGACAGAACAAATCATTGGAGAAATTAAAAATTTTAGAATCAAGTGAGAATTTAGGGATACAATACACCAGAACCTCTGGAACACTATGAAGGAATTTCTAAGAGAAAGAATTATAGCTATGAGTACATGCATAAGAAAATAACAAAGATCCCAAAAAAACAACCTTATGGTGCATCTCAAGGCCCTTGAAAAAGAAAAAAGAAAAAAACTAATTCCAAAATCAGTTGAATGAAGCAAATAATTAAGATCAGAGCTGAAATCAATGACATTGAGAATTAAAAAAATACAAAGGATCCAGGAAATGTAAAGTTGACTCTTTAAAAAGATAATCAAGATTGATAAGGTCTTATCCAAACTAACCAAAAGAAAAAAATTAGAAAACCCAAATTAATAAAATTAGATATGAAAAAGGAGAAATTACCATAAGTGTCACAGAAATTCAGAGGATCATTAGAAACTATTTTGAAAATTTATACTCTAGTAAGTTGGAAAATCTAAAATAAATGGTTACACTTATAGACACATATGACCTGCAAAAAGTAATCAAGAAGACATAAAAAACCTAAACAGATGAATAACTAGCTAAGAGAAAGAAATAAGAAAAAAATTTTCTACAACAGCGAAAAGCCCAGGATCAGATGAACTCTCATCTAAATTATATCAGAACTTTAAAGAATGAATGCCAGACTCCTCAAAACATTCCATGAAATAAAAAGGAATGGAACACTTCCAAATTCTTCCCATGAATCTAGTATCACCTTAGTTCCAAAACCAGACAAGGACACACCAAGGATTAAAAAAAAAAAACAAAAAAAACAAAAAAAAAACAAACCAAAAACTACAGACCAATATCCCTGATGAACTTAGATGCAAAAACACTCACTAAAGTATTAGCCAATTGTATTCAATGATATACTAAGAAATTTATCCTTCATGATCAAGTTGGTTATATCCCAGGTATGCAAGGATGCTATAAACAAAGCAAAAATATAATTCATCATATAAGTGGAATTAAGGACAAAAATCACATAGTTATCTCAATAGATTCAGAGAAATCTTAGTAAAATTCAGCCTGTTCATAATACAGCAATGAAGAAACTAGGGATAGAGGAATTATACCTCAACATCATAAAGGTTTTATGCAACAAATCCAAAACCAACATCAAACTGAACAGAGAAAAACTGAAAGTATTTTCTTTATAATATGAAGTAAGAATGTCCCCTCTAACCACTCCTGATTAATATAGTACTAGAAATTCTAGTCAGAGCAATTAGGCAGGAGAAGAAAACAAAAAAGATAAAAATAGGAGAACAAGAAGTCAAATTATCACTGTTTGACAATGATTTGACTCTAAACTTAGAAGATCCCCAAAGTTCAGTCAAAAGACTGCTAGAGCTAATAAGCAAATTCAGCAAAGTAGCAGGTTACAAAATCAATGTACAGAATCAATAACTTTACTATACACCAGTAATGAATTTGCTGAGAAAAAAAAACATCAGGAAAACAATTCCATTCACAATATCCTCAAAATAAACAAACAAACAAACAACAACAAAACAAACCTATAAGTAAATCTAATCAATGAGGTAAAAGTCCTCTTCAACAAAAACTATAGAACACTGAAGAGAAAAATTGAAGATCTTAGAAGATGGGAAGACCTCCCATGTTCATGGATTCTGCCTAGAATTCATATTATTAAATGGCCATAGTACCAAAAGCAATATACAGATTCAATGCAATCCCCTTTAAAATATCAATGACATTATTCACAGAATTAGAAAAAAAAGTCCTAAAATTTATTTGGAAGAATTAAAGACCTAGAATAGTCAAAGCAATGCTGAGTCAAAAAAGCAATGGTGGGACCATTAAAATACTACAGAGCTATAGTAGGAAAAAACAACATGGTATTAGCATAAAAGTGGACACATAGACAGTGGAACAGAATAGAGGACACAGAAAGAGTTTCATGATTCTTGTAAAGGTGTCAACATTGGAGAAAAGTTAGCCTTTTAAACAAAAGATGCTGGGAAAACTGGTTATTCATATTTAGAAGAATGAGACCATAACCTTATTTTTCATCCTGCACAAAAGTCAACTCAAAATTTGTTCAAGACCTAGGAATCAGATCAGAAGCTATGCAACTCTTAGATGAAAACATAGGGTCAATACTCCAACATATAGGTCAAGGTACAGAATGTGAGGAAAAGTCTTCGCTACCTATTCTTCTGACAGATAATAGAAATCCAGAATATATGCAGAACTTGAAATATAACACACATACACACACACAAAAAAAAAGACAAATTAACAAATGGGCAAAGGAACTAAACAGACACTTCTCAAAAGAAGAAATTAAAATGGTGAACAAATACATGAAAAAAATCTTCAGCAAATAGGGAAATGTAAATCAAACCTATACTGAGATTTCATTTGATTCTTTGTCTTTGGGGAAAAACTGGACTGGGATCGCCACAAAACTTAATGGCTCTTTTGATTATGCAAAAGTGGTTGCCTCTCTGGAGGGAGAGGAATGAGAATCAGTATCCAACCAGTTCTCTGTCTTCATGTGGAAGTCAGTATTCAGTGTGAGCTCTGAAACTCAGCAATGATTATGATGAAGATGAGGATATTATGAGGGGGCTGGATGTGAATGACAACTTGCATTGAGAATGGGGAGTCTGGAATCCAGGAATAGAGGTACACTCATCTGGAATTGTTTCTGGTCCACTACCACCAGCAATAAGTGGTACATAGAGATAGATGTTCCTCTATGGAGGATGGGGTGGGCAGATGGTACAAATATCTTGGATGTAAATCTATTGCTACCTTATAAGGAGTTTCATGATTTTATTTCTTTTCTGCTTTATAGTTTCCCACTGTAATTTCTAAACCTTTGGAAAGCTTTTTCTAAATACTACTATCTGGTGGTAGGATGACCAACAACTGTCATAACAGAAATACTAAGAAAAACAAAAAATGGATTTATATGCTTATAATCATGTTTGTTGGAAGCTTGAACCATTTGGGTATGAGATGGAAGATTCCCAAAGGTACCTGGAATAGATTTAATTATTCTTTTCTTCAGCTTAAAACGCCCCAAGTTATTTTTATTATTAACATATAGTCACTAGTGACTCCACTATATATACAGAGGTGTTTTGAGGAAAATGAATATTAGCGAGAGCATGCAGTTCATACTTAGGAAGCCCTGGGTTCAGATCCAAGTTCTGTTTTTTATTTAACCTCTCTGAACCTTATTTTTATTAGCAGCATGATGAGAATAATCATACCAAGCTTTGTATGTTTGTTGGGATAAAATCAAATATTGTACATCAGAAGATATTTTTTAAAAAGAAATGAAAAATAATCTAAAAATCCAGCAAAAACTAAGTATGTTAAAAAAGAGGGGTTAGTTGAGGGGATCCTTAAAACCATTCATTTGGTTCTCTGACCAATTAACATGAAATAATGGACAGTCCTCTCAAAAACAAACCATCAAGTGTTTCTTCTTGGTTGTGCCAATGCAAGAGGAACAATTGTTTTCCTTTAGGGAAAAAATAGCTCTTCCTCAAAGGCATTAAGGGAAAAGGGGGCCATGAACTTTACTTTAGTCATGTTCACCTGTTTAGATATCTTACCCAAATCTTATTTTCACCCACGTCTATTTACTCAAATGTTTCAACACCACCCCCACATAGAAAAGAACAGATCTATCACCATGGACACTCACGCACAAAATAATAATAACAGGTTTTCTAAAAGAGTAATCTCCAGAATCCATCATTTCCTTTTGGGTACATCTGTAAGGATACAGACTGGCTAAAACTGGGTCTTAAATTCTATATTCTTATCTAGAAATTGAATTGTGTTAAATGGAAAGGCAAGTAGAAATAGGGGCATGGTGATTTTCTTGCTTATTTTTTAAACTGAGGGTATGATCCTGCCTGGCTTTAACTAATTTCAAAGGAAGCAGTAAGCTCCCCACACAAAAAAACTAACAATTTAAAATTCCTTCTTCTCTTTTCCTCATTCAAGCTTAAAATATTACCAGTATTAATTTCAGTGTTCTATTTGGCTATTAAATCACAAACCACTCTAGCTGTGGAGAAACAAAGAAAGAAAAGAATCATTATTCACAGTCAAACCAGAAAGTTCCACAAATAGCTCTATAAAAGTCAACTAAATTATGCTTTTTCACTCCTTCATGAGTCAGAAGAATAAGGTTCTCACTATCCAGCTATGGATGTTTGGGGTAGGAATTATTAATTGGATAAGTAAATTGAGTTATTTGAAAGAGATAAAAGATCAGCAAAGAAAGTACGCTTCAGATGGTAGAGATTTACCTACTTTTTTCTCATCTGAGAAGAATAAGGTAAAGCAACTAGAGAGGTCAGATCAGGCTTCCAAACTAGTCTCCCACCACAAATTATTGAACCCTACAAGCAACCACACTCCCTCATAAGGCCTGTCACATGTCTTTTTGGCCTTTTCTTCCTCATTCCATTCATTCCCTGTGTCTGCTTCTTCCCCCAGAAATCCCTCACTCTTACCCTTCTTCATCCCACGTGGACATCTCCCTCTCCAATGCCCCCAAAGTATTTTATGTTTCTATTACATTGCTTGCCCTCATTTATCTTATTATTTTTATTATTTTTTATTTTTACAGATTGCATTTTGATTCATTGTACACAAATGGGGTACAACTTTTCATTTCTATGAATGTGCACGATGTAGATTCACACCATTCATGTAATCATATATGTACATAGGGTAATGTCTGTCTCATTCCACTGTCTTCCCTACTCCCACCCCTGCCCCCCTCTCATTTCCCTTTACATAATCCAAAGTTCCTCCATTCTTCTCTTACTCTACTTTCCCACTCCCATTATGTATCATCATCCACTTATCACAGAAAACATTTGGCTTTTGGTTTTTTGAGCTTGGCTTATTTCACTTAGAATGATATTCTCTGATTTCATCTATTTACCTGCAAATGCCATTAATTAATTAATTTTTTGTGTGATAGCTGGGTACATCTTCCCTACTTGGCCTCAGTGAAGTGTGTGAGAATCATGAACCTGTTTTTTTCTTATTCTTTAGTTCTCACATATGCTTTGAATATTAAACAGGTATGTTTTAAAAGTTTTTCTAATGTGTTCTCCTATTAGTGTATTCTCAATTCCCTCCCTTTTGCTCTATACACTATATGCTTTCAAAGGCTAAGCCCAGGCTAAAGAAGAGAAGATGAAATGTAAAGACAAATGTGGAGTTGCATTTGTCTTCTGAAGTTGTTGCAAATGGGACAGGAAGCGGAAGGAGGTAAGAAGGAAGATCTGGGCGAGAGGAACACGGATACGCAAGGTGAGAGATGGACAGTCCAGACTTCCCTGAACTCCACCCCAAGAAGCAGAGATAGAAAACAAAGATAAGTTTCATGAAAGGAGTGGGCAGTTCCTAGAGCAGAAGCAACAGTTGCCTGGTTTTCCAGGGAACTTTTGAGAAGAAATCAAGCCTCCCAGGGAAACATAATATCTAAAATGATGTTCCCTAGGAAATGGAGATATAGGGGTGTGCCAACTTGCTCTCTCCCCTCTCCTGGCTCTCAAGTTTGTAGGGAGGAATGCAGAAACTCCAGTGTGCCCCAGAGTACTGCCAGAAGAGAGAGTTGATCAGAGGACTAGCACTCTTGCCAAGGGACGGCCGTGGTGACTGACACCATAGGGAAAGTGACCTGGATTGAAGATTGCATAGATGACATAACAGAAATTCAAGGCACCTTACAAGCCATCCACAACCGGGGTCTAGCTAAGGCAGAAGAGGAGGACTACTGGGCCTTGACCCAGCTGGAAAAATAGATGTGAAATTCACCAGCTGCAGAGGACAGCCATGCATTCAGCATCTGCCTGTGATCATGGACACTCCATTATGCTGCCATTTGTAATACAGTTTTCCTTCCAACTACAACCTGGGTTGTTTTCATACACACGTCCTTCCAATATCACATCTTTCATTTTAGTTCATTTTTAAGAGTGTGATCCTGTATTTAGCAGGTGGCTTTTCTCTCATTGATGTCCAAATAAGAAGCTCTTTGGGGGGGGGGAGTTTTCCTTTTAAACCATTCTCAAATCAATTCATTTTTGCCAATCCCCAGCACCCATGCAGTTCTCAACCTGTTGTTGAATTCTCTTCTCCTAAGCTCTCTTTCTGTGCCGAGGTCCCTGCTGTTCCTTAATCACAAGTCTCCAGTCGTTAGTGGCTACTTTTAAGTTAATCACCAAATCTGTAATCTGACATTCAAAGACATCCATGACACTACTCAAAATGATTTCTTCTGCCTTCATCTCACTCCCTCTTGTAGGTGTATATACTCACCCCATCTCAAATTATTTCCTAAAAACACCCACTGGCAATCTTTTCTTATAGTATTCCCCCTATCTACAATGTCTTTCCTGTCTAACCCAGTGGAAAGACATTCCTATTGACCACCTTCTGTATTTTCAAAATGATCTCCATTAACAATTTGCACATGTTTATTGGTTTTATTCCTTAATATTGTATGACTTTTTTTTTTAAACTATTTTGAATTGTGTTTTTTTGGCTAATACATTTTCAAATTTTTATCAAATTTTTCCCTTTTATAAAAGGGAACATTATTGATTTTATGTGTTGATCTTATTGCTAGTAAGTAGGATAAACTCTTTTATTGATCTTTTGCCAGGTTTCTATACAATATATTTATTTTTATGATAAAAAATGATTTTACAACTTCTGCAGTGATGTGCACCTATAGTCCCAACTACAGGGGAGGCTGAGGTAGGAAGATAACTTGACAACAAGACCCTGTTTCTTAAAATAAATGAAAATAAAAGTAGTAGTAAGTACTTTCTTGTGGTGAATACATAGGGGCTGTTCTAAATGTTTCGCATAGATAAACTCACGGTAATCATTCTAAAAGATGTTTTTATGTTTAACCTCAGTTCACAGAGGACGATATGTATGCATCTGATACAGTATAGTGCATAAATAGCTACTCATACATACCATTATTCCCTTCTTTCCCCCAAATCCTTGGTCATCTCTGTATTTTACTTTTTAAAATTTAATTAATTAATTTATTTGGTAGTGAGGATTGAACCCAGGGAAATTTCACTATGGAACTATATCCCTAGTCCTTCATTTTTTTTTTAGAAACAAGGTCTTGCAAATTTGGTGAGGCTGGCTTAGAACTCGTGATCCTCCTATCTTAGCATTCAGAGTGGCTGGGGTTACAGGCATGGGCTGCCATGCCTGGCTTCATCTCTGTCCTGAAATCCTACCTATCTGTGTCTGAACTCCTTAGGGACTCTGTGTTTCAGCTTGAAAAATGTATGAGAGTGTGGTCTGAACCCGCTTTTTACAAAAGCATGTACCAATGGTCTCTGACTTACAATGGTTTGACTTATGATGGCTCAATTTTTAGCCTTTACCCTGATGCAAAAGCAAATTGTATTCACTAGAAACTATTCTTTGAATATTGATTAAATGGGCAAACAACTGATATTCTGTGGAGCACTGTGTTTGGTAAGCTTCAATGTTTGGTAGGTTAGGTGTATTAAATGCATTTTGACTCATGGTATTTTCAGTTTACCAATGGGTTTACCTGGATATAATCCCATCATAAGTTCAACATCTGTACTCATCTCAGAACAGTGCATAAAATTCCATGAAGGTAATCCTACAAGAAAATCAGCTCACTTTCCAGTTACACATTCACATGCATTCATATGGTCTTTAATTACTACAAACCCTTTGCTGCTCTGCATACAAATTACCAACTAGTTTAAGTTAAAAAATAGTATCTTGTAATTATGTGAAAATGTAATTAACCACAGTGACCTGCTTCGTTTTCATTCATAGGAAATGGTGGCATTGGTGGAGAAGAATAAAAACAGGGAAGCAATGTTGAAATCATCTTAGAGGAAGAGAGCCGCCCTCTTCTGAGGGAAGCAGACTGAACCCCATCATGCCTGAGGATGTTGATTCATTTCCTCCCCTCCTCAGCCACCTCAGAAACTTTTCCTCCCTCCATCTCTTGCTGAATTCTACCACTCTTGCCACTGAGTCAATGAATCACACAGAGAAAATCTGAAATAATGTAAGGAAAGAAAAAATATGATTTTTTTTAAATCAGAGAAAAATAAAAGAACCTTTACAGACACCTCCTTGAACTTTATAAAGAGGTTATATGTAGTTTCTGTAATTATTCATGGAGTTGATTGAACTATGCAGTATTGCTATAAAATCTTCTTATTGAAATATACCTTGTGTACTGAATTGTGCACAAATTGTAAATGTATAAACTGTCTTGAAAGTCTGTTAGAACTCTAAACCAAACTTTCAAGACCATCCCTGATTTTGTCATTTCCTACCTCTCCTGGCTTATTGCCCAACCAATGTCATGATTTATTACCCTCCCACAGTCTCTAGTCCAAATATATAACTCACTGTTCTCCACACATGCTCTAAACTTTTGTTTATGTGCATGCCAATTCCTCTGTACCAAGAAAGTATTTTCTTACCAGACACAAATGAAGAGTAAATATACAAATTTTTAAAAATGCCTCAGATTATTTTAAAGACATTTTCCCAATATGACTTTATGGAGAGGTTATAAAAAGTAACATAGGTGACTTAATTGGAGTTTTCTGTTTGGTTTGGAGGAAGCTAAGAGCATATATCTGAGACAAAGTTATGGACTTTGGAGAATACTGGTTCTGCTGCTTCATAGCTTTGTGACCTTGGGTAAAATATTGGGCTCTTCTAAGCCATATTTTTCTCATCTGAAAAACAGAAGCAATAACCTTCCTTATGGGATTATTATAAAGAATAAATGAAATATGGCACATAAACTACATAAAATAGTGACAAACACAAAGAAATCACATAATAAATAGTATTTATCATTACTAATAAAGAAGCTGTACATGTGAGAAGCTCAGGTTGCCTGAATTCTAACTTCAGCTCCTCCACTTGTCTACCATAAGACTCCAGCACTTTGGTAACACATTCATGCCATAGTTTCCTTATTAGGTACTTTGGAAAGTTTAAAAAATAATCTATATAAAACAGCACATCTCCCACAGTAAGTGATACATAAGCCTCAACTACTTACAGTACCACTATTATTAAACATGGACAACTATTATCACCAATGCCATTAATAGAACACTACATTTTTGTGGAGTTGAGGTCTTGATAGAAAAGGAAAGACCACAGACAATTAATCTGGAGCTCTCTTAGGAAGTATCATTTCAAACAAGAGAAAATTCTGTAGAGACAGAATATAAGACCCAGAAGTATCACTACTATGATATGGTCAAGAACTGTGCCAGCTGAATCAGGGCACCCACATGACTAAGCTGAAGAGGGCATAATTGAGAGTCTGTGTTTCTCACTGCTTTGTAGAGCTCCCCATTCATTCATGGCATAAAGTGGTGCCTACTAATTAACACTAAAGCCATTTGTGTTTCTGAAAACTCTTCATCACCTCAGGAAAGTAGGGTCCCTAACACTAGTTTCTAAACCCTTGCAGAATAATCTATACTTTATATGAAGATGAGTGACAGATTAACAAGACACAGAGGCTGAACTTTAGTGTCCATAGCAAATACAATAGTTTCTCATTTTATAATTTTATTCCCATTTCACAGAATAAGTTCAAGCAAGTTGCTTATGACCAAATAACTTGTAAGCATCAAAGACGGAATATGAATCCAAAGACCTGAATAGAGACCCTATGCAATTCTACAAAGAACAAGCATTTTAATTACTTGGTGGACATTTCTTACTGGTAACTCTCAACAGATGAAACCCAATGGAAAAACAAGTTCAGATAATAAATTTTCAAAAAGTTTTAGAATTCAGTGAAATAAGAAAAGGGGCAACTACCTCCAGTAGTTACCCTTTCTGTGGACTTCTCTGGGGTGAATCTCATTCTTCTCTTCAATTAAGAGTGGAGAGTGATGGAGAGGATACAGGAGGGCTTCTTAGCCTACTTTCCATGGAAGTCCAGTGTTCTGACAAGAAGAAACAGAAAGAACATCTCAGTTCTGAGGGAGGGACACTTTGTTGTTCACTGAAGTCTGTGGGTAATTAATAGGGAGTTTGTGTTCCTATTCTCATATTTGTGATTTTGGAATCCTTCTAGGTTCCACCATCCCCCCGAGTTGCTTGATTTACCAGATGTTTCACTTGTAATGAATCATTTTCATTAACACACTCGAAAATTCTGAGTTGTCTGAGTTGGTGAAGAGAAAAAAAAATATGAAACATCTCATTTTCTAAAAAGAACACCAGTATTTAACTTTAGGGTTGGAGACTTCCTCAATAGGCCCTTCTAAGACTTACAAATACCAAAATAAAAGTTCTTTTTCAAATGTCTATGGTATTGTATTTATTCAACCTCAATTATCACACAAGCATCCATCTGCTTGATGAATGCTGTGTTCAATATTGTAAAGAGTTCACAAATGTCTTGTTAAAGCACTAATGTGAAAGAAAAAGGGGAAAGACAACTAAACAGGAAAAGCAGGAAAAGCCACATGAAGTAATCCCACAATTATATTGTACTCAGGAAAAGTGGTGAGAGCATTTTGTGTGGTGGTGAGTGGAGCCAGGCCATGTCTACTTCAGCCCGTGCTCGTGGGTGGAGGGGGCCTCATTCCCGCCACTCCTCTGTTTGGTAGGAAGTGCTCATGGAGGGAGGTGGAGTTTAAGTAAGGAAAGGAAAAGCCAGGAAGGAGGAAATCTGTTGGAGCAACCAAGAGTCACCTACAAAAAATGTTTCAAGAAAATAGAGGACAAATGTTTTGTGGAAAGGGAACTCTAAGATTGCTTAGAAAAGAAAGGAGTTGGATATATCTTAGTGGAATATCAGCTCTGTGTGTTTTGTCATTTCTCCTGTGTTCATTCTTCCCAGTTCAGAGTGTAAATTAATCAACTTCTATTATCCATTGCTCCATAAGCTATTTCTGTGTGAGATCGCCCTGTGTTTTATGTTTATAATTTCAGGCTAATTTAAAACATCTCTCCTGAATTACCATTTTTGCATACATACGGGCAATATCTATTGTGTATTTTCTTTTGTTAACTTCAATTTTCTGTTCTGAATTGCTTTTTCCCAACAATATCAAGTTCAATGAAGTCAAAGAGCAGTACTTGTACTTATTTGTTTAATTTTCATAATACCTGCTGTATGCACAAACAAATCCCAATGACATGTTTACTTTCTTCACTAGAAACCCAGATGCTTTCCATTTTGTTTTCATAAATGTTGCTATGCTTCATATTTTGACTCATTGCATGCCTTTACCAATGGAGATGTTATGTTTTGAATAAGAGGTGTCCTTTAAATAAATTTCATGTGTTAATGCAGGAATATGCAAAGTTGTAATGATTAGATTAAGAGAGCTATAACCTAATCAGTAGATTAATTTATCTGATGGAGCGATAATCTGAATGAACTAACTGGTGGTAACTGTAGGCAGGTGTGGTGTGACTGGAGGAAATAGGTCACTGGGGGCATGTCTTTGGGGTTTGTTTTTTTGTTCCTGATGCCTCTCTCTCTCTCTTCTCTGCTTCACAGCAGTCATGAACTGAGCTGCTTTCCTCCACCACACCCTTCCACCATCATCTTCTGCCTCCTATAAAGCCCAGAGCAATGGAGTCAGTCCAAATTAATCATTTTCTCCTGTAAGTTGTTCTTGTCAGGTATTTCGGTCACAGCAGCAAATAACTAACACAGGAAGTAATTAAGTATATAACCTTATACTCTTTCTTTTTGTTTTTAATTTACATATCATATCTGTAAATATGTCATTAGGGCATATGTAGTATGGAAAATACCTCAAGTTCCTTTTCAAACACATTTTTTTTTCCACTGAGGGGAGAAAATGGAAAATGTTTTGTCTGTTTTCAAAACAGAGAAGTTGTAATCTATGAGAATGGGGCACCATTATTGCAAAATGTTCACTACCTCTTCAGAACATTCTGTAGAGAGACAGCCAGGAAGTATAGACTCTGAACTATAAATATACTTAGCAAACTATGGGGCATCTGGTTTCAATTTGTGCCTGGGTGGCTTATACATCAGACAGGAAGACATGCTTGGTTTTGAGAGGTTTGAGTAGATGCCATGGAGTAAGCGTCCATTTCCCAGTCTTTGTTGTCATTTGGTTTGTGAACTCCACCTACCCAAACAGAAGTGATCACTGCACCCCAGGTGCTCCCTTCCAGCCCTGGGCTTTTCCATTTACAGAAGCAAACCCTTTTGCCTGTTTGTCACACAAAGATGCTTAAGTCTACGATTCACAAAATATTTTTAACACTTACGCAAACTATATCGTCTTTATATATTAGTTTAATTTTAGTGTTAATTCAAGCTTAGATTTTTGCCTCTGCTCTGTTGTACTCATTGTTTTACCCTAGATCTTTGCCTGTTTTGTGTTTAATGTCACACAGTATCCATTAAGCTCATCACTGTACCATTTGATAATTTTTATGAGTAAATGCAATGTCTTAACAGCTTAAAGAAAAGGGGTGACTATGGCTGGATCTAAAAAATCTAGATGGCAGTTATCAATGTAAGCAAGATTTGAGGCAAATTAGACCTTAGCCAAACCTCTTTCAGTTTTTAAAATTTTTCTGTTCTGCCTGACAGATGATGTCTTCTCACATTGACTCTGTGTGCATACATCAGGTCAAGAGAACAAGTTGTTGAATCTGGTGCTATTCTCTTGATTTTCCTCATGAGGTAAAATAAGCTATATAAAATGAGTTTGCTCAAGGTTTCCAATACTGTGATATAAAAGCTTTCCTGATTGATTCTCTGTAGATATTCATTTGTTTTCTTGTTGAAAATAGGTTAGTGTATAATTTGGTAAAACAAGTTCTCAGCATGAAGCTTACATGGCAAAAATATTTCTAAAAAAAAAACTATAATTTATGTTTACTGGGCCTAAACATACATTGTATTTGTATAAGGGCCACAAAATACTTAGCTTCTCAACTTAGATTTTGAACAGTTCTCTCCAGATTTTGGTCTTTAATAACTCTTTATTACCAAAGAACATCCTCCTATCCTTGACTCATGGGATATTGATGTGTTGATTATCCTTGTTTAGTGTTATCTGAAGACCAATTAATCATTGACTACATTTAAATAGGTAGTGAGTATAAAAGATGCATAATAATTCAGTCCTTAGAAAGTTTTGCAGTATGGTTGTTGTGTTAGTATATTTTTTGATGCTGTAACAAAATACCTGACTTTGGTGATCTGTAAAGGAAGAGATTTATTTGTCTCATATTCTGGTTTCTGGGAAATTCAAACAATATGGTGTCTTTCCAGGGCCTTCTTGCTGTGTAACAACATGGCAGATGGTAACTTGTTGAGGGGATTGCAATGCAAGAGTGGTAGACAGCATGTATGACAGTGTTCAAACAGAGAGAGAGGAAGCAAGAGTCTGGGGAGGGGCCAGGTTGCAATTCCATAATACCCTCCTGTCTCAGAAAGTAACTTGGTCCTTTGAGACCTATGTTAATGCCTTTTGAAGTAGTAAGTCCATCTTCTAATTCTCTCTTAGAATTCCCACCACTTTGTCACCATTACCTTGGGATCTAAGCCCGCAGAACATGAATCTCTGGGAGATACTCTCAAACCACATCCAAGCAATAACAGTTTGTTTATGAAACAAAAGTAACATTCATGATGTAATTCTAAGGCAAGTAAGTTCTAAAAGATGCAAAAAACAAAATCTACAGATATGTAGAGAGCATAAATATTAATGTGAGCAGGGCCAAAGAGAGTCTTGGGAGAGTTTGGACTTGGGAGAATTCTGAATTTAGTGCATAAGAGCATTTGTGTGGGTAAAAAGGAAGTCAAAGGACATTTGCTTCAGATGTGAAAGCAAAGAATAAGAACTGAGTTGTATCAGAGAAAGGGTGAGAGGCAGGGATGAAGAGACGAGGACTGGGTTGTTCAGGTTCCTGAACATTTACTACTAAAGTTTTTTTGTTTTACTGTTGTTTTTTTCCTCCCACTAGAGCAAAAAAGTAGATTTCTCAATGACCTACATAAGAAAGTAAAGTGGCAGAGCATTTGGATCTCCTAGATAGTTACTTGCTAAAATGCTACATTTTGGGAATATATTAGTGCCTTGAATCCTTGTTTAATCTTTCAAATATACCATATTCAAAAATCAGCTCCATTTTTATAATTAGTGACCCCATCAATCTTTATTTCAAATATGAAAAGCAAGTAGAAAGGACATAGTGCACATAGCTATGAAGTCACTGAATTGATTATTTTCCCAAACACAGTAAAATGTCTAACTTTAAATGGTCTTAACACTTTCAAAGTAGAATCCTTGAAAGGTATGTAATTATTCCAAAGGTACTTCCATTCTGCAAGTCGTTTTTCATGACCCTCTCTCTTGAAATTGCTATCAGAATCTACAGCACAATTCCCAAGTATCTTCTTCAGCAGAGTCAAACGCTCTTCCCCTGCCTCCTGCTCTCTGCATCTGCATCTGCTCCATCTTGCATGCTGACAATCTCCTGCCTAAGTTGATGCAGCTGTCCTTTTATTGTCCCTGACTTTCTTTTCCCCTTGTCTTATCTTCTGGTTCTGTTTCTTCTCCCTGCATTCAGGAGATGCAGGATGGGGTAGAGGACACTTCTAAGGAGAACATTAAATTATGAGGCAAGAAGACAATGCAGTGATACAGAGGTCAGAGAGAAGGGCAAGTGGAAAGGTAAATTCTAGACAACAGTCACTATAAAAATGCTTGGGGATGGAGTAGCTAGGATACTGTGGAGAATGTAAAGATATATTAAGTCTCAGAGGAAAGCAGCACAGACACGAGGATGAGTGTGGGAGGATATTAGAATTACAAACTAAACACAATAGCAATTATTCATAAAGAAGCTTCAAATTATCTTCCCACCTCACCAAAATATTCACGGACTCCATTTGTTCAGGCTAATTTCTGTCCACTTCCTCTGTGAAAATGTTGTCAAGTCACTTGGGATAAGAATTGGAGAACAGGCAGAATACTATAAAACCCAAGAGGCAAGAGGACAGGAAGGACCTAGAAAAAAAGGGGGAATTGCAGTTGACAAATCAAAATCTAGATTTAAGTTCTAAGCTGTAAAAGGACAGGGATCCAAGAAATATTCCAGAAGGACCATAAATTATATTTTAATGCATTTCAAAATAAGCAATGAACATATAGAATAACTTTAAAGCATGTTTGACAAAGAAACATCCTTAAACACCCTAAGACTGAACCATATGTGGCAGCTGCAATAAGTCTCCCTAACTAGATGCAGGCGCTGCGTTATACCTGTAGGCTGTGAGGTACTCACAAACACTTCCTCACAGGAAGAGAATACTCATGAGACTGACTGGTCTGGCATGGAAATGCGCCCTCAATTCATTTCCCAGTATAGAGCTCAGACTGCTGACCCTTAGCAGACACGACCACCCCTTCAAGCTATGGGTGCTTCTGAGTCTAAGGCAGCTCTAGGACAGGACCCAGGCTACAGGTAGCAATATCAATGGCATGAGACATTCCTTCTATTCTTTGGTGAATGCATCTCAACTTCACTGTGGGAAAAACATGCACATATGTCTGCATTTCTAAGACTCTCATCATGCTCACCAAAATCACCTCTGTTCACAGGACAAAGGGAGAGAATGTACCTAGTAGACTTGGAAGTGAAAGAAAGTCAATCTCAGATGATTCACTGGAGTACATTTTCCTAATTATGTTCCTTGGTTGTCACATCACTATCATGAACAAAAAGTAAAATGATAAAGTAATAAGATTTATTTTCACTAATACATCAAAATATATAAGGCAAGTAAATAGTTTCTTTCCAAAGGGTCATGTGGATGACTTTGCCTTTAATCCAAAAGTACTGACCCTACTTTGACTATTACTGAAATAAATTGTGGAAGTAACAATGAGTTATTTTATGAGCACAAAAGAAAACGTCGTTTTATAGTTATACCTCATTAGTGATATTTGGTTTCAATGATATTTAACCATCTTTCAATATCAAATCCATCCCCAGAGTATGCCTACTTGCCATCAAAGAATCTGGTCAAAAGATAAGAAAAACCTTTGAATGCAATTGAAAATGGGTTCAACCCTGTTTTAAGAACTGTTCAGCTAATTCAGGGGATTGATTCTAAAGGGAAAAGTATTAATTTTAAAAGTCTGTATTTTGGGAGAGGAGGCTTTTAAAATGCTTTCTATTACTATCTAATTAATATAGCATAAATGCCCTACAAGTGAAAAATTCAGTAGTTTTTAGTATACTGACAGAGTTGCACAACCATCACCACTATATAATTTTAGGACAATTTCATCACCCCAAAAAGAAACTCATATTTATTAACAAATTCCCCATGTACCCTCCCCTTGCCTACAACCCTGTTAACCACTAATCTGACTTTTGTCTCTATGGTTTTACCTTTTCTGAACATTTTATATAAATGTAGTTTTAAAATATGTAAAACATTTTAATCTTAAAGTCACAGTCTCCATTGGAGAACGTTTGACACCTACTTAATTATCAACGACAAGAAACAGAAACAGAAACACAAGAATATAGTACTTCACAATGAGACATACATTTTTGTTCTTAGATATCCATTACCTTTAAAGATGTTTATCAGGTAACCAGTGCAAAATATTTGCTGATAAGTTTTTATTCCTTAAAGAAAAATAAAAATCTGTGAGAGCTTTATTCAGTGCCAAAGCATGATGGTGGCAGAATGCAAACAGGTGTTCTAATTCCCAAATTGAAATATTTTGCCATACCCTGTTTCTTTAATATTGCAAAGAGTCTACTGAACCACAAGGGTTTATTTGTAATTATTTTCTCATAATATTTCCCTTGTGACATTTACAAGATAGTTGGCCAAGAGAGAGAATAGAGATGAGAACAAAATGTTCAAAAACTAAAAATAGTAGTACTATGATTAACTAATATTCTGGAAAGAATAACAGGCTCACAATCTCACTCTGAGACTATAAATGTGCTTTAATTTCTAAAAAGTAAATTTTTACATATGATTCAATATTTTTATAAAAGAGTTAGATTGAACTGTTGTTGCTGATGTATTGTGGTGGAACAACAGGACATTTGAATTAAAAAACAGAACTAGGTTATATTTTCTTCCTGTCTCCCCCCATTTTCCCCTTTGCCTTTGAACCTTCCTTCCACTATCCCTGGATGCCTGGTACATCCATTTGCACTGGGATACAGCTGGGAACAAGTCAGATATGGTCTTTGTCCTTTGGGCACCTTTGATATTGCATGGAAGACAAATTAAACAGCTAGTTGAAAGTTTAAAACATGAAATGAAGCAGAAGTACAACAAAATGTATTTTTTGCACAAATGATCATAAGTAATCTTAGTTAAGGGATTATTAAGGCTATCAATCTCTACACCTAACATAAAGAATATCCTATTTCTTACCCGAGAAGGCATCTGATAGCCACAATTACATCTAAAAAATGTGTAGGTCTAATTTGGTAAGTCCAGGCACTCCTAAAGTCATCCTTTTCTTGTCCTTAACAGAAATGTTTAAACTTTGCCAATTTTTTTAAAAGTTTGAACTGTTAATACAAAACACATATTATTGTAAAATATTTAGTTTGCTAGAACCCATAAACTGGATGACCAAAGAACAAAAGAAATTTTTTGTCTCATAACTGGAAACTAGAAGTACAAAATCAGTGTTTTGGGGGCCATGCTTCCTATGAAACCTGTGGGGGAAGGATCTTTCCTTTCCTCTTCCTATATTCTGGTGACTTACTGGGTATTTTTGCTTTCAGTTAGTTGGGAGACACATCATTTCAATCCTCCAACTTTGTGTGGGCCACCTTTCTTCTCCATGTGTTGGTCTCTGGGTGCAAATTTCCTTTTTTTTTTTGTAAGGACACTAGTAAGATTAGGATCTGTCCCAATGGTGAACTTTTAAATTGAGTACCTTGGGGTAAAGACCCTATTTTTAAAGAAGGTCACTCTGCAGTAGTAGGGATTAGGACCTCAACCAACAATCCAACTGGTGACAGCCCCCAAGCAGAATGACACAGTGTTTATTGACAATTGTATAAAATAACTACTTCTAACTCCAGTCTAAACTTTGTAAGTCATCTTTTTTTAATAGCAAGTACTAAAGTCAGACTACTCTAGTACAGTAGAGAAAAGGGATTGAGAGAGAGGAAGGAGGGAAGAAAAAAGGAAGGTATTGGGAAATGAAATTGATCAAATTATGCTGTGTGGCTATGCATATATCACAATGAATCTCACTATTATGTATAATTATAAAGTACTAATTAAAAAATTGAAGGAATGCCATGAAAGAGGAAGGGGATCAGAGGAAGAAAAGGAAGTTACTGAGGAAAGAAATTGAACAAATTATGTGCACTTACAAATATGTCATAAGAAATACTATTCTTATGTATAATTATGTACCACAAATATTTAAAAAATAAAGTCAATGTATAACTTAGGGGAGGCTATGAATTGTCTTTTCTACAACTGTAGTTTTTTTCCACTTTTCATGAGGAAGCATCCTGGCAAAATTAAAGAATCATTGAGTCATTTTTTTTATGTGTAGTAATTTCCATTACGTTGAAAAGAGTCTGACAACAGTGGAAAATTCATCCACTTGGTATGTCACTGAACTAGATTTTTATTCTTATCAAGACCAAAGGTGTGCCATATGCTTTTATATCCTAGTGAGTTTAGCACCTAGATAGGATGGGAAAAGCACATAAGGAAGGCATTGAGAAATGTGAGGTCAGCTCTGCTATGAGGAAGAAAAATAGTGAATAGCTGAGCTCAACGAGTATTTGTAAGTGTAGCTATGAACAGATACCAGACTAGGAAGTGGGAGGACACAAAATTGTAGCATATGGTTCTACCTTTAAAGAAGTTGATCTCCCTCAAAGAAGAAATAAGGTAAATATTAAAAGTCTGTAACACAGGATACTTTCAAAGAACAGATAGGGGACAGATTGATTGCACTGGGGGAAAAGGAAGAATAAAGTAGAAACTTGAAATAGAAGTACAGTGTATTTCCAAGAGTCAAAAATGGGATAATGGTCATTGAAATACCATTTAGGGCTGGGGTTGTGACTCAGTAGTAGAGCATTTGTCTCTCATGTGTGAGGCACTGATTCCTATCCTCGACACCACATAAAAATAAATAAATAAAATAACATCTACAATTAAAAATATTTTTAAAAAAGAAATACCTGTGTATATATACCATAGTTTCTTTATCCATTCACCTGTTGAAGGGCATCTAGGTTGGTTGCACAATCCAGCTATTGTGTATTGAGCTGCTATAAACATTGATGTGGCTGCGTTAGTTACTATAGTATGCTAATTTTAAGTCCTTTGGGTGTAAATCGAAGAGTGGGATAACTGGGTCAAAAGTTGGGTCCATTTCAAGTTTTCTGAGGATTCTCCACAGTGCTTTCCAGTGTGGCTGTACCAATTTGCAACTCCACCAGCAATGTAAAAGTGTGCCTTTTCCCCTACATCCATGTCAACATCTACTATGGTTTGTGTTCTTCTAATAGCCATTCTAATTGGAGTAAGATGAAATCTTATTCAGCCATAAAGAAGAATAATATTCTGGCATTTGCAGATAAATGAATGGAATTAGAGACTATCATGCTAAGATGTACTCAATGATGACCCACATGAAAATCTTGAGTTCAACAAATATGCACTCATTTTGAAAGATTTTATTCACAGATAAAACTCAAGATGACAAAGGAAAGGACAATAGACAAAGTGAACTCCTATTTCAAGAATGGTTAGTTCAAGGACCAGAGTGTAACAATGACTGCATTTAAATTTGCATAAGTAAGTAATTATGCATCAGAATCTCCACCTATATAAAATGAAATAAAAAAATGAAGACAAAAAAGCACTTTCTCCAAAACAAAAGCAAGAGCTTGCTATCAGTTGAATACCTTCAAAAACACACCAGCATACACTCACACATACAAAAATTGTTTACAACAGTGTCTTTGAAGCTATCAAATAAGAAATAGGTTAATGTACACCTGGTATTTAGTGTTAGCATGTAGCTGCCTCACAATGTCCCCACTCGGGCAAGGTCAGATTTATATACATATAAGTCAATGTAAACAATTAATATAGATTTTATGTGTAAATATTATAATTTTTTTTAAAGATCAAATATATATTTTTAGATCTTATAATTACTCTTTTTATTTGTGTTTGATGTTAGCTTCTCAAACTGTACTTAATTTTACTAATTGGTATCTCCTGCCACATAGGGTAAAGATAGTGGAGACCTGGCTGAAAGGCAGGTTAAGCTGGATAGGAACAGTCACAAGGAGAAGCGGTGGGAGAAAAAATCTTTCTTCTACTCACATTTCTGGCTGGGTCTGAGAATTAAACTGACAAAAGGCAGATTAATAGGGGAAAAGCATACATATTTTATTGGACATTTTTGTATGTACATGGGAAACTTTTTAAGAAAAATGAAAACCTTAATTGGTTAGAACTGGAAGCTTACATACTTTTAAAAATTGATGCAATTATTGTGCACATCTGTGGGGTAGAGTGTGGTCTTTTGATACATGCACACAATGTGAGTTGCATATTTTTTAATAAAAGAACACAAATTCTTTGTCTTTGACAAGACAAAGAAGGAATCTAACCTTCCAGGGGCAGCAAATTGTGGGAAAGTGACTAGGAAACATGGTAAATTAATTGAAGATAAGAGTATTTAAGTAGGTTTGTTAGCAGAGTTTCATTTCAGCATTGACTTCAGCGTCCGGTTACCAGAATATTTTTCTCTTCCTGGTACAGGTAGGGCATAGTTCTCATGGGAAATTTTGCAACCTGCTTTTAGGTAGAAAAGGGGAGGGCAGAGAGCCCTTCCTGCATCTGCTGCTTCTCAAGTGCCTTTAACTCAAGAGGATCAACACGCCAAAGTGTTATATACTTGGGTGTCATGTCCTGGATCCTGTCAAATCCATGAAAGATTTCTGAGCTTCACAGGGGCATTAATGGGGCCATGAGGACAAACTGGAGAAGTAGACCCTAAATGATGCAGAAACCAAATAGTGTGGCTCCTCTGGGGTTTTGAGCTGAACCACAGCAAGTAACACAATGCATATTGATGCCCAAGAAATGGACTCCACGTACTGGCATATAAAAGGTTATGCCCACGCTTCAGTGACCTCTTCTTGGCTATTCTCACATCTCCTCTTCTGTCATCAAATCTCCAAATTTCCCTATTATTATTACATTTAGAACCCAATCAGATAATTTAGGACACTTTTGTCTCAAGATTTTTAATTTAATTACATCTGCAAAATCCTTTTTGCAGTAAAAGATTAATAATGACTGGGATCTGAATATCTTTGGGGATCACTAGTCAGCCTAACGCCTGCCTTTTTCTGCCTCAGCCCTTCCTGTGCAATCTAAACCTGTTCTTTTCCCCTGAAAATTTCTTTCCATGCTGTTCTTTCCCTTCCTCCTATGACTGCCTCCCCTGGGCTTTTCACTAAGGTCAACTATCTGGATTTTCCCTGAACTGAAAGAGGTCCTAGGACACTAGACTTTCAGTGTGAAAACTAGAAAATTGTCGGGCAAACCAGGATGAACCAGGAACCCTAAGTTCTCACCTCCCTTTCCATGTCACCCTCTATGTGGCACTCGTCACATGGGCCTGCAATGTATGATTCTCAGTTCTCTTGTCTTTCTCTTTTCCTGGGCTATGGGCAGGGATGTGTTTCTGTAGTGTTTATGGTACTCCTACCTCAGTTTCTGGCACTTGGCAGATGCTCCATAATGAATGGATGTCAGCAGAGTTTGTGGTGTAGCCCTGTGACAGGACAGAATCTAAGCAAAGTGGAAATTTTCCATCCTGTGACAGAACAAAATCAAAATGAAGTAGAGTCTTATACCAGCACGATGGGCTACATTCTCCTGGGTACTTTCCTCTTTCCTTTTCTCATCTGTACTTGCAAATTGGAGTGAAACGAGACAAAGTTCTTTATAAGAATCCAAATATCCACAGTCCTTGACAGAACACACTGTCTCTGAACAAACAGAGGTGCTACTATTTACAGCTGATTGCCTCACCACTTGTCTTGCCTAGTTCTTAAACACCCCTTACCATAAGCAAAGCAGATTGAAAATAGATTTGAGGTCAGGTTTTGGAAGTCTTCTAATATTTCTTCATTCTTTTAAACACTCATAAAATTGATCCAGTCTCGGAATTTGCCTCCCAAATATCCTGACAGGCAGCTGGAACTCAGGCTTGTGACTCTCTGGTATCACTTCTCCCTGTGTGCCCTCCAGTCAACTTTGTTTACCTTAAGACAGTGTCCTTGGAGAAAGGTGCTCTGCAGCTTCGTCCGACCAAATGGAAAAGTAACCAAGGTAAATATTAAAAAATCAAGGCTCAGACAAAGACATCATTTAGCCAGAGCCATTGCTTCTACCATAGCACTTCTGAGAAAAGGCATTTCCATTTCAGAGAAACAAATGCATTTATGCCCTGAAGCCAGCTATGCCTTTAATGCTGTGAGCAACAGTAGAATGACCCTGGACAGAGGCAGCCTGTGAGGGGCCAGAAAGAACTAAGTGCCCATCTTCTGTTGTCCATATTTAAAAGCAGAAAAACCAGAAATTCAAAACCCACCTTACACAAATGCAAAAAAGCAGACCTAATATAAGAAGATGAACGAGAAATGAGAATGAACGAGAAAATATGATTTGGAATTTTTAAATGAAAATCACCTGCATTTCATTAATAAATATCTAGTTCTATAATAATGAACTATGTTTTTCATACAGAAGTGAATCACATCAAACAAAGGGAAGAATTCAGAGCAAATGTAATTAGTGGGAGATATTTGGAAGCCCTCCAAAATATAACATTGCAGATAAAAGCAGATATATTTTAATTTGGGAAAATATCTTAAATCCTACTTAAATAAATATTTTCTATAGTATATGACAAAGAGGAAAAGCTCTTAATGGTTCTCCTTAAGAAATATAATTATATCTAAGTGAATTAATCTGAAACCTCCCTAGACTGTAATAACTCATGAAGTTTATGACATCTGAATGATTATCTACCCAGATGCAACCACCAAAGCCCTGATTTGAGTCCTGAGTGTGCAGCACTTTAAGTTGACCCCATTGTTTGTTTGAAAATGAGTCATTGAAGTGATATTTGAACCTCCAACTCACTGAAGAGTCATCTATCAAAGTGGTATTAACTGGTTATACTAATTAATAAACTGTAAGGTAGAATTTCAGAAGCTATACAGGTCAATCATGATTTCCTGAGCTTTCTGTGCTGTCCACATAAAAGGACAAAAAGATACTTAAACTGAAAAGAGAAAGGTAACATCCCCTCTCTCCTTCCATAGATGCTCTCTGACTCACAACTCCTTCAGATTAAAAATTAAAAATTAAACTAGTGAAACTAGAGGTTTAAATAAATGACCTCTTTTATCTAACCATGAGAAGAATTAGAAGTCCCAAGCAAGGTCATGTTAAATGTTAACTTCTACCAGGAATTGAGGCTGAAGGCTCACCAAGCAGAACAGGAAGGTGCATATTATCAATCAGTAGTTAAGTTCTCTCTGCTTTTTTTTTTTTCCACAGAATACCAGGTGGAATTAATAATCCTGAACATGTCCCTCCCTCTCTCTCTCTCGCTTTTTCTTGAGCGCAGGTGCACATACACACACACTGCACAAATAACTTCTTATTTTTTCTTTTTTTTTATTGTAAGCAAATGGCATACATGTTGTTTCTCTGTTTGTACATGGCGTAAAGGCATACCATTTGTGTAATCATAAATTTACATAGGGTAATGTTGTTTGATTCATTCTGTTATTTTTCCCCTTCCCCCTCACCCCTCCCACCCCTCTTTTCCCTCTATATAGTCCTTCCTTCCTTGATTCTTGCCCCCCTCCCTAACCCTAACTCTAACCTTAACACTAACCCCTCCCATCCCCCATTATGTGTCATCATCCACTTATTAGCGATATCATTTGTCCTTTGGTTTTTTGAGATTGGCTTATCTCACTTAGCATGATATTCTCCAATTTCATCCATTTGCCTGCAAATGCCATAATTTTATCATTCTTTATGGCTGAGTAATATTCCATTGTATATATATACCACAGTTTCTTTATCCATTCATCAATTGAAGGACATCTAGGTTGGTTCCACAATCTGGCTATTGTGAACTGAGTAGCTATGAACATAGATGTGGCTGTATCTCTGTAGTATGCTGATTTTAAGTCCTTTGGGTATAGGCCAAGGAGTGGGATAGCTGGGTCAAATGGTGGTTCCATTCCAAGTTTTCTAAGGAATCTCCACACTGCTTTCCAGAGTGGCTGCACTAATTTGCAGCCCCACCAGCAATGTAAGAGTGTACCTTTCTCCCCACATCCTCACCAACACCTGTTGTTGCCTATATTCTTGATAATTGCCATTCTAATTGGGGTGAGATGGAATCTTAGGGTGGTTTTGATTTGCATTTCTCTTATTACTAGAAATGTTGAACATTTTTCCATATGTTTGTTGATTGCTTGTAGATCTTCTTCTGTGAAGTGTCTGTTCATTTCCTTAGCCCATTTGTCGATTGGATTATTTGCATTCTTGGTGTTGAGTTTTTTGAGTTTTTTATAGATTCTGGAGATTAGTGCTCTATCTGAAGTATGATTGGCAAAGATTTTCTCCCACTCTGTAGGCTCTTTCTTCACATTGCTGATAGTTTCCTTTGCTGAGAGAAAGTTTTTTAGTTTGAATCTATCCCAGTTATTGATTCTTGCTTTTATTTCTTGTGCTATGGGAGTTCTCTTGAGGAACTCTGGTCCTAAGTCGACATGTTGAAGCTCTGGACCTACTTTTTCTTCTATAAGATGCAAGGTCTCTGGTCTGTTTCCGAAGTCCTTAATCCATTTTGAGTTTAGTTTCGTGCATGGTGAGAGATATGGGTTTAGTTTCATTCTGTTGCATATGGATTTCCAATTCTCCCAGCACCATTTGTTGAAGAGGCTATCTTTTCTCCATTGCATATTTTTGGCCCCTTTGTCTAGTATGAGAAAATTGTATTTATTTGGGTTTGTGTCCATGTCCTCTATTCTGTACCATTGATTCACCTTTCTATTTTGGTACCAATACCATGCCGTTTTTGTTACTATTGCTTTGTAGTAGTGTTGAAGATCTGGTATTGCGATACCCCCTGCTTCACTCTTTCTGCCAAGGATTGCTTTAGCTATTCTGGGTTTTTTATTCTTCCAGATGAATTTCATGATTGCTTGCTCTATTTCTGTAAGGTGCATCATTGGGATTTTAATTGGAATTGAATTGAATCTGTATAGCACTTTAGGTAGTTCGGCCATTTTGACAATATTAATTCTGCCTATCCAGGAACATGGGAGATCTTTCCATCTTCTAAGGTTTTCTTTAATTTCTTTCTTTAGTGTTCTGTAGTTCTCATTGTAGAGGTCTTTCACCTCTTTTGTGAGATTGATTCCCAAGTATTTTATTTTTTTCGAGGCTATTGTGAATGGGGTAGTTTTCCTAATTTCTCTTTCTGAAGATTCATCACTTTTGTGTAAAAATGCCTTAGATTTATGTGCATTGATCTTATATCCCGCTACTTTACTGAATTCACTTATGAGTTCTAAAAGTTTTCTGGTGGATTTTCCTGGTTCCTCTAAGTATATAATCATATCATCAGCAAATAGGGATAGTTTGAGTTCTTCTTTTCCTGTTCGTATCCCTTTAATTTCTTTGGTCTGTCTAATTGCTCTGGCTAGAGTTTCAAGGACAATATTGAATAGAAGTGGTGAAAGAGGGCATCCCTGCCTTGTTCCAGTTTTTAGGGGGAATGCTTTCAGTTTTTCACCATTTAGAATGATATTAGCCATGGGCTTAGCATAGATGGCCTTTACAATGTTAGGGAATGTTCCCACCATCCCTATTTTTTCTAGTGTTTTGAGCATGAAGGGGTACTATATTTTATCAAATGCTTTTTCTGCATCTATTGAAATAATCATGTGATTCTTGACTTTAAGTCTATTGATATGGTGAATGACATTTATTGATTTCCTGATGTTGAACCAACCTTGCATCCCTGGGATGAAACCCACTTGATCATGGTGCACTATCTTTTTAATATGTTTTTGTATGCGATTTGCTAAAATTTTGTTTAGAATTTTTGCGTTGATGTTCATTAAGGATATTGGTCTGGTCCGAAATTTTCTTTCCTCGATGAGTCTCTGTCTGGTTTAGGTATCAGGGTAATATTGGTTTCAAGAATGAGTTTGGGAGGGTTCCCTCCTCTTCTATTTTATGGAATACTTTGAGAAGTATTGGAATGAGCTCTTCTTTAAAGGTTTTGTAGAACTCGGCTGAGAACCCATCAGGTCCTGGACTTTTCTTTGTTGGTAGGCTTTTGATGACTTCTTCTATTTCATTACTTGAAATTGGTCTATTTTAATTTTGTATGTCCTCCTCATTCAGTTTAGGCAATTCATATGTCTCTAGAAACCTGTTGATGTCTTTGAAATTTTCTATTTTGTTGGGGTATAGATTTTCAAAATAGCTTCTAATTTTGTTTTGTATTTCAGTCGTGTCTGGTGTGATATTTCCTTGTTCATTCCGAATTTTAGTGATTTGGGTTTTCTCTCCTCTTCTCTTTGTTACTGTGGCTAAAGGTTTATCAATTTTGTTTATTTTTTCAAAGAACCAACTTTTTATTTTGTCAATTTTTTGTATTGTTTCTTTTGTTTCAATTTCGTTGATTTCAGCTCTGATTTTAACTATTTCCTGTCTTCTACTACTTTTGGTGTTGGTCTGTTCTTCTTTTTCTAGGGCTTTGAGCTGTAGTGTTAGGTCGTTGAATTCTTGAGTTTTACTTCTTTTATTAAATGCGCTCCATGAAATAAATTTTCCTCTAAGTACTGCTTTCATAGTGTCCCAGAGATTTTGATATGATGTTTCCTTGTTCTCATTTACCTCTAAGAATTTTTTAATTTCCTTGCTAATATCTTCTGTTATCCATTCATCATATAATAGCATATTGTTTAATCTCCAGGTGTTGGAGTAGTTTCTGTTTTTTACTCTTTCATTTATTTCTAACTTCAATCCATTATGATCTGATAGAATACAAGGTAGTGTCTCTATCTTCTTGTATTTACTGACATTAGCTTTGTGGCATAATATATGGTCTATTTGAGAGAAAGATCCATGTGCTGCTGAGAAGAAAGTGTATTCGCTCTTGGTTGGATGGTATATTCTATAAATGTCTGTTAAGTCTAAATTATTGATTGTGTTATTGAGATCTATGGTTTCTTTGTTCCTCCTTTTCCTCCCGGCAGCCCCCTGGTGTTCAGAAGCGATTGCTCTGAGTCCAAACAGCTCACCACGCAGCTCCTCCTCAGGCAGCCGCCCGGAGCCCCAGTGGTTGCTCCGAGTCCAAGTGCTGTGCTGAGCAGCCACCTCTACGATGATCCCAGTTATCCGTGTTTACTGCTCCAGCAGTGGGAGGGGCGTCTTGCCGGGCAACTCTACATCACAAAGTTCCCTGTGTTCTGCTACTACCGCCCCATCCGCCCCATCCGGGACGCCTCCCCAACGGCAGAGACTCACCTGGCGACTTTGAGTTGGTCCCAAGTCTCTCAATATCTCCTCTTTTGAATCCTGCGTCCTGGAGCAACATGAAATGCAGTCACCCTCTAGTCCGCCATCTTGAAATCCCCTCTTATTTTTTCTTAACAATAAATTTTGTATTTTTTGTTGACTTTTTATTTTTCTGACCTTCTAACTAAGTCAAAGTTTTACCGTTTTGACTCTCCAACATCTTCTCTTAGAGTGCTAGGATTTTAGAATCATCTAAGGCACTGTCTCCAGATGATATTTCAATTATATGAACTGGTAAAATTCTCTCAAATTTTGGTAACCAATTTAAAGTTGCCAGTTTTGGACTTAGGTGCATTAAAAAACAAGACTACAGAAAAACAATCTATCAACTACAATGAGCATCAGTGCATGCACAAAAAGATTCTCACTCTAAAATAAAATAGAACGCTATAATCTAAAGAGGAAAATAGAAAGAAATGTATTTGGGGCTTGGGGATGGAAAGAGGATGGTTAACAGACACAGAGGTGCAGCTGGAGAAGAGGATTGTCTTCTAATGTTCTTTATAGTACAGTAGGGTAACTATGGCTGGCAACAATTGTATATTTCAAAATAGCTAATAGAGAGGACTTCAAATGCTCCCAACATAAAGAAAGATAATGTTTGAGATCATGAACATGCCAGTGACCTTGATCTGATCTTTACACATTGTATGCATGTTTTAAAATAGCACACTAAATCATATATGTTCAATTACTATATGTCCACTTAAAATAGAAATAGTAAACATATTTGAGTAAATTGCTATCGAGTAACTAAATTATTTCCTCTTTGAATTATAGTTGGGTAGAATTTTGTCTTAAATGAACACTGATTCACAGATCAGTTTGGTAATCACTGATCTAATTGCTTCTCCTAATCTTAGCCAGGATCACTTGGCTAAAATAAATATGGTAATTGGCTTTCCTATGGTAACCATTTAACTGTTTTTATTTATCCCATAACATCCAGCTGTGAACCTCAATTATATATACAGTAAAATTTATTTTATTGAACCATTATAAAAAACTGTGAACATAATTATCTCAAAAATGAAAACATACATTAGAGTTAGGTATATTTCAAATATTTAAAGACAATTTTCCATCAGAACAATAATTGTGACTATTGGTAACATAATAAAATGCATTTTTCTGTTTGGAAGTTTCTGTACTTTTCACTCTTTTATATTTCCTTTTGTAATCACAAGAATCAACTACATGCTTAAGCCCAAAGAAAACAAAGAAGTCTAATATCATATTTGTGTTAGTATGTTATGCTAACATATTCTTTTTTTTTTTTTTTTTAAGTAACACAGATGCGTCCTTTCAAATAAGTTGACATCGTCATCTGGGTTTCATCTTGGTTGACAGGTTTGACAAAAATCCAAATCACATGCCATTGAGCAAACTTACTGACCCACATGACCCTGCTCTGAAAAAATATAACACACCACTGTGTTTCAAAAACTTTTGGAAGTGCAACTTTTGGGGGAGAGGCCTCAAAACATACCCTGACCAATATTTGTGTAAAATACATGTGCCAAAAATTATAATGACATATAAAGGAACCAGATGTCAAACATTCCAACAAATTACTATCTGTACTCTAGAAACACTTCATTGGGAAAAAAGCCTCAATTAGAGTGAACATGTACTTTCTGTTTTTACAATGCAAAGCAGGCAGATATTGTAAATGTGTATGCAATGGTATGAGTTGCTCAAATTTCAAAATCAGTAACTAAATTGTTTATAAGTTAATTGGTTTGAAAAATGAGATAGAAAAATAGTACATTTTATTTCACTTCTCACAATTAAATGCATTGAATTGAAAAAGAAAGGGGAATGAAAGGTAAAACTGAAGAATTTATAGGGTAAAGAATGGAGTTAGTAGCATCAAAACATTAAAACAGTCTACAGACACTTAACTCTCTTACTAGAATTTTGGACCATATAAATAAATATCTTCCATCAGAATTGCATGTTTTAAAAATGTATTACTTATTTCAATTTTTATCACAGAATAATTAAAAAGACAAATGTGGGACATTAAAATAGAGAAAATTACGATATTGTAGAAGTTGGGAGTATTTGAATGCAAGTTTAAAATATTCAACCCAAACAGTGTTAAGTAAAAAGGAGAATTCCTTGATATATAGATTGAAAAATTAAGGAGAGGCCTGGCTTTGTTGTGACTGGAATCTAGGAAAACACATAATCTCTAGAATGTGTTTTCTTTCTATCTCCTGAATTGTCTCTTCTCAATTTTTAATTCTATGTTACTCAGCGTTCCCAATTGCAAGCAATGGAAATCAACTGTGGCTACTTTAAGATAATTGATTTATTAGAGTAGTTTAGCTAGCCTACACCATGTTTGGCAAGGCTTAAAAACCTCCTTTGGGGGCTTGGAACCAGAAACATACTCCAAATCATGTTAAGAACCAGTGCACCAGAGATACCATCATTAACATACTTGGACACAACAGTCCCAAGTACTGGGTGCACTTACTAGATCCCTTGCTCTTGGGGAATCTAGAAAAATTATTGAACTGCTGATGCAGGAATAAGGTTATTCTTCTTTGTTTCCTTGGCTTCTGATTAAAAGTCTAACAAGGATAAGTCTGATTAACAGATCTTAGAACACACTTGGCCCAGGGCAAGAAAGCCTTGGGAGGTCATTTAAAAATGAAGCATTTGAAAAGAGAGGTGGCCTCATAAGTTGAGAAACTCTTCAACATTTGAAAGTTGTTCCAAAGTACTAAGTGGCCAAAAATAACATAAAAATTTATGTGCAGCTTTTTTTGTTTTTTCCCTCAAGCATTACATGCTGTCAAATGGTTGCTAGTAGCTTCAGAATTGTATCTCCCTTTACCCAGTTTCAAATCCTACAAAGAGGCCATCCATACTTTTCTCAGGAGACCTGGGAAACCACCCATCTCCCACTGGCCCTGATCATACTTCATGCCCAAATATGAACTAATCACATGCATGATCAGGGGAATGTATTGCTTTGATTGGCCAACAAAGAACCACATGCTTAACCCTCAAGCTGAAGGTGATGTCAATTCTATGTGAAGCATTTGAAGCACTTGTTCTAAGAGCAAAATGGATGTGGTTCCCCAGAGATAAATTGCTGAATAGTTTCCAGGAGGATAAATGCATAGAGTCAAAAGCAACAAATGTTTCCTACAAATATTTTGACATTTAACTTAGTCTCTTAGTACCACTAAGAAATGGAATAAAATTGGTTAGAGAATGGGCTCTGATTTGAATGACCTTTGATCATTCTAATAAAAATAATTAGAATAATATTAATAACAATAAGAGTTGCATGGTGCTAGGCTATTTTCTTGTTACATATTAGATTTAAAAATAACATTTTATAGAACAAATTATATACATATTCACAATTTTATGCTTTGTATTATTATCTCACTTTAGTAGATGAAAGGACTGAGGCACAGGTTGTTAAACAACTCAGACAAAGTCAGAAAGTTGGTTGAGTAGAACAAACGGAATTTGAACCTACACAATTTGGCTCCAGTGTCCATTCTCTTAACCATACCCTATAAATGCTAAAGAGAGTGAATTTACCTGTCACTGCTAGTCTTTAAGAAGAATCTGGGTAGTAAGGGAAATGTAAAAGGTATTTTGCTATTTAAAGAGTGAGGAGTGATCCTTCTCTCCTTTCCTCTGTCTGCTAAATGCAGAGAAGTGCCAGGTGAAGAACTGAGAATTATTCCTTCATGGTCCAATAGTGCAGGCTCTGGTGTTGGGGGGCAGGTCAGACTGAGGGGGTTGTGTGACTCAGGTTTCTCAGGCTGCCCTATTTGCCAATATGCTCTAGTTCCTGCAAAGAGAGCTACTTCTGGAAGTTTGTGGCCTGTCTGGGTGTGAACAGTTATCCCTCATTCTAGCAATTCCCATGCAATATCTAGCTGTTGGCTAAAGAATACTCATCTTAACTTTTCTAAGCAGTTTTTGACATCTGGGCTGCTCATAGTTCTACAGTCTATAGATGGAAATGCCTTGCCAACCTGGTTGACCAGCCTCTCATTCCCCTCTCCCACACTCATGTGGTACTAAAAAGAAACCACAAATCTTTCCTAAATCTCTTACACAAATATGTTAGTCATAGTAGAGATTGCACTTGAGAGAAAATCTACCAATTAAATTTGTCAGTTTCCATATTTTTAGTAAATTTTGCTCCTTTTAAACCATTCTCATCATGTCAAACACTCAACTTGTGACAGCAAAATTAATGATGTCCATGTGCACTATAAGACAGACATTGTCATTTCCTCCCAAGAAGTCACTACCTCCCGCTTCTTCAAGTTGGCTGAGTCCTCTTCCTGTGACAAAGGCTGACAATGTAAGATTCATTTGTTTCTGCTATAAGACCAATACTAGAAATCTTTTTTTTAGCAAAATCAGGCCCTAAAAATAACAGGATTCATAGAAAAAAATGAGTTAGAAGTAGACGATTCAAAACCTGAGGAACTTCTAGTAAGATCAATGACAAAAATAATGTATAATTCAGAACACAATTTGGAAAATCTAGGCAGGCAGCTCAGAAAATTGGGACTCCTTAGGATATAATAAAAGTGCATTAAAACAATATGGACTGTTCACTTATGGTTCATGCCTCTTTCTGTATATGTTATACTTCAATAAAAAGTTGCTTCGGGAAAAGAAAGAAAAAATATGGAAACCCTCCTGGAGTTCTGTAACAGACTGCGGCTTAAGTGCCATAGGAGGAAGTAGAACCTGTCACAAGCTCAGAGTTGTATGAGGCTGGGGAGTAGCAGATGCCACTCTAGGAAGAGAACCCTGAATGCTTCATTCATTTTTAGTTTTCTCTAAAAGTTAACTTTTTTCCTGCCTGTATAGCTAAGGGCTTTTATCTTTCCTGATGATGGTTATTCAGTCTCTCCTACTAGGCTTCTATATTCTTCTCTTTTGCTATTAGCAACCTGACTTCCACATTACACTTACACCATTTCTCTATTTACCAATGTATGTACACTAATTCATTTCTTGGACATGAATATTATAGCAAAGCAGGCTGTACTCACTCTCCTGGCCTTCCTTGCAGCTGGTGATAACCATGTGACCTGGTTCTGACCAATGAAATATTGGAGGATTCAACTGAGATAGTCCCAAGAAGAACCCAAAGTCTTCCTTTCCTACTTAGGCCCCTTGTCATATGAGGACAGATCAATATTTGGAGCAACAGCTGCCACTTTATACCTTGAAGGAGACATTGCTGTCACACTGAAGATGGTAAAGAAAAGCAGTAAAAAGGGTTGAATCCTTCATGATCACATCGACACTGAAACAACCCTGGAGCTGCTTATCACCAGTTCAAATTTTTGAGTCACTTTTGGTCTTACACTCTTTATTTGCAGCTGAATATATACTAGTCCCCTTTCTAGTATTTTCCATACAGCACTCACTTTTCTATTAGTTTTCTAGGACTTCTGTAACAAAATATCACAAACTGGATGATTTAAACATTGGGAATTTATTCTCTCATAATTAATGCAGACTGGAAACCCCAAATCAAGGTGTTGTCAGGATTGGTTTCTTCTGAAGGATATGAGACAAAGACTGTTCCAGACCTCCCTCCTTGGCCCTCAGATAGCCATCTTCTCTCTCTATGTCTCTTCCATCTTCCTCCTTTCATGCCTGGGACAAGTTAAGGCTGGAGATTTGGTTTTTCAAACCCATTAACTTATAAATAATTTAGTTACTGATTTTGATATTTGAGCATTTACAACTCATACCATTGCATACACATTTGTAATATCTGCTTCATAGCTATGTGACTTTGGGTAAAATATTGGGCCTTTCTAACCTTAGTTTTCTCATCTGAAAAACACAATCAAAAACCTTTCATAAAGGATTATTGTGAAGAATAAATGAAATATTGCACAAAAACTACTTAAAATCATGATAAGCAAAAAAAAAAGCACATAATAAATGGCATTTATCATCATGAATGAAGAAGCCACACATCTGAGAGATTCACAGTAAAACCCTGGGATCAGGTTTCATAGGAACAGTTAATTTTTCAACTTGATGCCATAACCAACCTGACAAATAAATTCAAGTAGAAATATCTGTACTTCCTTCAGCATCTTGAATCAAAAAGCCATTACCTTGTCATTTCCCAGCAATTGCTTCTGAACGTTTTGCCACATAGAGCTTCTCAAAATGAGAAACTGACTTTCAGTCTATAGATACCCCTTTTATTTATTCGCTTGTCAAAATATTTTCCAAGTAGCTACCAGCTGCCAGGAACTGTTCCAGGCAGGGGATATGCATCAGTGAACAAACGATAAAAGATTCCTGCCCTCCAGGGACATACATTCTAGCAAGGAAGTGAGAATGATATGAAAAGCCTTCAGAAAACTCTACAAATATCATGAATTATTTAATGCCATGAATTGATGAGTTAGTAGACTCCAACATAACTGGGATATGTAATTCATAAACTAATGTGTCCAATAATTTATAAATCTGAATCTCAAAATGTATTAAGACATTTTGCGGTAGGAATTTATTCACAGTAACTGCCTCTTAAGGAGCTGCTAGAGATTGCTTTACAAACAATCAAAAGAATCCATCTTTCCAGTCCATTCAATTCTCCTGAACTCATTGATATTCTGCAAAGGGAAAAAAGTCACTCTGGATGCCTGTTGAAATGAAAATTGTAAGGACCCTACCTCAAACAGTGTTATTAATGGCAAGCCCAGGAGATGCCCTGAGCATAGAATGAAAACTAATAGAAGACCCTGAGAATTAGAATAGAGATTCTTCAAATTATTGCTCTTCTCTTAGTTAGCTAATTGCATTTGTGAAACTATATTTACTAGAGGAAGTTAGAGTTGCCTTTTGGGGGAGGGTATTGGGTGCTCTACCCCTGAACTATATCTCCAGTTCTTTTTAATTTTTATTTTGAGACAGTGTCTCACTAAGTCTTTTAGTACTTGGAAATTTGGAGGATATTCTAAACAATATCACGGACTAAGAACACAAGACAGAAGCCTAAAGTAATAAAAAACAAATAAAGAGAAAATGTATAAGTGATGCAATCGAAGCAGCAGATTATAAAAAACTACAATGCAACCAACAATGCAATACCAACAAATGCAACCTAGTGTAGGGAAATTCAGTCTGTCCCTCTGAAGGCTTAATAATTTAAGCCTAAGAAATAAAACAGAATATAGTCAGATTAACAAGAAAAAGAACATAACAAATTTATTAACATACAGAAAAAAATAGAAGCCATGCACAAAGTATAAGACTAAAAGAAAAGGTCAGATAATTAAGATAACTGAAGTTTAAATACCTTCTTCTGACCAGAGATAGAAATGGAGGTATAGACAATTTTAGAAGGATGATAAACCATTTTTAGGGAATTTATTTTAGATTAATGTGTCTAGAAGGACAGACAAAGACCTAGGACAAAGTTCCTCTGGGCTCTAAATGTGATGTTTGACTTTCATTCTTGCGGTGAAATGAGATGATCTCCTTTCATTAATAAATTTCAATATGAAGACTGAAGGCAATAGTGTACTTCTTTTGGCAGATCTAGTCAGATAAGGAAACTTTGCATAGAGTCTCTCTTCACACTGGAGGGAGAGAAACAAGGGAAGTTCAGAAGGATCAGGAATCCAAGGCAACTTCTAGGCCTTTCAATATGTCAAAGTGCCAGACTTTGGGATTTCACTTTCTGAGCCCAACTATAGAAAAAAATGGATAATTTATTAGAAAAATGCAATCTATCAAGATTGTCATGAAGAAATAAAAAAATAAAATAAACAGACTACTAAGCAGTAAGGATATTGAATCAGAAATCAAAGGTCTCTAGAGAAAAAAAGTCAAGACCCACATGGGTTCTTTGGAAAATTCTGCCAAATACTTAAAGAAGGATTAATATGAATCCTTCTTAAATCCCTGCAAAAAAATTGAAGAGGCAGAAACAGCCAATCTTATTTTATGAGCCCAGAATTGCTCAGTAGAAAAGAAAGATAAAAATACTCTAAGAAATAAAACAAAACAAAACACAGGTCAATATTCATAATATATACTGATGTAAAAATCTTCAACAAAATACTAGCAAACTGAATTCAAATACATATTAAAAAGAATATGTATCACAATTAAGTGGAACTTATCCTTAAGAGGGAAGTATGGTTCAACTTATGATAATCAACCACCATAATACGTCACTTTAATAGAAGGAGGAATGAAAATTACAATAGTAATCTTTATCAATGGAGAAAAATTTGATACTCTTTTATGATGAAAAATACTCAACAAACCAGGAATATAAAGAAATTACCTCAACATAATAAAGGTCTTCTGTGAAAAACCCACAACTAACATAAAACTAAAAGCTTTTCCTTTGTGGTCAGTGTTATGGAGATATAGATATCCCTCTAAAACTCATGTGAATAAATTCAAAAGGGTTTAGAAGTAAAACGATGGGGTTATAGAGTCTTAACATAATTAGTATGTTAATTCACCAATAGTGATTAACTGGTAACTCTAGGAAGGTAGGGTGTGATTGGTGGAGGTGGGTCATTGCAGGCATATCTTTGGGGTTTGTATTTCAATCTTTGGGGCAGGGTTCTCTTCTCTCTGCTTCCTGATGCCATGTTCCCAGCTATTTTCCTCAGTCACACTCTTCTGTCATTATGTTCTGCCTCCCCTTGGATCACAAAGAATGGAGTTGGCCATCTATGGACTGAGACCTCTGAAACCAGGAGCCCCTGAATAAACCTTTCCTCCTCTAATTGTTCTTGTCAGGTCTTTGGGTCACAACAGTGAAAAAGTTGAGTAAAACAACCAGGAACAGGGCAAGGATGTCCACCCTTGTAGCTTCTATTGAACAAAGTATCAGAAGACTAAGCCAGAGCAATTAAGCAAGAAAAAGAAATAAAAGTCATCCATACTGGGAAGGAAGAATTTAAATTATCTCTTTGTAGATCTTATTTCTTGGAAACCTTTAAAAGTCCACCAAAAATCTATTAAATTCAGCAAAGTTAAAAAATAGGGAAAAACTGGATTTGCCCATGATATCTCAGAAATGACACTAAAAGAACAAACAATAAAAGCCTAACTAGACAAATGGGTGTGCATCAAAATAAAAAATTTTAGTTAGCATAGCAAAGGAAACCAATTAACAGAGTGAAGAAACAACCTATAGAATAAGATAAAATATTTGAAAACCATGAATATGAGAAATGGTTATCACTCAGAATATACAAAGAACTCCTACAACACAACAAAAATGACTCCTATAACCAAAAAACAAATAACAACAAAAAACCCACCTCTTTAAAAAATTTGCAAAAGACTTGAGTAGATATTTCTTTAAAGAAGTTAAACAAATGGCCAACAAGCATATGAAAAGATACTCAATATCACTAATCACTAAAAAAACAAAAGACAGGGACTCAGACTGTGCACCCAACTGACGTAATCTTGCTGGAGACTCATGGAGTAACTGACTGAAGGGGGCCAGCACCCTGGCATTGGGCTGCAAGGTTGACCAGACCATTCTTAGCAGTGACCTGGTCAATTTAGGGGACAAGTGCCTCTGGATGCTAGAGACTAGACTTTAGAGCCAGTGCTAGACTCTGAGGCAATTATCTGAACCTGTTTGTAATGAATGAGCATTTGTTCCCAACATCACCTTCAGTTACCCTGTGGTAGAAAGCCTCTGAAACTAATTAGGCCAGGACCCTTTCTTTGAAATGCACGTGATGGTGTTCAAGTCATAGCAGTAAATAAATGACTGCTGCAGGAGTGAATCATATACTTTTCATCCAGAGATTACCTAGAACACAGGAGCTTTGATTGAAGACATCTGGGAAAATGGGGTGAAGGTTGGCCTTGCCATCAAACCAGTAATTGCAGTTTAGTATTTGGCACCGTGGGCTAATCAAATAGATATGGTATTCATTGTGACAGTGGAATCTGAGTTTGCAAGGTAGAAATTCATGGAAGATATGATGCCAAAGGTTCATTGGTTAAGGACACGGTTCCCATCTTTGGACATAGATGTTGAGAGTGGAGTAGTGCAGAAGACATGTTTGGGTAACCCTAAAATGGCGGCTGGCGTTGAGCCAAGAGGTGGCGCATAGTTAGTGTTAACACGGCGTGATCTACTTTTGCCTGATTAGTTAATGTCTCCTTTGTGCTAGTGGTCAACAGATATTCCTCATTCTTTCTTGATTGGTACCGAGGGGCGTGCTTCAATTGTGCTAATCCTAAGCTGATTGGCTGCCGTAGGTATATAAGACACGCACCTATAGGAAGCACCTCGGATAAGCAGCATCTCTGATAGATCGCTGGGCGAAGGACTAAGCAGACACCTCTAGGTTGCCGGTTGATGATGGCAGATTGCAGAATGCAGGTTGCAGCTCGCAGAATGAAGATGGCAGGATGCAGGATGCACCTCTAAGAACAAGCAGCAGACCTTTAAGAAATAGCTCCTCTGATAATAATAGCCTCTCTGAAAGCTTAGCAAGTCTCTCTTCCTCTAAGCAAAACCTGTCTTCCTCTAAAACTTCCTCTAAAAGCAAGTAAGCCTCTCTTCCTCTATAAACTAATGAACAAGCAAGAAAGCAGCGCACTAAAGAGAAAGGTAATAGAAATAGCTCAGTTTCCAGTCCACCTCCGATAAATACCCACGCAATTGTTGCTGCAGGCAGTAACAAATATCCGCGGGATTGTTGCTGCAGGCGGCGACAGAGTAGGTCCTGATACTGTCCATAATTGTGCAGAGGCAGGAGCTAACATGGTGCTGTCTGGCAGTGCCATTACAAGGACTAAAGACTCCAGATCTCTGGTTAATGTATTAAGAAATATTTGCCAAGAAGCTGCTCAGAAAAGGGCTCTTGATCAATGAGATTACAAGGAACCCAGTGTTTCTGATCATGAAAACTTTTTACTGGGAAACATGAATATTGACTACTAAATCATATCTCATTTGAGCAATGCTGCTTTGAGGTAGTGCTGACTTTCTGAGTAATTTTTCTTTCCAATGATTAAAATCTATTGTGTAGAGAGTTCTAAGAGGTTAGAAATTGTGTGTACAACTACATTTTTAATAATTCAATTTAAAGGTTAGTGTGGTGAAGACCTCTGTTTTCCCTAACAGAATTGATTTTTATAAAAAGTAAAAATATGGTCTGTATTAAGGTTACAAAAATTAAATGTGTCATAATGCCTAGGGCGGATATTGCTATTAAATTTTTTTCTATGTTTTTAAAAATAATGTTCTATTATTTCCCATGTTTCCAAAAGCAACAGAAGTCATTATGTTTTTCCTATTTCATTTCATTTGTGAGTTGTTTATGTGCTTGATAATATCAGTAGAGTGGAATTTAAAAATACAAGCTTGGGTGGGAGAGGGCATGCCATAATCTTATATCTGAAACATTTATTTTTTTTACTTATCACCTTATACTTTTTTCATAAAAAAAAAATGTCCTATGAAGCGAGTGGTTCTAAAATGCAAGCATAGATTTTATCAAGATGTTTCTTTGCCAAAGCAGTTTATTCTGTGATTCTTTCCTACTCTTGGTTTTCCTAATCTCATCCAGCATTCTTAAGGATATCAAATAATGTTGCTATGTTAGCTCTGTGTGGAAAAGTAAAGTCTCTGTTTGGAAATTAAAAAAAAAAAAAGAAAGACAAAGCCACTGTGAGGTATCAATTCACATCCATTAGGATGAGCAAGCAAATAAAAAAACACCAAAAATAACAAGTGCTAGTGACAATTTGGAGAAATTGAAACTCTTATGCACTGTTGGTGGGAATGTAAAATAGTGTAGCTGCTCTGGGAAACATAGCATAAGGGAAACAACTTGGAAGTTCTGGGAGAAAGAGAAAGAGAGAAGAGAGACTTAGTTATTATATGATCCTGCAGTGCTACACCTGGGTATTTATCCACAAGAGCTAAAATCAGAATCTCAAAGAGCTATCTGCATTCATGTTCATTGCAGCATTATTCCAATAGGCAAATGTGGCAACCAATAGACATTTATGTCTATTAACAAGTGAAAGAATAAAGAAATGTGATATATACATACATAGACCAGTAGACAGTCTTAAAAATGAAGGAAATCTTGTTATAAATGGATGAAACTTGAGGACATTATGGTAAATGAAATAAGTCAGGCACAAAAAGACAAATACTGCATCATTCTACTTAAATGAGCTGTCTAATGTGGTCAAACTCATAGAAACTGCAAGTAGAAAGTGATTGTTAGGGGCTGGAATTAGAGGGGAAGGTGGAACTGCAATTCCATCGGTATAGAGTTAGTGTGGAAAGATGAAAAAGTTTTGTTGCACAAAAGTGTGTATATAGTTAACACTACTATATTGTACACTTGAATTAAGATGGTAAATTTTATGCTCTTTTCACCACATTTAAAATATAAAGTGTTGTCAAAATAATAGAAGTCCTCTTCATGCTTTTTAAATGAGTTCTGCCCTCCTCTTCAAATATAGCTACATCTAATGATATAATTTATTTTTTTCTTGAAGTTTATATTAATGAAAAAATACAGTGTGTATTATTTTGTGTATGTCCTTTTTGATCAATACTATGATTTGAGATTTGCCTACATTGCAGCATTTAACTGTGATTTATTCATTTCCATTCTGTATGATATTACTATACCATTCTGCTGTTGATAATATATTTGGCTTATTTATGTTCTAGGAAATTTACAAATTATGCTTTAAAATATTCTTGTATATTTACATTGCACACATTTCTGATAGGTACATATCAAAAGCAGAATAAGTCACAGATTGACCATCTATTTTGTTTTCCCCAGGGACAGTGTCTCTCCACAATGGTTATCTCAGCATCTTAGATGATTAAAAACTTGTCCTGCATTTATTTCTCTCTGTCTCTTTAATTCTCAGAACTACTATTATAACAAATTAAAATTAGCCAAGGATGATTTGATAGACAGCAATTATCTTCTACCATGGTCTCCTCTGGAACTCCATGAGACATATTCTGTTAAATCAGCTTTTGATCTCTGTGACCAAAATACCTGAGAAGAACAACTTAGAGGAGAAAAAGTTTATTTTGGCTTATGGTGTTAGAGGCTTAGTCCACGGTTGTCTGACTCCATTGCTCTGGGCCCAAGATGAGACAGAAGGTCATGCAGAAGGATGCAGAGGAACAACACTCTTCCATTCTTAACAGCCAAGAATCAGAGCCAGAAAGCATAAGGGACTGCAGGGAAGATGATTCCTTCCAGGGAACTTCCCCAGTGACCCACCACCTCTTGCCATTCAAACTAGGATGGACTGATTATACAACTCTCATAATCTTATCATTTCACCTCTGAATATTTCTGCATTAACACAGGAACTTTTGGGGGCCACCTCATATCCAACCTTAATACATGCGTTCAGTAAATACAGTTCTCACTTTGACAGTGGTTAAATGTGACATATGACCTCCTTTTCATCCCCTTTACAGACATCATAAAACTAACATGCTCCTTTCAAGGAGCATTAAATGATGAAACAAAGTGTGCTCTGAGCTAGAAGTTAAAGACAGTCAGCACCTTTCAGCCTCGGGAAGGAATGGGAAAATGAGTTGACCTGCTGTCACAGTCAGTCACTTAGCATGAGATTCTGTTGTGCAACGACCAGTGCTGTAGCCTAAGATGTATGGAGCCAGTAGGCAGAATTGATGGGAAACATGGGGAATTGTAAAAATGAATCTATGTGGACATAAAGGTTGAAACATCCTTTTGTAAAAAGTCATTTTAAAGTTCTTACTGTGGTAGCTTTGTAAATTATTATATGCTGTAAATCCACAACTATTTATATATTTTGGTTTTGGGTAATAAAATAGCACTGAGAATATATACCAAAAGTGGGATATCTTAGTCATAGGGTAGCTCTATTTATTTATTTATTTTTTTTTTGAGGAAACTTCTTACTGTTCTCCATAACAGCTGTACTGTTTTACATTCCCACCAGGAGCACATGAGAGTTCTGATTTCTCTACATCCTTGCCAACAATGACTTTCTGTTTCATTGTGGTTTTGATTTTCATTTTCCTGGTGATTAGTAATATCAAACCTATTTTCACATGCTTGTTAGTCATTTGTGTATCCCTGGAGAAATGTTTATTCAAGTCCTCTGCCAGTTTTTTAATCGGGATATTTGGGGATTTTGTTGTTGTTGTTAAGTTGTAGGAATTCTTTATATATTTTGCATGTTATTCCCTTCTCATACATGGTTTCCATATTTTCTCCTATTCTACAAGTTTCCTTTTCACTGTTATTCCCACGTGTAGTCCCATTTGTCCATTTTTGCTGTGTGTTTGGTGTCATATCCAAGAAATCATTGTAATTCAGTTTCGTCAAGTTTATCCCCTGTTTTCTTTGAGAAGTTTTATAGTTTCAGGTCTTACATTTAGATGATCTACAAGATTTGATATGTAGTTTATTCATTGTCATTCAGTTTAACATAGTTTTCTCATTTCCACTGTGATGCTTTTTCTGACCCATAAATAATTTCAAAGATAATTTATTCATTATAAAACTTCTGGGGATATTCTAATCAAGTTTCAATAATAGTGTGGCAATTTTAGCAATTCTTTCTTTCCTGGCTTAGTGGGTCCTCAATTTAATTTTGGTTTTCTCTAGCTCTGTAATGTTTCCTAGTGCTTCATTGCCTCTCTAGGCATTAGCCCGTCTCCCCAGTAGAAGAATGCTTAAATGCTAACTCATCTCTCTGGGGTTTTTTCTTTTTTCAGATATTTACCTCCTAATTCTTCACTGTTGTTTTATTCTAGCTCTCCACTCTTTGCAAGCTGATTTTGTCTTGTCCAGTTATTCTCAGTAGAATTGATCCAATCTATGCTCAGAAGTACAAGCCCATCAGATATTACAACATACATTTTAGATATTATATATGTATACTATATGGAGTTATATTTTAAGTTAAGCTGCTTTTTTATTTGTAACATTATGTGATTTCTTCCTTCTCCATCTTAGTAGTAAAGTCTTTTATACTCATGGATTGTGTGGGAAGAGATGTGGGTGTAGACATGTATGGGAAAAGTAGCATAAATTAATAAAAGGCACAGATTTCACATGTGGATCATCATGGTTCAGGAGAGGGGTATGCATGAGGAAGAAGGAGTCCAGAGAATGAAAGGGACCCTGAGAATTTACAGAAATACTGAAGAGAGATTTGGACATCTTCAGGGCAGTCTTTCTTAAATTTGGAGGAAGGCTAAAAACAACTCAAGTTACAACCATTTTCAAATAAAAAGAACTATGCAAATGTCATGCTGTTCACTTTCTCACTGTTCTTTGTCCATGAGTTTCTTTTCTCTTTTTGTTTAAATTTAATGGTCATTGTAAAATGTACTGCAAACAAAATCACAAGAGCAGCTCAAGACCAGAGATGACAGAGGAAATGGAGAGGTTACTGCTTGTGTTAATGGAAGGGTAAGGAGGTTGTGTCTAAGTTTTTGTCAATTTTAATGAATCAACTTGTGATAATAAATTCTCCTTACAGCCTACAAAACACTTTATCATTAAGATTCTTGTGGGAAAAAGCTTTATTTTTGTTTCTTTTATATGTTACATCCTAAGGCCCTTTATTTTCCCCTCATTAAAACGTCTTTATTTCCCAATTTTTAAAATCCTTTCTGTCTTATTAGGAATGTAACTCTTTTTGTAGCAGAGCAAACTGCAAACTACAACAGTGCAGACTCCATGAGCAGTAATAGGACAACTATCAGACTCCTTTAGAAACTGTCTAGGTCTGAACAGAAGGAATCATAACAGGCTTGAAAATGTCTCACTACTTCTACCAGCATAGTCAGTAAAAAGCAATATGTGGTTTGACAAGGAAAAGCTGGCAGACACAAACTTGAAATGAAGAGTAAGACTTTCACAAAACTGAATAAGCTATACAGAGAAAAAAATTCAGAAGATGCCATTACAAACACACTTTCTCTTCCTTCTCTTCAAATGAAATAGTTCATTATTTTAAATTTGTCTTTGTAATAAAACTTTCATGATGTCTTTCACTGAAGATTTAATCCAGTGTTTATTCAGTTTTTTCCCCAGGAAATGAATATTCTATTAGATGAAAATAGTATTTGAATAAAATTGTTTTCTAGATATTAAGTTTGGGTAGGTGTGCATAGTTCTTTGCCTCCTGGAAATTGACAATGCACATATTAAAATCCTGGAAATTCCTATAGAAAAGACACATGCTTAATCCAGCATTTAACAAAGTTATTTTGCTTAATTATGGAGCCTGTTCTAACATCTTACATCTTCTATTATCTAATGTCTTACTAAAGTGTTAAAAAAGTGTTCCATAGAACACTTTGGGAAATGGTAACTTAATATCAGAAATCAACTTATTTCTAGGCCCAGAATAAGCTAAGTAGATAAGAGACCCAGCATTATCTTTTTAGAAGTTTTGAATCTGACATATGTTGAGGGAGGGTATGTGTACTACCCCGTTCTCATGTCATTCCATCTCCCATGGCATTTTGATCCTCAGGATATCAGGAGTTAAGGCTCTGGTATACGGATATCAGAAGCCACAGGTGCTGATCTGATATTAAAAGCTATAAAACCTCAGGGAATTTAAAACCTCTGAGTTCCTTTGACATTATCTAAAAGGTAGAACAAATGCCTGCTTTTTTATTCAATATCAACAAATATTAAAAGCTGGTTTCCATGAAATTTGCAATCTAGAAGGGAGAATATAGTGATAAGTAAATATATAGATGATCAAAAAAAAAAAAACAAGGAAATATCAGCAAGTGATAAGGTCTATGAGAGTTAATACAGGGAGATATGACAATGGTTGGATGACTTCTTTTGATGGAACATCCAGGGAAAGACTCTGAGGTGATATATAAACTGAAATTTTATTTATATTTGAGGCAGATATTGGGAATGAGAACCTCAGAAGAATGTGAATGTAGGGTTCTTACAGTGACTGAGTGTAATGGGGATAGGGAGGGTGATATGAAATTCACTTGGAGGAAGTAGAAACCAGATCAGAGATGACTTTGCGCATACTGTTTAGGTTTTAGTTCAAGTACATTGAAAAGCAGCTGGGACATGATTAGCATGGAAGTGACAGACACTACCCAAACTACATCATAGGTAGACCTAATGATCAAAGAAAGTCCCAGCAAATCAGAGTTCTAGCAAGACATATCTAACCAGTAAGATGAGGAGAAATTTTAAAGGAGAATATTTACCATGGACAAGTTTTGGGGAAGAAGGCAGAAAAAATTCTGTACCCACTGACTACTACTGAGATTCCCATTAAGCCTGAAGGGGCAGGAAGAGGCTATTCAAACACAAAAGATGTAGATATGGAGAGAATGCCAGCCATAAAAGTTGCAGCCTTCAGGAAATGCTCAGTCAACCTGTATCACTGGGAGCCACAACCTAACTCTCCTCTGCCTCCCATTAGCCAAACCCAACCAGGAGCTATGGGCAAAATCTGATGATAAAGATCAACACAAAAGATAAGAGTGCAGGATGGATCGGTGTAACAGCAGACAGGTTCTGTCTGGCACAGTCCTCCTTTGGCCTCTTCACATTCATTCTCATCCTCTACCTATGTGATGACACAATGTTCCCAATTACCATATCAAAGCCAGTTCACTTGGAAACTAAAATGCTAACTACCCACCAACAGTGCTCTTCATTAAAGGAGTGGAAAGGAGCTTGAAATAAATAATAACCATAGATAGATCAATTAACATCTCTGCTTACGTAACTAGTCCATAGGTTCAAGTCATTGACCACAGTGGATTTTTTCTACTACCCATTCCATATTCTCTGTATTCTCTTAAAATGCCCTGATTGTACAGGTTCTTAACCAGGTTTCCTGTGTCACACCTTGATTACTATGGGAGCGGAGTTCTGTCTTTATTGCATTGCCACAGTTTCCTATTGCCAAAGACCATGGAGTAATAGTACTAATTAGCTAAGAACACCACTGGAGTTCCATAAAAAATCTTCCTCACTTCCATTGTGTATTGAAACTCAGTTTTCCTGTGTTAATTAGGATCAATCACTCCATCCAACATACTAACCCCTTCTCTGTCTACTAGTTCATCAGCCTGCAGTGATCAATAACCAATCTCAACGTCTAACTCAATGGAACTATTATTATATCCCTTGTGGATGAATTCTTCCCTCTAGTACTATAAACTCACAGAGCTGAAGGATACATAGATGAGAAAAATAGACTCCTACGATGTATTTAGTATAAAAGTTAAAGAGTCCATTCTTAGTTTCAGATCTTGGTTCCTGGACACATTGTTTCAGCTCTACAAAAGATGGTATCTTATACTGGTTTAAGGCATGAGATATGTCCTATAGGTAGATAGCACCCTGTTCTCAAATGATTTGTCCCCAGATGGCACCATAAATGGATCTTCAGATACCATTCCACCATTCTAGAAGATTGACCCAAACATCACAAATGGTGTCATATTATGGATTTAACAAGAGGTCTGTTTGGCAAATTGGACCCTCAGCAGTGGTATAGACAGACTAGTTATGATAAAAGAGAATTCATGTGCTGGGCACTGTGGGACAAGCCTGTAATCCCAGCAGCTCAGGAGGTTGAGGCAGGAAGGTCACAAGTTCAAAGTCATCCTCAGCACCTTAGCAAGGCCCTAAGCAACTTAGCAAGATCCTGTGTCAAAATAAAAAGGTAAAAAGGTCTGGGGGTTAAGTGCCCCTGGCTTCAGTCTCTGGTACCACAAAAAGAAGAGTGAACCCATGTTGGTGTGTCCATGCATAGCCTCCATTCCTGCCACCCTGCCCACTTTACATATCATCATTGGTCAGTTACATGAATGATTAAAGAAAGAGGTTGACATCCTGAAGAGGAATCATCTTTGCCTACTTAATTATTGAAAGCATTCATTCACTATTTAGATTCCCTCTAATAGAGGAATGAAAATATCTTCCCACTCTGTACCCATGTTGAAACGTCCATTCGTGTATCTCTCTCCCAGACCTTGACACCAATCTTTTTATTTGTTCTTTCCAAATCTCCAGTTGTATAAATCCATACTTCAAAGTATCTCTCTGTATTAAGTCAGCAAAGAGAAGGTTCTCCAAAGTTCTCCCCACTAGGAACATTTTCTTTCCTTACTGTCATTCAGTGACACCCCTAAGAGAGGCTCTAATACAGAGGCTATCCATTTCATTGGTGGCCCTCATGCCTTTCATTCATAAACTGCCTAGACCAGTGCGGCTAAATTCACAGCGGTGATGGGGGATTAGAAAATAAAAACTCAATCACAGATTTTGAAGATTAAGCTGGGATCAGGTGAAATTCTACTCTCTGATGGAGATGCAGATCTAAAGAGGTATGCTAGCAATCTTTATTTATATATGTCTCATTATCAGTTTACAGACTATGCAAGCATAATTCCTTGTATTTGAAAGTGACAGAAACTAGGACATATATGTAAGTTTCGTGCAGTTGCAATCCACAGTCGCAAAGTGCAATGTTAGGAGCTTTATGTAGCTCTCAAGAAAGTTCATTGTTAAAAGTTACTGTAAAGGGGCAGAAACAGGAGAAACCGAGCTGGTGGAATATTGTGGTTGTCTAGCATAAGAATTTCTCTAGCTATTGTGAATTCAGTTGCTATAAACATACTACTGCATTATTGTATGCTGATTTTATGTCCTTTGGGTATAAACTGAGGAGTGGTATAACTGAGTCAAAATGTAGGCCCATTCCATGTTTTCTGAGGATTCTCCACACTGCTTTACAGAGAGGCTGTACCAATTTGCAACTCCACCAACAATGTAAGAGTGTGCCTTTTGCCTCACATCCATGCCAACATCTATTATTATTTGTGTTCTTGATAATAGCCATTCTAATTGGAGTAAGATGAAATCTTAGAGTTGTTTTTATTTTGCATTTCTCTAATTATTAGAGATGTTGAACACTTTTTCATATATTTATTAATCACCTGTATGTCTTCTTCTGTAAAGTGTCTGTCCAGTTCTGTGGCCCATTTATTGACTGGGTTCTTTGTATTTTTGGTGTAAAGTTTTATTAAGTTTTTTATAAATTTTGGAGATTAGAGCTCTATCTGAAGTGCATGTGGAAAAGATTTTCTCCCACTCTGTAGCCTCTCTCTTCAAGTTCTTGATTGTATCCTTTGCTGAGAAAAAACTTTTTAGTTTGAGTCCATCCCATTTATTGATTATTTCTTTGATTTCTTGTGCTTTGGGAGTCTTGTTGAGGAAGTCTGACCCTAAGCCAACATGATAAAGATTTAGGCCTACTTTTTCTTCTATTTGGTGAAGCGTCTCAGGTCTAATTCCTGAATCTTTGATCTATTTTGAGTTGAGTTTTGTGCAGAATGAGAGACAGAGGTTCAATTTCGTTTTACTGCATATGGATTTCCAGTTTTGCCAGCACCATTTGTTGAAGAAGCTATCTTTTCTCCAATTTATGTTTTTGGTTCCTTTGTCTAGTATGAGGTGACTGTATTTATGTGGGTTTGTCTCTGTGTCTTCTATTCTGTACCATTAATCTGTCTGTCTATTTTGGTGCCAATACCATGCTGTTTTTGTTACTACTGCTCTGTAATATAGTTTAAGGTCTGGTATTGTGAACCAACCTAGATGCCCTTCAACAGATGAATGGATGAAGAAACAGTGGTATATATCCACAATGGAATATAATTTAGTCATAAAGAAGAATAATATTATCGCATTTGCAGATAAATGGAATTGAAGAATATCATGTTAAGTGAAATAAGCCAAGCCCAAAAACCCAAAGGTCAAATGTTTTTCCTGATAAGTGGATGATGATATATAATGAGGGTACGGGGGTGGGTGATGACGGAAGAATGGAGAAACTTTAGATTATGTAGAGGGAAATGAGAGGGAGTGGGGTTATGAAAAATGGTGGAATGAGACAGACATCATTACCCTATGTACATGTATGATTACATGAATGGTATGAATCTACATCATGTACAATCATAGAAATGAAATTATGTACCCTTTTTGTGTACAATGAATCAAAATGCAGTCTGTAAAAAAATAAAAAATAAAAAAAAGAATTCCTCTATTCCCAGGAGCTATGTACCTGAGATCAAGGTCAGAGCTGATAGGACTCTTGCACAGAGCCTCCTCATTCAGGGCATTGCCTCAGCAGCTAAGTATCCTGTGCCCTTGCACAGGAACATTCCCAGGCACCAGGCATGTCACAGTCATGGGGTCATCAGAGACCCCCAATCTCAGTCACTGCTCTCCCATTCTCTGTCACCACTCTCCACTATAAAACAAGCCCATTCTTTTTTCTTCTTTTCCAACTGGTTATAGAGAATTCCTTCAATATGATGCAAGTATAGTCTGAAGGAAAAGAAGAAAAGAAGAGCAGCTACCATGGGAATCTGAGATACTTGCTAACATAGCTTACTTGAACCTTCTCACATTTCTTAGCTTTGTCTCATGTATGCCATTTTCATTTTGCATTAAAATGCTATATTCATGTCTAGATTTGTGGTACATACCCACTTATATTCAAGGGTTAGGTGTTTGGTCTTTGCCACCCCCAGTACTGAGTTAAAAGGTGTTTAAGCATAGCTGTTAGAAGGAGCCAAGTCAAGTCTCGTTCCAAACACCTAAAGTCTGCCTGTGAGGTCGCCATCCTCGTATGAAATAAAGGTTTAATACCATTGGTTCTAACAGCAAATAAACATGACCTAGACTTACTGAAGAGCCTTTTGTTGGTTTTCTTAGTCTCAGTTCCATTAAAAACTGATGGCTTTAAAGGTTTTCCAGCAAATGGTAGAAGGAGAATCCCCTGGTGTGGTAGGTACAGGCAGCGTCCCAAATTCAAAGAGGCTTACATCATATTGTGCCTCTTTCTTTTCAGTGGGCCAGGCAAGATGCAGAAACTTATATTTCACCTAGCTGTGATTTCCCAAAATACCTAAGATGCCTAGTTCATAAAAACTAACCAATATGACAGATTCTTAAAACTGGATTGGCTCACTCTCTAGCACATAGGTGTCCTACTAAGGCATGTATGTGCTTGATAGTTCCTGCTCACTAGGTCCAATTCACACAGCTTCAACAAGTAATGTACTAGCATAATGTCCTGCAGGGTTCCAAGATTATCAGATTTACTCCAAACTCCATCATAACAAGGTAATGGGCATAGGTAGCCCTTAGGCAAGTCAGTAAAGTGCCCTGCTGGCCCTAATCCTTGAAAGCAAACTGCTTCTTATTAAGTTAGCTGACAGAGATATCAGAAAGCATTTGCTAGATCCATAGCAACATACTCCACTAGAGGCTATGTTTTTTTGCTGTTGTAGTGAAGGGATCACATCTAGAACTTCAACTGCAGCTGGCATTAACATCTTATTGTGTTTAGAATGATCTATAGTCATTGATAAATGGTCAAAAATTGATATTTTAATGAATTTTCCTCCATTGCTAAATGCACTCATTAGTAACAGGATGAGAAAGTTATTTTCTCAAATGGAAATCATACCTGGCCTGGACTCTATTTTCTGAGTGCTGGGCTCTCCTGCCCAGAGAGGTGTTAAGAGTTTGTGGGTTTCCGAGCTAGAGTAGGAATAAAGTTGGTAGTCCTATTAGTGGCAGTGGAATATTTGAGGTTTGAGAGTCAAAGGGAAGTCTGGTCTCACTCCAAGAGGGAGTTTGATTTCTTGAGTTTGAAAAGATTATTAGGTGACAGTTTGCATAAGAAGCAGAGTTCTCTTTCCTGTGCAATTTACCTTGGAAATTGTCAACTTCTGAATAGAGTGACAACATAGATCTGAAATGAAATCATAAGCATTCTCACCTCATGGACTGTAGGTCCTACTGGTCAAACTCAACTCAGAAGAGTCAATGGCACTCCTAAGAGCTTAGACAGACTTTTAGTGCTAAGCAAAATAGATAAAAAACAGAGACTGGTTCTTGTACCATTCCAAGGGGGGGAAAATAAGGTCCATGAAAATAATTGGATTTGAATGTCGCATTATCTAGGCAGCCTGCAGCTAAAACAAATTACATTTATTCAATGTTTCTTAATGGTCCCTTTTTTCCCCCTGTTGCTTATATAGCCATATTTAAATACCCATGTGGAATTGGTTCCAGGACCCCCACAGACACCAAAACCCAGATGTTCTATTCTCTTATATAAAATGACATAGTATTTACTTATAATCTACACACAGCCTCCTGTGTACTTTAAATCATCTATAGATTATTTATAGTATCTAATACAGTGTAAATTCTATGTAAATAATTGTTACAGTGTTCCATTTAGTAATTAATGACCAAAAAAAGTCTGTATGTGTTCAGCAGAGATGAATTTTTTCCAAAATTGTTTCAAGCTGAGTTTGGTTGAATGCAGAACACGTGGATGTGGAGGACAGACTGTATAAAGCACTTTGTATTTAAAGACTTTATATAAAGATGCTCAGAAATTAGAAGTCTGACCATATCCCAATTTTGAGTGCTAACCCTGAGGAGGATAATGCAGGAGTGATCTTTGAACAGGCAACATACAACAAAGGGATCACCCTTTATTTCCTTCTAGAAGTCTGTCAATGTGTCAACATGTCACTTCTAAATATTGTTTAAGAAGCAGTACTTTGGGGAGACTGTCTTCAAAGGAGGAATTGCTGCCCTCCTCATCCTTCTGATACAAAGTCAATAAAATCTGGTTTTAACAAGAACTAACATTTTTCACATGTTTTTGTAATGAACATCATTAAAATCATACTTGCTATAAAAATAGTGCTTCTCACTCCATTAGTCCTTAATTAAATGCAAACTTCTTAATACACTCAGAGAAATAGAGCAAACTTCTTAATACACTCAGAGAAATGAGTAATCTGTCCAAGGTTTGTGGCTTTCTACCTTATTCTAGCCTCAAATCAAAAAAAAAAAAAAATTCTAAATTGTCTCTTTCCAGCGCAAAAATCCATCAGGAGAATTTTCTTCTTCCTGGAGTTGGAAGCTATGTTTTACTGGATTTTTTTTCATTTTTTTTCATTTTTTTTATTTTTTATTTTTTGGTTTCATTTTATTTTGCTTTCTTTTTCTTTTTTTTTTATTGTAAACAAATGGGATACATGCTGTTTCTCTGTTTGTACATACAGTAAAGGCATACCATTGTGTAATCATATATTTACATAGGGTGATGTTGGTTGATTCATTCTGTTATTTTTCCCCTTCCCCCCACCCCTCCCATCCCTCTTTTCCCTCTATACAGTCCTTCCTTCCCCATTCTTGCCCCCCTCCTTAACCCTCACTCTAACCCTAAAACTAACCCCTCCCATGCCCCATTATGTATCATCATCCACTTATCAGCGAGATCATTCTTCCTTTGGTTTTTGAGATTGGCTTATCTCACTTAGCATGATATTCTCCAATTTCATCCATTTGCCTGCAAATGCCATAATTTTATCATTCTTTATGGCTGAGTAATATTCCATTGTATATATATGCCACAGTTTCTTTATCCATTCATCAACTGAAGGGCATCTAGGTTGGTTCCACAATCTGGCTATGGTGAATTGAGCAGCAATGAACATTGATGTGGCTGTATCTCTGTAGTATGCTGATTTTAAGTCCTTTGGGTATAGGCCAAGGAGTGGGATAGCTGGGTCAAATGGTAGTTCCATTCCAAGTTTTCTAAGGAATCTCCATACTGCCTTCCAGAGTGGCTGCACTAATTTGCAACCCCACCAGCAATGTATGAGTGTACCTTTTTCCCCACATCCTCGCCAACACCTGTTGTTGCTTGTATTCTTGATAATTGCCATTCTGATTGGGGTGAGATGGAATCTTAGGGTGGTTTTGATTTGCATTTCTTTTATTACTAGAGATGTTGAACATTTTTCCATATGTTTGTTGATTGTTTGTAGATCTTCTTCTGTGAAGTGTCTGTTCATTTCCTTAGACCATTTGTCGATTGGGTTATTTGTAGTCTTGGTGTTGAGTTTTTTGAGTTCTTTATAGATTCTGGAGATTAGTGCTCTATCTGAAGTATGATTGGCAAAGATTTTCTCCCACTCTGTAGGCTCTTTCTTCGCATTGCTGATAGTTTCCTTTGCTGAGAGAAAGCTTTTTAGTTTGAATCTATCCCAGTTGTTGATTCTTGCTTTTATTTCTTGTGCTATGGGAGTCCTGTTGAGAAAGTCTGGTCCTAAGCCGACATGTTGAAGAGCTGGACCTACTTTTTATTCTATAAGATGCAGGGTCTCTGGTCTGATTCCGAGGTCCTTAATCCATTTTGAGTTTAGTTTTGTGCACAGTGAGAGATATGGGTTTAGTTTCATTTTGTTGCATATGGATTTCCAATTTTCCCAGCACCATTTGTTGAAGAGGCTATCTTTTCTCCATTGCATATTTTTGGCCCCTTTGTCTAGTATGAGAAAATTATATTTATTTGGGTTTGTGTCCGTGTCCTCTATTCTGTACCATTGATCTACCTTTCTATTTTGGTACCAATACCATGCCGTTTTTGTTACTATTGCTTTGTAATACAGTTGAAGTTCTGGTATTGCAATACCCCCCAGCTTCATTTTTCCTGTGAAGGATTGCTTTAGCTATTCTGGGTTTCTTATTCTTCCAGATGAATTTCATGATTGCTTGTTCTACTTCTGTAAGGTACATCATTGGGATTTTAATTGGAATTGCATTGAATCTGTATAGCACTTTTGGTAGTATGGCCATTTTGACAATATTAATTCTGCCTATCCAGGAACATGGGAGATCTTTCCATCTTCTAAGGTTTTCTTTAATTTCTTTCTTTAGTGTTCTGTAGTTCTCATTGTAGAGGTCTTTCACCTCTTTTGTGAGATTGATTCCCAAGTATTTTATTTTTTTCAAGGCTATTGTGAATGGGGTAGTTTTCCTAACTTCTCTTTCTGAAGATTCATCACTTATGTATAAAAATGTATTGGATTTATGAGCATTGATCTTGTATCCTGCTACTTTACTGAATTCACTTATGAGTTCTAAGAGTTTTCTGGTGGAATTTCCTGGTTCCTTGAATTTTTTTTTAAACACTCAAGAATTACATCTTTTTGACAAGTTCAATGTTTCCTCTCTAGTTAGCAAAACAAATGGCACCTTATTGCACTCAATAGATAATACACTTGAAATTTATCTGGCTGTCTAAAATCTTTTCTGAGGAATTTAAATGAAAAAAAAGGCCTAGAGAATTTTTCTTGATCCAGACCACTGAGTACTTTACCCAAGCATATGGAAAATGCATAATTGTTCAAAAAATAGTTCCAAGAAAGTATTTCTTATTCATGGGGGTGTATACAGTGGTAGAGCATGTGTTTCACACATACAAGGCCTGAATTTGATCCCCAGTCCTGGAAAAAAAAAAAAAGGAGTTTTTATTTGATAAATTGTTTCTAGGGTGTGGATCTGGAATGTCTTCCAAAGGCTCATGGTAAAGAATTGGTCCCCACTGAATTCAATGTTCATACAGATTTTGAGAAGTAATTAGATCATGGTTTTTATTTTTCAGGGCGATACCAAGGATTAAGCTTGGGCATTCAACTACTAAGTCATATCCCCAGCCCTATTTTGTATTTTTTTATTTTAGAGACAGGGTCTTGCTGAGTTGCTTAGTGCCTTGCTTTTGCTGAGACTGGCTTTGATCTCACAATCCTTCTGCCTCAGGCTCTGGGTCTCTGGGATTATAGGCATGCACCACCACACCTGGTTTCATGAAGGTTTTTTTGTTTGTTTGTTTTTTGTTTGTTTGTTTTTTAAATTTTTTTATTGTAAACAAATGGGATACATGTTGTTTGTTTCTCTGTTTGCACATGGGGTAAAGGCATACCATTTGTGTAATCATAAAATTACATAGGGTAATGATGTTTGATTCATTCTGTTATTTTTTTCCCTTCCCCCACACCCTTCGCACCCCTCTTTTCTCTATAAACAGTCCTTCCTTCCTCCATTCTTGTCCCCTCCCTAACCTTAACTCTAACCCTAACACTAACCCCTCCCACCCCCCATTATGTGTCATCAACCACTTATTAGCGATATCATTCATCCTTTAGTTTTTTGAGATTGGCTTATCTCACTTAGCATGATATTCTCCAATTTCATCCATTTGCCTGCAAATGCCATAATTTTATCATTCTTTATGGCTGAGTAATATTCCATTGTATATATATACCACAGTTTCTTTATCCATTCATCAATTGAAGGACATCTAGGTTGGTTCCACAATCTGGCTATTGTGAGTTGAGCAGCAATGAACATTGATGTGGCTGTATCTCTGTAGTATGCTGATTTTAAGTCCTTTGGGTATAGGCCAAGGAGTGGGATAGCTGGGTCAAATGGTGGTTCCATTCCAAGTTTTCTAAGGAATCTCCACACTGCTTTCCAGAGTGGCTGCACTAATTTGCAGCCCACCAGCAATGCGTACCTTTTTCCCTACATCCTCGCCAACACCTGTTGTTGTTTGTATTCTTGATAATCGCCATTCTAATAGGGGTGAGATGGAATCTTAGGGTGGTTTTGATTTGCATTTCTTTTATTACTAGAGATGTTGAACATTTTTCCATATGTTTGTTGATTGCTTGTAGATCTTCTTCTGTGAAGTGTCTGTTCATTTCCTTAGCCCATTTGTCGATTGGATTATTTGCATTCATGGTGTAGAATTTTTTGAGTTCTTTATAGATTCTGGAGATTAGTGCTCTATCTGAAGTATGATTGGCAAAGATTTTCTCCCACTCTGTAGGCTCTTTCTTCGCATTGCTGATAGTTTCCTTTGCTGAGAGAAAGCTTTTTAGTTTGAATCTATCCCAGTTGTTGATTCTTGCTTTTATTTCTTGTGCTATGGGAGTCCTGTTGAGGAACTCTGGTCCTAAGCCGAGTTGTTGAAGAGCTGGACCTACTTTTTCTTCTATAACATGCAAGGTCTCTGGTCTGATTCCGAGGTCCTTAATCCATTTTGAGTTTAGTTTCGTGCATGGTGACAGATATGGGTTTAGTTTCATTTTGTTGCATATGGATTTCCAATTCTCCCAGCACCATTTGTTGAAGAGGCTATATTTTCTCCATTGCATATTTTTGGTCCCTTTGTCTAGTATGAGAAAATTGTATTTATTTGGGTTTGTGTCCGTGTCCTCTATTCTGTACCATTGATCTACCTTTCTATTTTGGTACCAATACCATGCCGTTTTTGTTACTATTGCTTTGTAGTAGTGTTGAAGATCTGGTATTGGGATACCCCCTGCTTCACTCTTTCTGCCAAGGATTGCTTTAGCTATTCTGGGTTTCTTATTCTTCCAGATGAATTTCATGATTGCTTGCTCTATTTCTGTAAGGTACATCATTGGGATTTTAATTGGAATTGAATTGAATCTGTATAGCACTTTTGGTAGTATGGCCATTTTGACAATATTAATTCTTCCTATCCAAGAACATGGGAGATCTTTCCATCTTCTAAGGTTTTCTTTAATTTCTTTCTTTAGTGTTCTGTAGTTCTCATTGTAGAGGTCTTTCACCTCTTTTGTGAGATTGATTCCCAAGTATTTTATTTTTTTCGAGGCTATTGTGAATGGGGTAGTTTTTCTAATTTCTCTTTCAGAAGATTCATCACTTATGTATAAAAATGCATTAGATTTATGTGCATTAATCTTATATTCCGCTACATTACTGAATTCACTAATGAGATCTAAAAGTTTTCTGCTGGAATTTCCAGGTTCCTCTAAGTATATAATCATATCATCAGCAAATAGGGATAGTTTGAGTTCTTCTTTTCCAATTTGTATCCCTTTAATTTCTTTGGTCTGTCTAATTGCTCTGGCTAGAGTTTCAAGGACAATATTGAATAGAAGTGGTGAAAGAGGGCATCCTTGCCTTGTTCCAGTTTTTAGGGGGAATGCTTTCAGTTTTTCACCATTTAGAATGATATTAGCCATGGGCTTAGCGTAGATGACCTTTACCATGCTAAGGAATGTTCCCACTATCCCTATTTTTTCTAGTGTTTTGAGCATGAAGGGGTGCTGTATTTTATCAAATGCTTTTTCTGCATCTATTGAAATAATCATATGATTCTTGACTTTAAGTCTATTGATATGGTGAATTACATTTATTGATTTCCTGATGTTGGACCAACCTTGCATCCCTGGGATAAAACCCACTTGATCATGGTGCACTATCTTTTTAATATGTTTTTGTATGCGATTTGCTAAAATTTTGTTTAGAATTTTTGCGTTCATGAAGGTTTTAATCTCAATAGTCATGTATAACTAATAAGAACAAATTAAAAAATTATAACAAAACAAAACATAATAATACATAAATTTAAAGAAATAGTGAACCAATCCACTGATGGATTCATAATTTGAATGGACTTTTGAGAGATGGTGGAAACTGCAGATGGGACCTAGTGGAAGGGAGTGGGTCCTTTGCCGCATGTCCTTGGGACTATATCTAGTCCCTATACTCTTCCTCTCTTCCCTCTTTCTTTTCTCTCTCTCTCTTTTCTGCTTTCTGGTCACCATGGAGTGAGCAGGTCTGTTCTGACATGTCACTCTTGTCATGATGTTCTTCCTTGTCGCAGGTTCAAAGTGACAGAGCCAAGGAACCATGAACTGAAACATTTCAAACCTTGAGCCAAAATGTGACGGGTTGACAGATTTGGCTCCATGGAAATGTTAAAGGCCAGGCTATGCGGGCAATGACTAAACAGACTCCATTTTGCTCTGAGACTTCATGTTATGTAGGAAAAGCTTCTCCCGTGGGAACACCCTGCCTCTGTGCCCATCAACAGTTACTTAGCATGACATCTTTGGTAATGCAAAATGACAAAATGACCATTCTTATATAATGAAAAAGCATTCTTTTTGATTCTAAACAATGTACCTTGTTAATGGTGATGTCGACAGTCATTGTTTCGATATTAGTAACCATTCTTCAGTTTGTACCTAAGTGAGGTCATTTTGACCCACTTCCCCCTCTGCTAATGATGGCAGATCTCATGATGTTAGTTTGTAATTTTAAGTCATAGCATCAGACACTTATGATTGATGCACTGACTTATGGTTTAAAAACCCTACAACCCTGTGGTCGGGGCTGTTCTCCCAATAGTGATTTTTGGGGCGTTGTGTGAGACAGTCAGCCAGTTGGCTAATAAAGACTCTCAAATTTGGACTTCTCAGTGGTGATCGGTCTGTTCTTAAATTGTGCCCCATAACATTTGGAGGTCTCAGCGAGATCCTCACTGCCCAGTGGGTAACCACTGCTCAACGCTGACCTGGACATTCTGTGGTGGGGAGAGGTCGCAAGAGCCATTGCTCCTAGGGGAAGGCCTCTGAGAGACGGTCCTCAGCCCCAGGCTGCCACGGTCTGTGGAGCCCCGCTCCAGGACTGCACTAAATTCTCCAAGTTATCTGTTTCTGTGCCCCCGGGGGACACTGGTAAGTCTGTTTCTGGCAGATCTGTATCTGGGGACTCTGAGGAAGGCTGGACACAGCACTACTTCCTGAGTTTGGAACAGTGGCAAGACATTGTCAGGCCCTCAGATTAGGAATCAAGAGTGGTCACTTGTCATTGCCTTTGGCATCTTACCTGTTCCGTGTTTGTTTGTCTTTTTTTGTTTTTTGTTGCCCTTGAGTGTGGACATGGGTCAGTCTCCCTCATGGTTGTCATGTACTCCCCTTCAATGCATATTGACCAATTTCCAGGAATTCCAGAGAAGGGCCGCTGACTACAGGACCTGGTAAAGAGAATGGCCAACTTTCATCATTAGATGGCTTCCTCAGGGGATGACCAAATTTTCTTTGGGCAGCCTGGACATCCTGATCAAATGTCTCATATTCAGGTTAAAAAGGTTTTTGACCATGTTCACTAAAGCTTACATTAAAATGTAAACTGCTGCCAACAGGAACTTCCAACTATTGGAGTTGGTCCACCAAAATGCCAGACTAAAATTTTGATGACTGCTACCCAAGAGACCAGAAAAACCAGATTAGAGCAAGACCCCAACCTGAGGGGGCCCTCCCAAGGAGACCAATGGAGCAGGCTCCCTTGCTGGTTCTTCAGGAAACTCCTTCAGGGACGGATGGGGCATGGCCTTTGTCTATATTCTCTTAAATCTTTTCATCTCTGAGGAGCAGGACCACATCAGGATGGAGACCAGAAAGACTTTTAAAATTCTATTTTTTAAGTTCATCATTTTGATCTGGTGCGCCTAAGTTAATTTTTTGATCAGACCTATTTTAACCAACTATAAAATCTTTCTAATGCTCTGATTCATTCAGAGACCAATGCACAAGGATTAAATCTCAATCTTATGGGTTTTTAAAAATAAGATCTTTGTCTATCTGTTTGTTTTATATATATGTATACCAGTGTATTGTCACATCTACATATGTTTGGTATCCAAATTGACACATGAACTCATAAATTAAAAATTTAAAAAATGGATTCAAATACCTTAAATTCACATGATTTAAAAGGTTCAATTTAACTTGGGTAATCAAATATAAATAAAGATGTCTTTAAAGGTTACTAACTCAGAAGTTTCTCTAGGTGGTCACACAATTGATAGAATATTAATGTCTATAAAATATCTAATATCCATTGTTCTAGATTTTTCTTCAACAGGGAAGAAATGGTTGATGCTGTCCAATACACTTGTTCGTTATCTTAGTGTTTAACAGTAAGTAATTTAGATTTGGCATATATGGGATTGATCATGGATCTGTTTGATAGAGACATCTGATTTATTTAAAAAGTTAAAATGCTAAGTGTTAAATATAACATCAAGTACTCTTAACTCCTTAAATTACATAGGGTAACACACTTAAAACATTATTGACATTTTCATAAAATGGTAAATATAAAGCGTTTAAAATTACTTCGTGTCATCACTGAAAACAAGGTTACTAAAAGTCTCAGCAGGTATAATTCTATATAAAGATTTCAAAAGTTTCAACTACATTTCAGATAGGGTTCTATAAATAACATAAAATATTTCATCTTATTAAAATAAAGTAATTTTTCTAAATTAAAAAATTTATGAGTTGTTTCAGAGTATAAAATTTTTAAAAGGGGGTCAACAGATTAAAAAAATTAAAAGGTTCTAGGTATAAAAATATGTTTAGTAAAAAAAGCTTTCTAGGTAAAAAAAAGTCTTTATGTGATAAAATAAAACTGTAATACATATAAGTAAACAAGAGGGTCTAAGTGATTAAAAAAGTGTAAATTAAGAGTAAATTTTAAAAGGTTTGTGTGTATATATAAGTAAACAACAGTTAAAACTATTCAAGGTTTTTCCCTAAGGTCAAATATTAATGCACTGACATATAAACCAAAGTTTAGTCTATATGGTAAAATGACAAACAATTCTTAAAATATTAGTTTACTCTTAACATTATGTCTGTTAAGTTTTATTCTCTAGAACAACTAGTCTTAAAAATTAGGGATCTGTACAACTCTGGATAAATAGCAACTGTTATTTTAGAATATTGTACTACATTACAAAATCTAAATTTTCTTTAAAAGCTAAACTTGGTAAATATAAAAACATTAATGTAATTATGATTCTATAACTCTTCTTTATATAGTTAATGTGTTCATATCTTCCAGGTATACAAGTCTTTAAAATAAAAGGTTTAAAAGAACATTTTATCAAACTGGTGTTCTCCAACCTAAAGTTGTAATGGTAATTTTAAATTTATAAGTATAGCTTATTTTATAGGGGATTTTTCATTTAATGTTCTAGACCTGAACCTTATGTTACCTTCTACACTGGGCTAAAAATGTAAATATATTTCAAAAAGTTAATGAGAGACTGATTTGTTTAAAGAATAATATTGTGAAACATAAAAACATTTTGTCACTTCACTACACAAAAGGAAAGTTAAAAGCTCCCTCAGCTTTCTTTGATTCATGTTTTAGATGTAATATCAGATTGTGTTAATTAATAGCCCAGCCAAAATTTAAGATAGCTATCACAACAACTAAATAAGATTTTACTATTGTTAATTCCATTTTGTATTGTCCTTGTAAACTGTATAACTGTTGCTTGATTAATGTTTTACTGAGGTAGTGCTTCAAGAACAAATAACTTGATTTAATTTGAGATAATAAGCCATCACCTATAGGACAGATAATATATACCCCAATTAAATAAAAGCAGGTAAATGACTATAAAGTCATAGACATTAAAGTTAAAGCCCAGTACTCTTACTATATGACTGGTGAGACTGGCTTGCTGGATGTTTAAGATCAAGATTTAAAGATTGAGATTAAAAGAAAGGGGCCAAGAAAACCAATATTTGACTCTTGCCCTCAGAGTCATCCTGAACCCAGGGAACCAGAGAACTTCTCTAAGGAGCTTTACAACTCTGGGTCACATGACCTCCTGATCAGGGAGATTAATGAGACCACCAGAAGATGAAAAACCAGTCAGTGCATCTGTTGCAGAGGAGGGTCATTAGAAAAGGGAGACCCCCGTAATGCTTCCAAAGGAAGACACCTCATCAAGGAGACCCTACCTAGGGAATGGCACATGTTAATGCTTCCACAGTCCTTATTCCTCCCTTACCAATAACCTACACGTGTTCTTTCCAACAGGTTCAACCTATGAGAGAACCAGCCCTGTGAGACCACTGATTTCCAACACCCATTCTAGCCAGGAGACTACATCTACATCAAATGGTTCCAGAAAAAAGAACTAACACCCGGCTGAAATGTAGGGGACCTTACTCTATGGTTGGGGCTGTTCTCCCCAAAGTGATTTTTGGGGCATTGTGCAAGACAGTCAGTCAGCTGGTTAATAAAGACTCTCAAATTTGGTCTTCTCGGTGGTGATTGGTCTGTTCTTAAGTTGTGCCCCATAACAAAAATATACCTATCCCCTTTAAGTTGATTTTGTAAGTTATTTTGTTACAGTGACAGAAAGCTGACTAGTACAATTATCCTGCAAGATACTAGTGGAAATTCAATAACTACTCAAGAGCCATGGCCATCAATGAAAATAGTGAAGACTAGATACATCAATTCATGCTTTATTGCTGTGACCAAAATGCCTGACAAGAATAACTTACAGGAGGAAAAGTTTAATTTTGCTTTGGTTTAGTCCATGAGGTTCAGTCCATTGGCTGAGTCTGTCTTTCTGGGCCCAAAGTGAGGCCAAACAGCGTGGTGGAAAGATGTGGCAGATGAGTGCACACCTCATGGTAGCCAGGAAGCACAGAGATGGAGGGAGCCTCAGAGAAGATGAACCCTTCTAGGACATGGTCCCAATGACCACCTCTGCCACCATACCCCACCTGCTTACAGGTACCACCAGTTCAGTTCACTCAAACTGGGATAAACTGATTAGGTTGCAGCTCTCATAATCCAATAATTTCATCTCTGAATACCTCTGTATTAACAGAGGAGTTTTTGAAGATTATGTCCAAATCATAAAACCAGGAATTGTTCTCATTACATGGTATATACTGGGATGCTCAGAAAACGTCCAAAGGAAGAGGAAAGGCCAAAAGTACCAAAAGAAAAAACGCCTCCTCTATAAAGTTTCTATATTTTATTGTCTTTTGTTTCTGCTTTTCCATTTGTGGCCAAATGATGATATAACAGGAGCTGGATCCACCATTCACCTAAACAACAGGTGAAGATTTTTATAGCAATGTAAACTCATGCATCAGACAAGAGCTCACCACTTTTTAGGTTCATGATTTCAAACTTTTTAAAAATAAAAAATGAAACCTTTTAGAACACTATGGTCTACTGAATTTGGTAGATCACACATATACAATAAACTGGAAACAATGTTCTCTGGGTGTTTTCCAGAAAAGTCAGAGGTACAGTCCTGTATAACCCAAGGAGGAATTTGCTAATACACTGACATTTCGGAAGAAGTCAGTATTCCAGGATTGTCCTCTGAAACACCAAAACTACACATATCAGTTTTATAGAAGGTCATTTCTTGTAGCATCTATTAAGTCAATGTTCAATTTTTTATCCTTTCCCTAATATCTGAAGGACCTTATATTGCCCTTGATTTTTCAAATGGAAAAATAGCACCAAAAAAAGTATTGACAGAAGAACTGTTGATGTACTATAATAAGGGAACTGAGGGAACAGAAGTTAACATGACCTGTTAAGACTCTTCCATGATTGCTCTAAAAAATGAACGAATTAATACAAAAATATTGTCCTAAGTGAATCTTATATTAGTGAAACATTAGATTTGGCATGAATAGATGCATCACCCCTGGCTTCTGGACAAAGAAATGAGATTATTAAAGTTTACATTCTTGCTAACAAAATAAAATATACCTTCAGCAAATGGATACAGTATACTTCTTTCTTTTTGGTATTTACCATTTCTGCAATACTCTTATTAGCAAGTGCAATATGTTGCAGGCAATGTGTTTGCAAAAAGGAACTGGTCCTAGGCAGCAGTAGTGATTAATAAGTATTGCAGGAGGAGGGTATTAATCAGGGACACTTGATTTTTGTGTTTTCTGCATTAATGCCAATATTTATGAAAGTTTGATTTAAGAGCCAAAATAACCATACTGTAGCAAATACCTTATAATTTAAATGAATATACTTATATTTTTTTCTTCCAAATTGGTGATGTAATCTTCTGAGATTAAAAAAATGAACAAAAAATGCCACAGTATAGGTTTCAAGATTTTCAGTTTCTCAGTTTTGGCCCAACCATGCTCTGCTCATAGTAAATGAGCCCTCTCCCCACAAAAGGAATAGTAGAAGCCTACAGGAACTACACTCAGAAATGCTAACTCGATCTATCTCTCTGCTTGCTAGCTACTTTTCCATCTCTAGATATATTGCTTTCACTAAATTTATGAATACTATTGTTAAATTAGTAAGAAATATAATCAAATTCTACAGCACGTCTGTCTGGAGGGATGGAGGAGAACATTGGGGATAGGAGGTATGAGGGACCATGATTTTTCCTATTATGTTATAGCAAATGAAAAGGTGTCAGTTTGCAGATTGGTTGGTTAATCAATTTAGTTTGTGTTCCTATTTTACTAGGGGGAAAAAAAACTTAAAAGAAAACACTTTTTCAAAGTCAAATAGCATTATAGATTGAGAAAACCTGGTTTATGTCTCATTCTCTTCCTTTTCTATGCGGTCTACTTGATCTGGGACAGCATTCCTTTGAGAAGGAGCTCTGTTACTTCATCAGGATCATGTCTCCATAGTTTAAATAGCAGAAACATATGATCCATTCTAGTAAGTTAAGGCTAAATTAAATTAAAAGATGTCCCATTGCCATACACTTCCCATCTAATATAAATAATTTAATCAATCCAAAGACAAAAAAAAGTTTAAGTGAAACCAAACACTAGTGCTTGAGTCACTTCATGGCCCATGTGATGTGAGGAAAATCTAGGAAAATAAGACAAATTAAAGGCTTATCATCTCTCCTCAAAGTCAGTATCATGAACACAAAACAATACCAAATATTGTGAATTCAGGAGAAAATGGAAAAGGAAACAACAGTGGGCCAGGGAGGTCAGCACGGTTCTGGAAGATGGGAAGTAATAGGAGTGGCAGCAGCTGAGATGGCTAAATAGAGAAAGTGACGGCCCCAAGACCTGTTCAGAGGATAGACATGCTCCTCCAGAAGATATGCATTGGTGATGACAGGATTGAGGCATGAAGTTGAGGGTAGGGGACCTGCAAAAACTTGTATTGAGAAGACCTGGTCACCTCTTCCACTTTGTGTATCAAAGTCATTATCCCTCATTTTCCCCACCACCTACATAGACCACAGGTGTCTGGAGACATTCATCAGAAAGACTCCAGATTTGGAAACACTGACTTAAATGAGTATGCATAGCAGGGCTGAACATGAGATTCATTGAAATCTGCAGAGGAAACAGTAATATTCCATATCATCTCCCTTTCTCTGGCATTGATTTCAAATGCTGGGAATACATTCTCCATTAGAAAACTAAATGACTCTTCTCTGGAGAAATTAATAGTCTATGCAGACACACACACTAGCAAATGCCCTAATGGATAAAAAGACAGCTCAGTCCCCATCACTCTATACTAACATTCCTTCAAAAGCAAGTCCTGCCCAAAGACAAAGTGTGTCCACTCAGAGAGACAGCAGAGGTACAAGAGCTCAGTCTCTGGAAGCTACTATTTGGATTCAAATTCAGGCTTCTCTCTCCCAACCTCTATTTGGTCCTGGGCTAAAAACCTCCTTGTACCTCTGTTTCTTCATCTGTAAAATGAAGATGATAAAAGTTCATTTCTCATGATTATCATTTTTGGGATTTGTATTAGCTTGCTAAGGCTGCTATAACAAAGTAACATAGTCTCAGTAGTTTAAGCAATAGGAGTATGCTGTCTCACAGTTATGGAGAATGAAGTCCATGATCGAGTTGTCTTGAGGGTTGCTTTCCTCTGAAGACTCTGTCCTTGGCTTGGAGATGGCCATCTCCATGTGTGTGCCCATGTATCCTTATCTCCTATTTTTGTAAAAATCCAAGTCATACTAGATTAAGGAATTCACACATAAATTCATGTTAACTCAATTACTTTCTTAAAAACCCTATGTTCGAATATATATCCCCAGAGATACTGAGGATAATGAATATAACATATGCATTTAAAGGGAACACAATTCAGCCCATTACAAAATTAAATGTGTTAATTATGGAAATGGTTTAGAATAATGCTCATTATTATTCTAAACCATTAGATTAATGCTATTTAATCTTTTGGTGACTCACCTTTTTCTTTTTATCCCCACTTATTTAATTGGTGCATTTGTACATAATGATGGGATTTGTTATTACATATTCATACATGTACACAATATAACAATATAATTTGGCCAATACACTCCCCAGAACTCCCTCCCTCTTGTAACTCACTTTTAATTAGGAATTGGTGGGCAAAAGTCCACCTGATAGTCTGAATGAGGCCTCTAATTTGAAAGAGGCAGTTGAAAAAAATATTTTTAAAAGAAGGAATTTGGATTAAATGTAGACAATGCAGGGAACAGAAGAAGTCAAAGAAACTGTAACTTACATTATTAGAGGAAAGTTGTTAGAATAAACAAAAAAAGATAGAATAAAGTCATGGACAATGTAAGAGAAAAATAGGAATAAGAGGGAAAAAATGTTTGTGCAGAAAGTTTACGGAAGTGCTCTTAGAATCCACATCTGTAAGGGGAGTGAAGGAAGCAGGACTGGGAAGAAGGAGAAATTGAATTGCAATTAAGGGCAATAAAGACCCAATTGAAACTGAGGAACTCTAGGTCCCAGGTGATCCTGTTGGGCCACCTGGGTCTCAGCCTGTCCTCTTGGAAACATTGGGCCCCAATTTATATTTTTGAGAACTCTGGGACCTGACTGATCCTATTGGGAACTCTGTAGCTGAAATCCCCTCTCAGAACAGTGCTGATCTGAGCTAACATAACTAGGCCTTCATAATCTCACTTTGATCAGTTATTAGATGTGGGCAACCCAGGGAGGAGTCACCAGGTTGGATGAAGCAGCTCTCTCCAACCACCATTGATGCCAGACATGAGCTCAGCCAAGAGCTGTCATCTACCAACACTTTCAGCAACTGAGGAGCTGAAGGCTTCATCTCTGAAGGGGAAAGAAAGGAGAAAAGGGCAGGAGGATTTTGAGAGGCACTCCAGTGCATTCACTACAGCCTTTCTTTGATCTCTTCTTTCATTTAAAACATATTTTATCATTTCTTTAGTTTTGTATCATGTATTTTCTTATTTCACTGATTTATTTTCTCAGGTTTAAGGAGTTTTAACTGTCTTGTTAATTGAATCTTTTGATTCTATATGGACTATTTTCACATACGATTTGAAGTTTTTATTATGAGCTAATCTTCAACAGCTATTGATTCATCAGATAAAGACTTGAAGAGATGTCTGGCCATGTCTACTGTTTCTCAGTCTGTATTTAGTTCTTTCTTGGTCTCTGATTAATGCAGGTTTTCCTTTCTTAGCTTTAAATCTAACTCTGTTTTGTTGTTGTCATGTTTAACCTAGTATTTAGATCTTTCATTTGTTTGTTTTGGGGGAGAACTCCATGCATGCTAAGCATGTGCTCTACTACAGAACTATACCTTGAACAACTGTCCTAGCACATCTAGTGTCTGTAGTAGGAAGGGATCCTTATCCTTGGCTCAGTTCACTGTATGAATAGACCTTCTTCCAGAAGAGTTACATAACCTACGTTTTAGATAGTTGAGATTTTTCAGTCATTTTAGAAGGTGCTCTGAATTTATATCAAGAACTAGAAAGCACAGAAAAACACATCATACAGTTCTAAAAGAAAAAAGAATTTATTTAGCACAAATTAAAAAAAACAAACCTAGATGTCACTGACTTGTCAGTTGTAGGATGACACTATTGCACATGATTTCTTTGACATTTGTCTTGATGATAATGAGACATACTGATATTGCATCATTCTGCACTTGCAGCCTGGGACACTTTTATTGTTCTAAAAATACACCTTTTAATTTCTCTTTGGAACGTTTTTAAAATTCAACTAATATTGCCAAAGTTTTTCTAGTCTGAAAAAATATTTTCATCGTGGCAAAATTGATGATACATGTTTCTCACAGCCTTGAGAATTTCATGAAATAAAAATTTCAAGTTGAACCTTTTCAAACCATGTTTATTTCAAGGGTTATTTTATGTTATCAATTTTATTGCAGTCCATGACTAAATCTCATATTCATTGAAGAGTGCAAATAAATCATATTTTGTCTATGAATGCATAACATGATATACCAAGTTGTGAAGATTTTATTCTTATTTGAAACCTATGTTACATCTGTACTTGGAAAACCAGCTCCTCTCAGGACTTGTTACATAATTTGCAAGACCCACCAAAACAGAATAAAGATTTGAAGTTTCCTGTTCAAGAGTATTAAGAATTTCAATATGGCAACCCCAGGTAGTAAAACAAGTGTGGTGGTACCCATCTGAGCATGGGCTCTGATGGACTGCACAACTCTTAACCCTGATCTCTGGTCACCTCTTCTAGGCCACACACAGCACCCAGAAAGCTTGGAGCCTTCTAGCATTACCCATTTCTCTTACTTTGCTTTCCTCCTTAACTGCAGCATCAAACTTTTGAAATAAAACAACCCAGGAAAGTCATACTTTCTACCTTTCAAGCATTCCATGGTCTCAGCTGTCCCCCTTAACACATATTTAACAGCCACAAGACTGTTCTACAGCTCTACACGTGGTATCTTTCCAAACTAGCTCAATAGGCAATGTTAAGTAGATATCAAATCATGGTCCCATGAAAGGAAACAACCATTCTAGAAGATCTTTCAGTTACAAAGATAGACACGGACATAGAAAGTTGGGGGGAAGATAAAGAAAGCAAGAGTGCAAGAATGAAAGAGCTATTTCTCTTCCTGTAACCATAGGGTATATTTCCCAGTCCCAACCATTGTTGAACTTATTTTCTGAGTTACAATCAGGTTAAGACTTGAGAAAGGTTGGCAATATAAGCAAAAATAGACAAGTGAGACTACATCAGAGAAAAAGTTTTTCTACAGCAAATAAAACAATCAGTGGAGTGAAAATTTAACCTATACATGAGATAGGAAAAAAAATTATGTAACATATATCTAAAAATGGATTAAGGCCCAGCCACCGCCAATATGACTGGGAATATAAATCATATCTCAATAATAACTATGAATGTTTATGGCCTAAACTCTTCAATCAAAAGACACAGATTGGCAGATGGATTAAAAAAAACAACCCAACAATATGCTGCCTTAATGAGACTCATCTCATAAAAAAAGACACCCACAGACTAAAGGTGAAAGAATGGAAAAAAAAAACATACCATGCACATGGACTCAGTAGAAAGCTGGAATTTCCATCCTCATGGCAGATAAAGTGGACTCGAAGCCAAAGTAAGTCAGAAGGGATAAAGAAGGACATTTCATACTGCTCGAGGAAAGCATATATCAGCAAGACATAACAATTATAAATATTTATTCCCCAAACAATGGAGCATCTATATACATCAAACACATCCTTCCCAATTCCAGGAACCAAATAGACCACAACCCAATAATACTAGGTGACTGTAACACACCTCTCTCACCACTGGATAGATATTCCAAATAAAAATTGAACAAAGAAATCATAGAGCTCAATAACACAATTGATAATTTAGACTTACGGACATATATTCCATCCATCAACAATGAATACACTTTCTTCTCAGCAGCACATGGATCCTTTCTCTAAAATAGACCATATGTTATGCCACAAAGTTACTCTTAGCAAATACAAAAAGATAGAGATACTACCTTGTATTCTATCAGATCATAATGGAATGAAACTAGAAATCAATGACAAAATAAAAAACAGAAACTACTCCAACACCTGGAGACTAAATAATATGCTATTGAATGATGCATGGATAGCAGAAGACATCAGGGAGAAGATAAAAAAAAAAATTCTTAGAGGTAAATGAGAACAACGATACAGCATATCCAAATCTCTGGGATGCTATGAAAGCAGTACTAGGAGGAAAATTCTTTGCATGGAGCACATTCAATAAAAGAAGAAGAAATCAACAAATAAACAACCTAACATTATAACTCAAAGCCCTAGAAAAAGAACAGATCAACACCAAAAGTAGCAGAAGACAGAAAATAATTAAAATCAGAACTGAAATCAATGAAATTGAAATGAAAGAAACAATTCAAAAAATTAACAAAACAAAAAGTTGGTTCTTTGAAAGAGTAAACAAAATCAATAAACCCTTAGCCACACTGACAAAGAAAAGGAAAAGAAAACTCAAATTACTAAATTTCGTGATGATAAAGGAAGTATCACAACAGACACTATTGAAATACAAAACATAGAAACTATTTTGAAAATCTATACTCCAACAAAACAGAAAATCTCAAAGACATCAGCAAATTTCTAGAGACATATGATCTACCCAAACTGAATCAGGAGGACATACACAATTTAAACAGAACAATTTCAAGCAACGAAATAGAAGAAGTCATCAAAACCCTGCCAACCAAGAAAAGCTCAGGACCAGATAGATTCTCTCTCGGAGTTTTACAAGACCTTCAGAGAAGAACTAATTCCAGCACTCCTCAAAGTATTCTATGAAATAGAAAAGGAGGGAACCCTTCCAAACTCATTCTATGAATCACCCTGCTCCCAAAACCAGACAAAGACACATCGAGGAAAGAAAACATCAGACCAATATCCCTGATGAACATAGTTGCAAAACTTCTTAACAAAATTCTTGCAAATCACATACAAGAACATATTTAGAAGATAGTGCACCATGATCAAGTGGGTTTCATCTTAGGTATGCAAGGTTGGTTCAACATCTGGAAATCAATAAATGTAATTCACCACATCAACAGACTTAAAGTTAAGAATCATATGATGATTTCAATTGATACATAAAAAGCATTTGATAAAATACAGCACCCCTTCATGCTAAAAACACTAGAAAAAAATAGGAATGGTAGGAACATACTTCAACATTGGAAAGGCTATCTAGGCTAAGCCCATCATTTTAAATGCAGAAAAACTGAAAGCATTCTGCTAAAAAATGGAAGAAGGCAGGGATGCCCTCTTTTGCCGCTTCTATTCAACATTGTTCTTGAAACTCTAGCCAGAGCAATCAGGCAGACCAAAGAAATTAAAGGGATATGAATAGGAAAAGAAGAACTCAAACTATCACTATTTGCCAATGACATGATTCTGTATTTAGAGGATCTGAAAAATTCCACCAGAAAACTTGTAGAACTCATTAATAAATTCAGCGAAGTAGCAGGATAAAAAATCAACACTCGTAAATCTGATGCATTTCTATTCATAAGTGATGAAACTCTGAAAGAGAAATTAGGAAAACTACCCCATTCACAATAGTGTCAAAAAATAAATAAATGAAACTTTGGAAATCAATCTAACAAAACAGGTGAAAGACCTCTACAATGAGAACTACAGAACACTAAAGAAAGAAATTAAAGAAAACCTTAGAAGATAGAAAGATCTCCCATGTCCTTGGATAGGCAGAATTAATATTGTCAAAATGGCCATACTACCAAAAGCCCTATACAAATTCAAAGGAATTCCAATTAAAATCCCAATGACGTACCTCATAGAAAAAGAGAAAGCAAGCATGAAATTCATTTGGAAGAATAAGAGACCCAGAATAGTCAAAGCAATTCTTAGCATGAAGAGTGAAGCAGGAGGTATCACAATACCAGAACTTCAACTATACAACAAAGCAATAATAACAAAAATGGCATGGTACTGGCACCAAAATAGACAGGTAGATCAATGGTACAGAATAGAGGACACAGAGACAAACCCACATAAATACAGTCACCTCATACTAGACAAAGGTGCCAAAAACATAAATTGGGGAAAAGATAGCCTCTTCAACAAATGGTGCTGGGAAAACTGGAAATCCATATGCAGCAAAATGTAATTAAAACCCTGTCTCTCACCCTGCACAAAACTCAACTCAAAATGGATCAATGACCTAGGAATTTGACCAGAGACCCTGCACCAAATACAAGAAAAAGTAGACCCAAATCTTCATCTTGTCAGCTTGGGACCAGACTTCCTTAACATGATTCCCAAATCACAAGAAATAAAAGCAGGAATCAATAAATGGGATAGATTTAAACTAAAAAGTTTTTTCTCAGCAAAGGAAACAATCAACAATGTGAAGAGACAGCCCAGAGAGTGGGAGACAATCTTTGCCACATGCACTCCAGATAGAGCCCTAATCTCCAGAATCTATAAAGAACCCAAAAGCTTTACACCAAGAATACAATTAACCCAATCAATAAATGGGCTAAGGAAATGCATAGACACTTCACAGAAGATCTACAAGCAATCAGCAGATTCATGAAAAAATGTTCAACATCTCTAGTAATAAGAGAAATACAAATCTAAACTACCCTAAGATTTAATCTCACCCCAATTAGAATGCCTGTTATCAAGAATACAAGCAACAATAGGTGTTGGTGAGGATGTGGGGAAAAAGGTACACTCATACATTGCTGGTGGGGTTGCAAATTGGTGCAGCCAATTTTTACTCTGGAAAGCAGTGTGGAGATTCCTCAGAAAACTTGAAATGGAACCACCATTCGACCCAGCTATCCCACTCCTTGGCCTATACCCAAAGGACTTAATATCAGCATACCTCAGTGGTGAAGCTACGTCAGTGTTTATAGCAGCTCAATTCACAATAACTAGATTGTGGAACCAACCTAGATGCCATTCAATAGATGAATGGATAAAGAAACTGGTGTATATACACAATGGAATATTATTCAGTTATAAAGAAGAATAAAATTATGACATTTGCAGGTAAATGGGTGGAACTGTGGAATACCATGCTAAGTGAAATAAGTCAATCTCAGAAAACCAAAATCCAAATGATCTCTCTGATAAGTGGATGATGATACATAATGGGGTGGGGAGGATAAGGCAAGAATATGTAGAGGAAAATAAGGGGTGGGGGGTGGGAGGAAGAAAATATAATAGAATGAGACAAACATCATTACCCTATGTACATGTATGATTACACAAACTCTGTGACTCTACTTCATGTGCAACTAGATGTGCACCCCATTTGTGTATAATGAATCAAAAAATGAAATAAATAAGTAAATAATAAATAAAATGGATTAACTTCCAAAACATGTAAGGAACTCCTATGACTCAAAAGAAAAAATCCAATCAACCCCATTTAAAACTTGGCTTGCATACATTGATAGTAATAGCTACTTGAGAGGCTGAGTCAGGAGGATTGCTTGAGCCCAGGAGTTTGAGGACTGCCTAGGCAATATATATAATATATATCTAATTAATTATATGTATGTATTATATATAATTATATAGATATATTATATAAATCTAATTTATTATATAAGATATAAATATATATTAAAAGTATATTATAAGTATGTATACATTATAATTATACACAATTATATATATATTTACATTTATTTATGGTTATATAATTAAAATTTAAGTGAGCTAAAACCACTAGTCAATATTTATCCAATGAAGGCACAAAATTGGCCAATAGATATATGAAAAGATGATCAATGTCAGTAATCATAAGGGAAATGCAAATCAAAAGAACAGTGAGATACCACCTCACAGCAATCAGAATGGAGATTATATGAAAAACATTGTTGGAGAGTATGAGGAGAAAGATAGAATCCTTATACACTCTTAATGGGAGTGTAAAATTTTCTAATTGGTATGGAAAATAGTATCGAGGCTCCCTGAAAAATTTAAAATACAGCTACCACATAACCAACAGTGCTACTTCTGGGAATTTATCATGAAGAATGAAATCAGAATCTCAATGATAAGCATCCTATGTTCACCATAGAGTTATTAAACAACTTAAATATCCATAAGTAAATGAATTGATAAAGAAAATGTGGGGCAATCAAGAACTGAAATTGATTTCCATGCAACCTGAGTATGTCAGGTTAACCCAACTACTATGAATAACAATAAAGATCTAATAAAAAAGAAAGAAAAGAAAATGTGGTATTCATATACAATGGAATATTATTCAGACTTTAAAAAGAAGAAAATTCTGCAATATACAACATGGATGAACCTGAAGACATACTAAGTGAAATAAGTCAGTCACAGAAAGACAAATTCTGCATGATTCTACTTATGTCAGGTATCTAAAATAGGCAAATTCATAGAAGCAAAAGTAAAATAGTAGTTTCTGGAAACATAGGGGAGAGGAAAATGGGGAGTTGCTAGTCAAGGGTCATAGAGTTTCAGTTAAGCAAAAGGAATAAATTGTAGAGATCTGCTGAACACATTGTGTAAACAATGTTGTATTGTACACTTTAAAAATTTAAGAAAGTAGATCTCATGTTAAATATTTTTACAATGGTAAAATAAATTTTTGAAAAGGAAGTCTGATAAAGTTTTGCAATGTCATCCACTATATATTTGTATATTGTCTAGAGAGGGTAACCTGAAGAGAAGCTGTGTGGAGGCAAAATCATATCCGGATGAGGACAGGAGCTCTCTCTCATTTGGTTAGCTGTGGTCTTGGAATTCTCTTGGCCATCTGTGCAACTTTCACCTTTGCTTCCCCTCTCAGGTTTCTGGTGTGATGTTCCCAAGTGAGGTGAGGTGCCCTGTGAGTATTCTAATAGCAATGGCATCCTGGTAGATGTCTACAACGTACTCTGTGAGATGAAAAACATGATATTAGCATTTTTAGTGATGTAAATACTCACACCATCATTGAATTCAAGCTACCAATGCAATGTTACTGAAAGAAGAGTTGGGGAAAGATGCATAGCATCCATAATTATTTGGCAATTGCACTACACAGAGCAGACTTAAATAACCTCCACAGCATAGATAATTAGGAAATGGTAAGTTTTAACATTTTTATCTTTGTTTTTAATGTGACATTTAATTGTAGATTTGCACAATTTGCTTTTCATTGAAGGCCATGTTTAATATGGAGCTTACAAAATTCCTGGAAATTTAACAATTGGATTTCACAAACTAGCATGAGTCTGTGTTCCTCCACACCACTAACCCACAGAATCTTACAATGGCACCTACCATGGTTGATTTTCATTACTTAATTGTCTGTCTTCCCTGGGAAAATTTCTCCTGGTGAGGGAAGAGATTCCTTTTATTGTGCTAGTGAGCCACCACCGTGCCTGATACATACTGCTCCAGAAATATGTTTTATAAATAAATAAGTAAAATGTAAAAATGAATGTCATAGATATGGGTTCTGGTATCAGTACCAACTATCAAAAGCCACCCTAAGTTATCACCCAGAATACCACCAGCCTACTCTTTGACTAGATCCCTTTTCCAAGATTCTCTTATGCACCACTGTTATGGTTTGTATCTGAAATGTCCCCCAAAAGCTTTTGTATTGAAGACTTGGTTAACAATGCAGCAGTGCTCAGAGCTGGTACCTTTAGGAGGTCATTGAATCATACAGAGTCTGACCTCGTAAATGAACTAATTCTTTTACGAATTCATACCTTGATGGATTTTGGGGAAGGGCCTTAGTTATAAAAACAAACTCTGCTTTCTGGCTTCCATGAAGTGAGCAGCACTGCTCTACCCTGTGCTTCCCACCATGATGTTCTGCCTTGTCTTAGACCCAAAGCAATGGGGCCAAGTGGTTATGAACTTAAACCCAAGAAACCATGAGCCAAACCAAATCTTTCTTCCTTTCAAGTTGTTTGTGTGAGGTATTTTGCCACAGTGATACAAAGGTGATGAACACGATCACCTGCTAGAGATTTAATGAATTAAGAAAGATATACATATGTAATATTGTGGTCCTTAAACATATGCATAAAAGGAAAGCTATAACACAACAGAATATAAGTAAAGATCTTATAATTTGGGTGAATAATGACTCATCCATCCACTGAACAGAAATTTAGGGGAACATCTCCCAGGAATTGTTCTAGGCACCAGTGAAAAAGCAATGAACTAAACAAAAATTTTTCTACCCACATAGACCTTACATTCTGTCTAGAGAAAAAGAAAACAGATTAATTAATTGATTTAATGAAATACCAGTAATGATAAATTCCATTAAGGAAAAAAACATGGAAGACAGTAAAAAGTGAGCATTGCAAGTTAACTGGGACACTCTCTTGAGTAAGTGCTATCTGCTCAAGAACCCGGAGTGACAAGAAGGAGCCAACCTGGGACTACAGAGGTACTATTCCAGCAAGCATGATGAACTACAAGGCAAAGGTGCTGTGGCAAGCTTACAACATGTTGCAGAGATGGGAAAGAGGCAAGTATGACTGGAGCAGAGGGAGTTAGGGGCGAGTGTAGATTAGACAAGAGAGTAATATGGGTGTAGATCTTGAAGCCACTTAAAGGTTGAAGAAAAGATTGGGTTTATAGTGTTTGTGTGATGCCACTAAATTGTCAGGAAAAGTTTATAATACTCACCTAAGTGCTGTTGGGGAGAGAGAGAGAATTCACACTTGGGTGCTTTCAGTGTTTGGAGGACCACACTCAGGAGTCCACATTCCAGAGCTGCTTCAAATTAATCACTATTGAACTTGCCACCAAAAGGCTGATAAAATAGTGTCAGAGATATTAGAAATGATCTTTCATTGGAGTGATTAGTAATATTTAACAAATATAATTAGCTAGAAAGTCTGTACAAGCACTCCTACCTTTGCATAAAAAATCTGTAAAACACTTTCAAGCCCAACTGCCTACCATTTTACAATAACTCTTGACCTGAAGCCCTGTAGGTCTTATGTCTCCCCTCCTGCTCTCTGTCCTCATGGGGGAACTCACATATACCCATACCTGCCTTTAGTAAAAGCTCTGTTTACATATTCCTATTAAATGATGGTTCATCTTCATTAAAATATTAGCATGGTTGTCTTAAGATGAATCTTGTGAGTGATTAAAGGACAAAGAACTGAATAAGACTGAATGACTGTTTTCTATCTGTTCACTATTTACTTATGTGGCAGAATTCTGAACATTCCCAAGATACTACTGTGAGGTGGAGCTGTGGGGAAGAAGGTACATCACTCCCATGCCCATCTAACTGAGTGGTCAACTGTGTGAGAACCTGGGGAGGATGGGGACCAGACAGGAGATGTGCTCAGACTTAGATTAGAAATTCTCCTTTATGAACATTTGAAAATGTTCAATAGTAATTAGCTCAAAGGCTTTGAACTTCTTCATGAAATAAAAGTCTAATAAATAATCATCCCTTCTGAGGAGAAAAGTTAGCTGAAGACCAGTATTAAAATGATACTTGGCCTATGGGTGGGGATGAGAGATCTACAGAAGGCCCAAAACTTCAAGAGCCCTAACCCCTTCAAAAACTGAAGACATTTCACATCTTAGTGTTTTTCCATGAGCAAACTTAAGATTTTCTCAGTAAGATGTTATTTACTCTATTATTTCACACTTCACAGAGAACCCCTTTCTGCTATTAGGAAAGTTCAATGATAAAAGCAGAAAGTTTCATGACTAACACTGCAAAACAAATAATTACTGTTAAAATATTTTTTGATTTTTTTTTTTTACACTCCTGAAATTGCCAAGTCAGGAATTCAGGAAGGACTTCGTAGCTGTGGCTTGGGGTCTCTCAATGCGGATTCAGTCAAATGTTGGCTGCAGCTGGTATAATGGGGCCTGACAGTAAAAAGTGAGCATTGGGTGGTGGTCAGGTTCTCCTGCTCCCCCTGTCTCTTCCTCTTTCTACGTGGTCTCTAGGCATGAAATATTTGGGGGCTTGCCTTATCAGGGCAAACACTATTTCTACAGTGAGTGATTTCCTTCAGAACAAGTATCCCAAGGGCACATGGCAAAGTATGTGGCATTTTTATAACAGAATTTTAAATCACAGAGCACTCTGTTCACCATGCTTTCTTGAACAGGATAATCCAGGAGAAAGGACTTAGACAGCCCTTTGATGAGAGGCATGTCAATATCACACTGTAAGAACAATGCACATGGGATCCAAGATATCACTGCAACCATCTTTGGAACATAAAACTTGCAAAAGAGAAGGATGTCATGGGTATGCTGCACACAGACATGACATCAATGCCACTGTCTCCAATACATAGGTGGGGTGGTTTGAACAACAGAAAGCTATTCTTACAGTCCTGGAGGCTGGGAAAGCTGAGCTCAGGATGCCAGCATGGTGGGTTGCAGTGAGGGCCCCCTCCTGACTTGCAAATGAGTGTCTTCTTGCTATGCCTCCACTTGGTAAACATCAGGACAAGCAAAAGCAAGCCCTTCCACGCTTCTTATAAGGTACTAATCCCATCAGCAGCACTCCATTCTCATGATGATTTAATGATCTCTCCAAGGCCTAGCCTCTTCATACCATCCCACCGGGGACAAAGGTTTCAGCATATGAATTTGTGTGGGGGATATAAACACAGTCCATAATAGGCCTTAATATCCTGTTTCAAGAACAATCCGGATAGTTAACATCCAAAGACACTTCACATGTTTCCGTCACTTGCTAAGAGCTTTATATGCCTTATTTATTCTTTTTTTTTTATTGTAAACAAATGGGATACATGTTGTTTCTCTGTACATGGTGTAAAGGCATACCATTTGTGTAATCATAAATTTACATAGGGTAATGTTGTTTGATTCATTCTGTTATTTTTCCCTTCCCCCCCACCCCTCCCACCCCTCTTTTCCCTCTATACAGTCCTTCCTTCCTCCATTCTTGCCCCCCTCCCTAACCGTAACTCTAACCCTAACACTAACCTGCCTTATTTATTCTTTACAAAACTTTTATGAAAAAGAGATGACTCGTTTCTCCATTTTCTGTAGTGACTGGGTTTCAGAGAAATTAGAGTAACGTGTATTGGAAAGGCTTTGCCAACTCCAATGTAATGTAATTAAAAGATAACAAAATTTTAATAAACCACGTTCAATAAAAATACCAAATTGATAAAACGAAGTTTCTCCTCTGTAGAATTAGAAAAATAAAGTACGTAAGGAAAATAACTCTTTATTTTGTATATTTTTTTATTTCAATAAAATCATGTCCAGAAATGATCTGATATATTAATAACTAATCTTCTAATATCCTCATTGTTTATATCATTAGACAGGTATAATGTGAGTTATAATTAGTATTCAGAATGACAAAGCAGTTTCAATAAATCCTCCATTAGCTAGAACCCCCTATTCCCTGAGCACTGGAATTAGCCATGTTTTTTTCCTTAATTTCATATGGAACAGACATTCTTGTCACTTTTTATTCTGAATTGTACAACATAAGTGGAAAATAGGGAGAAACTTGACCTTCTACCCAAACATACATATTTTAGGAAGAAAATGCACCTTCCTTCCTTGTTCAGTTGAACTTTTGTTTTATAGGGAATTTTATTAAAGAAACATGTCAATGAAAAGGAAATTTAACCACTATTTCCAGGTCTATCTACTTTTGTCCTCAGGATTATATGTGCAGGAAGAAAAATTCACAGGAAAACATTTTGTTCACAAGTTACCCTCTCTCTCATTCAAACTGCCTGAGGTATAAAAATCATCATATGGATTTGAACATGTTATTCATGCTACTAATTCTTTCTTATAACTACTAATCCTCTTATTGTTTCTAAAATAGCTTTGCTGAGATAAATCATATATCATGTAATTCAACCACTTAGAGTGTAAACTTCAGTGGTTCCTAGTGTGATTAAAGTTGTGCAGCCATTGTGAGAATGTTTTAGAATATTATCCTCACATAAAAAAGAAATAACGTGACTATCAGCAATTCTTTATGTCTTCCCAGCCCTCAGCAGTCACTTGTCTACACTGTCTCTATGTACTTGCCTACTTCAGACATATTTTAAGACACATTCCTCCTGTTTAAATAGAATTTTACATTTTTTTTTGACCAATATCTCATCTCCTCTTCTTCGTTAGTTCTTATGGAAACTTCAGTGCAAGCAATGAATAATTGTAGTATAAATCTACAATTTCTGAAACAAACATGAAATTGAATGTAAAACCCCAACCCTGTAGAATGGAAATGTCTTTAAGAATCAGGGTGATCTGGTAAAAGAAAACCAGAAAAAATCCTTTTTCATATACTACTTTTAGTCTTTGGGTAAAGCAGTATCAACAGAGATATTTCTGTGAGACAAAAATCAAAGGTAATACTTACACGGACACCATATTATGGATAACCACAAGGAGATATGTCATCACATCAGAGAGCCCTCCCTGATCCTCAGCTAAGCAGATGTGTGAGATCCTCATCTGTGGATACCATTCTTTCTCTCTTAATATGCTGCTAAGCAATTCAAATCCTTGCTATGCCACTTATTTTGCATCCATGGGTAAGGACTTAGATTTCTGTGCCATCATTTTCTCCTCTATAATGGGGCTGATAATATAGTTATTCAAAGAATTGTTAGAGGAGCATAGCATTCAATAAAAATTAACTGCTTATTAAGTTTGTATCTTTTCTCCTCATCATGATGACTTCTGGAAGAAGGAATTCAGGAGAACTAAACCATACTCCCCAATTACTGTGATACCTTTATTTTTATCACAAAATCCCAAAAGTCCAGTCCTAGTGACATTTTAACAGACCTTAAGATATGCATAAGGGACAGTAACAACCACAATCAAAGACTTTGTTCCTGAATCATTCTTCAACCCGTCTTGTTTATTTCCTTTGGCTTCTGGTCATCTTATTTCATTCTCTTAACCCTCCTACTGAATTTTTCATCTTGATGCACCTTTTGAACTGTTTCTTGGTTGATGAATGTTCTACTGCTTTTCCAAAACTTTCACTAGCTTGCTGCTTCCTGGAACAGTGTCTCAATAATTTACTCTCCTCTGGCATTGGTCCAGGTCTCCTTCTCCCCTATGCTTCCCACAAACTGCTGTACACATTCTCCTGCCGTTCATGACCCTGACTGGCATGACTCACTTCTCTTCCTGTCTAACTAAAAAGAGTTGGCTAATACGTAAACCAATGCCAATCAAGATGCCAAGGTAAAATTCAAAATTAATTCATTAATAAAAATTATTTTGTGGAATTCTGAGATTAGGGATAATGCCCTGTATACAAATATTCTTTAATTTTAAAAGTGGTGGAGAGGGAAAGGAACAAACACACGGTTAAACCTAATAGTATCTGAATGTTTGAAGACATTACTAAGAATTTTGAGAACTCTAAAACCTTCTGAGTTTGAAAAGCTGAAGTATTCTTTATCTGCTCTTTTTGTGCAGTGAAATGAACAGAAACATAAGATCTTATCAGATGATTCAAATGCAGATTCCATTACTAAGTAGAATATTACTGAGACTGACCTATGACCTCTCCTCTGTAAAATATGTTTATTAATACCTATTTTGTAGGAATGTTGTAAAGATTAGAGATAATAGAGGGCTGGGTGTGGTGGCTCATGCCTGTAATCCCAGTGACTCAGGAGGCTGAGGCAGGAGGATCACAAGTTTGAGGTTAGCCTCATCAATTTAGTAAGGCCCTAAGTAAAAAGATCTGGGGATGCGGCTCAGTAGTTAAGCATCCTTGGTTCAATCCCCTCTACCAAAAAAAACAGATAATCCTCTACCAGGATTACAGATAAAGTAGTACCACTCCTCACTAAAAATGATTTCAATGAATGTGTGATGATAGAATCCTTGAATGGAAAAACTCCCCAGAAGGGAGAATCTGAAGGACAGGCACCTAGCTGGGAAAATTGAAGGAGTGTACACATTCAAGTACATTTCTTTGGCCAATCCAACTTTGTCCTTGTAAGAAGACAAGAGTAGAACACACCGAGGCATCAGAGATGCACATGCATAGAGAAAAAGCCATCTGAGGACACAGTGACAAGGTGGCCATTTGCAAGGTCAGGAAGAGAGGCCTCAGGAGAAAACCCTGCAGATGCCTTGATCTTGGGCTTTTAGCTCTAGGGCTGAAAAAATAAATTTCCATTATTTAAAACATCCTGCCTCTGTCCTTTGTTCTAGCAGCCTTGGTCCATTTATTCAGGAGGTGACAGGGGAAGGACAGGAGAGAGAATGGGCAAGGCAATGACTGTAAGAGGAAATAGCAAACCTAAGGAGAGGCAGTCAGTAAGAAATTGTGGATGAAGGACATGGTAGGACCAGGATGACTATTATTAAATTTTAACTTTCTGCTGATAGTAACACTGTAATACTACTATGTAATAGTCTGCTATTTACAGATATCTGTGTTTTTGATATTTTGGTCAATGAAGGAATCAAAGATTTTTCTAGAGTGAAGCAAAATGATTTAGAATTGCAATTGCAAGAAACAAGAGAAGGTAAAAATTAGAACTTCAACCACACAGATATGAGAGCAAAAGGAGAATGAGGACATCAAAGCAGCTGTATCTGAGTCACTGGTATAACTGGACTCTCCTGTGAGATGCTTGGATTCCTCCTTTAAGGGCCCAGAGGAATCTTGGAATGTCTGAAAAATGAATCTTAAGTAGATATGAAAAGGCAGTGTTTAAAAGAATTATTATTTGGTATACTACTCTACATTGAGTCTCACAGTAAGGCAAGGCAATTAGATGAACCTTCTGTGATTGAGTTTAGGTTGCTTCTGAAAAGTTTCAGTGAAGTAGACAGTCAATATTATCTTGACTTAACATGAACAGAAAGCAGGAACTTAAATGCTGTGTTGAATCTGTGCTCCTAAATTTAATGAAGGTAAACTGTGATTAGATTTAGACTAATGTCTCAATGCTCATCTTTCTCTTGATAGATTGCCAATTAATCAATAATAAGTACCCTGGTAATAATCAATAACAAATACTCTGATATTGTAATGCAAAAGAATTTATAGAATGAAAATAGACTGAGAAAATTTCTTTGACATCTAAATATTTTAGTACATCTAAACACACATAACTGTCTAATATGCAAAACAAATTTTTATGAAACAGGCTGCTTATTTTAATAGTTTACTATAGTTCCCTTCCTTTCTTACTTGTAATTTTCCTTTCTACCTTGTCATTTACTAGAAGTTAATCACAGTTCAAAAAATATTAAATAAAAAGTTCCAGAAATAACAATTCATACATTTTAAATTGGACAGCATGATGGAATCTATGCTCCCACCTGCTCAAGGTGTGAATTACCCTTTGTCCAGTGTATTCACAATGTATACACTACCCATCTGTTAATCACTTATTAACCCTTTCAGTTAATCAGATCAACTCTCACAGTATTGTAGTGCTTGTGTTCAAGTAACTTGTACTTTACTAACTGATAGATGTAAAATATAATGGCAATTTAGATATGTCAAAGAGAAGTCTTATCTCTTGTCATTTATTCATTCAGTTGTCATTCAGTTTATTTTAAACTGAAAGGTGAAATTTCTTAATTTAAGGAAAGAAAAAACAGTCATGTGTTGCGTTTTCTATAATCTGCATATTTTGCAGTAAGATTATTTGAGAGAGACCACAATCACGTAGCTTTCATTATAGCATATGGTATAATTATTCAAGTTATTATTAGTATTATGAATACATAATTGTGCCTAATTTATAAATTAAATTTTATCATAGGCATGTACATATAGGAAAAACCATAGTACATATATGATTCAGTATTATCTATAGTTTCAGGTGTCCACTGGGGTTCTTGGAACATATCTTCTGTGGATAAGACTGAGCTATAGTATATGATCTTTTTCAGCCAGTTGAAAGACTTCTATATAATAACTATAGAATTTTTCATATAGTGACCATATTTCAAAGAATGAATTTTTAAGATTCCATTAATTTTGCCTCTAGTAATTACCATTCCAAACAACTGACCTTTGAGGACTCAAATAGTGATCTTTTTATATTTGTAATCTTTGTCCATTTCAGTTTGGTTTTCTAGTATAATTCCCAGTGTCTACGGTTGGGATTTGAATTATACAATTTTTGTCAATTTAGCAAAATTGCTGTGGTAAGGGTTTTATCTTACTGAGACTATGCTTATGGGCAAGACAGAAACAAGGACCTCCAATGAATAAGCTATCATTATCCCTTGGTCATAGTAAACCTCCCTAGACTTCCTTTTTCTACTTAAACAGGAAGCTAAAGAGACCAGAGCTTTCTTCACAAGTTTAACTACATATATGTGGGGGTGGGCAGTAGCATATGCCAGAAACTTATTCTTGATACTGACTCCTTTAGGTCCAATTTACTGTCCAAAACAATGTCAAACAATGTTGATTATGCTTTATAAAGGAGCATGCTTCTCATGATTTTCTAAAACAAGTAAAAATATTTTCATAACATTTAGTTTGAGTAAATATTTTGAAGACTAATACTATGAATATAATCTGCTATTCTAATACATTTATCATTACATGATGTTATATTTTATATTGGATAAATATTTTAAGTGAACCTTTCTATTAGAATTCAAAATCATTGAAGACAGGGACTTGGATTGGTTCACTGCAGTTTTGTCATCTAAATGAATGAGCTCCTGATAGTTACCAGTCCTGTTTATTATTATGGTTGAGATTTGAAATATCCCTCAAACACTCCTGTGTTAGTGCAGTAATCTTTGGCAGTAAAGTGATTGGATTGTAAGAGCTGTAACCTAACCAGTCCATCCCAGTTTCAATGGACTGGGTGGTTACCATAGGCTGATGGTGTGGCTAGAAGAGGTGGGTCACTGGGGACATTCTCTGGAAGGATTCATCTTCCCTGTTACCCCTTCCTACCTTCTCTCTCTCTATGTGCTTCCTGGTCACCATTATGTGAGCAGTTCTCTTCCACCATGTCCTCCTGACATGATGTTCTACTTCATCTAAGACCTAGAGCAATGGAGTCAGCTGATCATTGACTGAATCTCTGAGACTGTGAGCCAAAACAAACTTTGCCTCCTCTAAGTTGTTCTTGTCAGATACTTTGGTCACATGAACAAAAAGTCGAATAACAGACTAACATAGAAATTAGTACCAATAAGTGGGGTCATTACTATAACTTGCCTGGCCATGTGGTTCAGAAGCCTTTGGAATAGGTTTGTGGGAGAAATTTGAAAAGGTTTGGAAACACTACTAGAAAAGCCTTAGAATTTTGTAAACAGCCTAAATGGTGATTCTTGTGGAAGCACAGAAGACCAGAATGACAAGAGAAATGCAAACAAAGATTGTGGTCATGGGTTTTCACTGGGGAATGAAGATTCCATTACAGATTGGACTAGAGGGAATTCATGTTATAGTCTGGCAAAGAACTTGTCTGTTTTGGTCATGTCCTGAGATTTTGTATGAGGCTGAATTAAAATAACAAACTGATTAATCTGGTGGAGGCAATTTCAAGGCACCACAGTATTCAGTTGATAGCATGAATTTTGCTGGATGCTTTTGGCCAGTTTACTGTGAGAATTGCAAACAGAAAGCATAGCTGAAGAATGTTAAACAAACAAGCAAAAAACTTGCACTTTAGCCATAAAAGAGCATATAAAACTGGGATCAAGGAAGGTGTGGTTGTTAAAGATATTACTGTCACTAGAGAGATGCTAAGTGCTATTGCAGAGACAGTAGGAAAGATGCCTTGAAGGCATCTCAGGAATTTGCAAGACCATACCCATTACAGACTCAGGGTTCTAGATGAACAAATTCCTCTAAGAAGAGATAATTGGGGCACTCTGCTCAAAAAGGGGGGCCTAGGTAGTTTTTTCCACTATACTCAGCTGTCCAGCCACTCAGTGGGTACTGCAAATGTGATCCTAGGGGAGTCAACTACAATACTACTTGACCTCATCTACATGGGGCTGGTTCTTAGGAACACAGGGAGCTGGAGTTAAAGAGTTATGGAAGCTTCCACTGAGACTTCAAAGGAAGACCTTGGAAGTCAGGCAAAGTATACCAGGGCTGGAATCCATATGGGTTGCCCCCAAGAGGGCAATGTATCTATGAATCTATGAAGGCGAAGCTGAAGCTGGAATGGAAACTCCAGGACCTAAGAGATGTCAGCAATATGGACTACATTTCGAGACTAACTGCTAGCTATGAAGAAAGGATTAAAGAAATCCCACTTGTGCTGCAACTGGTAAGGCCAAAGGGGCACTCCCCCAGTCCTTTGGAGAGCACATCTTGCCACCACATATCCTAGATTCTGTTTGCAGAGTTCTGGGACCTGTTTGTACTGCTGTCTTGTTTTAGTCCTATCCTGTCTGTCTATGCTCCCATTCCTCTCCTGTGGAATGGGAGTGTTTATCCTGTGACAGGTAAATTGCTTTTGATTTTTCCAGGGGCTCACAGCTAAGGTTTTGCCTTGATTCTCAGATGAGACTTTGGACTTGCACTTTTGGGTCATGCTGGAATTGTTAAGCCTATGGGACTCTTAAAGATGAACTAAATGTTTTTTTAAATTGTGAGATGGACATGAACTTTTGGGGGCCAGGAGCTTTTCAGGGATACCTCAAATGTTCAGAGGTGAAATGAATGGATTTTGAGAACTGTAACCTAACCAGTGCTTCCTAGTTTGCATGCAAATGGCAGAAGGGTGTGGGTCACTGGGGGCACACCCAGGGAGTGTTCATCTTCCCCATGACCCCTTCCCCTCTTTCTCTCTCACTCTCTGTGCTTCCTGCCCACCATGACATGAGCAGTGCTCCTCTACCACACCTTCCACCATCATGTCCTGCCTCGCCTTGGGCCCAGAGCAGTGGAGACAGCTGACCATGTACTAAATCTGTGAAACTCATGAGCCCACACAAACCTTTTCTCCTCTAAGTCGTTCTTGTCAGGTATTTTGGTCACAGCAACACAAAGTTGACTAACACATTTATCTCTCAGTTTTTTATTCTAGAAAAATAAATAAATTGCTTTATAATACTGACACAAAATATTTCTCCCATTTAATAAAAATATAAATACAAAGGCAAAAGATATATGAAAGGTAAGAAGAAATGCAACTACTCTGGGACTTTCTTTCCTCTGAGTAGTTTTGGAATGGTACAAAGTCTCATGGTACGAAGGAATTCAAGAGCAGTTAATTGTGGTAGCAATTTGCTGAATATATAAATCAATTCAGGAGAAAGAGAGCCATCTGGATTCTGGAAGCCCCCCGAGTCCTCCTCTTTTTAAGCCCAGGCACATAATGACCATTGACTCTCCTTGCTTTTACTCTCAGTCTGTGGTCTTGTCCTAGTTTTATAAAGCATTGCTATATAGCTATCTTTAATGAATATTCTATTGGTATACTGCAAATTTGAGCAGTTAGAAGCATTAAACCAACTAAATGCCAGAGTTGTCTTTAAACTCTACCCAGGAGGAATCAGTGTCAAAACACGGTCTATGTTTGGCATAAAGTGACACAGGTAGACCAGTGGATTCACTCTGAAGGAGCAAAAGGAAGATGCACCCTTGCTTAATGCTTATTAATTCAAAATCATGATGCTCAAAATCACTTCCTATATTTTCCTAGAAGAATGATGTAGCCATCCCCATGTTGGCAATTAAACTTCTTGTTCCAGCTAGATGAGTCAGGTGCAATGGGAACACCAATTTATTTGAGGCAACAATTACTAGCTTTGTTCCAGAAGGAAAAAGTATAATGATAATTTCCCTGAAAGTAAGCATAAGGCTATTTACATTTTCCTAAATCTAAATTCACTTATAAATAGTGCCATTTAGCTGTTTTCAAGTAAGTCTTTAGTTTTCAGAGATTTCATTCGGGAAATCCTGCATAAATCCTACCACTGTTCAAAGTAATTACAGCAGGACTTTCATCCTACCACAAATTTATGTCTCAATAATGCAGCAATGATAATGACAGAATGAATATCTGCTCAGAAATGTGGGTTTTATTACTGGATTATTTTCTAATGTGAATATTGGAGTCACCATCCATTAGAAGGAACCAAGGAAGAGAGACAGAGACACACAGAGATAGAGACAGAGACAGAGACGTTTAGTTCCTATCTAAACTATTTTTAAAAGATTAGTTTGCACTTCTTGTGGAAAAGGTGATGTCGGTCAATTAGGACATTTACTTATTTCCCTAAACAGCTCATAATTTTCCATTCATTAAGAAATGTCATTTGACTTCAGTAAGCTAAAACTGCTCAGGAAAAAAAGGGAACATAAGCTGAACATTAACCACAGTTTCAGACCTACTATTTCCTAATACGTTGTTAATCTAAATGCAGTCATTTGCTGCAGTTGCCTGATTCCAGTCATGTTGCATTCTTTCCTATTATAACATGGTTACATTTTTCTTCATTATGCATGTGCCAGATGGTGCCTGACAAAAGGAATTTCATTTTAAAATGTTTTCCTACTATTGTCTATTCGTCAAATCTTCCATTTATCACTTTTTTTTCCTTTTCCTTTGCTTGTGAGATAAAACAAGCCATAAACCATCATGAATTTCTACATTTAGGGCAGAAGATAACTTTATTCATCTATCTAAAATGTTTTTATCATAATTTTCATTTACCACAAACTCTAGAATCACAAATATCATTTCTAAGAGGTAACACTATGTAATTTTCATTGAACATTTACTAAGTTCCAGGCACTGGACAAAGCTTTAAATATATGAGCTCATTTTATCTTCCCAAAAATATTCTGAAGGAGGTATTATTTCCATTTCTATTTTATAATAGATATCTTTATCTTAAAGAGATAAAGTAATATGTTTAAGCCACTTCTGTTAGGAAGACAATAATGCAGCATGTGGACTGAGGCAGCCTAACCTGAAAGCCTCTCCCCCTAATAGCAATGTTAAACAGCCATTCCTTGGTATGCATAGGTATTGGCCCCAGGACTCCACATGGATAACAAAATCTATGGATGCTCAAGCTCTCTTTTTATTTTGGTACCAGGGATTGAACTCAGAGGCACTCAGTCACTGAGCCACACCCCCAGCCCTATTTTGTATTTTATTTAGAGACAGGTTCTAACTGAGTTTCTTAGGTCCTTGATAAGTGCTGAGGCTGGCTTTGAACTCACAATTCTCCTACTTCAGCCTCCTGAGCTGCTGGGATTACAGGCATGTGCCACCACACCCAGCATGGATGCTCAATCACTTATATAAAATAACATTTGTATATAACATATCACATCCTTCCATATATCTAAAGTATCACTGGATTCCTTATCATACCTAAAATGATATGAATACTGAACATGTACAGACTTAATTTTGTTTTTCAAACATACTCAGTATACAATTGGTTGAATCTGTGATTACAAAACTTAAGGGTTTGGAAGGCCTGCTATACTGTGAAGCAGTAATGTCTTGGAACATTTAAGAAAATACTTGTCTTCTTTACTTTTAAGGCCAGAAAACAGTGACTATGTAAATTTGAATTCAAGGTATGATGTTGCCTAACAGATCATCCAACAAGGCCCTTAGCAAAGTCTTAAATAATTACCCATTCTTAGAATGCTACCCTCTACACCTACTCAACCCAAGGCCACACGGCTGCCTCCCCGACATCAGGTTTGTGTTATCGTTGCCATCTTTCAAACTCACTTTTTTTTTTCACCAGAAAATATTTCCTGTCTTGTGTTGGCAAGCAGGAGTTCACAAAGAAGTTGTGATTATTAACACTTTTATCATATATAATAATCAACATTTCCTATATTTATTAATGGTTTATGATTTTGTGCACATTAATGAACTGAATTAATGAACTTCTGGGTTATAATCAGTGTGTCTGAGAAAATAGATTTCTTTTTCTTTTTATTATTTTGATTCATTGTACACAAATGGGGTACATATTTCATTTTTCTGGTTGCACATGAAGTAGAGTCACAGAGTTTGTGTAATCATACATGTACATAGGGTAATGATGTTTGTCTCATTCTATTATTTTTCCTTCCACCCACCCCTCATTTTGTTCTATACAATCCCTCCTTCCTCCATTCTTGCCTCCCTCCCACCCCCATTATGTATCATCATTTACTTATTACAGAAATTGTACAGACATGCTTGCAGCTGTTTGGGGAGAAGGCTGAGCACGCTGGGAAGGACGCCCACCTGCTGGTGTGCAACACCTCCTCCCCACCCTTACACGCTCACGTGGTCCTGGCTGCGCTTGCGCCTCAGCCCCAGCAACCTCGTGCGTGAGGTGTCCGACAACAGAGCACAGGGTGCCGTTGTCACAAAGTAAAACTCCTGGAAGTTGCGGGAGCGTGAGGACTCCTTGCGGGCTGGGTGTCCTCAGGCTGGACGGCCCTGGCGTCCATGGCCGTGAGCAAAGGGCTGCAGCTGCTGGCACGCCTGGAGGCCTGCGGCGCGGTGAGTACCTGCTCTTCGAGGCCAATTCGGTGGCCACGCTGGGCGGAGCTGGCGTTGGCACCAAGGCGTCTACTTGGGGAGAGAGGCAAGCAAGGAAGCAAGCAAGGAAGTATCACTAAAGAAAAATAAAGAAGTTGTTCATTCCCAGTCCGCCTCCGATTCTTTCCCGCGGTCTCTTTGCTGCAGGCGGCAAGAAATCATTCAGCCTTTGGTTTTTGGGGATTGCCTTATTTCACTTAGCATGGTATTCTCCAATTCCATCCATTTACCTGCAAATGCCATAATTTTATTCTTCTTTATAACTGAATAATATTCCATTGTGTATATACACCACAGTTTCTTTATCCATTCATCTATTGAATGGCATCTAGGTTGGTTCCACAATCTAGTTATTGTGAATTGAGTAGCTATGAACATTGTTGTGGCTGTATCTCTGTAGTATGCTGGTATTAAGTCCTTTGGGTATAGGCCAAGGAGTGGGATAGCTGGGACAAATGGTGGTTCCATTTCAAGTTTTCTGAGGAATCTCCACACTGCTTTCCAGAGTAAAAATTGGCTGCACCAATTTGCAGCCCCACCAGCAATGTATGAGTGTACCTTTTTCCCCACATCCTCGCCAACATCTATTGTTGCTTGTATTCTTGATAACAGGCATTCTAATTGGGGTGAGATGAAATCTTAGGGTAGTTTTGATTTGTATTTCTCTTATTACTAGAGATGTTGAACATTTTTTCATGAATCTGCTGATTGCTTGTAGATCTTCTGTGAAGTGTCTATGCATTTCCTTAGCCCATTTATTGATTGGGTTAATTGTATTCTTGGTGTAAAGCTTTTTGGGTTCTTCATAGATTCTGAAGATTAGTGCTCTATCTGGAGTGCATGTGGCAAAAATTGTCTCCCACTCTCTAGGCTCTCTCTTCACATTGTTGATTGTTTCCTTTGCTGAAAATTTTTTTTTAGTTTAAATCTATCCCATTTATTGATTCCTACTTTTATTTCTTGTGATTTGGGAGTCATGTTAAGGAATTCTGGTCCCAAGTTGACATAATGAAGATCTGGACCCACTTTTTCTTAACATTGTAAACACTATCTATGCTAGACCCATGGTCAACATCATTCTAAATGAAGAAAAAATGAAAGCATTCCCTCTAAAAACTGGAACAAGGCAGGGATGCCCTTTTCCACCAGTTCTATTTAACATTGTCCTTGAAACTCTTGCCAGAGCAATTAGACAGACCAAAGAAATTAAAGGGTTACAAATAGGAAAATAAAAACTCAAACTATCACTATTTGCCAATGACATGATTTCATATTTAGAGAAGCCAAAAGATTCCACCAGAAAACTTCTAGAATTCATGAATAAATTCAGCAAAGTAGCAGGATATAAAATCAACACACATAAATCTAATGCATTTCTATTCATAAGTGATGAATCTTCTGAAAGAGAAATTAGGAAAACTATCCCATTCAAAATAGCCTCAAAAGAAAATAAAATACTTGGGAATCAATCTAACAAAAGAGGTGAAAGACCTGTACAATGAAAACTATAGACACTAAAAAAAGAAATTAAAGAAAACCTTAGAAGATGGAAAGATCTCCCATGTTCTTTGATAGGCAGAAATAATATTGTCAAAATGGTCATACAACCAAAAGCCCTATACAAATTCAATGCAATTCCAATTAAAATCCCAATGACATACCTCACAGAAAAAGAGAAAGCAATCATGAAATTCATTTGGAAGAATAAGAGACCCAGAATAGCCAAAGCAATTCTTAGCATGAAGAGTGAAGCAGGAAGAATCACAATACCAGAACTTCAACTATACTACAGAGAAATAGTAACAAAAACAGCATGATATTGGCACCAAAATAGACAAGTAGACCAAGGGTATAGAATAGAGGCCACAGAGATAAACCCACATAAGTAAAGTTATCTCATACTAGACAAAGGTGCCAAAAACATAAATTGGGGAAAAGATAGCCTCTTCAGCAAATAGTGTTGGGAAAACTAGAAATCCATATGCAGCAAAATGAAACTAAACCCCTATCTCTTACCCTGTACAAAACTCAACTCAAAATAGATCAGGGATCTAGAATTTAGACCAGAGACCCTGCACCTAGTAGAAAAAAATAGATTTCTTTGTCCCCTTTACTCAAAGCTACTGTTCCTCTCAAAGAATACAGTTATATTATCTGAATTTATATTGTCTTTGTTGTCTTTCCCTTATTATTTAACTTATTTTCCTCCATTTCCTTGTATCTTCTTTATTTTCTCTTTACCTACACATTCATTTTGAAAATTATTGATTTAGAAGTGATAGCAATTTCCTTTCCCAAGAAAGAAATTTATCTGTGTTCACTGGGAAAATGAAGAAAAACTTGGTATTTCAAGATCATACTCCACCAGCTAAATATTCCTAGGAATATGGAAATACTGAAGAGTCTGGTCCTAGATATAAAGAAAGCACTAGTTCTAAAGGAATAGTTATCAATTCATTGATTTTAAATTCCCTGAGAAGGATAGCAAATAGAGGAATATGGATCCTTGATTTTTTAATGTTTTCCTAAAATTTCTATGCTCCCTGTGTCAATCAAAGTTGAACTAGGAAAATAGAAATCATTTTAAGTGCATACAACACGTCAGGTGTGGTGGTGCATTCCTGTAATTGCAGAGATTTGGGAGGCAGAGGAAGGAGGATCACCAAGTTTGAGATCAAACTCAGCAACTTACCACAGCCCTCAACAACTTGGTAGATCCTCTCTCAAAATAAAATAAGTAAAAGGGTTAACTCAGTGGTAAAGAGCCCCTGAGCTAAATCCCCAGTTTAAAAAAAAAAAAAAAGTACACAGAAGAACCTGATACAAGGTACTAACATCATGGAAGCTGAAAGATCTGAGACACCAAATGGGTTAAGTGAGCAACAATATCAGGGAGCCACTGCCACCTCTAAGCCAGGGGAGGGGGAAGAGAATGGTAATAGAGCCCAAGGCCTGGGGTCACTGAGTGAAATCTGAAACCTTGAGAAAGATACAGGCCTGTTGAGAGATGCTGATAGGAATGATAGATGCTCAGAGGAGGAAGGAGCAATACCATGGCTTTTCCTTTCTTTCTACCCAACTATTGCTGGTCAATACCAATTCATTGATTGAAATCAACCCAAAGCAAGATGGCATGGAAGCTTAGGAAATATAGCCTATGAGTTCATTTTTTCTGGTCCAGAGTCAAGCGAGGAGGATGCAAGGGCTGAATCTAAGAACAATCCAGCCCTGATGGGTACATTCTCACTTGCTCTTCCACTTTCTGTGGCCTCACATGGTCGTTCTTTCTCCATCACAGAGTTATTACTCCATCTGAGAATCAGGAATATTAAAACTCATACAGTAACTGGTCACTTATCCAATGAAGACATATGATGGGGATCAGTTTCAAGGAATAATGTGTCTAAAACTGCTAAAGAAAATCTATGAAATCAATGTGCAAAAGCCCTTGACACAGAGATTCATGCTCTGTAACACTTATTGAAATTTAGTTGCAGGCTATTTCCTTATTGAGTTTTACTTTTCTGCTTTCCTGGAATATAGTTATAAAACCAAATTTGGCAAATTTATACTAGTAAATCACATTTGACTAAATTATGTTATTTCTTTATATTTCCACAGAGATATTTCAATGACTATTTCAGTATAATAGAAAAGATGGTGAGGACTCAAAAATTCAATGCTTGAACTCTAGTATTTTTAAATTTCTGAATTATAAAAAAAATTAGTCTCTTAATAATTCATTATATGTTGTTATTTTTAAACCTGAATATGTGTTTAAAAACAACTGCCCTCAAAAAAAATGTACAAAATTCAAAAGTTAAGAAACATTCTCAAAAATCTAATGTTTGTATCAGTTTTGACCTTTTCTTACCTTTAGTCACCCCCTAAAGAAATCCTAAAACAAGAACCAACAAAAAATACTTTCTCTCTCTTGAATTCGAGGCAGGGCCCTTTTGATTTTGTATCACTACCACCTGACATAGTACCTCACATCAAGCAGGCATTCATAAATACTTTGAACAGGTTAGTCCTTGAATTGGAAAAGTAAGAATGAGCATCTTGAATCATCATAAAAACTAATGAGGTAGGGGCAGATAATTTTAAATTTTCATATTACTATATAATCTTCCCACTCCAAACATCTGCACTGCTCTTTTCATTACTCAAAGAATAGGCCTTGCCAGACAGAATAAGGACATCTAGTTAAATGTGGGTTTCAAATAAATAAAAATTTTATAGTGTAAGTATATCCCAAATACTGTTTAAAAAATATAATATATTGAAGATAAATCTACATTAAAACATTGTTCATTATATAACTTACACATCAAATTTAGTCAGAAAGTTTATATTTTTATTTACTAAATCTGCCAGCCCTACTGTCTTAACCCATTTGTACTGCTTTATCAAAAACTGGAAACTGAGTAATTATGAAGAACATAAATTTTATTTTCTTACAATATGGAGGATGGAAAACCCCAAATCAAGACACCAGCAGGTTCAGTGTCTGGTGAGAGCTGTCCTGTCTCCAGGATGGCAGTTTATTGCTACATCCTCTGGAGCACCCTCTCTTACATGGTGGAATGCAGAAGGGCAAACAAGGAGCAAACTCCCTCCAACAGACTTTTATTTGGGTACATAATCCCCTGTTAAGGGCAGATCCCACATTTCACACATTGCACTGAGACTTGCATTTTCATTTAAAAGTCTGGATCATTACAAGCATTTTTATTTATTTAATTTTACTAAATAGGTAACATGTACATTTTGTGGTGGGCTGACTCTTAAATAGCCCTTTTGATCTCCAAGGCTTGATATTTATGTCTTTGTATAATTCTCTTCCTTTGAGAATGGGATTGCCTAACAACTTGTTTTAAAGAACAGATGATATAGTGAAGGTGATGGAATGATACTTCCATCTAATTAATTTACATAAAATTTTGACTTCGATTTTTGAAGTCAGACTCCCCCTTAAGGCTTGTATACTTTGATGAAGCAAACCTTCCTGTTACAGAAGAAAGGACTCCAGCCAACAGACAGCTAGTAACTGAAGCCATCAGCTAAACAGTCCTCAAGGAAACAAATCCTGCTGTTAACCATATAAACTTGGAAGAAGTCCTTCCGCAGTCAAGACTAGATGAAACCCTAACCTGAGTGAAAATTTAACTTCTGCTTGGTGAGAGATTCTGATACAGAATCATGACCCACAGAAACTGAGATAAAATATGTGTGTCTTATAAGCTGCTAATCTTGTGACAATTTGATACTTGATAATAGATAACTGATGCATACAAGATACAAAAGTTAAGTGCTATAAAATTTATTTTTCTAAAATTTGAGTCTCTAGTCCATCCTTTTCTGTAAGCAATCAGGTCCCTTTCTAAGCAGCAACCCTGTTACAAACATTAATTCAGATAGTCAATCTGAAAGCACTTTAAATTTTAAAAGATCAATATGTGAGAAAGATACTGATGTTATTATTTAAGAAAACATCTCCAGATTTACAAGTGATAGGGAAATATTTGAATTTGTGAAAGGGAAAAAATAGGGACAAAAGAATTATCTTTTAAGAGACTCTATGGAAGAGGAAGGAAAAGGGACAGATAAGTGTCAGATGAATTACATGTCACATATAAGTAGGTTTATTTACACCTGGTGTAATAACCACGTATGTTAAGATTTTGTATAATGTGCTATTTCTTATGACCAGAAAGAGATCTAAGAATAATTAAATACCCATCCCTAATGTCTTTAATTCAGTATTCTGTGCATATTGTGATGCAAAGCTTTATCAGAATGAATGAAAACCAAACAGAAAGCTTTGTATTGCATGATTCAAAGTTAGTTCCATGCATCTGACACAGTGGATAGAATACTGTCCATCATACTTCAAAAATGACTTGAGGTAATTAGAAATGATGGAGTGAGGCAGAATTAAGGTGAAGGACTGACTCATGTACATGAATTTAAGAACAGACTAAAGGGGCTGGGGAGATAGCTCAGTTGGTAGAGTGCTTGCCTTGTTAGCACAAGGTCCTGGGTTCGATCCCCAGCACCCAAAAAAAAAAAAAAAAAAAGAACAGACTAAAAGTATAAGTATTTCACATGAAACAAAAATGAGCAAATTTTTTCTTATAAATATAAAAAGTCAGGTAATTGGGGCTGGGGAGATAGCTCAGTTGGTAGAGTGCTTGTCTTGCAAACACAAGGCCCTGGGTTTGATCCCCTGCACCGCAAAAAAAAAAAAAAAAGTCAGATAATAAATTAGGCTTTGAATGCTATCTGGTTCCTGTTGCAGCTATTCAATTCCACTGCTGTAGCACTAAAATAGCCATCGACAATGTGTAAATGGAAGATGTAGCCATGTTCTCATAAAAGTTTACTATGGTTTAGACTTTGTTCCAAAAAGCCCATGTGTTAGAAGCTTGGTCCCCAGTTTTCCAGTGTTGAGGTGATGGACCTTTAAGAGTTAGGACATAATGAGAGGTTTTTAGGTCATTAGGTATAATTTCTTGCTTTCACACATATTTTCTTCATCACCATTCACCATGATATGTCATAGCCAAGAGGGCCCTCACCATAACTGAGCTGATCAGGTACAAAGCTCTTGAACCTTCAAAACCATAAGCTAAGTAAACTCTTTTGATTTAGAAATTTAGGCTATGTCAGGTATTTTGTTGGGTAACAATAACAAAAATACCTGACCAATAATACTTATTTATGAAAATAAGCTGTAGATGAATCTTGCTTAAAGACCGCCTAGCTCCTGGTCTAGAAAGGTAAAGATAAAAGATACATGAATCTGAAACCTTTCAGTTTGGCACTTGATTAAAATTGTAAAGATGTTAGAAAAGACCCAGATGCTAAGATGAAACCTTCGAGGTTTTATTGACAATTCAAGTATCGCTTTCTGAGTACACTGAATTAACTACCATTGAAGACCTCCTTTTTTATTTGAACCAAAGTTTCTCCTCTAATCTCCAGTTTTTGTGATTTTCTGCCTTTCCAGAATTTTTTATCTTAGAATTAAAATGGAGTACACAGTCAAGAACTACCTTTTTTTAACTCAATGCTCTACCTTGCTGTTGTCCCTCTTCTAACTGGGAGATTCTAGTTCAGGAATCATAGTAAGAAATTAGGAAGTACTATTTTTAATATTTTCAAAGATAACTTTATACTACCTGAATAGATACATAAAATATATACTTTTAAATTTTAACCTCTTAAAATGGTGTTTTTAATAACTTGATACCAAATAATATTATCCCAAAGCAACTAAAATTAGTATTTATAAGTCAATATACAGAAATAGGTGTTTTATATATTTGTGAAATATTTATTACAACATACACATTTTATTGATTTTTTTTGTTTTTTTTTCCTCTAAATTTCTCAGCTACTTATTGTATACATTTATGTTTCATGAACTTTTATGAAGAGACTCAAATCCTTTGGCTGAAAGGTCTCTAGACAGGTAGCCATGTGTTCACTCATTACTGGACAAGTAGAATAAAAGTTCCATGATTTTATTTTCTGATCCTAGTTCTCCTGCCCATCAGGCTAATACTCAGTATACAATGGAAGATAAGACCCAAGAAATAAATCAGTTGCTTAAATTTATAAAAATACTGTGAAAGTGAAGTATGCTCTAGGAAATAGATTTGCTGTATGTATGATTTTATTATTATTATTATTATTATTATTATTCAAAATAAAAATGTAAAATGTTTTTCAAGTATTTGCATGCCAGTCAAAGATTACAAGATTTAAATGAAAATGTCATTATTTTCATTCTAAATTCAGAATATCATTATCTGAAAGCTATCAACTGGATTCTTAAACCACTAAGCTTGATGAAACAAGCCATAGGTCTGAAATCTTAGGAGCATTTAAGATACCACAATTTTACTTGTGTCTGAACCAACTCCACATAAACAAAAATAAAGCTGAAACCCCAGTCTGAGATGCTTTGAAAATGTCTAAAAGCAGAAAAAGGCCACTTTCTGACCCCAGCCTGCACTTCCTCCCCAACCCAGACTAGTGGGTGTGCTAGTTCTGCTGATAAGCCACACAGAAACTTCTTTGCTGCTTCACCAAGAACTCTGGCTCACCCTCTGGCCAAGCTATGATCCACAGACCAAAAGACCACTGCGAGTTAGGGAATATCAATGAAATATACAGGAAAAGGTCAAAACTCTAGCTCCCAACAATAAACAGTCTCTAACGTGCCCTAAGGTTTCCTCTAATTATGGTTATCCACACATTAGGATGGCAACTGTTTTAAAATTCTCCAAGTTTCCTAGAATTTACCACCCACACAATTTTTGACCTGGTGAGAGGCAACTGAGACTAAACTTAATCTCTAAATACATTTCTACCAGTGAACAAAAGTCATCCAAAACCTGAAGAGGACATGACATTAAAGTTATCAAATGAAACTAGATAGATTGATTTTAATTTATCTCTACCTATCCCTGTCTGTTGCTTGGTAAGCAGGCCAACTAGCAAAAGGTATCAAAAAATAGGTAGCCTAATTAAGAAATAAAAACAAATGGTTTTGTGTGAACAATTTTCATCAATTTAATATTTAATGAGCCGTCACTATAACCCCTTTCTTCTCAGAGGCAAGCTACATTAATGATATTTAATTGAGTTTTTGGTATAGGCAATGTAGAAGTCAGGTCTCTGCCAACATTGAGCACCATCAAATAAAACCTATACCAAGCTGATTCATCTTCTGGTAAAAGAGGGAAAGTCAAAACCAGAACAAAGTGAAAACTACTATCTGGATTATTAATCATATGTACTGATTCTGCATACCATCCTCATGTGGAATTAAATATGTCTTGTCTTTATTGCATAAAATAATCAACTTCAAATTGATATATTAGTCACCTCACATGAACTTATTCTGGGTTTTAGAAATGGGAAATCGAAAATGAGCTGGCAATGTATATGTATAAAATTATGGCACCATAACTTATATTCAGTTTTGTGAATCTACCGATCTGGAGCAGATGCTAAAGCTAAAACTCTATGTGTACAATATTGCACTAAGTAAGCTCCTATCTGCTATTGTAACAGATATCAGGTATTTAATGCAATAGAAGCATATTTCTTATTCATATGATATCTAATGCCAGGGTTTCTGATTAGCAGACAGTTCAAGCTCTGATATCCTTGGGGCACTGCCCTTTAAAAATGGTTGAGTCCTCTCCATTGGGCCATAGTGGGAGGAAAAGGACCATGAAGGCACTTTAGCCTGGTACTGTACTACATCACTTTAGTTTACATTTCCTGTTGGCAAGAATTAATCACATGACCACATCTAAATACACGGGAGTTTAGGAGATTTAGTTTCACCTTGGAAGCTGCTACCCAACAACAACTGAAGAAGATGAATCTTACCTATGTAACCAGTAATATCTACCACAATTGTTACGGTAGATATTATAAGGAATTCAAATGTAGTTAAGGTAAAAGGCTATGAAATGTACTTTTCTCTAAATATACAGGACCGGTTAAAATATGATAAGTAATTCACTTAAAGTTTAAAGAATCAAGACAACTATCTTTTAAGGTCATTGTGTATCCTGCATTCAGTATGAAGCTAATGATATTATCCTACAATTAACAGAACTGTCCTTTGAAAGGTGATACACAGCAGTTTGAGATTAACAGAGATGTATTAACATTCTCTCACAATGTATGTCTCATGCTGCTAGATGATATTAGATGAGTGGGTGGTATATATGGAAAATAAAGCTTTACATTTTTATTAGATTTTAACTTGTTAGATGAAAGATTATTTACTCTTTACAATATTTCTCTCATTTATACCATTGTGATTGACAGCTTTTGTATGCTTACTTGGATTTTTTTGTTTGTTTCAACCAAGTTTCACCAAAGTTAGATGTTTATAATTTTAATTCATAGCTTAAAAGTTAGACTTTTACCAATCTTGGTTGATAATAATAGCAATAATTATATTTTTATGAAAAACTTATACAAAATTTAAAAATATGCTTTATATCCAATATTCCCAAAAGGTATCTGACAGGGATATTATGACAAATCTTCAACTGAATTACATCCCACATCCTTTTAGAAACTTTTCCTAACCCCATGAGTAGGGTAGAACTAATTACTTCCTCCTCTGGGCCCAATGACCCTGAAAACATACCTTTTAATGTTTTTATAAGGGGTGAATAAAATAAGGTAAATAAACATGACTGCATAGTAAATGGCTTCTATTATGATTATCTGAAAAACTTGAAGTTATAATCCCAAACTTATACTATTAGGAATATTATTCATAATGCATATTTTTAAATCATTATAGTTGTTCCATAAAAATACAAATGCTATTATTATTATTTTTGTTATTTTGAATATCTCCCAGTTAACAAGCAAAGAGAAATTTGGGGCACACTTTTTGTTACCACAAAAATGTATACTCCAAGTGCATAATTATTGTAAGGAAATATTTCTTATAGAAAAAAACAAGCAATAAAAATTGTGTTAGGCATGAAATGCATGAAAAGATGGCAGAATCTGGTCACAAACTTGGGTTCTGGGTCATTCTCAATTTCATTGGATACAAAATGAAATTACAAGGTTGTTTACACCAGTGACATCCACAGATGCTTGGAAATGAAGGGAATGTGAATGTGGGAAAGAAAAATCTAAAAACATCTCCAGATTATGGGCAGACCTGATATGCCTGGTCTGTTTGGCAATGAAACTGCCCTCTAAAACCACAGGAGGCATTTTCCAGGAAAAAAAATAAGCTAACCTCTTTAGTTTCTCCTCAGTCTCTCAGTGTAATAGAATCTGACTTATATTGAGAAAAACGCATCTAGAAAATTTATATTGTGGAAGGTGATGATCAATATTTACCATACATAAAGGATTGACTTACTAAAGTCATAAATTTGGAGAATTTTCTTGCTTTTAAAAAAGAGGGCTTTACTTATACTAATATTATTATAATGCTTATTAATTTTATCTATAATTAAATGATAGCAAAACACACTTGATATTTTACTTAAAACCATCATAACAATTGAACTTTGACCAGTTTACTGGTCATTAGAGATTCTTTGTGTCAAACCTTCCCTTCCTGTTAACTTGAACTCTTTTTGCACCCTGGATGCCATCTGAATTTCTACAACCTATTTACTCTTACTGTTGTAAAGTCATTAATTTATTACTCATGGATTTAAAATAAAAACCATAAAATTGCCGAACTTTAGAGCTTAAACTAGCCTTAAAAATAATCCAGTTTAACTCTACCAAGGAACCAAGGTTCAGACAACTGAAAATATTTATCAAGACCTCATAGAAAAGGGGAGCACAGAGAGGGAGAAAATGCAGGCTTTTCAAATTCTGCAATGGCATTTTGAAAATGTTCATATACATAATTTTAAGAACATAGCAGTAGCTCCAGCTCCTTGGAGTTGATACTAAATGCAAATATTACATGTAGCACCCACAAAACTAAGCATTATTTAAATAATGATCCTTCTTTCACTTGTTTCCATCATGTTGAGTGCCTCTTGGGACACTGAGTACACAAACATGAATAAGTTCCCCGCCTGCAGGGAGTTCACTTTTTTGCTGCAATGAGATAAACATGAGACAATAGAAGTATCCTAAGTGCTATGCTAGAGCAAATGCAGGATATACAAGTGGCAAAAGATGGGAGTGTTATTTCTATCTCTTTAGGTCAGAACAGGCTTTATGGGGGTGTTTTAATGCTTGATGTGAATTCAGTCTGGAAAGATGTGCAAACATGTCAGAAGTAGTTGGGGGCATACTCTAGATGTGAGGACAACACGGAGTGGACAAAGGCATGGGGATCTAAAATAGGATAGCACATTGGGCAACCCCAAATGGCTCTGCATGCTTGTTTTAGGGAGCACAGGAGAGGATTTGGTGAAAAATAAGGCCAAAGAGAGAAGGATGCTATACTCCAGAGGGACTCCTGCTATGTCAGAAATAGCATTCACCTGATCAGTACTCTTTAGGTACAGGAATCTTGCCTGAAGTTCTCAGGTGTAATTCATCAGCCCAAGATCTACATCTAATGGGATCTAGAGATATTTAATTTGGGGCCTTAAGAAAGCAACAAAAAATAATCATCAGGAATTAGTCAACTTACTTGGGAATTATATATATATTTTATGACAGTTAAATTTATTTATTCATGTAATAAATACATGTTGGCACATAAACTACTGTGGGATAGGCATAACATGGAACTTTCAAAGATAAAAGGAAATTCAAATATTAAAGAAGAAAAAGATCAATAATGGCACAAAGCAAATATTCCATTACACAATGGAGGGATCAGGGCATCGAATGAAGAGATAGGACCAAAGCAAGACAGAAACCCAGCTGGGAAAACAAGGTTTGTATCTCTTTGTCTGGCATTTGGGGCACATTACGATGAGCTGCTCTCTCCAAAGGGTTTGGGAAGTCCCACCTCTTTGATCTTCTTTGTTGTAGCACTCATGGCCTCTCTCTTGGCCCAGGTCTTAGCATCCAGCATTTTTCTTCAGCAGAGAGTTCATTTTTTGGACTTCTCTTAATTTTGGGGGTCTCCATTCTAGCTTCAGCTTTACCCTCACAACTTCACACATTGCCCACTCATAAGCATCCTGCAGGGATTCTGACCCTACACTTTTCCTGGCTTTCCAGGCCATCCTTTAAAATCTTGATGAAACTTTCATGACTTTAGTATCCTGCACTCTTGCAGAACCAGCACCACATGAATGACACCAAGGTTTGCTGTCATCTCAAACAGTAGCCAGGCCTCTTTCAACCATGGGTGCAATGACTTCTGAGTGCTCAGGTGACTGAGCAGGGTAGAAAACTTCCTAGGCCCCCTGAGTGAACAGGGTGCTTCAGTGGTCTCTTAAATGAGTTTTCATTTTTAAATAATTGAGTCAGTGATGGGTGTGCTCTTGCAGATTCATGAGATGCCCTCAAGGCATCTTTCCTATTTCTCTGTACAGAGTTGCTTACCATCTCTTCAGCAGGTGTAGCCTCTTCAACAACCATGACTTCCTTGGTCTCAGTTTTACAAGTACTTCTGTGGCTAAACTGTAGGTTTAAAAATTGTTCTGCTCTGCTAACTGCTACTTATTCTCACAGTAAACTGGCTAAAACCTGATAGCAAAATCCATGCTTCTGCCAGAATGCTGCTTTGAAATTTCCTCCACTAGATTAATTAGTTTATCCTTTTAAAATTCAGACTTTCATCAAAGTTCCAGGAACCAAGAAAATGTAAACAAGTTCTTTGTCAGAATTTAGCACAAATGGCCATGTGTTCAATTCTCAACAGAGTCCTCACTTCCATATAAAACCTCTCGAGCATAGTATTTGTCTCATTCCTGTAGGCACCTGGTCTTCTGAGTTCCCACCAGAATTGCCCATTAAGCCCTGCTTACAACACTCTTAGTCTTCTTCATGCTGCATCTCCAAACTATTTCACATTCCTCCTACAAATCAGTTCCAAAGGCTTCTGAACCACATGGTGAGGCGTTACGTCACAGCAATGACTGCACTCTTGATACCAATTCTGTGTTAGTCAGCTTTCCATAGCTATGACCAAAATATCTGACAAGAACAATTTAGAGTATGACAAGTTTGTTTTGGCTCATATTTTCAGAGATTTAGTACATGCAGTTGACTGACTGCTTTGTTCTGGGCCCAGATTGAGGCAGAACATTATAGAAGAAAAGGGCATGGTGGAGGGAAGTTGCTCCATTCGTGTTAGGGGGAAAACAAAACAAAACATGGAGAGAGGGAAAGAGTCCACAGAGAAGAATAATCCTTCCAGGGTACACCCCCAATGACCAACCTCCTCCAGCCATGACCCACCTGCATATGTTTACCACCAAGTTATTCTATTCAAACTTGACTGAATTTATTTGGTTATGGTTCTTTTAATATCATCATATTATCTCCTGCATTAACACAGGAGCTTATGGGGAACACCTCACATCTAAATCATAACAACTGTCAAAAAAAGGAAAAAAGAAAAGAAGTACTACATTCTTGAGAACTGACAAATATCAGCTTTAGATACATGAGATATACTATGGCTTCGACTACAGTTTCTATACACTATTCATAAGCAAAAAATATATGTTCAGAACTTGTTATTATAGATGGAGGACTGAGTGGGCAATAGACAAGTTATTAAGCACTTATTTACTCTGCAACATTTCTTTTGGGTCTGAATTAAGACTTATTTTCATTTCTTTTACATTAAAACCAATATTTATCAATAACAAGACCAATTTTTTTCAGGTGCTAAATTTTTTGTCTGTTATTGAGCAATGAAATAAATAGTTTTAGATGTTTCTTATTTATATTTCTGAAATGTTCTAATTTCATGTCTGAAATTGTAAACACTGCTCTTTGATCTTCTGCATTTGATTCTCTCCCTCTGATCAAAAATTCCCATCTTCCCTAGACTATATATAATGAACATTACACTTGACTTCTGATTAGCTTTAATTCCCACCTTTTTTACTACATATTGGTGGTATAACCAAGATAATCAGAGTTATATCTAAGTCTTGACCCAAGAGAAAACATAATTACTTATAGAAATGAAAAAATTGAAATAACTACATTGACTGTAATTATAAATGGCCAAATAAACTAAGAAGTAACCATAATAGAATTGACCACCAATTTAAATGACATTTAAACACTTAAATTGCTATGGAAACTTTTATGAAATTCAAGGAAAAAAAACAATATATTTTATGTTTTCATGGTAATTTTTTTTTTTTTTTTTTTTTTTTTTTTTGTGGTGCTGGGGATTGAACCCAGGGCTTTGTGCATGTGAGGCAAGCACTCTACCAACTGAGCTATATCCCCAGCCCTAATTTCTGTACTTTAAGATAACAAATAACACTTTTCATTTCAGTGTAAAAGTGTTTTAATTCCAGTTTTTAAGTGTTTTCATTTCTGCATACAATATTTACAAGGAATTTGGGCGTTGTGGCCTTTTGATTCCAACAGTCGACCATTTGCCTAATCAAAAATGGAAACTGGAAATACAACAGGTGGTAACTTTTCTGTTTTACATTGTTTAACATGTTAATTCTGACAATTGAAAAATCATAGTCAGGAAACGTGTTGGCAGCATGTTTCAGTACAAAATGCAAGAAACATGGGCCTCCTCAAAAGTCAGAATCACATACTGTCCATTCCATGCATTGCAGAATTGCCTCCCATTACCAGTCACTTCATCTTCTCAACTCTGACTCATCCCAGATGCATTCTTTAACCATAAATTCACAAGGTTTGACTCTGTGTGAGACCTTGGGATTAGTAGTAACCTTCTGAGTGAGTGTAGGAATGGGGAGGGAGACAACAATGTCGATTTGGGATTGCTGAGGGCATCAACAGAGCAGAGCAAGAATGAGTTGAGTCTCTTGGTCTTTGTCCTTGATTGTTTAGCGAGTCAGTGTTGAAGAAATGTTTCCTTACCTGGCATTCCAAGAAATTGAGAATCCTCCCACTGAGTTGTAGTTTTGCCATTAAATGCATGAACTTTCTGTCATCCTGGAATAAGAACATTTCTAGAACCAGAATGTGTTCTGAAATCCTTTTCAGAAATGCTGCCATCAAGTGGTACTTTGGATCCATGACCAGAAAGGAGATTCCAGTTAAGGGTCATGTGGTTCGTCTCAGGATGGCTGGGTTCCAACAAAATCTATTCCTATAACTCTCTAAATTCACATTGAATCATTACTGTGGGCACAGAGCAAACTATAGTGAAAGCTGTGGAAATCTTGTTGTTTTTAGAATTTGCAGATTTCCCTCCACTAAATTGAAAACATGACAAACTTCTATGGGTAATGTGTTTAAAGGAGAAAGAAAATGATTTTAAAGCAAAAGTAAGAACTGTTATTTTTCAATTTTATAACCTGCATACTTTATATTTTGTCAAGATAGGTACCATCTCAATTATTAAAGCGTGCTGATAACCTACAAATCAATAGTATCAATTCATTTGGAACACATCCAACTCAAAAGAGACACATTTTCCCTCACCAAATGTTCATGAAATCTATGGATTCGTTTTAGTACCACTAACCCTGCAGGAAATTTTGTAATCTATATGTTAGAAGAAATATTTGGCAAATAGTACTGACATTTCAGAACTAATGTAATAATAGAACCATTTATTTTTAATCTCAATTCACACATAATTCTTTTAATGGAGGTGTAAGGTAAATAATAGTGTGACCTCCATTTCACAACTGAGAAAGGAGAATGAAGAGGATAGTAATCTCATCAATATAAAATATTTAAAATGGGCCTAGGGCTCTGTTACCCTGGCTTCTGCTACAATATTCAAATTTCACCTGTAATTTTCTCTCTCCAACACCTTTTAAATACTCAAGAAAGTTTTTAAAAATACATTAATTAAAATGTTTCTTATTAAATAGCCAACATTGTAAATCCAGAAGAAAACTAGGAAAAGAAATATAATATGTTCCTTTAGAAGTGTGCAAATTACTCTTTAACATATACAGTTTAAAGATCTCACATTAGTGCTCATTCTGATGACCTATTCCATTTAAAGACATGACAAATCACTACAACCTCCTCTTGCTAAAAATTTCAGTAATAGTTAATACACTCGTAATCCTTAAATTATGCAGTACATTCGTATCTAGTGTGTGCCAAGCATTGTTGGCTTTACATATTCTAATTCACTTAAACTTCTCAACAGTCCTGTGAGCTGGATAATAGCATCTGCATTTTACAGGTGAGGAAACAGCATAGGCAGTTAAGGCATTTGCCCAAGGCCACACAGGTCATGAGTGACAGAGTGGGATTGAAAGTCATGATCTGGTTCCTGAAGCTTCACTTTCCAGTCAGCATCCTGCTCTCAGTCAGAAACAGCTTTGCTTCTGGAACCTCCAGTGTACATTCCCCTTCTTCTATTTTATGTAGTGATATAATTATTGGATTCCTAACCTCCAAACAATTTGGCACGACTAAGATCCATGTCTTTGAAAGGTCACTGGAAGTCCAACTTCACCGGCATGAATAGGAATTTCAGCGTTGCTAATGTCATTTGTCTAATGACAAGCTGCTACAACCTTGAAATCACAAAACTGAGCTATTGGGTAGTAAAGGAGAAGGGGATGTTTCTGAACTCTTTGTCTGCCTGAACAATAGCTTTCTAATCTAATCGAAGTATAATGATAGAGGCAAATTGCTTGCAGGTACGACCTTAATCTGTAACTTCAGCCAAAAATAAAATCCGTCCTATTTTATTTCCTTTGGGATTGATTTACATTAATCTTTTTTTTCCTACTAATTGAGAAACTATAAATAAAAATCTTTGTGAGGATAATTTACTCTTCCCTTTTTTATGGACTCCCTAAGTGCTCTTCCAAGGAGGCTAAGAGCCAATTCCATAAATGAAAAATCTAGTTAATGATATTGTACATAAGTAATGTTTTAACTGTAGATGTGGGGTGTGTGTGTGTGTGTGTGTGTGTGTGTGTGTGTGTGTGTGAGTGTGTGTGTGGTTATTTTTTTTTTTCAACCACAAAACCAGAGGGGGAAGTGTGGGAGCAGGTGGGCTGGGCAGTGGCAAAAACCTCATGACACATCTCTCCGCCTCCCCGAGTTGGTGGAGAATGTCTGGAGCAGCATTTAAATTCTGGGAGGTCTGGGTTGTCAGTAGCAGGAAGAGGAGCCAGAGAGCACAGCATCGTCTGGCACTGGACTCTCAGGTCTCTAACAGCTTTCTCCACCAGACTCCAGCCAAGGTAAGCCTGCAGCTGGCTACTGTGTCATAGTGTGTGCGTTCAGTTGAATTTCATGGGGAAGTCCAAGTTGTGAGGAAAACAGTTTTAACTGTAACGCTGTTAATTGGACTTTTATTGTTCTAGTTTTTTGAATAAGCAGGTAAGATGCATAACAGGTCTCCTAGATCAAAGGTTTCTAGGTAGTTTGAAAGTCAGTCATATGTAAAACTTAAAAATACTTCCTCAGGTTCTCAAAGGAAGGGAAACTACTGCTTCCATTCAGAAGGTGAAATTTTATGTCCCTTTGGGATGAGTATTGGCTGTATTACTATAAGTGACTAGATGATCATGGAGGAAATTAAAACTAAATGAATCTTTCATGCCAATGTAAGCTATTTTAAAAATTATTTATCTCATTTTTAAGGAAAAATGAAACCTTTCTGAAATTTTCACCAAGACAACTGTAGGCTTGTTATCACAAATAGAAAATCTATTAAATGTTTTTCATTGTTTTTTTTGCTCATTTCAAATTTCTAGAATACCTTACTAAATAACTTCGAAGATAGCTCATTGCAACTAAGCACCACCTTAATAATTTAAATTAAAATTCACATTTGAAATACATGTTGGAAAAATGGAGAAAACAAATTTCTTTCATAGTTTTATTTTCTCATTTTGTTTTTCTTCCCTGAAAAATAAATATTTCCCACCCTTGTTTATTATTTTAGTTATTAAAATGTCTGTTGATGTGAGATTTAGATATAAGCTAGTGGTTGTACAATCTTTGGAACTCTAAACTGAAAAGTTGAATAAATATAGAGTTATAAAATTTCTCTCTCCCTTGCTAGCAGTGAGAGATGGAGGAGTGGCAACACAAATATTAACCCAAAGAATTTTCATATTAAAAAGAAAAGTTTTCTAGGAGCAATAGATAAGATTCCATAGAATATATTTCATTTGTGATTATTTTGTAAAGTGGCAGCATGTAAATGTGTGTCTTAACCTATAAAAATATTAAATCTTCCTTACAAAATGTTTTGCAGAGAGGTCACTACCATGAGATTTGCAGTGATTTTCTTTTGCCTAGTAGGCATCGCCTACTCCTTCCCAGTGAGTACAGCTGAATCTTAAAATTCCTGAGAACAAATGAATCATGTGCTTCCCTGTTCTAGGAACACTTTCACATTGCAATTTCTGTCCATCTTTTCTCTCTGAAAGGTTAAACATGCGGATTCTGGCAGCTCTGAGGAAAGGCAGGTAAGCATATTTTAGGTTTATCATGTAGTTAAATTATTGCAATTTTTGCAAGAGGTGCTGCAAACATTTGTTGCAATTTTACTTATCTTCATATACAAACCTATGAATTTGTAAATAAATTTGAATTTACTGACTGCCTGCTCTAGATCTAACCAGTACCAAGCACTGTATAGTTCTTAATAAATAGTCTCATAAAAATAATTTTTTTCATATAATAAAATAATGCTCTGGACCATTGTCACTTAAACAAAATTGGTTCTATGAATTTTTGTGAATTTTTTTTCATAAGTCAACATACTGTTGTAGAAGCAGAAAATTCCAAACTTTATTTAGTAAAATGATGAGTTGAAAATTCACCTCAGATGTTAGTTAGAACTGTTGGTATGACCATAATACTCACAGTATTGCCTAAAATATTTATAAGGAGCCCATTGTGAAGGGAAAGTCTATTTATGCTGTTTGCATCTATTGTGTTCATCAGCTGACTTTAGATCACATTTTCTAACCAAGCATAAGACCAAACCAAATGCTATCTTACAATTATTTGACCAGCATCGCAGACGTACCTGCCCCTCCACAATAGATGAAACCGTGCCAGATGAACAACAAGTGGGCCTTGTCCCGAGGATTTTGGACAAAAGGCACACAGAGTTCAATTCCAGATGAACAGAATAAAGGCCAGTGTAGAGTTGCCTGGGGTCACTGCAGTTAGATTGCTTAATGAAGACAGCAGAGAGGTGTTCTTTGTGGATCTGTGTGTGATCTGGCCCTGTGAGGTGTGTGTGTGTGGGTGTCAGTTCTCCAATTGATTTGAGAGTACAGGTGTCGAATTGCAATAACAAACAAGAAAAACAAACATTTCCAGGGAAGATAGAGGCCACACTACAGGCAAGGTTAGTACTTTAAAATAGAATAAAATATGACAAGGACGCATGTTTAGAAGGCACATGAAGACTTGGCATATAGGAGATAGGTGAAGAACTCAAGGTTCAGCCTTCCAGAATCCCAGACATTTAGAGCTAGTAGGAAATATAAGAAAGTCTATAAGGATACAGTCCTGAAGATGAGTACTGGGAATACTTATCTGGGAGTGTGAGGATTACTGAATTTTTAATAAGTTTTTAATTTATTTTTTATTATTGGGAGGGAACCTCAGCACACTTTACCTCTGAGCTAAATTTTTTTATTATGAGTTCTTTAAATTTTTTATTTTGAGATAGGGTCTTGCTAAGTTGATGTGACTCTCACTAAATTGCTGAGGCTGACCTCAAAACTAGCAATCCTTCTGCCTCAGCTTTCAGAGTTGCTGGGATTACAGATGGGCTATCATGTCTGGGGTCTGTATGTTTTTGAATCTGTTAATTTTGTTTATATTTTCTTCATATGACTTTTTGAAGTATAAATTTGACTTATAAATACCGTCTACCTGGGCCTGAATTATATATGCCATTAAGGAAAACCAACATATATCACAGTAATTTTTACATCTTTTTCAGGCCAACAAACTCTTCTTTCAGCAAAATCTTTCAGAGATGCCCAATATGAAGCTGCTCTGTTTAGAGTCAGCCATGACAGAAATCTTAAGTGCTATTGTCTAGTTTCTTCCCTGCTCATCTCCCCTTCATGTGGCTGTGGAAGGGACAGTGTGGTACTCCCAAGGTTCTCATTTTCAAATGACAGAGCTGTGAAGTGATTGGGCCTGGACAATACAGTCTGTCAGATGACATTCGTCCAGAGCAATTTCTACTTCTCTGCATTAGCCTATCGTTACTTTCCAGATAGATTAATTTGGCTAAAGGGAAGTTCATTCCACTTACCATCTTTGTCACATTAGAGCAATAGTACTTATGTGCAATGATGTTTATATTTCTAACTATCTGATAAGACAACCACTAGACACATGTGGCTATTAAGAATTCAAAATGTGGCTCATGCAACTGAGGAAGTGAATTTTTTTTAAATATTTAAAAATTTTAATTAGATTTAAATAGTCACGTGGTTAAAGATAACCATGTGAGACAGCACTTGCCTTAGAGAGTTTATCTTTGTTCCAAGGAGAACAAAATAGTGAAGATCAAGAGTAATTAAGTCTACCTCTGCTCCAGGGATGCTTTATCTGAGAGAAAAATTCATCCAGAAAGTGTAATGTTAAAATCGGTTTTGAGGACTGGTGAGCCTGGATTTGAACCCTGAATCTGCCTCTTATTATCAATTAACCACATTGTGACTGAGTTTTCTTATTTGTAAGGGGCAGAAAATAATGGTAAGTATGTTACAGGGGATTAAAGGAATCGAACAAATTAATATTTGTAAAACACTTTGAAAGAATGTTTGGCCCATAGTAGGTGCTATTGAGTTCAATTAATGAATCTACAAGTAAAAATAGGTTATAAACTGGTATCTAAAATTTGAGCTGACTATATGAATGCATATTATGTTTATCCATGAGGATTATTGTAGTTGTTTTTCCAGATTATCATTTTGATATCCTTGTCTTTCTGTCTCTCTTTTTTTAAATACTGACAAACATGCACCTTTTTCATAGCTTTACAACAAACACCCAGATGCTGTGGCCACATGGCTAAAGCCTGACCCATCACAGAAGCAAAATCTCCTGGCACCTCAGGTATTTCTAAATTTCTCAAAACTAAAACAATAGTGACAACTACCACCCAGGGCATTCAGGCTGGTTAAATGGATCCTTCCAACCTGTTGGAAAATGCATGCTTGGGACACCAATTGATCAGCATGTTGGCTTTTCCAACTTTAAGACATTTGCCAATGAGGCTGAAAAGTAAGATCTTCTTTAGACTGAAAAAACTAATGTTTGAATAAAAAAAAACTGAGTTTGTATGATATGCAGTAACATGTGCGCTTCCTTCTCCAGAATGTGGTGTCCTCTGAAGAAAGGGATGACTTTAAACAAGAGGTAAATTCTCACTTTCATCAAAGACCCATCACTTGTGTTGCCTAGGTTCTCTTCTGATGAAATTCCATTAGCGAGTTTCTGAGTAAATCACCATTCTAAAACATGCTCAGAAAAATAGCATGTATTCACTAAATGTCAGAAATACAGGTTTCTTGAGATAAGTGTAGTGTTGCAGAAAATGTCTACTAAGGCCTGTTACTTGAAACATTAAGCTGCTTGCCAATTATTTAAAGTATTTTAAAGATGTCTTATATACTATCTGATAAGCATGGGATTAATGTTTATCAAAATCAAAGGTTTTTGCCTTTAGAATATTTCTGTTCTTAACAAAATAGTTGGTTTGATAACTATCCTTTTTATTTGGACTATTAATGTATTTTCTGAGTAAGGACATAAATTTATTTTCCATTAAGATTCAACTTGTATATGCTAAAAATCTCTAATAAGGGAAGTCAGATGAATGATCCATTATCCGTCGATCAGAATTTTAATAGGCATTAACTGATAAGTTGAGTGGACATATTTGAGCTGTGGTTTATGCACATATGCATAACAGAGTCACCTTTTGGTTATACATTATAATAGGGATGTGGTTATAGTTTTTGGTATACACATTAAAATATGGATGCTCTGATAGCTTCAGAATTTTCATTTCAAATCAAATAATTGACCTCACAATTATGTGTCTATCTCTACTACATCATTTAATTTGTAAACTAAATAATGTCCAATATGTATATTAAAACAACGTTATAATATGAATATTATACTCAAATGCCTTAAAAACGTCTATGAAAATGATTTTTTTCCTGGAAAGCAAGAAAAGTACCTTAGAGTATTATTTCATTTACCCCTGTGTTAAACGCGACATTGGAAGACAATCACTTCAGCTCCTGAAAGTCAGAGTATATTGTAATTGCAAAGATTCTGAAACTAAATAAAAGAAAGATTAAAGACAAATGCACCATAAAAGCTGAGGGAAAATAAAAACCGGAGACACTAATTTGTTGGGTCGTCTTGATTTTCAGACCCTCCCAAGTAAGTCCAATGAGAGCCATGACCACATGGACGATGTGGATGATGATGATGATGCAGACCATGTGGACGGTCAGGACTCTATTGACTCAAACGACTCTGATGACGATGATCACCCTGACGATTCTCACCATTCTGATGAGTCTCACCATTCCGATGAATCTGATGAAATGGTCACTGACTCTCCCACTGATGGTCCAGACACCCCCGTTTTCACTCAGATCGTCCCCACAGTGGAAACCTATGATGGCCGGGGTGATAGTGTGGATTATGGACTGAGGTCAAAGTCTAAGAAGTTCTACATTTCTGAAGTTCAGGTAAATCCCTTAACAGGCAAATCCAATGGTAACAAAGAGAGCACAGTTCTAGGAAACCAGAGTCTGCTACTCCTTCATCATTCAATCAGCAAGCAAGCGTTTATTAATAATCTCCTTCATGATCATTAAAAACAACACTTTTTCCACTTAGTGTTTTTTTTTCTTTTTATTTGTTATTTTTGGTTAATACATGATAGTAGATTGTATTATGACATACATACATGTAGTATAACTTCCCATTCTTGAGATTGTACATGATATGGAATTATACTGGTCATGTATCTATTCATAAATGAACATAGGAAAGTTATATCTGATTCATTCTACTGTCTTTCCTATTCCCATCCTCCCTCCCTTCCCTTCATTGCCCTTTGTCTAATCCAATGAACTTCTATTCTTCCCTCCCACCCCTTTATTGAATGTTAGCATCCATTTATCAGAGAACATTCGACCTTTGGTTTTTTGGGATTGGCTTATTTCACTTAGCATGATAGACTCCTGTTCCATCCATTTATGGCAAATGCCATAATTTCATTCTAGAAGAAATCTGAATAAGGTTCAAGTTTAAGCCAGTCCACATTTCATTATTGATACCCTTTCTGGGAACATAGTGCTTTTTGAAGGAAAGAGTCATATAATTCTTCTTCTCTCTGTGCTGTGCTTCAGTACCCTGATGCTACAGATGAGGACCTTGCTTCACACATGGAGAGTTCAGAGTTGAATGATGCTCACAAGGCCATCCCTGTTGCCCACCGCTTGAAAGTGCCCTCCGATTGGGACAGTCAAGGGAAGGACAGTCAAGAAACCAGTCAGCTGGATGACCAGAGTGTGGAAACCCACAGCCATGAGCAGCCCAGGCAATACAAGAGGAATGCCAGTGATAACAGTAGTGAGCACTCTGATGTGATTGACAGTCAGGAAAGTTCCAAAGTCAGTCAGGAATTCCACAGCCATGAATCTCATAGCCACGAAGACAAGCTAGTCCTAGACCCTAAGAGTAAGGAAGAAGATAAACACCTGGTGTTTCGTATTTCTCATGAAATAGAGAGTGCATCTTCTGAGATCAATTAAAAAGAGAAAAAGAATGTACAATTTTGTACTTTACTATTAATAAAGAGAAAATATACATTATAGAGAATTGAAAGACAATACGAAATGCTTATTTCTCAGTTTAGTGGGTAAATGGATATGTGTGTGGATCTGGAAATAGATAATGCTTTTGATTATGAGTTTGTTGCTTTGTCATGGTAACACCCTTGTAACCTAAAAGCTTCAGCATGTTGTCTACATCCTTTCCATTGAAAAATGCAAACTATCACTGCATTTTAATATTTGTTATTCTTTTATGAATAGAAAGGTATATAGAATCAAAAACACATAACACACTTAAGAGAATATAACATTTTGTGTCCCTATAATCTTTTGTTTTTTAAATTAGTGTATATTTTGTTGTGATTTTTTTTGTTGGTGTGAATAAATCTTGTATCTGAATGTAATGAATTTGGTGTTTCCAGTTGCTTATTTTTTGAGGGGCATGTACTTGGGGTTGAACTCAGGGGCACTCAGTCACTGAGCCACATCCCCAGCACTATTTTGTATTTTATTTAGAGAAAGGATCTCACTCAGTTGCTTAGCACCTCACTTTTGCTGAGGTTGGCTTTGAACTCACAATCCTGCCTCAGACTCCCAAGCTACTGGGATTACAGGTGTGTACCACCGTGTCTAGCCTCAATTGCTTATTTGGTTTTGCACAGTTGTCTCCAAATTAGTAACACGTAACTGTTTTAATGAACATGCTGGATTTCACAGAGAGCCTGGGATCAGTGGTAGGATCCACTGAACAGTTTCTGGCTGATCTTAAGGTCCTAGTCCATGAAACAAGGGTCAAGTGGGAGCTGATACTCAGCTATAATGCCTCCAGCCACACCAAAAAGGCCTTTTTACTAATTTTAACATAGCTGATACAGAAACTAACAAAAACCTGCATGTAATCACAAATCCACTTCTCATCACTACTCATTAATTTGTTGGTAAGCTTTTTACTTTCCTGCCTTTGATGAAAACTTTTCCAGGTCTTATAGCTATTCAGAATACTCTTAGATAAGAAAAGGAAATCCCACGAAACCATGCCAGACACGGGAAATCACATAAGGGAATTTATTAAGCAAACAGAGTGTCTCCCTGCAGGGTAAGAGAGAAAATGAGAGGAAAATAGAAAGGAAAAGAAAGGGCACGCACTAGAGAAAGTGGAAAGCCAGGAGGATAGAGAAAAGTGAGTAGGACAGACAGAAGAATGGAAAAGATTGCGGGGAAGCTACAGTAAAACAGTTGAATTCCGCTGGGCTAACAGGGGACCAATATCGGAGAAGGATACTTGAAAGCTGACTGATGAACCAATAGCTAGCTAGGATGTTCAGATTGACAAGTGGTTGGGAGGCGGGGAAAATAGTTGTACCTGATGGAAGGGAGAGCAGCCCATTACATTGCAAGAAAGAGATAGAGCCTTTGTAACAGAAACATTTAAATGCTGTTTCAAGTATAATCAGAATTCAAATTTTCATTCAAAACTAAAATTTATGGAAGACTGAGTAGAGCAGACTTCTTCAATTCCCTGTCTTGCTCTTCTGCTCTTTCTATAACTACATATTCTTTTTTAGAAATTTGAAAATTGTCAATTTTCCTTTGGGACAAAAGAAGAAAAAATTAGAACTGCAGCATATTTAAAAAAGAAACATTGGAGATAAAAATCAATAGAATACAGTTAATCCCATAATCACAGGAAAACTGATAGCTTTACATTCTTGCAACAACAAAAAGAATAAAAATAAATGAATTGAACTCTAATCTTAAAAATTAGAAAAGAGCTACAAAACAAAGCAAAAGAAAGGAAGTGACAAAACTAGAAGAAAAAATAATGAGGTAGAGAACAGGAAAAATTAGAAACTAATAAATCAGAACACAAGTACTTTGGGGAAAAAAATCAACAAAATAAACCACTAGCCAACAAATAATGAAAAAAGACAAAAATCACAAATAAGAAATAATAACAAGGAGATAGCCAATGAGACATAGAACACCTCAAAAATCAGAAGCAACAACTTGGCACAACTGTATTCCAATCAAAAGGAAAACCTAGATGATGTGGATCTTTTTCTTGGAAAACAACATAGATGCTCTTTGACTTTGATAGAGTTACATCCAGATAAATTCACTGTAAGTTTGAAATATTTTAAGCCAAAATTGTATTGAATGAACTAAATACCAAACATTACAGCTTAGTAACACTACACTGTACAGCTGTTTTCCCTCCTGATCACATGGATGACTGGTTCCTATGGCTCACTGCCACTACCCAGCATCACGAGAGATCATCATACTGTGTATCATTACCACAGGAATTCATATTGTGAGTTCTACTGAAATCTTAAGTCAAACCATCAGGAGTCATCTCTATAAAAATCAACCCTGGAATGTATAGAAATAAACATACAAATTTCTACTGAGGAAAGAGAAAAGTTCACTATAAAACACACACACACACACACACAAAAAAAAAAAACCTATAAAGAATTAGCTATAAAAAACTAGTTCTAAATGATTTGACAGGAGAAGTCTATCAAATCTTCAAAAACCAGATAGTCCCAATGCCACTCAAATTGTAGTAGAGAATACAATGAAAAACATCTCTCAAAAGATCTTTGCTCCACTATTATAACCAATCCTGAAAAAGATTGCATGCATACACAAACACACACACACACCAGTCTCATTTATGACTAGCACTGGAAAACTCCTAAATAAAATTCCAGCAAACAGAATGTAAAAGCAAGCACAAAGAACCCATCATAACCAAAGACAATTTATTCTAGGGCAATGGTGTGTCAATACAAGTAAATTCATTCCTATAATTCACCATGTGTCTATGTCTAAGGAGAAAAATGTCATGTGATTAAATTTAGGATGATTAAAAAAGACTTCATATTTGTTAGGTCTTTCAGTGAAAATGAAGAGCAGTTAACACTCACACTCTCAGGGGCTTGCCACATTTAATATTTACTTTTCTTGCTACCCAGTTTGTGGTGGTGCTCAAGGGTGCAGGATGGATTGGGTTGTGTTCCATGTATCTTTCAGTCTGGGATCAGCAACTGCCCCAGGGCAAGTCGGGAAGGTAGAAGCAGAAACACAAGAGGAGTGAGCAGAAACACATGTGTTGTGCTCAGAACTGAGACACTGTTGCCTTTAATCAAATTCCATTGTTCAAAGCACACCACACAGTTAAAGCCAGTATCAATGGACAAGTAAGACACACTGCCCTCACAGTGAATCAGGATAAAGGAAGAGAAAAAAGAAATAATAGTGAGCAAGTAATAAAATGTTACATAACTTGTGACGTATTCAACTTTCATTCCTAATTTTATAACACAAAAGTTAAGGGATACTCTAATATGATGAAATATTTTATGCCTCAGTCCCCAAACCAGCATCATATTCAATGCAGAAACATTAGAGGCATTCCCATTTTAAGATCAAGGACAAAGCAAGTATGTCCCCTATCTTCACCACTGTTTAGCACCATATTGAAATAGAAACATAATATTAAGCTCAAGTATTGGGAAATAAATTATATCTATGTAGGTAAGAATCAACACTGAAAAACGATAACTAATGAATTCTGCAATGTCGTATGATATAAAATTGACCTAAAATATGCCCCCAAAATACAAACTTTAACCATTTAGAAGATATGTGTTGGTAATACAGAAAAAAAGATAAAATGCTTAACAGGAAATGTGCAAAAATGATATTATCAAAGCTGTAAAACTCTCCTGAAAGCCAAAGAAGACTTGAACAAATGGAAAGATAGTATTTTTGTATTGCGCTATTCAACACCATAAAAATGTCAGTTCTCTGCAAGTAATGTACACGTGTAATTTGATTCCAATAAACAATAAAAGTAAAAATTTTTCCTGGAGTTATGCAAGCTGCTGCTAAAGTTTATATGAAAAAAATCAGCATAAAAATATGAAGGATTCTTAAAAATTATAGGAACAAGGAAGGACTAGTTAACCAATATTAGCACACACTATAAAACCTCTCTAAAAGAAACATTGTGGTACTGGCACATAAATATACAGATCTGTGGAAGGGAACAGTAAGTTCAGAAACAGAGCCCAGCACATGTGGAAATTAATACATGAAAAAGATGGCATCCAAGACCACTTAGGAAAAGATGGACATGTATATTTTCAATATGAATTTGAATGACTGAATACCCATTTGGACAAAGATAAATTGGATCCATATTGTACATCATATATCAAAACAATCTCCATATACACCAGAAATTAAATTTGAAAGGAAGCCATTAAAACATTAGATGAATAGATGAGTGGGTTCCATTACAATCAGAAAAGCTTTTCTACTACGACAAGGCAATCCCAAACCACAGTCCTGGTAGGTATCTTTAGTCAAGTGCCCCAGCCCTTTGGGTCCCCTACTTACTAGCTTCAGTTGGCACTTCATCACAATGAACTGCAGGTGATATCCAGAGTAATTGTGTAATCCGTCCATGCCAGAGAATGCAAGCATGTCATTTCCCATCTGGAAGCGTGTCAGCACTGTGCTCAAATCCTAGGTCATGACCAAGTTTATCCTGATCTCACATTTTTCAGTCGTGGTACCATTTAAAGACCAGTCTGTGAAACACTTCTCTATCAGTTAGGGTTCACTCAGACAACAGAAAGCACACCAGTAATTTGAGCAGGGAAACTTTAACATAAAAGAATTATTAACTAGAAATAAGAGGTTAACCAGAGAGGATAAAAGTCAACTTTAATGATAGCATAGGGCCAAGAGTACCCAAAATAATGAACAATTTGCAAAGGTGCCCTCCTGGCAAAGCTGAGATCATGCGCATTGGAAAGGGTAAGGGTGCAGCTACAACGCAGGAGATGGTAGAGAAGTTTGTGTGCCCCTCCAGAGCGGGTGGGCTGAAGTTGGTAAACAGGATACTGACCACAGGGTGCTAGAAGACCGAGGCTGGCAAGTAGGAAATCATGGAGCAGGACTCCTAAGCTGGAAGCTAGAGAGTTAGCGCCACCGCGTGTTCGGTGTGTACAAAGCGGGCAGCTGCACCTTAGGAACAAGAAGAGCAAAGACCTCAGAACCGCCTGAGAGGACTGGTTCTTCAGTGTCTCTCTAGCGCCTTCTACTGACAAAGTTCGCCATTGTGCAACTAGAAAAGAAAGCGTGTTTGCAGGATCCAACTCTAGAATCACAAAGCAGAATAGAGGCAATGGAAGTGGAGCAAGATGGTAGTAAACTGATAGTTAGGTTTATTAGAAAAAAGCCTAATTTCCTTCTTGGATAGAAGAGTACAAAATAAGCTGGGTACTTCTTTTTATCACAGAATGAAAACATGCATTCAAAGATAACCTGGGCTCCTATTCATGGTACCAAAGAGCAGGACCCTTCATTGACCAAAACCAGCTATTGAAAAAAGTAGTAAAAAGAAAAATGTAGTATTAAATGATAGCAAATTTAATTTTAAAATTCCTTTATTATATATAAAATGAGGGAGAGAGAGAGAGAGAGAGAGAGAGAGAGAGAGAGAGAGAAGAAAGAAGAAGGAGGAGGAGGAGGAGGAGACTTCTTACAAGCAAATGCAAACTAATAATAATTGCAGAAGGGATGATAAAATTAGAAAATAATTTCACAAGCCACAATGTAATAATTCAGGAAGTTATCACTAATGAATGATAAAATCATTGCATAAAAAAATGACTGGGAACAGGTATTCACTTGGTCTCAAAATATTACCCCACAAATTACTCAAAAATTTCAAAAGTAGGAAAATGGTTTTAGCTAGAATAATTTGGTAGTAACCATTTTAACCCAGCATTGAACTTAGCTTCACCAATGGGACCATTAGATATGTCCCCTATAATGTGATGAAATCAGAAGAATGCAACATCATCTATGAAATATTTCTCTAAAAAAAGTTAATGGAATCAATCACTACAAATTCACAATTTGAACTACTTTACAAAACAACCACCCTGGACTTTCCAAAAAGAAGAGTTATCAAATAAAATATAGAATGTCCAGTTTAGTTTGAATTTCAGAACAACAAATCATCTTTTGGTATAAACATAGTACATATTACACTGAAAGATGATTCATTGTTTATCTGACATCCAAATTAATTGAACAACCTTCATTTTTATTTTCTAAATCTGTCAATACTTTATAAAGGAAGTTGATGTAATGAGAAAGAAAGGACCAGGGAGAAACAGTAGTCTCGAGTCAAAGTCTAAAAAGACACAATCAAAGGCATAACCAACCAATGAATTTTGCTTGGTTCCTGGATTTAAAAAATACATAGAGTTATAAAAAAATGTAGAGACAGTTGTGGTGATCTGATTGTGCACAATATGATAGATGATTTTGTAGAGTTGTACATTTTCTCAGGTGATAGTATTGCATCATTTATGAAAGTGAATATCCTTATTCTTAGAAAACTATTAGGATATATTTAGGGATGAAGGTTCTTCTAAATTTCTTTCTAATGGTTCAAAGAGGGAAAATAAAACAGTACTAGAAGGAAATGGGAAGAGGCAGGTAAAAGATACAAAGTAACAGATATGGAGAATTAATAAGTCTACAGATTCAATGTACATTATGAGGGCTATAGTTAATACCATTATACTGTATATGAGATCACTGCTGAATGAGATTTTAATCCTTCCTGCCACAAAACAAAACAAAAAAGGGTAAAAATGTGAGATGATGGATATGTTAATTTGCTTCACTATAGTAAACTTTTTGATATACATATATATGTATATATCCCATAACATGTTGTATACCTTCAATATACAAAATAAAATTTGTTTAAAAAACATTAAGCAGTAAGGAATGAGAGAAAATGAGTATGGCAAAATGTGTTATTCTTCCAACTTTTCACAGGTTTGAAAATGTTCCAAAAATTGGGAGGAGAAGGAAAGAGCAGGCAGAATAAAAGTAAATGTATAATGAATACAGTTTGTAAAATAATACTTCAAATATTATTGACATAAAAGTGTCAGAGCAATTTCTTCATTGTTCACCTCGTGAAATCATGGGAAAAGCATTCATAAATTGCTATAAGCTAAAAAACAATGTTTAAACCAATGTCCCATGACCTCCAATATCCCTGTAGATACTCACTTTGGAGCAGTTCTTCTTTAGTCTGAGAATCTTTTCATCCCTCTCCTGTGGCAGCTGCATGACCTAATCGTGATTCAAACTCTTTTTTCTGGTCCCTGGCATGGCGTCTCTCCTCTGCCACTTCCATTTTCTAAGCTCCTAGTAACAGTGTCTCCAAACACTGTTTGATGGCAATTGCAGCAGAAAGAGCCAAGTCTCCTATGGTGCTTAGTCTAGCCTGTGGAGCTAGACGCAGACGAAGAACAGTAATGAGCAATTCTGATATTGATGTGTGCCAAGCATGCAAACTGGACTTTAAAAACATGATTGTGGAGATTGAGGAAAATACTGTTTCCTACTTTGTAAATTCAGAAGGCAATTTTTATATACCTCTTCAATGTCACGAATTCATACACCGAAGCATAATTATGTTCCTCACTTGAAACACCCAGTCCCAATTCATAAATTCTCTGTGACATTGCAAATTCAACTTCAGTATTATTTCTATACACTCTCGTCACCTTACTTAATTTATTCCAAATACCATAGAGGCTCATGTCTGACTAATCTAATATGGGTATTTTAATCTAACTCCCAACTAGATATTGCACATTAGACCTAAATTTCTAATAATATACCCTCCCAAGGTGCAAAGAAATTAATCCTAGAGATCCATGTAGCCGAATATGTTCATCTAGTTACATTGAAAAAAGTGTAAGGTAGCCACCAAAGAGACAAAAGATCAGTTTCCTCTGAGTTTCTACAAAGAGAATATGAAGCAAACCTAAAGAGAAATCTGAAAGTAGGATCCTAAAGTGTTGTATCACCAATGTTTCCTGTAACATATCAAGGCTATACTTAAAGTTATTATTTCAATATTACTGAATAAAAGTACTAATGTCTTGCATGGAAATGACACGTTCAACTTTTGGAAGGTAGGGAAAAGTAAGGGAGGTCTTACTCTAAGTACAGCTCAAACACCTGACTTTCCCCATGCACCATTTTCCTCTTTATTCCTGAAGTGGGCAGCAGAGAGGAAGGGGCTCAAGTGCTGACACCAGACAGATGTGATGTGGCAGTTCCCAGACCCTTCATATGAGTAAAACAATGATCTAAGTTCCCAGCCCAAGAAACTAGAAAAAGAAGAGCAAAACAAGTCCAGTACAGGCAGAAAGTAGGAATAATAAGGATAAGAATAGAGATCAATAAAATTGAAAGCAGAAAATTAAACAAAATGCTAGTTCTTCGAAAAACAAAGTGAATCCAAAAATCTTCTAGCAAGATGGACAGACAAAAAGTGAAAAGACACAAATGCTCATAACAGGAAATAAATAGGGGAGACCACACAGATCCTGTAACCATTAAACGTAAGTAGGGAATAATACTGTTATGATCTGAATGTGTTCCCTTAAAAAGAGATATCAAAGTCCTAATGTCTAGTATTTCAGTATGTGACCTTATTTGGAAAGAAAATCATTGGAGATGCAATCAGTTTAGTTAAAATGAAGTCATATGGGAGTAGAGTGAACTTCTAAACCAATGTGATAGATATTCTGATAAGAAGAAGACTATGTGAAAGCAGAGACACTCAAGCAGAGAGAGATGGTATACTGCTGCAAGTCAAGGAACACCACACACTGTGGCAACCACCAGAAGCTAGAAAGAGTCAAGGGAAGATCCTCCAATACAGATTTCAGTGGGAGGAGCTAACATCATTCTTAGGAATAAATACTGAAGGCTAAATGCCTTTCCTCCAAGAGTGAAAACAAAGCAAGGATGTCTACTGTCACAACTCCAAGTCAACATAGAACTGGATATTCTACTCACTGCAATCAGGCAAGAAAAACAAATAAAAGGTACATAGATTAGAATAGGAGAAAAGACAGTGTTTCTGTTTTCAGATGATATCAATATGTTGAAAATCTATAGAGACACTCAAAGAACTAATAAATGAGTTAGTTCAGCAAAATTACAGGATACAAAATTAACACAAAAATCAATTAAATTTCTATATTTTGTCAAAGAACAAATGGAAACCCAAAGCACACATCTTACATCTTCTATCAAGATTATAAATGTCCAATTCCCTAGCTACTGAGAGGAGTCCTACCACTCAATTCAATTCTGATGCTAACTACTCAAGAGTTAGTGCAGGCTCCAAAAGCTAAAGGGATCAGTCTCATACGACTGAACTCACTTCACATCCTAACTGAGTCTTGGGTTCCCAGGGCACCCACACCTGTGTCCAGCGTGGCTACAAAATCAGAAGTTCTATGACTCCCTTCAGGTTTAAGAGCTCATTGGAACAATACACAGAATTCAGGAAAACACTTGCTTATGTTTACTGGTTTGTTATAAAGAGTACAACTCAGAGAAAGTTAAATAGAATGGATGAATCAGGCAAGGAATGGAGAGGGGGTGTGCAGAACTTCCATGCTCTTTCCAACTTAGAATTCCAAAAAACCCATGTTTTAGGGTTTTTTAATGGAGGTTTTGTTATGGAGGCACGATTGATTAAATCATTTGCCAATGGTGATTGAACTTAGTTGCCAGCCCCTCTGCCCTCCACAGAGGTTAGGGAGTGGGACTGAAAAGTTCCAATCCTCTCTTTATGACTTGCTCCTTCTGGCAACTAGCCCTGTCCTGAAGCTATTCAGGGACCCAGCCACCATTCATCTATTTAGCACACAAAAGGTAGTCGTCATTCTTGAGAGCCCAAGTGTTTTAGGAACTGTGTGCTGAGAACTAGAAACTCAGACTAACTTTTTCAAGTATTATTATATCACAATAAATAGCTCTCAAAAGTTGAAATTCAAAAATCAACAATGCAATTAGAGAATAAACAAAAGATGTTCCCTGACATTTCACTGAAAAGAAAGTATGGATGGCAAATAATCACATTAAAAAAGAGTGATGTCAACATTGAGGACGGTTTGGTGTAGGGTACACAGAACTTCCCTGTGTATTTCTTTGATCTTGCTATGGATCTATAATTATTCCATAGTAAAAAGTTTAATTATAAAAAAGATAGATGGTCTGTCTTTTGTAATAGTGCCTTTTCTAATTTTCACTAAAATACCAATGAAGACAAAAAATAAAACTGTACTATGCAGTAATCTGAGTATAACCTCTCCTAACCATAAGAGAGGAAAGCATGAATTTTTTCCTCCAGACTCTTCCAACCTTTACCTCAGGTAACAGATCCAGGAGGAGGAAGTGGAGGAGGGGAAGTGGAAGAAAGAGGACAAAAGGGAAGAGGAAACAAAAGGAGAGAGGAGAGGACGTACTTGCTTCATACCTGCCCAATGTCTGATGGCTAACTCAGTGTCAAAGAACTTGTAGGAACCAGAAAGGGGTCCAGCAATTCCTCCATCTTCTACTGTTGATTTGAAAGATGGTACCATTCTGTTTTGTACCTTTATTCAGGTCTGAATCTATCAGAGAAGAGAGTTCATTGGCAGTGAGCAATGAATATATTTAAATATAAACAATATTTATTATATTATTGTTTTACAGCAAAATGGAAATTATAGACTTTGGCAATGTAAAAGTTATTATTTATTTTAAAGTATATGTTGGTAAAAAGTATACATTTGCTAATACCTTAATCTTTAAGAAAAGTCTGTAATAATGGGAACTTTAAAAAATAATAATTACAGACAAGCCACAGACTGAAGAAAAATATTTGCAAAAGATGTATCTGATAAAGGACTATTATCTACAATATAAATCTCTTAAAAATCAACAAGAAAATAAACAATCTGGTTTTAAATATGGGCCAAATACTTGAATAGACACCTCACAAAGGAAGCTATAGATGGCAAATAAGCATATGAAAAGATGCTTAATGACTTACAAGTTATTAAGGAATTGCAAATGAGATAATACTGCTCAACTATTAGAATAGCCAAAGTACAAACACTGACAACTTCGCCGCTGGGGAGGACATGAAGCAAGAGGAACTTTCACTCGTTGCAGGTGATAAAGCACTTTAAGACAGTTACTTGCATGTGTCTATCAAATGATCCAGTAACTGTGTAATTGAAAACTTAGGTCCATACAAAAACTTGCACATGGATATTTATAGCAGCTTTATTTATAATTGTCAAATTATAATTACCTAGCTATCCTTCAGTAGGGGAAGGGATAAAAACTGTGTTACACATAAGCAATGGAATGGAATATTATTTGGCACTAAAAACAAATGAACTGCTGGGTATGGTGGCCACATCACTAAGCCCAGTGGCTCTGGAGGCTGAGGCAGGAGGATCACAAGTTCAAAGCCAACCTCAGCAACTTAGCAAGGCCCTAAGCAACTTAGTAAGACTCTATCTCAAAATAAAAAATAAAAAGGGCTGGGGATGTGACTTGGTGGTTAAGCACCCACGGGTTCAATCTCCAGTACAAAAAAGAAGGAAAGAAAGAAAGAAAGAAAGAGAGAAAGAAAGAAAGAAAGAGAGAAAAAAGGAAAAGAGAAGAAAGAATTATCAGGCCATGAAAAAGGTGTAGAGGAAATTTAAAGGAACACTATTTTGTTAGTTAGCTTTTTGTCACTGTGACAAAATACCTAGGATAATCCAACTTATAAGCAGTGAAGGTTTATTTTGGCTCATAATTTCAGGGGTTTCAGTCCTTGGTCACTGGGCCCTGTTGCTTTGAGCCTGCAGCAGCAATACATTATGGAAGAAATACATGGCAGAGTAGGGTTGCTCACCGCATGGTGACCAGGAAGAAAACAGAGAGAGAAAGGAGCCAGGTCACAATACCTCATTTGAGGGCACACTGCCAATGAATGACCTAACTTCCTTCCACCAGGCTCCATCTCTCAAAGGTTCCATCTTCTCCCAGTAGTGCCATAGGTTGGTTGTCAAGTCTTTATTACATGGGGTTTGAGGGACACTCCAGATCCAAACTATAGCAATTTCAAAAGGAAAGAAACCAACCTATATGATTGTAACAATGTGACATTCTGGAAAAGGCAAACATAGAGACAGTAAAAATATCAAGGGTTGCCAGGTGTTAGTGGGGAAAGGGGGATGAATATGTGGAGCATAGAAGACTTTTGAGGAGTAATACTATTCTGTATGATATTGTACTGGTTGACAGATGTCATTATAAGTTTGTTCAAACCCATTAGAACAAACACTAAGAATGAATCATAATGTAAACTATTGAGTCTTAGTGATAATACTGTGTCAGTGTAGGTTTATCAATTGTAATAAATGTACTATTTTGATAAGGCATATTGATAATGGGGTAAGCTATGCATGTATGGGGATAAGGAGTATATGGGAAATCTCTGTATATTCTATTTAATTTTGCTATGACTCTAAAACAAATTTAACAAATAAGGTCTACTTTACAAATATTTTTGTTTCATTTAAAAACTGAAGGTTAATATTAAAATTTGCATTTGTAAGTGATTTCTAAATATCATTCAGGCAGAAACCAAATACAGCTTACTAATACTTTCTGATCAGCTAATGAGTAGTACTTGGGTCATATCTAAGTAAGGGCTGTGACCACAAAGAACCATTAAGTAAAATGGAACCACTGAAATTTAGAAATTTAAAATATCTCATGGAGCCAGTACTCGGCAGTATGAGAAAAGCTACTATAACCAAGCTGGGATGATGTTAATAAAGGCTAAACACATAAATCAAAGAACAGAACAGAATGTACAAAAATAGACTTACTTGTACATATATGTGGTCAATTTAATTTTAACCATGGTACAAAAATAATTCAATAGAGAAAGCACAGTCTTTTCAACTAACAGTCCTGGACAAACAAATTTTAAAACAGATGAATCAAATAAAAAACCCCCACCCGTACATCATATCATACACAAAATTATCTAAAAATGGATCATATTCTTAAATGTAAAACTAAAAATGGGCCATATTCTTAAATGTAAATTCTAACACACTAAGAAGAAAATGTGGAGAAAAATACTTGTAACTTAAGATGAATCAAAGATTCCTGAGATGTGACACCAAAAGTAAAAGTAAAAGTAAAGCCATTAAAGAAAACAAATTCATAAATTAAACTTTATTAAAGTGACAAGCTTCAAAAAATAATGTCAAGGGAATGAAAAGACATTTTTAGAAGGCTCTTTGGAATATTTTATGAACAGAAAAGATTTCAAAGTTGTAGTTTAATGACATTTAAAAAGAAAAGTATAGGTCACTATCCCCAAAGTCTCTAACTTCTTCACCTGGCATGGAGGGAGCCAAGTCCATTCCTTCTTTAGCCCACTCAGCTCAGACAAGGGGCCCAATAATGTGTTTGTACAGCTTTTTATGCATATGACTAATATGACTTTTATCAGTCTATATGATTCACTTCTATTCAAATATATTATTTAGTGTAATTTTATTTGCAAGTGACAGAAATCCTAATCTAAATAAATTAACCAAAAAGGAAATATTTCAGCTCATGAAATCCAAAGGTAGATCTAACTTCAACTAGGACTGACTTGGAAGCTCAAATGTCATCAAAAGATGATCTTTCTCCGCCTCTTTTCTTTTCTTTCTTAAAATACAGAACTCTAGAGCCTACCTAAGATGTAATGAATCAGAACCCCTAGGAATTAGAGCCCAGAATCTGTACTTAAAATAAAACAAAACAAAAGAACAACAACAAAACCTTTCTAAAAGAGTGTCATAAAGCCCTTTTTGGTTAAATGTTTTATCATGCATAGCAAGCTTCTTGCAGCAATGCTGGATGGATGTGAAACAGGTATTCTATAAAGTCTGGAAGATGTGGGAATACTAAAAGCCTCATTGGCATCCAGAAGCACTTGAAAAAAAATCTGATAAGCTTTTGGAAAAGTCTCTGCCAGTGAAAGTACAGTTGGATTCAGTTTTTAAACAACTACACCCACAGGGTATTAATGCCTAATTAGAGTTGGTGAAGAGAAAATCCTCACACAGTGTTCCAAGGAACTCTGCTCTTGGCCCTACCTAGTTCAAAATTCTTTGGAGCTTGAAAAAGGACATAGATGATAAATATAATATCTACGTCTCACAAAACCAGATGATAGCACATGATAAAATGTATATTATAATGTTCCTGACTATCATGGCTACCCAAACATTAGTTCAATTTTGATATTCTTCCAGGCTCCACATTGTATGTACTTTTTGGTGTATGAGTTCCTGGCTCCACTTTCCCCGAGTGTCAACATTTTGGCTGCCAGCTTGTCTGGGCTTACATCCTTACAACTTCAAATCTAATGGTAAGTAAAGCTTTTCTTTTCTAAGAACTGGGAAATATCTATGGCCTGGTTTTCATTGAACCAAACTGAATAGTATTTTCATTGTTAAATACTGTTCAGAGGGGCCAAGGGGACTGGATGTTCCAGCCACACCTAAGTTCCAGGCTCAACACTTGGGAGCTAATGGTGGTGCAGCCTCACCTGAGTCACAGACTCAGAATAGGGGAGGGTGGTTTTCTCCCAAACATGATTATTTTTATCACTATCAAGGAGACTGGCTGCTGAGCTGCTCAGCAACAATCAAATAAGTCAGAGTCCCTGCTCTCTGTGAGTTTGCACGAATCTCAAGATGATGACTATATGAACAAATACTCATAATATAGGAGGCAAATGTTGCAGTAAAGGTTTACTGGATAGAAGTGCAAGTAAGTTAGGGCCAGGAACCAAAAACTAAGGAAGAGTCCATGAGTTGATGTCTGAGTTCAGAAAGATTCATAAGTCTCTATGTAGTGTAGAAGAGGGAGTGAGAGAAATATAAGGATGTTTCTCTGATGTCTTTCATAAGGTTTGATTCCCCTTGAGTGTAGGACATCATGTCTTATCTTTGCCTCTCTAAAATCCAAAATGGAATATGGCATCTAGTGGACACTGGATAAATGTTTGATAAATTTATTATTTTTTCTTCATTAGTCTTCATTAAAAATTTCAGAGGGGATTTGAGAAAAGGATATTTAATTTCATTGTTCCAAGTAGGAAACTGAAGGAGAGAGGGTGAGACCTCAAGACCACTGTGCTAGCCAGGGATGATGCCAAGATAACCCCACAGTGACAGAAACACATGTAGGCCAATCCAAAAAAAACCCAGACTTGAAGAATACCACAAAGCCTAGCCTGCCTTATTAGAGCAGAAAAATGAGGAATAAAATAAAGTACAAGTTTCACTATGGTGAGCCGTTCTTATAAAGCCCTGAACACCAAATTTTCTTCTAATGATTTCAGATGTCAAGTGGTAAAAATTTATTTTATGATGTTCTTGAATAAATAAGGACTGGGAAAAAATGTGGGGGAAACATGTTTGTTTGGGTGAATTGCTAAGCAACACCACACATGCCAGAAACTCCTTTTGGATTTCCTTTTGAAGGTGGAGACGCCGAGACTAATGGGTACTTCAACTCATGTCTGTCTCATCGGTTCTCACTGGAAAATAAAAGCAAACCAGGAAATAAACAGGCAATTCTAATAATACATAAGTTGGAGATGTGGAGACTACAATGTATTCCACTCATCTGAAGTGTTTTTACAGTTGTCTGTCTTTTAAAATGTCCACCACAGCACTAAGAGTGGGCTTTGTACAGCATAAAACTACTATAGAGATAAAATAAAACCAAATAGCATCCAGGCCAGGCTATCTATCCCACACTATATTCCAGATTCCCAGGATTATTAATATTGGTAACATGACAACAGGAATGTGGTAGTCAGATGAAGAAAAATGTAATTTTCCCCACTCTGCTTATGTCATAAGAGAAGACTTCTTATGAGCAATAGAGTTTTAAGATGGATATCAAAGGAATAAATTCTATGAAGAGGGAGAGAAATTTACAGCCTCAGGGTTAAGTTAAACCTAGGCACTTTGCAGGGATTAAATATTTTAAGGTAAAAGCACAAAAGGGAACATTAGTAAGCCAGAAAGAATGGGTAAATATTTGAGCAGGAAATATTGGATGACAGGTTTTGGGTTTATGAGGCTAAAAGAAACTCTTGGTGTGTAAGATTTAAGATGCAGTGGATCAAATGCTATTCAAATATATTATACCAGAACTGCTGACAGTTTGTTCTTTTAAATTACATTTTTTCTGTGATAATTTGTAAATAAAATTGTGGGTAAACACATATCTAACCTTAAATTATCTGTTTAGACACATTTTCAACCAAGATGAATTATTTTAAGGGTGATGGTATAATCTCATGAAGAATGTTTCTGATTTCCTTTTAAATAATTTACATTGTAAAAAAATACCCCAGACCTATTAATATTCACTGCACAATAAAATCTGATCTGGCCCTACTGCCTTCCCCTCCCGGTTCAGCCTGGTTAATCTCTTCTCTGAACCCTTTCCTGTTTCTCTCAAATGAGAATATAACTCCTAAAGGATCTGTCTAAATAGTATTTTTGTCCCATTCATCCTAACTCAAATAACGTTTATATGCATAGTAAAAGTATGAAATTTGAACCCAATAAATAGATACAGACCGAATAATTTGCTCAATCTACTATTCCTGGATATGATATTTTCCTGCCACTGCTCTTTCTTATCTCACTAGACTTGCAGACCCTCTACCTGACTAGATGATTCATTCACTCAGAAAATCCCTGAGGAATACAAGTCCTCCCCTGTGAGGGCCAGGCTTGGAGTCTATTTCATTGATTGTTCTCTTGCTTATAGTGTTGGGCTTGGTACTTAGTGGTGCTCAGTAAGTATTTGCTATAAAATCCTGTGCTTGGTATGGAGCCCTTGTGCTCAAGAAGGTCATAGTCCAATCTGGGTGAAGATGACCAAATAAGCAATTACAGCAGCTGAAAATAATTTTTGAAGATAGACAAGCTAATACAATCCTAGCACTGCTAGGATTTACCATGTGCCAGACAGTGTTCCACATGCCTTACTGCTATAGTCTGAATGTTAGTGTTTCCTTAAAATTTGTATACTGAAATTCCAAACCTCACAGAGATGCTATTAGGAAGGGGACCTTTGGGAGATGATTAGGTCATGAGAATGAGGCCCTCATAAAAAGGATTACTGTTTTTATTTTAAAAGGTCCAAAGGGGCTGTGTTAATCACTTTTTCATTGCTATGACAAAACACCTGAGATAAATCAAGTTAAAAGGAGAATAAGTTATTTTGGCTAACAGAGGTTTCAGTTCATGGTTGATTGGGCCCTATTGCCATCAGACCTGTGGTGAGGGAGAACATCATGCCCAAAAGTGTGGTGGAGCAAAGCTGCTGACCTCATGGAAACTAAAAAGCAAAGAAAGAGAGGAAGAGGTTCAGGAGGCAAGACAGGCATAGGTCCAACAGTCCCTTCAAGGGTATGTCCCAAATAATGTAACTCCCTTCCACTAGGCCTTAATGCACAAAGGTTCTACCACTTTCCAACAGTGCAACAGGCTGGCAACCAAGACTTTAACACATAAACCTCTGGAGGACATTTAAGATCCAAACCATTACAGAGTTCTTTTGACTCTTCCACTTTGCAAGTTTACAGCTAGAAGGTGCCCTCCAAATCAGAAACTAGACCTTCACCAGACACCAAACCTGCTGGCACCATGATCTTAGACTTCCCTGGTTCCAGAACTGTGATAAATAAATGTTGTTTATAAGCCACTCATCTATGGTAATTTTATTATAACATCCTGAATGGATGGATTAAGATACTTACATATATTAATTCACCTAATCCACACAACACTATGAAGTGTGCAGTATCATTATTTTCATTTTTACAGACACAAGGTAAATAATTTGTCCAAGTTTGCACAGCTCAGAAGTAGAGAGCAATATCTAAACCCAGGCAGTTTGCCTCCTGGGTTCTTGCAATGAATTAGAGTACTGCAGTCACAAACCAAAGAATCAATCTGACTCAACAATCATTGAAGTGATAGGATTCTAATTGATAGCATCAGTGGTAATAATGAAGTATAGGACATCGGAGAAAAACATTTTTGAAAGTACCTCCGATTGGAACATACTTTTGCTTCTCAAAGTTAAGAGTTCCCCACAATTCAGAAGATTAAGAATTTCATGTCTGAGGTCCCCGAGTTTTTGAACCAATGAGGTTGGAGTGGGGACCCTGAATCTATATTTTTAACAAATGCTACAAGTGATACTGGAAGTCATTAGGTCATATTTTAAAAACACTGCACTAGACCTATTCTCCAGGGAACACCTTTTGCTCGGATTCTGTTCTCTCTTTTCATTCCTGGCTCTCCTCTGACCTCTTAATTCAAAACTGTGTTAACAATGCAGTATAGGTTGGTGCTGCTCAGGGCACTTCATCTTTAGAAACCTCTTGAATGACAGGAATCATAAAATCTGTTTAAATGAAAATCTCTGTTTTTGTTTCTAATTGACGTGTCTCCTTTGGAAGCCAAGGACTGTATCACACTCTGTTCAACATGCCTCGCTCCTTATTTGGGACACAGGAAATGTCATATTTAGAGGAGGAACTGAGGAATAGCAGGAGTCAGGTTTGTGCTCTGGACCCACCACCAGCCCTGCCTTTGAGAAACTTACAGTCAGGAGAAGGACACAGACAGATAAAATGCATGATCAGGTGATGGGTAGCCACAATTATCTAATCAGCAAGTTATGAATGCATAGAAATCAACGAATAATGTTGCATAGGCAGATGTATGGTATGCGAGACCACACTAGAAAAGTACCTTAGGATTTTTTTTGAGTTGAATTGAGTCCTCCCATAAATTCATATTTTGAAGTCCTAACTAGCATCTCAGAATATGGTTACACTAGGAGATAAACTTTAATTGAGCTAATTAGGGTAGTCCCTAATCCAATATGACTGGTGTCCTTAAAGGAAGAGAAGATTAGAAGGAAGACCATGTGAAGACACAGAGAAAAGATGATCGATTTTCAAGCCAACATCTTCAAAGAAAATAAATTTCCATTGTTTAAACCACCCCAAACTTGGTAGTTTGTTATAGCACCTCTGCATTAGCAAAGTAATACAGGAGCAGATCATGAAAATTTACTAAAGCAAACTACAGAAATTAAATGTTATTTAAACTGCTGAAAGTCCACAGAAGTGTCTAAGCATCAATATAACAAATTAGCAGCTTTGATTCTGGAATATAATTTGGCAACAGTGGGACGTGGGCTAGGAGAAAAGAGGTGGAATCGACGGGAGATCCTTTCGCCAATGAAGAATAACACAAGATGTAAAACAAGGCTAGTGGGAACGTAGAGCAAAGATTCCATCAGAGGGACATTTGTGGGCAGAAGTAACAAGATTTGGAGAAGAGGTGCAGGAGGTGAAGCACAAATGAGAATATCGTGTAGAAGCCAGGAAGGCAGTGCTGATGCATAGACCCTCAACTGGGAATGTGGGAGAAACAGTTGTTGAAGTGGAGAAAAGATTAAAAATTGAATTCGGGGTAGATTGAGTTTGAACGTCCAGTAGATGTGTCAGTTGAACAGAAATAAAGTTCTAGACTTCAGGCCTGATGCAGGATTCTGTTACTCAGAGGCCGATAGTGGCCAAGAGAAGAAATGAAATCACCTTGGAAGCACCAGTGATGAGAATCGAGCCCCAATCCTTGGTATCCCCACTATGTGTGGAGAAGCCAAGTGAAGACTGAAGAAGTCACCAAACAGCAGAATCAGGGTAAGGAGGGCAGCCGAATGCAAAGCAAGTCAGTGTTAGTATTTTCCTGGTGGTCTCTGAAAGAGGGAACGTTTTCTTTGCTCCTGCTGAGACTTCAGCTTCAGCTGGATTTCACTAATTCACGACATCTGACCAAAGGGTCTCGGCCTTTCTGTGTGTGTGTTTTAAACTCTTCGGTAAATCGAGATAATAGTGGCTGTCAGTTATCCGCCACCTAAACATTATTTGGAGGTCTCCCCAGACAGGCGGGCCAGCTACTCCCTCCCTTACAGAGGCTCTACCCGATGGAATGCGGGCGCCCGCCTGGACTCCAGCTCCGACTGCACTTGGAACGCGGGCCTGGGCACTGCAGGGCGCGCGCCGGCCGTGGGGCGATTTCCTCGCGCCTCCCCCAGCAGCGCGCCGCAGCTTCTGGGCGAGGCGAGGCGAGGCTAGGGGAGGCGGGCCGAGGGGGCGGGCGAGGGACGAGGGACTGCGGGGCGGTCGGGGGCGGGGAGCAGGCGGTGGCGGCCCTGGGAAGAAAAGAACATGGCTCCTGCGGCGGGCAGCACCGAGGGCTGCGCAGCGCATCCGCGCGCCGGTCGCCAGTGACCACGATGGTGAACTCCAGCCGCGTGCAGCCACAGCAGCCCGGGGACCCGAAGCGACAGCCTCCGCCCCGAGCGCCGGGCCCCGGGCGGCTGTTGGCGGGCGGCTCGGGCCTCGCCGCCCCGGGAGGCCTCCGGGAGCAGCGGGGCCTGGAGATCGAGATGGAGCGCATCCGGCAGGCTGCCGCGCGGGACCCTCCGGCTGGAGCCTCGGCCTCCCCCTCTCCTCCGCTCTCGTCCTGCTCCAGGCAGGCGTGGAGCCGCGATAACCCGGGCTTCGAGGCGGAGGAGGACGACGACGAAGAGGAGGTGGAAGGGGAAGAAGGGGGAATGGTGGTGGAGATGGACGTGGAGTGGCGTCCGGGCAGCCGGAGGTCGGCCGCCTCCTCGACTGTGAGCTCCGTGGGCGCCCGCGGCCGGGGGCTGGGGAGCTACCACGGCGCTGGCCATCCGAACGGGAGGCGGCGCCGGCGGGAGGACCAGGGTCCGCCGTGCCCTAGCCCGGCGGGCGGCGGGGACCCACTGCATCGCCACCTTCCCCTGGACGGGCAACCGCCCCGCGTGGCCTGGACTGAGAGGCTGTTTCGAGGGCTTCGAGGTAAGAGCATGACCTGCAGTGGCTGATGCACAAACCCGAACTGTCGCTAGCGCCCGGAGCCCTAGCGGGTGGCGAACAGCTGTCCAGGCCTCCACCTAGCGCCACTCTCTAGGTCCCCGCCTCCTTTGGAAGTGCATTCCCCACCTCTACTAATTCTGCTCTATTTCCGGTACCCTTTGCTCAATTCCCCTGAGCCCTTGTTGGTGAGAATTTATTGGGTACCTCCCTCCCTCTTTAGGATTTGTAAGCTCTTTTTTCTTCCTTTCTGTTTTTTCGTTTGAAAACAAGTGAAAGACAAATTGGGTTTTCATTGGGGGGAAAGGAATGAATATTCCAGTATAACTGATGGTGGTCGCAACTGCATGTTTTACTTAATGTCACAAAATCAAGAAAGTAATAAACTAGCTCCCATTCCTGCCGGTTTCTCCGGTCTTGATGCTCCATTATCCTCTCATTCCCTTCTGGAAAGAGTAACAACACGGTGTTATCCAAATTATGGGAGAAGTGTCAGGTTGTCATTGATGTTGTTTTGATGATGTTGTGTATCATCATTTGGGGAGAAGGTGTTGAGAACATCATAAATAGAATAAAATAATGTCTATGAAATAGATGTTTGGGCCATTTCTAGTTCTATTCATTTTTCTAAAACAGTTGTAAAGAATAGCTTACGTTGCTAAAAAAAAAATGAAAGTGTGTTTTTAATAACATTCGTTGTGATTCCAACAAAATGACGAAATCTTCAAATACCAGCTGATAAATGTGTCTGAGTTCAGTGCACCCAACTGCCCAAAAGGCAAGAGAGGAATTTTTGAATTAGTTGGTGAGGACATAGATTTTATAGTAGCAAGTGATATCCTGTTTTTATAAAGTTTTGTAAGAGACATCCTTGGAAAAGTGTTGCATTGACTCTTACCACCAAATTCTTTTAATCTCCACCTTTACAAGTTTCCATTCTCAGTTTTTTGGAAACCCTTCTTGTCCTTCTCTGTCAATTTTGAAAATCGTTCACAAAAGTCATCCAGGTATTGTTGTAGCAGTGCAGTTAAGACAGATCAGGCCTACATTGGAGTCCCAGTTCTGCTACTTGTTGGCTATATGACCTTGAACAAGTATATTTGACTGCTTTGATTCTTAATTTTTTCATCTATTAAAAAAGATGAGAGATAATCATAGTACTTTTCAATTTGTTGGAAGAATTGAATGAGATATATGAAATGAGTAGGAAGCCTTTGCCCTGTTGTGAGCCTTTATAAATATTATAGTTTGTAAAAGTGTTTCTTTTACCTGTGTGCTTATACTAGTTTATTTGATTCAGGGTATGATGGAGAACAAAAGATTTTTTTTTGATAACCTGAATGAGCAGATTAGTAAAGGACAATAGTTTTTTAAGGATCAAAATTATATCAAAATAAATTATATGTTATTTCATACTACATAAAATGTGATTAAAAATCAATGAAGTTAGAGAAGTTTGTTTTAATTTAATAAATACTAGTAAGTCACATGATCTTTTCAATTCAGTTTATTTAATAAAACACTTAACCTTTCACTACACTCAGTAATGGAATACAATAAAATGAGATATATATTTTTATATAAGGGTATATACACGTTTATTTCTTTTAAAGAAAAATTTGAGGGGTATTACAGCGAATACTAGTTAAACCATATCAGTGGGAACTTCAAGTTAGCTGAACACATGGGACTTCTAGAGTGTGGTGTGCCCAGAAAGCACAGGGAGGCTGTGTACCCCTTCCTAGTGCTTTGCCCTGTGAATCTCTTCATCTGTTTCCCTGGTAATATCATTTGTAATTAACTGATAAACGTAAGAAGAAGAAAATATGTCAATGGTTTAACTTACAGGAGTGCAGACTCAAGCATAAATATTAATTATAGAAAATATTTAAAATTTTATTTTATTTCTTTTAGGAAAAAATAGAGTTGGCATTCTTCTTGCTTATTAGATAAGCCAATAGATAAATATCACCCAGTATATAGTTAATCAGGTGCTAGCAACTGTGAAAGGAAACAAAACTAGGGTAGCATATTACCATTTTCCTGTGGAGAGAACCCAGAATGTAAAATAACTATAAATGGATTGCATTATTTTCCCCCCTTAGGATACCAATGATGGAACTCTTACATGTACTATGTAAGTAGTACCCTAAGATCAGAACAGGAAGTAACTTTTGTGATTTTTAAAGGTAGAAGTTACTCAAGCTTGGAGTGATCAGGAGATTGCCTGAAGTTCTCCTGCCTTAGTGACTTTAAACAGTTCACTCAAATGTCCTCTTAAGTCCCTTCTAGGTTTAGCCTACTTGCTTTTTGTTTAATGACATGAATTTGAGATGGATAACAAATGGTCCTTCCTGCTCCTTGGACAGTAGATAGATCTGTCTTCTCGGGGAAGAAGTGCTAAGGGCCGATAGTGGGATACATTGTATCTAAACAAGAAATTAAGAATGTCTACCTAAATATTAAGAAGCAATTGAAGGTTTCTGAGTAGAAGGAGAACATGCTGATAGGGACTAGGAGTCAGTAGCTTGGTGAGCAGGAGAACTTGAAAAAGGAAATGCCAAGGCAGGAGACTGAGTAGAAAGTAGCCAGGGTGGAGGTGCTGCAAGCCTGGACCAGACGCAGCAAAGGATGCCTGGAAGATATTCAGTGCCCCAGACTTAGAGAAATTCCCAAACATCTTATTAACTCCTTATTTATTTGAAAACTCTTTTTAGTATAAAGGTAAACTGTGGCACTCTTTGAGTTATATTGTCTGAATTTCTAAAGTTGAATGTTTTATGATTGTATCAACTTACTAAGGTCAGTTTCTGCTAATTATTTTAAACATGTATTCTTGGGCTTTTTTGGTTCTTAGAGAAATTACAAAATATGAATTAAATATTCCTGATCTGAAATGCTTGGGCTCAGAAGTATTTTAGATTCTGGAATTTTTTCATATTTTGAAATATTTGCATATACAATGAGATTATCTTGGGGTAGGAACCCAAGACTAAACATGATATTCATTTATGTTTCATATATACCTTATACACATGGTCTGTAAGTAATTTATGCAATATTGTAGTAAACCTGCATTTTGGCTATATTATATGAATTCAGGTGTAGAATTTTCTATTTGAGGGGTCAAGCTGGTGCTCAAAAAGTTTCAGATTTGGAATATTGTGAATTTCAAATTTTTGCATTATAAACTTTCAACTACCTGCATTGGGCAGGGTGAGATAAGTTACTATAAGGAATAAAGGCCTTTCTTCCCATTCAGTACCCTGAAGAACTAATTTCTTAATCACATAATATTCTAAGGAGGGTGTCCAGGTTAGTGGCCTCTCTCCTCCATGGTATTATTCAGGGAGATAGGCTCCTTCCTTCATGTGGCTCTCCCAGGGCACACGTGCATCACCAGAGCTGGATATCTAGGTTCTGGTGATTAGAGCAGGAAGACAGCTTGCCACTGCTGTTGTCTTAAAGGCCTCATCCTGGAAATGGTCCCCATCACCTCTACTTAGGCTCCACTGGCAAAGTTCATAATCACATAACAAAGGACATCTGCAAGGGAGGCTGGGAAGGATGATGTAGCCACATGTCCAGAAGAGAAGAAATGGATTTTGGTGGGCAGCTAGTAATCTCTGCCATATTGGTGCTAGGGCTCAAATGAAATACTAGGTCTGTTCTGCAAAGTAATCAGACCTTGACACTGACAGTGGTGTGCTATTTGTATTTGATAAGTGAACTTGTACACTTGGGAGGACCTGAATCCATGTGATAGGCTGTACTCTTGCATTTTCCCTGCCTTTCCTTTTGATATCTTTAGGGGTGCATATTCAGTTATTAGAAAGTTATTAAGACTTTAAAAAGATCTGAACTTGGCTTGTAGTTGATGGCAGCAAACCCAACAATACACATCCAACCCATCATTCTTCGTTTCAGTTCGTGAGAGTTCACATAATGTTCTTGAGGCTTCAGAATTCAGTCTTGTTTCATCAACAGCAGTGCATTGCTCTAAATTAGAAGTCTTCAACCTTCAGCCTGGGGTTGAGGGCAGTTTTGTCCCTCAGGGGGCATTTGGCAGGTTCCAAGTACATTTTTGGTTTTGGTAACTCAGGGTGTGAGGTTGGGGGGGCACTCCTGTCATCTCTGGGTAGAGGTCAAGGATTCTACTAAACTTCCTGCAATGCACAAAGGGTCCCCACTCCCACCACAGTCCATTATTCTCCCCTGCTCCAAATGTCAAGAGTGTAGAGGTTGAGAAACCTTGCTGAAGTTGTTAAATTGAATTAAAAAAAAAATAATCTGTTGCTCACTGTATTCCAGACACTTGTGTTGAACTCTTTATTATGTACATAGTTTGATTTTATCTTCAGGATAACCCTGTGAGGCAAGAACTATCATCACCACCATTTTACTGATAAGGTTAAACCACTTGCCCTGTGTCATAACTGTTAAATGCTTGAATCAGAATTTACTTTCAAGCATTGGACTCCAAAGATGTTATTACCCACTACACTGTATCCTTCGAATGCCCAAACCTAACTTTAGCCAGCCATTTTCACTTTCTCCTACATTATAACATGGATTCATCAGAATATTCCAGATAAAATTCTTGATCTAGAGAGTAGGACAGCTCTGCCTTTCTTTAAAAAAAAAAAAAAAAATGGCATATGTAACATAAAATGTATCTTTTGGTGGGGAGAGGCAGGGATTGAACTCAGGGGCACTCAACCATTGAACCACATCCCCAGCTTTAATTTGTATTTTCTTTAGAGATAGGGTCTCATTGAGTTGCTTAGCACCCCGCTTTTGCTCAAGCTGGCTCTGAACTCTCCATCCTCCTGTCTCAGCCTCCAGAATCGCTGGGATTATAGGCCTGCACCTCTGCAACCATAAAATGTATCATTTTAACTGTTTTTGAGTGTATAATTCCGTGGCATTTAAGTAAATCCATAAATAACATAATGAATGTACTTAACTTTTATTATTTCCAGAACTTTTTCATCATCACAAACAGAATCTTTGTATTCACTGACTCCCTATTCTCACTTACCCCAGCTGCTGGAAACCTCTATTCTGTTTTCTGCCTCTGTGAAATTCTCAATCCATATCTAATAAAATAAGTGAAATCAAACAATATTTGCCCTTTTGTATCTGGCTTATTTCACTTAGCATAATATTCTCAAGGTTCATCCAGGCAGCAGTACTTCATTCCTTGTTATGAATGAATTGTGTCCCATTGTCTGTCTATGCCATGTTTTGTTTGTCTATTCCTTAGTTGGTGGACTTGATTCCCTTCCATTCCCCACCTTTTGACTGTTGTGACTTTCTCTTATTTTTAACCCAAATTTTATCACTTCCTTTTCCTTTTTTGTTTGCACCATGATTTTGAACGAATGAGAATTTATATTTTCATAACCTGAGGGGCTTATTTTGGGGGAGGATTTCTGCCCTTTGGAGATTGTTAAGGTTATGCTAGTAACAGAATTCATGCATTCAAGGAACATTTTTTGAGAATCCCTTTTGTGGTAGGTCTTAGGAACACAGAAAAAATAAGACAAGGACCCAACTTTTATAAAGCTCAAAATTGACTGGGGGTAGTAGAAGTGATAGTAGGCAGTTGCAATGTCAGGTCCTAAGAATGGGAGGAACTCAAGGAAGAGGGAACCAGTTCTATCTGAGGACCTCAGAGACTTCCAGAAGAGGTCAAACTTCAGCTACATTTTTGAAGAATGAGGGAGAAATTCAGGTAAGTAACAATAGAAGCAGCAGGACCAAGCAACCTGCCACTCATATTATGGAATCAAAACTTTTTCCCATAGGCAGTTGGAGGACAGAGAGGTTGGGGTGAGGTGGATGGTTCTAGTGACTGGGACCCCAAGTCAGGAGCAGACTGATGGGGAGGGGTGACCAGAGCTGCAATCAGACATATGAGCTGGGATGGAAGAAAGAGCTTGTCAGGACTGTGGAACCAGCTCCATGTGAGGGATGAGAGGAGGGCCCATTCTGGGGTGAGACCCTAATTTCTGACTTGATGCAATTAACCCAAAGAGGAAAAGTAGATTTCTAGAGAAAGAAAAGAAAAATCCTTGGGGGCCTATGAGTCTGAGCCTCCTATGGAATGTGCAGGCCGCAATTTTGGATAAGAATTGCACACTTAACTGTTCTTACTTTATCGGTGCTACTAAATATGGGAAATAGTTGACTACAGGACAATTATTTTACCTATTTGTGAGTGTAATCACTTCTCACCCATCAGAATGTAAAGAAGTCCTTGTTTCCTAAGGTAGATTCTATATACATACTGAGTGGGAAAATGGAATGAAAATTTTAAAACCCATAAATATTTGAGGAGGTAGGTAGAATAGTTTAGAAAAAGTAAACACTTACTAATTTGTCATATAAAAATATAAGTGAGGAGACTTGTTTGTTTTTCTTAGAAATGTTTCATTCCAGGGCCAGATTTAAATTGACATAGGTCATTGCAAATTTAGCTTGAATAAAATTTGATCGAAATCTTTTTTTTCCATTTAAAGAGCAACAATACCAATTGTGAATATTAAGAATTATTCCTATTATTTACACATTGTTATCTGTCAATCCTGGGAAAGAATGAAATCTCTGATCAAGTGGGGCAGAGTAATAGCTCTTCCTGATGCTAAGGAGACTAGTCTCTACTCACATGAATATTTTAGACTGGGGCTCCAAAAGAAGTCTACGGAAAGAAATGGTGTGGTTGTATCCAGGACTACTGAGCTTAATCCTTGGCTGCCTCTGTTATTCTGAGTTGTAATTTTCCATGTCATTTAAATTTGTAATAATTCTTTAATATGATAGAGTTTCAATGAACAAACATTCTGCTTGCTGCATTTCTTTTGAGTGAGTAATTTCTGACGACTACCAGATTTTGGCAGAAGCAAACCTGGTCATAAGTTATGCTCCACTTTCAGAGTGGTAAAACCTGTGATGGGTAATACAGTGTCTTTCAATCCAGATGCTGATTTGCCTAAAGGAAACTGGGGAGAAAGAAAGGAAAGGAAAGGAAAGGATGTGCCCAAATTTAAGAGGAGAACTAATGTATTATTCTAAGACTTAAAGACTGCATAAACATTAATGATGAAGTCATTTCTTCACAGTGAAAGGTCCTGTACAAATTTTCCCCCTTCTCTGTATGACTTGATTGTGGTTTAAGCACTATGCTATAAGTTTCAATTATTGAAGGAGGTAAGGTCTGTAGAATAAAAGCATGAGGTGACATTTAAAGACCGGTGGGTTATTAACAATCAACCTAATCCATCAGAAGGATTGAGACGTTTGTCTTTTCTGGAAAACATTAAGGTTCTTCCAAGAAACTACTAATGTGACTTAACCACACTGTTCATTAACAGGGGTTTGGATGGCCATCATGTCTGTCTGCTGGCAGAATCCAAAACTGTGGTAACTCTCTCCAGCAAGCTCACGGAGGGTTATGTCATCTTCATGTAGCCAGCCCAATGCTTTTTCCGTCTGCTAAAATATAAAACATAATTGCTGATTTTACTTTTTCTCCAAAGAGAGAGAGAGAGAGAGAGAGAGAGAGAGAGAGAGAGAGAGAGAGAGGGAGAGGGAATGGGAAGGGGGATTGTTGCTTTTAATTTGAAGAGCATATGTTAATTGGCATTTTGAAAATCTGCTAAGCTAATCAGGCACCATGGAGTTTTTTAAAGGACAAAGATGAGCACAGAGTAGCTTTTCTGCCAGTGTGTTAGAAGCGTGATGGGTGTTTCCAGCTTGAATTGATGCGCAAACCAGAAATTCTTTTCATTGGGGTGACCTTAAAAGTCATTAGCGATATAGTCCTTTATCTTCTTAGTTGGGTTTAGCAGTCAGATACCAGGCTGTATTTTTTCTCAGATAGAAAGAGCTGTGAGTTGTGCACAATTGCTTAATCTCCTCTTTGAAATTGCCCTCATTTCCTGCCCTAAATTTTTGCTAAAATATTTGCCAATGGTCTTGGGAGTTGAGATGACTGGATTATTGCCTCATGTTTGGCACATTCAGGGGGACAGCAGAGCATCTGAATTAAAAGCCACTCCTGCTAAACCAGTTTCCTCCTTGCATTCAGAGATTGCTAAAATAAACATTCATATATATAGATGAGGACTCCCTTACAGATTATATTATTTATTTCATGTTTTTCCCTTTTGTCATTCATGACATTTCTTAGATAAAATGACATCTTTTTTTTTTTTTCCCATTATTATTTTAAAGGTCTCTGGGGAACAAGACTCATGGAGGAAAGCAGCACTAACCGAGAGAAATACCTTAAAAGCGTTTTACGGGAACTGGTCACATACCTCCTTTTCCTCATAGTCTTGTGCATCTGTAAGTAGACTGTTTGCTTCCACTCATGGAAAAGTTTTGAAAATGTCTGACCTGTCAAAATCATAATTAAAAAGAAGCATGTAGGCACCAGAAGTCTCTAGCCAGCCGTTCTCATCTCAGCTTTGTTTTCAATTCTGATTAAGAATTTTATAAACACTTTTCTATCTTCTGGAAAGCATACATCAAAAAGTCATCATTATCTGACTAGCCAGGTCATTGTTAGTTGTGGTCATTTCCTTTATGAGAAGCATGGCATAATTTACCAGACAGGAAAAACCCAAGTTCAAGGATTTTAATGTTATACTTCATAACAATGAATATAATATCATCACTGTTATGGGATCAATGAACATGAAGTCAACATAAGAATTGTTTTCAGAAGAATGACTTCCCTAGTTTAACTTTCGGGAAACACAAATAATGTCACCTGGTATCTTTTTGATATATTTTTAAAAGTCCCTTCTTTTGGATTTGCTTTGTCAGTGCCTTCATGCCAATTCTTTATTTTTTTCCAAATCTTCAATAATTGCTCCACTTTAACTCTACAAGAAACTTGTGCAGACCCTTCCCACAGTCCCCAGTACCATAGCATAAGTCTGTTTCCATGATTTCAGCTATGTTAGATTCCTTATGTGAGAGACATGAGAGTATTTTTTAAAACATCCAAGAAATAAATTTTAAAAACTTGAATAATCTATATATTACATTAAAAATCACAAAGCAAGAGATGATACATTATAAACTTTTATGTTCTAAGCTGTTTTTTTTTACTAAGACTAGTAAGCTCCTAACAAGTTTCACCAGGGAATGTCTTCTTTTTACATTTCCTAAGATTTTGCCTACCCAAGTGGAAAAAAGAAAAAAAAAAATTAGCTTAAAGTCAAAAACTATGTATGTATGAAAAACATCATCTTCTTGGTTTTCTCACACTAATTTTCTGATATTTTAAAGTATTTGTTTAGGAAGAAATATCTCATGCTTTTAAAAATGATTTTAGAACTTTTAAAGAAAACTCATGATACTTTTTTTTATTAAAAAAAAGCTTTATTGAAGTATAATTTACATGTCCTAAAACTCATCCATGTAAGTATCATTTTGATATATTTACAAGTATACAGAGTTGTGCAACCCTCAAATTCAATTTTTGAACATTTTCATCATATCAGAAATATTCCCTGAACTTCCCTCTGTTGGCTATGTTTGGCAGTGAGCTCCTTTATCCTTCAAATGCTTCCATTAACTATGACTTACCTTTCAGTTCACAGCATTTTATGGACTTTTAAAATTTTTTTGAGGGTGTTTGAAAGGGTTTTGTTTGGTTTTTGTGTCTTTTGACACATAACCTCCTTTAATTTGACTATGTTAGATTCCTCACATAAGTGATATGAGATTATTTTATAATGCATGCTATCTAAAAAAGAAATGCTAAAAAGCTTGAATAATCTATATGTTACATTACAAAGCTAGAGATGACATTTTTTAAACTCCTGTGTTCTAATACAGTAGAGCTTAGAATACTGAAGTGGAATTTGCTTCCTGCATAGACATGACACTTAAAATACTAAACTGCAGTGGCCTAAATATTAATAAGTTGATTAGAATTATCGAGCTTTTTCAATATGCACACATATTTCTCCAGCAAAATAGGCCTCCCCTATAAGTAAATCTAGAATTACAGAAACCACCTGAACATCAGAATTACCATGAGAAATAAAAAAAAAAAAAAGTAATTACAGTTTGCCCAGATCCATTAACCCAATCTTCCAAGATATGAGTTTTCAGATGTATTGTTAAGTTTGGGAAATAGGCCAGAGAAGTACACAGAAGAGCTTAGAAAACCTGCTACAGTCGCATGACAAATTAGTATTTCTTATTTAATTTAGAATTTTTATATTCTTTGTTCTTTTTCACCCTAATCGTACTTTTCCTTAATTTGGTGCCTGCAAATTTTAATAAGCATAATTTTATTTTTTAGAATATTTTAGCATCTCTGGTTAAGATGGGATCTTAGTAATCATATGGTCAAAATTCCACTGAATGTTAAAATTTCCCCTGTACCATTCCTTCCAAATGGCCAGTCACCCTCCCTTTGGTTGAGCTAGAGGCCAGGTTAAAAGACTGATGTTTTGGAAATAGGTTATTTTATTTTTATCCAGCTAAGTTACAAAGTTCTTCCTTCTGTGAAGTCAAAGGCTTTCCTCTGTAACTCCTTCTCCTGGTTCCACTCTCTTAACCTAGTGATGCCAAGTACCTTTTCTATGTCTGTTCTAATCCAGTTCTTTGGATGTCTGCAGACAGCCAGTCTCTCCTAAGTCATCTCCAGGATTAAGCTCTCTGGTTTGTTCACCTGTTGATCCTGTGATTGTGTACATGGTTTTGAGGAATTCACAGCATGGTAACTCCCAGTGGCATGTATTCTGTTCTTCAGAGTTCCTCACTGTGGACACTGGGGTCATGAGATTCCTTTTCCGGACACTGCCCTGCCTTCATGCAATGATTCCCTAGTCTCTTCACCAAAAGCCGTAAAGCTCTGTGTCTTCTGATTCTTATTTGAGCATTTTTTCCTGGATCATAGTGGAGGGTTTCCTTTCCACCTCTTAAAATTTTATCTCATTAGGTTCTGCTCATCATTCCAAGGTTTTGAAATTATCTTAGATTTATTCATCTCACATATCAGCTCTTCTTTCAGCTTCACAGTATCAGCCAAGTTATCTTTTATGTGCTCAACCTTATAAATTGATAAGTCAAAAAAGACTGACCAATGAACATCAGTCTATTAATCAGCACCTTCAGATGAAGTTCACTCATTGCATTATCATCCAGCTAGTATTCATAAACAGGTTAATATTTAAGACTTTTTAATGCCTATCTGAATAATTCTGTCATTCCTCTGATCTATCAACTGTTGACTAAAATTTAAAAATCAGGATTATCAAGCATGATTCAATCCTAATAAAGCCTTACTGACTTCTAGTGATGGAGTTCTTTCCCTGTAACTCAGAAACCATCTTTTCAATGACTAATTCTAATATTTTGCCAGCAATATCAATATCAAATGACTGTAAATTTTCAAAATCATTACTCTCTGTGCAAATGAGATCATACTCTTAATCCTGTCTACGTCTGCATATTTGCATATTCAAAGTTCTTTTGCTTCATACAGATCTGAGTTCAAATTCCAGCTCTACCAGTGAGATGCTAGGTAAACTTGAGTGAATTATTTAATCTTTTTGAACCTTTGTTTCTTCATCTGTAAAATACTTGTTTTGAGATTTTTTTGAAGATTAGAAATAATACATAAAAAGTTCCCAGGATACTCTCTCTTATACAACAGCAGTGAGAAGTAAATCTCCAAATCATTGACAACATCAGAATGACCATATTGGTGGGTTCTAAGAACTATAAGTTGTAATTATCTGAGCCCATATTCCCAGTTCCTTTGGAAGTAGCTAAATGCCCATTAAGAGCTTATCATTCACCTTAACACGTTAGTTCTGTCCCCTGTTTTAAAAAAGCAGTCTACTTTGCCAAGAGGATAGAAATAACATGTAAATTATGTAATCCTACTTTCTAATTTAGGATTTATTCTTACTTGAAACCTGAGTTTGCTATGAATTCACCATCAAAGTACTTACCTATATACAGGTTACTGTTTTAAACAGTAATGGTATTTTAAAAGTTTATTTATTTTGATTCTTTGTACACAAATGGGGGTACAACTATTGTTTCTCTGGTTGTACATGAAGTAGAATTGCACCATTTGTGTAATCATGCACGTACATAGGGTAATGATGTCTCATTCTGTTATTTTTTCCTTCCCTGCAACCGTCTTTTTCCTCTATATAATCCATCCTTCCTCCATTCTTGCCTCTCTCCCACCCCCTGTTATGTATCATCATCTCCTTATCAGAGAGATCATTCGGCCTTTGGTTTTTTGGGATTGGCTTATCTCACTTAGCATGATATTCTCCAACTGCGCTCATTTACCTGCAAATGCCATAATTTTGTTTTTCTTTATGATCGAGTAATATTCCATTATGTATATATAACCCAGTTTCTTTATCCATTCATCAATTGAAGGGCATATAGGTTGGTTCCACAATGTAGCTATTAGTAATGGTATTTCACTTATGTTAGTTAGATGCCAAAGTTATAGGAAGGAATAAGGAGTATTTCAGAAGATTTTTGCAAAAAGCTTTTTACTTTTCAGCCTATATGATAAAAATACATTTGTCTCTTCCTTTTTTATGCTCTCTACTCATTCTACAAAGTTGTTCAGACCTCTTAACTAAACACAATAATGGAAATTAAAAATTTAACTGATTCAGTACCATAGAAAGTCAGTGTTTTTATAAGTCAAAGAAATTAAAATGCAGAAAAATTATAAAGAATATATATAAGGAATATCACAAAATAATATTTTGACAAATTTTAAAGTCAGAAATCACTGAGAAAAACAGGAGATTTCTGATGTTTTGCAGGAGAAAAAAATGTAACTTTTTTCAGAGTGAAATATGTAATCCATTCATGTGAGAAGTCTTCGACTTTAAACTCACTGGTGTGCAAAGAAGTAATAAAGATGGGAGAATGAACAGCAAAAGCACAATACAATCTGATATGTCCTAGGAAAGGATGATCTCTTTTAAGAAGAAATCTGTTTCTCCATTTCTTTATATCTAGTAATAGGCTTTCCCTTGTGTTCTGAGAGAAGAAAGGAATATTTTATTTTACTTGTAAAACTATGCAAGGATGCTAGTCTATAGTCTTCCTGATTTGCAGCAAATCCACACAGATGGAGTTGGTAATGACAGTGTTCACTAAAGTCAAGGTTAGTGGTTTATGGTCACACCAGTGGGGCACTCCCTCCACTTCTGGTGACAAACATTCCAATAGCTTCCCAAGTAGTGTCCCACAACAGACACCTGCAGAGTGAAGGTACAGGTCACAGGAAGTAATTGTTAAAGCCTTTGACTGTGGCTGGAAAACTCCTTGTCCATTCTGGTGAATTGACTAGACAAAAACTCAACTTCACAATGACAAGAAAGAAAAGATGTACAGAAACGACTTTAATCATGATCTTGCTTTAATGTATATGTAAATTTTCTCTCTTGTTTTGAAACAAAAGAAGCAAAATACTAGTCTACCACTGACTTTCTCAAAAGTTCTTGTGTCAACATCTTCTGTGCCTTAAATATTTCTATTAGAACTTCTTGTTTACTGGATTAAATACATGGGAATTTGAATAACTATTTCACAAACTCTTACTGATTCTGCAGTCTCTCTTCCACCTCCTAAAAGCCCTGTACCAAGGTCACTGGGGATCTGTTTATTGCCAAATTCTATGGGCTCTTTTTAGCCCCCTGGGATTTGGTCTCTTGACATTTAGCTTTCTGGAAACTTCCTTCCCTCCTTGGCTTCTTTAACTCCCTCTCTTCTGGTGCCTCCTTACCTTATTTACTTCCTTAGTTTCTTCATTCTGAAACATGTATAGGCAGAGTATTTGCTGTGACTCGGTACTTAGCTTTCTCTTAGGTGATCTTTCCCATAGCAAAGCTTCAACTAGTCCTGTTGCGTGGTGACTCCCAAGTCGTTCTTTGCAGCTTCAGACCTTTGTCATGCACACTTTGTGCCAGATTCTACTAGACATCCCAGTGAATTTTCTCACTGGCATCTCATCCCTAATGGTCCTAAACCTGTCTCATTACACCACCCTTTAAGCATGCTTCAGTCATGTTCTTTACGTGGGTGAACATTGCCATCATCTATGAACACCTCAGCCAAAGCTTGAGTGACTTCTGAGATACCTGCCCTTACCTTTTTAGTATCTCTCACATCTGTCTTCTTTCATACATCAATCTGGTCCCTGTTTTAACCATCTCTCCTGAATTATTCACTTTTTCATTCATGTAATTAATTGCAAATAGATTTAGGTTCTGCCCTTAAGTGTAGTAATATGGAAGTTTACAACTGGGAAAGAGGGGTCTTCTACAGGAAGGGGCTCTCTGAAACTTGAAGCAAGAGTGTGAGCCACTCTGATGAAGAGAGAACTTCTTGAAGGTTCTGAAGCAGGAAAAAGACTCAGAGCATTCTGAAAGCTGAGTAAAGCCAGTTACTGTACAGTGCCATCAAATGAAGATGGAAAAGTGATCAGGGACCAGACTTTATAAATTTTCTGGGCTTTGATGAGGGCTAACATTGGGAAGTCAGTATTTTAAGAGAGTTATATAATCCATTTAAGTTTTAAGAGGATGACTGAATGCCACTTGGACCAGTTTGGATTGAAGCCACTCTCTGTGTCTCAACTTTTAGGATTACCAGACTCTGCCTCCAGGTACTAGTGCTTCTAAAACAGATTAATGCAGGTGGTTTTCCCAAGGGACAAGCTGTAATTAACTCAGCTTCAAGATAAAGTTTAAAATCTTTAGATAATGGACTAGCATTTCACTTTACAGTCTTTGCTTATTTTTTTTCAGAATTTCCATTTCCTGTAAACAACTAGTATTTCAACCTCCTCAAAATTTGAGAGTCAAATTTTGGCTCTCAAATGTGTCTCTAGGTGTAAGGTTCCCTTACTATCAATCTAATTTCTCCCATTAAAGAAAAATTGTACAGTATTTGTTGAGGCATGGTAAGGTAGACAGGACCATCATGATGGGTATAGGGAAGGATGTGCTAAATGCAGCATAGGCAAGTGGGAATTTATTGCCAAGGAACAGAGTAGTGAGTCAGTGAATAAAAAGTTTCTAAGAGGAAACATCATGGTTAAGGAAGATTCTGGCTAAAGATGGGCCAGAGTCAACAGACATCAACTGAGGAACCTGATCAGATAATAGAGGGTGAAGGTCTTTGCTAAACTGATTTAACAAAATTCTTTGCTAAAACTGGACTTTATAATAAATCTGGGACAATTACATTTTTATGGTATTTTGATTTCCTCTTTGGCCTACAAGTAATTAAGGAAAAGAAACTTTCTAAATTGCTTTGTGACTTAATTTTGTATGTTCATGCTTATTCATCTTTTTTTCATTCATTTTCAGAATATGCTTAAAAAAATGTTGACTGGTTATGTTTTTCTGTTTGTTTTGAGAAGTTCGTTTGTCTTGTATTTATCCTTAAAACAACAGAAATGTATTGTCTCAGAGTTCTGAGGTAGAATGTCTGAAGTCAAAGTGCGGGCGGGTCGCTGCTCCCTCTGAACTAAGGGGGTCCTGCTTCCCTCTTGTAGCCTCTGTGGTTGCTGCGGCCCTCCACCTCCTAGGTGTGTCAGCATTGCTCCAGTCCCCCGTCTCCACATGGCATTCTCCCCTCTCCACATGGCATTCTCCCTCTCTGTCTACACATGGCCAGCCTCTTACCCCGGTTGATTTTTAATTTGGGGGATTTACTGATGTTCCCTTTGTGGCCTAGTACATCACCAAGTTTCTAAATTTTTTAAATTTTTTTATTTTTACAGAGAGCATTTGGATTCATTGTACACAATGGGGTACATCATTCTGTTTCTATGGTTGTGCACGATGTAGATTCATACCATTCGTGTAATCATACATGTACATAGGGCTATGATATCTGTCTCATTCCACCATCTTTCATACCCACCCCCCCATTTCCCTCTCCATCGTCTAAAGTTCCTCCATTCTTCTCTTACCTAGCAAGTTTTGTAAATGTTTCACAACTACTTGAGGAACAATGTGAGTGATCTCTTTTGATTATACTTGAGTAACCAGTATTCAAAAGACTTAGAACTAGAAGTGTTTGGGATTTGGGAGTAGATGTTGGTATGTTTGCTTGTAATGACCCATGTTCACATATATCTTATACACATATCCTAAAGGTAATTTTATATAATATTTTAAATAATTTTGTTCATGAAATAAAGGTTCATGGCATGGAATTTTTCTACTTGTAGCATCATATCAAGTCCTCAAAAACTTACAGATTTTGCAACAAATTCAGATTTCAGATTTTGGGGTTAGGGTTGATTAACCTGTATGAAGTCTTATGTTTGTGTAACAATTTATTCAGTTCAAATTCCCTATATGCCTACAAAAATTTTCATCTACTTTCTCTGTCAACTATTGACAGATGTAAAGTTACATTTCTATGATTTTTCTAATTCTTACACTACTTGCAAGTATCAATTTATATTTCTTGATGATTTGTTATTCGATACACATGAATTCATGATACTTAAATGATTGTGCATGGTATCATTTTCAATATGAAATAGTTTATACAACTCAGTTTTCCTTTTATAATCTTTTTCATATTCTTACATTCACTTAATAACTTTATTTAAAAATATTTTGAACCTTTTTACTCAGTTTTTCTTTTCAACTCCATATTGAATGTTTCTTATAAAAATTCTATAGATGCATTTTGCCTTTTTTAACCAATTATTTGAAACTTTGTTGTCTAGTAGAGGTTTAGCCTATTTCAAAATTAGCAGTTGTCCAAGATCCCAAGACACCAAGACCCACAGTCATACAGCCAGATATTCAGAATGGGGCATAGCTGAAACTCTGGACTAAATCATCTGACTCCAAATTCAGGGGTTGTTGAGCAGCCACCCACATGATTCAGGCTGTGGCTTACTCCTGGAGTGTGTAAAACTGCCACTCAGCAATATCGCATGACAGCTGGGTGTGGTGGTACGTGCCTGTAATCCCAGCTACTCAGCAGGCTGAAGCAGGAGGATTGCAAGTTAAGAGATTGGGCTCAGCAATTTAGCAATACTCTGTCTCAAAAGTAAAAAGGGCTGGAGATGTAGCTCAGTGGTATAGCAACCCTACGTCCAATCCCCAGGACAGGGAATTAAAAAAAAATGGACTATATACCAGTTCATCCTAAGACCTGGTGCAAGAAAGGGGCTGACCTCATGAAAAGTGTGTTAAAATAATCATCCTTGAGTGAGAAAGTATTGTTTTTCTTGATGTCCAGCAGGTGGTGCTGCACAACCAGGGGCAGCTTGCTTCCCTTTGCATGAAGGTGTGGAAATCAATACAAATCCTGAGACTTTCAAAAGCAAAACTCAATATTGGGTCTTACACACAAAAGGAAAATGAAAGATAAGCATTTCAAAAATCATACTAACATACTTAAATGTATATGTAACCGGATCATATTTAGAATTCAGAAGGTTTAAGCTATCAAAATTCATTTTTAAAAGCAACAACAAACCCATAGGCAAAAAAACCCTCCTAGCATTCTGTATTGACTCATTCAAAAGAATTACAATTTAATGTTAAGTAAAAGCAATCAATTTAATCATTAGTGGGCTTTGGAAGTCTTCACTACTTACTCTTTTGTGTCATCTTTGTCCCATTAATTGGCTCTGGATCCACAGAAGGCCTGTGCAGAGTGCACTGCACCTGTGTCCACCTCTTGGTGGTATCTGTGCAGGCAGCACAGCCCCTGAAATGCTATGAACTCCTCTCCTGGAGAAAGAGGTCACCTGTTGTTTGTCTTCATGTTTGTCTTCATGTTTAGTACCTGTTCTATCAATGTTAATAGGTTAGAATTAGAAACCTTTAGGATTCAATACATTTTGAAAGGTAGAAACTCAGGTAACACTTGGAGAAGACTCTTCTTGACCTAACTACTTTGGGTCATAATGACAGGTGAGGAAGCCTGAGCGAGGGGTCGGGAAATTGTTCATACCTCTTTGACTTATATAAGTTGTGAATATATGTATATTTATTGCTTGATTGCTTGAGTTGAGCTCAATTGTATGTGAATCACTATTATCCATTCCTCTTGTTTAATAATCTGCATTTTTATATGCTGAAAAGGTGAAGAGGGCTTTATGAGAGACTGACTAAATAACATTGAATCCCAAAATAATATAAGTTTAATATATGCATTTTGTGAAGCCTGAAGATTATTATAAAGTCAGGTAAGTGTTCAAAAGAAATATGACACATATTTTGTCCCCTTAAAACTTTTGTTAGCAAATTATAGGAAATGTACCTTGTTGCACTTATAATAATTACAAACCAGTAAGAGACATTACTTTTTAAATTTTGAAATTTTCAATAAATAGGTTGTAACAACCCAGAGAGGGAGGAAGAAGCACCATTATTGACATTTGTTAAGTGTCACACATAAAGTACCAGGTAAATCTTGGTCATTTTTGTTTAAGAGTCAGAAATTCTCAAGGAATAGGTAATTATCCCATCTTACAGAAGGGAAAACTAAAGCTCATGAAGTTTAAACCACCTGCTCAGCATGGGTAATAAGGAGTATGGCCAAGAGTCAAACCCTGATTTATATTGACCTCACAAATTTATAAATTACCTTCCCACCTTTTCCAAGACCATTCAGAATGATGAGTAAGCATGGCAGGGACCAACTTGGGTTAGAGGGCACGACACAGGGTTTTACTGGTAGGTAGGTGGCAGATAGGTCTATGTCAGTGGGCCTCCAGGGAGAGAGATGGTGAAACAAAGTGATAATTCAAGTTGAATGAAAAGGCTCTTTGTAGGGTTGTGGCAGCATTAAGGGAATCAGCACCAAAGCTGAGGTACTCTGGGAAGTTTACTACCTCCAGGATAAAGAGATTCCAGGAGAGAATGCCCTGGCAAAAATCCAGTGTATCTGGAAAAAGATTCCACCAGAAACTGTGGCCAGGATCCTTTGCTAATTTGTATCCGATGGTGATAATGGAGCATAGGGATGGAGGGGACAAACCCAGACTTCTGTCTCCTCTGACCCACATGGTGCAGACGATCTCAGGTGGTCAAGTTCACAGAGGTCACCAGGAACTGAGCAGGGAGAGAGAAATGGAGGGTTCATCTGGGAGAGCCAGAGAAGGGCCTGCCTGCGTCATCCTAAGTAGCATGGGTACAGCCATAGCTTGAGGGGCTTGGCACTGCTCCTGTTGGACCTGGGCACATCAGCCTCACCAGCCTGATGTCTGACCCTCAGGCTGTGGGAGATGATGAACAGGCACGTTGGAAACCCCAAGCATCAAGAGAAATATCTGATCTTAACTTGACTCAATGGTGAACCAATTTTGTTTCACAGAGATCAATATTAATGTTAAATGTGTCTTTTAAGCCAAAGAGGTAGGGATATCCTAGAAGAATGATGTAGGAAGGAAGGCAGGTGTAAGAATAGAGCTAACATGGATGCTTGTCCATTCAAAATGTGCATCTATCAGAAATAGTCTTCTTATGGAAGCTGTAAGCTGTGCAAATGTGTGTGCAGGTTCCCTTGTGGGGCTTACTGGGCTCTTTCTGTGTTCCAGTGACCTATGGCATGATGAGCTCCAATGTGTACTACTACACCCGGATACTGTCGCAGCTCTTCCTAGACACCCCAGTGTCTAAAACAGAGAAAACTAACTTTAAAACTCTTTCTTCAATGGAGGACTTCTGGAAGGTATTTGCAAATAACTTTGAAAGTACCTCTTTATGCCTGAACATTGTTTATTTGGCCTCAGAAGTTCACTGCATGAGTGTCTTCAGGGCCTGCTGTGTGCTTACCACTGTGTGAGGTGTTGTAAATCATGGTGAGTTCTTCAAAGCTACTGTTCCTACCTTCAAAGAAGGATAAAGTTCGGATTTATTGAGATCTTTGTAGGTGCTTTGTGCCGTGCGGGGCATTTCATACCTTCCCTATTTAATCCCCATGGTAAATTTACAAGGTAAATACTGGCACTGTCCCAAGTTTGCAAATGAAATTCAGGTGTTTAAATGTGCAAGGTCACAGGGTTAGGGAATAAGAGACTTGTTCCCAGAATGACAGTCACTTTTCCATCCCAGTTTATTATTCAGCCATTAATGGTTCAGTAAATATTGAGAATCAGGAGAGCATTTTGGTTGCTCTGTGTTGCTTTGCTTTTTGTTTTGTCTTTGTTGGTGATGGCATGTATTCCCTGCTCTTGGGATGGTGTCTGATACAAAGTAGGCACATTCTTTCAAAGGTCTAATATAAAACTCAACCCAGCCCCTTTCCCAGTGTCACAAATTCTGCCATAGTAGCAGAGCATAAGTAAAAAGTGATACATAGGATAGATTTTAAGCCAATATGGGCAATATGGTGCTCTGTGTGAAAGAAAATCTGATGGAAATGGGAAGTGTCTGGTGAGACACTTTGTAAAATTCTGACTAAACCCTGGGTCAGAACAGTTGATTTTAAGCATACAAAAAACTGAGTCAGGGGAACCTATTAATATTTAACGGTACTTGGCATCCAAAAGCACGCTTGTATAATATTAACCTTTCACCCCCTCAGTGGAGCTGGTCACTCTCTCTGCTGATCATCTGATAAATATCACACACTGTGAAGTGGCTAGATCTGCCTTCCCTTGGGGTGCAGCTCCTTGTACAAACTAACAAGAGACTTCTCACACATATACAATTCTGTGATAATAAATTCCAAGCTCCAAATAGGAGGGGAGATGTTGAAGGGCTCCCCATATAGCAAGAGTCCAGACATTTAAAAAAAAAAAAATCCACCAGATGATAGATTGGCCACCAGCACTCTTGCCTTTTGGCTCAGAGCCATGATTATGTGAAATGATGTTTTCATAAGGAAGGGTGGAATTGACTGTGGCTATGGACTCACACAACACTCTCACCCCACTGCCTTTAGCCCCAGGACAGAAAACAGAGTTGCCACTTGTTAAGCACCCACCCTGTGCCAGGTGCACTGACCACACAAAATATGAACTTTCCAGATGTGAGAATCCTGGTCAAAAGATACTACTCAAAGCCTCACAGCTAGGAAGTGAGGGAACAAAATCCAAACCCAAAAGCTCTCTGACAATAGAACCCACTCTTACTGCTTTACCTTGTTCAGAGTTGCCAAGACCCTGGTCATGCACATATTGCAGGCAGAGGAAAGACAGTTACTCAGAGGTTTTCAAAAGCATGCCTTTTGACTGGGGATGTGGCTCAGTGGTAGGATGCTTGCCTGGCATGTGTGAAGCTCTGGGTGTGATTCAGTACCAAAAATATAAAGAACAAAAGGCAAAAGAGGAAAAAAAGTTTTCTATGTTTTCAGTTTGCAGAAGGCCCCTTACTGGATGGGCTGTACTGGAAGATGCAGCCCAGCAACCAAACAGAAGCTGACAACCGAAGTTTCATTTTCTACGAGAACCTGCTGTTAGGAGTTCCACGCATACGGCAAGTCAAAGTCAGAAATGGATCCTGTTCCATCCCCCAGGACCTGAGAGAGGAAATTAAAGAGTGCTATGATGTTTACTCTGTCAGTAGCGAAGACAGGGCTCCATTCGGGCCACGAAATGGAACTGCGTACGTATCTGTGACTTGTGACCACTAGTGACGTTGACTCATTGACTCATTCTCTGACCTCCCACTAACCCTCAAGCACTTTTTCTGTGATAGCTTCAGCAATTAGAAGATGCCTTCAGTGAATCCTTAATGTTTACATTAAAACCTGGGCCAAATTGACCTCTGGTGTCTCAAGTTTTCCCTACTTTTCAACCCCTTTCTAGTTTTCATATGCATATTTTCAGAATGCTAAATTGTTGATTATATGACCCCCCCAAAAGAAATTATATGAGTCTTTGAAAGTTTCACTTAAGACGCTTTGGTCCTTTTTTAAAATTAGTACATTATAATTATAAATAATATTGGGGTTCATTTTGACATAATTATACAAGCATGGAATATACTTTGTTCCACTTTAGCACCCAGTACTTCCTTTTCCCTTCTCTTCTCCCTCCCCCATTTTCCCTTACCTCTACTCTACTAGCCTTTCTTCTGTTTATTTGTAGTTTTTTAAAATGAGTGTGCAGTGGACCTGTATAAAGGTGAAATTCACTGCGGCATATTCACAGATGTGCGTAGTATCATGGTTTGGTCAATTCCATTCCACCATTCCTCCTTTTCCCCATCCCTCCTCCCTCCCCATTAATCCCTTTTCTCTCCTTTACTGATCTCCCTTCTGTTTTCATGGGATTCTCCCTCAGCTCCTCACTTTCCCCCTTATTTTGGTCTAGTTCTTGCAGATGAGAGAAAATATTCGACCTTGACCTTCTAGGTCTGACAGTCTTTTTTTTTAATATATAAAACTTACTTTCTCCTAGGAACTTTTTGATGCAAAAATTATTTTTTTAGTATTTCTTGTAAATGTATTCTCGTTCAGAATGCAATTATTTAAAGTAAAGTGGGACACATGACAATTGTACATATTTTTGGTGCAGTACAACAATTTGATAAAGGTTTACATTGTATAATATCAAATTAGAGTAATTAACATTTCCATCTCCTCAATCTTGAATCATTTCTCTGTGTTGGGAAGCTTCAGTTTCTTGTTATTTGGAGACATATCATAAGTTATTGCAGACTCTAGTTACCCTGTGTGGTATGGAACATCAGAAGTATTTTTTCCTATTGACTGGGTTTTCATGCCCCTCATCTGGCTTCTTTTTGTCCACACTCCATTACTTCTCCTAAACTGTAGTGATCACTATTCTGGACTTGTATTTTATGAGATTGATTTTATAATTTTCACATATGGGCATTAACTGAAATATTTGTCCTGTTCTTGTCTTCTTTCACTTACCATCATGTCCTCCAGGTCCATACCTCTTTGCACAAATGGCAGGATCACATGCTTTTTGAATTAGCTGAACAGTTTTCCTGTGTGTGTGTGTGTGTGTGTGTGTGTGTGTGTGTGTGTGATTTTTTAATCCATTCTTCAGTTGATGGAAACTTCTGTTGATTCTGTATCTTGGCTAAAGTGAATAGTAAACATGGGGGTGCAGGGGTCTCTTTGATATACTGATTTAATTTCCTTTGGATAAATACCCACTAGTGAGATTGCTGGCTTGTATGCCAGTTCTACTTTTAATTTTTCAGGGAATCTCCATGAAAATTGTGTTTTTTAAAGTGTGAGCTGGTGAGGTAGGTTTTTGTTTGATTTATATCCCCTCGTTTAAAAGGTATGTTTATAATCTTAAGTATACATTTGTACATGTGCACATTTGTAGGATTTTTGGTGTACCTTGGTACCCATGCTTCAAACATTTTCTGTATTAAGGATGGACACTTGGTTTAGAATTACTGCAGTAATTCTAGAGAAATAGGCTAAGCTCTTAGGCTGTCTGGGTTGGGCCTTGTGGGGTGGCTGCCCCAGGGTAAGTCACTGTGGCAGAGCTGCCTTCTAAACAGTGCTGAACTACTATTGTCAGGTCATCGAGATCATTTTCTTGAGAATTGAGTCAGACAGAATCCACATTTGTTATGTACAATGGGACAAATACCTTGTCAATGACCAGACTCTTTATCTACAATTTCTTGCTTAAAAGACACAAATTTAGTAGAAATTAGGAGATTTAGACCAAAGGTACTAAATAATCTTAAGACTTTTTCTAGGTTTTGAACGTGATTATACTTTCTAATACTCCTTTTTCTGCAAAATAAGCTACATTTAATCTCACATCATTAATAAGAGAAATTTCTTCTGCCCCCTACTCTGTGTTAGATACCTTTTACAGATACATAATTTCATCTCTCACAAAATGTAGGCATCTCTATTATAGGTATGGTGTCTATTTTCTATGGAAAAATGGAGAGTACACAGTGAGACACAGGGTGGATTGTCCCCTTTTAGCTGTGATTTTCATTGGGACTTGGAGTCATGTAGTCCCTGAGTATAGGTAGTCATCAGGGAAGGTAGCTATGAGGACTGGGGACTGATGGCAAAATGGACTGACTGTGGACAGATAGCCCTGTGTGTATTCTGAACTCTACCACCAAAAACTTTGGGACTCAATTGTCCTTAGTAAGCCTTTGGGCCCTCAATGCTAAATTGGGGCTAATAACTATGTAACAATTCAATAAGAAAACACTAATGAAGTACCACATCAAGCATATTACCCAGCACGAGAAGACAGTTCTTACCTACTTTATCTAACCAGGAACAAAACTGTCCTTGTAATTGCCATTGGTATTCCATTGATTTTACCTGTTTGTTTTTTGTTTTTGTTTTTTAAATTAGATGGATCTACACAAGTGAAAAAGACTTGAATGGGAGTAGCTACTGGGGAATAATTGCATCTTATAGTGGAGCTGGCTATTACCTGGACTTGTCAAGAACCAGAGAGGAAACTGCTGCCCAGATTACTAGCCTCAGGAAAAATGTCTGGTTGGACCGAGGAACCAGGGCAACTTTTATTGACTTTTCAGTGTACAATGCCAACATTAACCTGTTCTGCGTGGTCAGGTGCGTCTTGAGAGCACACACCCCTCCAAATTCTAGGTAGTATCTGTACAGCCTACTCTGGAAACAGGCCAGACAGCTCTTACCTGCAGCCAGATAAATGAAGATCCAGGCCAAGGGTAAAAACTGAAGGCTTAGTGGGACAAGATTTGAGGAAGGAATTTATGATTCTAGAATATTATAATTTGAAAAGAACCCTAAATCTAGTCTAAATTCATCTCAATTCCGGACCCTTTTCAGAAAAAGCACTTTGGTTTTTTAAGGTCTATCCTTAGCCATTATGAGGATGATCAGAGCTATATTCTTCATCACCATGTCCCAAAGCAACCAACCCTTGATTTCTTTTCCTGACTTTCCCACTCTCAGATGATGTCCAAGCCTTTAGGATATAAACAGTGTCAGAGGCCATACCTGATAGATTCCTAGGTAGCTGCTCATGCTGAAGACTGACCAAAGGCATCTGAGATGAGGTTTTCCTAATGATTCCAGGGGGATCAGAAGAGGTTAATGACAGGCAAGCAACTGACACTTAAGTAAATATCTCTATAAAAAGTCTAGGTATATCTCTCACTTAGTCTTAGTATGTCCTCCCTGGACTTTAACAGTGATGACCATCAAAGCAATTACTTCATTTTCCTATACTGTTTTCTAATTTTCTGAAAGTGGTTGACAAGTGCAGGGCCAGAATGGATCAGAAAGAGATGACATCAAGTCACTTCCTTCCCTTTCAGGTAGACCCTGAGGCTGTCACCAGACTCTGCTTTCAGTATTGCTTTCTTGAAATTGTGGTTCTCACTGCTACTCTAGTACTTCCTGTACCGGAGGAGATAGTGATGCCTTATAGCTTACCAACGGCTTTTAAATGTCTAAAATTATGAAGTTAAAGATTCTATTTCTAATTTGATAGGAAGTGGTACCTATAAGTGAATCATTGAACTTTCTTAATGTGATAACTGTAAAATGGGAATTTGGAAAGAGAATCAGTTCAATCATAGGAAAGCACTGATGATCAGTGCCATCCATATGATTGAAAACATGTTACTGCTTCAGACAATAGGCATTGATTGAGAGCCTGTGAACCCTAAAGCACTCGGGAAGGGAAAGAAAATACCCTGGAGGAAAGTATCTGGTGCTATTTAGGTATACCTAGTAAATGAATGAATGACTGTGAAGCTCATTCCTATCTCTATATATTGCAAAATATATATCCTACTTCTCAACCAGCTCATGTTTTGAGTGCATGCTTTGTATTTCTTTGGGTTCTTCATGTTGCCTAGTAAAATGAGTTGCATCTAATAGTACTAGAAAGACTTGTTGATTTGATTAACTCTCCTTTTTAAAAAAATATGCAATATTTTGAGCAGTACGAGTGCCAGAAAAATACAGGGGAGCCTGAAGAAAAAGAAATTCTTTGGGGGCTAGGGATATAGCTCAGTTGGTAGTGTTTGCCTCACAAACACAAGGCCCTGGGTTCTAATCCGAGCACCGCAAAAAAAAAAAAAAGAAAAAAAAAAAAAGAAATTCTTTGGGATGCAGATCTTGGGAATTCTCCTTTTATACCACAAGATTCTACAAGTATGTAGGTATTGACCATAATAAAATTGATTTCCCAGTAGCTTGGGGTGAACTATGGAAGCAGATTTATCACCTTATCATTCAGAGAAAGAAGAAACACCCTTCTCTGGCTATAACCATGTGTTGTAGTTGTTGTTTTAATTTTTCTTATTGCAATGCAGGTTATTGGTTGAATTCCCAGCAACAGGTGGTGTGGTTCCCTCTTGGCAATTTCAACCTGTAAAGCTGATCCACTACGCCACCACTTTTGATTTCTTCCTGGCAGCCTGTGAGATTATCTTTTGTTTCTTTATCCTTTATTATGTCGTGGAAGAGATATTGGAAATTCGCATTCACAAGCTACAGTATTTCAGGAGTTTCTGGAATTGTCTGGATGTTGTGATCATTGTGGTAGGTTGAAAAACAATACCAATTTCCCTACCTTATTCAAAAAGCGTGTTAATTACAGTCTTTGGTTTCCTCAGCACTGTGGATCTTGTTATTCCCAGAAGAAAATCTAAAATTTCCTCTTTATTACTTCCAATTCTGTGTTACAAATTGTTTTATATGTGAAAACTTTCTTACTGTGGTGTAGAGGGGCACTTACATTAAGCTCTCAATTAACCACACTAATCATGAGAACAACTCAGTAATTCATATTTTACTTTGGCCAGCCATATGAGATATAGGAGATAAAATTATTTATTTTGGGATTTTGCTGATGATATTTTCTTTCAACTTCTATTAAAAATAATGTATGTTTTTCTGCATATGTGTCAAGTTATGGCAAGAAGGAACATCCTGAAAGTATTTTGAGTGACAGAGTAAACCTCCTGTGGTTAAAAATTTCCTGCAAATAGTCCACAGAGAACAAAATTTAAGTTATGTCCATCAAAGTTCTCTGTATAAGGTATAAGAAATCATGAAGCACAGTTACATAGTCAAGACTACAGCAACCTTTAGACGTTGTGCCTGACCTTGACCATATTTTAATTTCTAACAGTTGTTTGATTTGTTTCCCCTTCACCGAATCAAATAATTAAGCATCATCTCAGTCACTTCCTTCCAAAGGCCTCAGTGAAAAAATGAATTGTCACATTTTTTTCTTCCTTCATCAACAATAGCCTTTGCCTAAGTTTTGTTACACATTTAGCCATGTAACCGTGTGCCTAATTATCACATGCTTAAAATTTTGGATAACATAGTGGTGTCATATTTTTCTGTCAGGTATCATCAATGGCCACTGCCTACCATAGAAATGAACCCCAGAAGTCTCAGGAAATTATTAATTATCCTTTTAGCACTCACTTTTGTCTTAGTCTTCCTGGTGACAATTATTCTTTCCCTGGCCTCTCTCCCCAAAATTCATTTGGTCTTTGTGAAGCATTTATGTCAAGTCACTATTAAATCATTTCTCATTACTATTATTTGAAAAAAACATAGACAACATGTCACTCTGTCAGTGAAAGGACACTTTAGGTAAAAGTAAACACTGCATGGGCGTGTATTTCATAGTAATGAACACTATTAGCACCAATCATAGTAATAACAATGGTCTGCTCACTAGAAGCTACTGGTTATGCACAGTTCCAAGTGCTTTTCATATACAAAAGCTTACTTAATTTTTACACTAATCCTCTTAACCACTCTGCCTTTGCTTCTGGAGCCTTGTGATTCAGAAAAAGTTTATACATAGAAAAAATTTCATACAGAATAGCTACAGTCTGGAACCTAGTGCAATCAAAACTGCCTCCCCTTTTCACGATGGCTGTGTAATGTCACACAGTTCACAAAAATCAAGGTAACTCCTGATTCCCACCTTCCCGATGTATTAATAATGAGCAGAGTTATAAAAGAATTTCAGTTCTTAAGGAAGTAGGAGAAGCAACAATTGTGGAAATAATTTTTCAAAATATTTCTCTACTAAGTGAGGGAAGAGTGCAGACCCTATACAGTAAAAATTATTGTGCAACACAATTATTGTTTGTAACTCTTAAGGATGGAAACCCTGCTTTGGGACTTATATGAATTTATTGAAGTTATTGAGAACAATGGCAAAAAGGTAAGTGTGATATTATACAAATATATACCAGATTTCTTTTGACCAGATGAGTTCAGAATTGACAAAAGACTAGTTGATAGGATTCATTTTTTTTTTTTTAGGGTACCAAAGATTGAACTCAGGGGCACTTGACCACTGAGCTACATTCCCAGCCCTATTTTGTATTTTATTTAGACACAGGGTTTCACTGAGTCACTTAGTACTTTGCTTTTGCTGAGGCTGGCTTTGAACTTGAAATCCTCCTGCCTCAACCTGCTGGGATTATAGGCGTGCCTCCCCTTGCTCATGGATTCATTGTTATTTAACTTGCATTTCCATCAGTGAAAACTTTGACTGCATACCCTAATATGTTATATGTGTTTTAAAAATTGTGTGTGCACGTGTGTGTGTGTGTGTGTGTACACATGTATTGGGAAAATTTAGAAGAGTAATATAAGAATGAATACAAATAGTATTCTAACACTTCCTTCCCACATACCTACAAGTTCATGCCACACTCCAGTGAGTTGCTGTGTACCTACTATGGACACCCCTGGGAAAATAGATGGTGATATGTGGGTCAAGGATTATTTCTGTGACCTAGCAGCCATGGCATTTTGCAAGTATATTTTAAAAACTTATTTCTGCTTCCCTTTGCATTTTGTTCTGATTTGACTGAATAGTGCCAAGACAGAGTTGAGACTGTACTTTTATAAAAGAACAATGAAGGACAATTGCAATCCTCCTTCTTATTTAAGATTCTTTCACCAACTAGAAGTAAGAGCATCCTTTCCACTCATCTTCAAACTGTACCCAGGCTCCGTGGCACCATCAAACCTATGAAAAGAGCCAAGGCTTTTTGTTTTATCTGACCTAAATTTGTTTGAATTCACCTAAAACCTGAAAAAAATTACATTCTAATTATCACATCTTGAAATTACTTTGAAATTGTTTCCCCTTTTCTCATTTTGTTTCTTCAGCAAATACTCTGAAGTCTACAAGTTTATGTCAGTCAGTTGTTCTAAGCTACAGTATTTCAAAGCTAGCAGAAATATTGAAAAAAAAAGACAATTACAGGACTAAATTAAAATAATGTTGATTGCTATGTCTCAGGGCAAAGGTGATTTAGTTATTCAACAGGTATTTTTAAATTATCTACTGTGTATAGCACTTTTCCAGGCACTGAAGATACAGGATCAAACAAATAACCAAATCTTCTGCCCTTGTAATGCTGACATTCTAATATGGAGAGAAAGGTCTTTTGTAGATGGTGATGAGAATCCCAAATATAATCAGGAGTAACCTTAACGACCCACATGCTCACAAACCTCTTTCCTCATCTCTCTTCTCTCATTCCTCATTTTGGGGGAAATGTTCCAAAGAAATAATGTAATATGATATTGATGTTGTATAAACGTCCACCATTTCCATATGTTTATGAACATTTCTCCTGTGCAGAGTAAAACCAACTGAACTGGGTAACAAATTGTACCATGTAAGAACTGTGTAAAGTGTTATTGTTGGATTTGCTTAACCAACCCCAGCTTCTTCACCCCTCTCGGCTGAGTCCAGGCACAAAAACATTTTCAGAGAGCTCTAAGGAAATGTTTCTGCCACCAGCACAAAAGTTCAAGATTGTCTCTGGAAATCCTTCACCAATAAGAAAAGAAAGATAGTGAGGTTGGCATTTTAACTGTGATTGTCAGCCAGGTGGGTCTTTTCTATGAAAATCACCTGGTCTCTCAGGAAGGTTTAATTTAGTGGTCTTTGGCCATCATTCAAAAGTAGAGAGAAGGAACAAGGAGGATCAGAACACCTGCCACAGCCATGTATTGCAGACTCAGACCCCACAGAGGGGCATAATTACTACAGAACTTCCAGCACTATCCACATAATGCCTGTTAATCCAGTGGTGATGGGTGATAAGGAGGGGCCGTTGTCCCCTCAGATCTTGTATAGCAGCCCCAAGATAAGGGCTTGTGAAAAGTTGTATGTCATGGTTGAAGAGACAGAAATGATTAAGAAAGAACCCATTAGCTTACATTCTTCACTCAGGTTTCCTGGAGCCTCTTTCCTTCATTCGTATCATCTTTTAAGATCAAGCATATTCTCTCCTCTTTTGCACACTCTTTTTCAGTGTGTCTGGTTTCTTCATCACCTCGTTTTCTAGGAGGCCAACTCTTTAGGAGCTTTTTGCATTATTTAGCTTTGTGTGCTTATCTTGTATGGAATTAAGAGTGTGAGTTTCTTGGGGATGGAGCTTACTCCATGTTCACTTCCGTGTGTTCTTCCTGATCCCAGACACTACTGTGCAGGTGCACATCTGCTGTGTGTTTGGTGAAGAGAGAAGAATGGATGACTGGAAGTTGGAGAATGAAAAGGCACACACATATCAAAAAAAAAAAAAATTGAAAAAAAAAATTGAAAAACCCCACAGAGATCAGGGAAAGATAGCAAAGGGGTAGAAAGTGATTTATATGTGGTTGGTAGAAAGATCAGAAGACAGTCCTTGAGTTTGGGTTTGTTGCATCTGTGGGCACAGGCCCATGGACACATGGACTCATTTGATTTCTATTCCTAAGTAAGGAAATACAAGCAATGTATTGTGTATGTCTTTTATGGTGGTGCCAAGCACTTGTCATTTGAGTGAGAGACTTTTAGGAATGCCATTGGATGTGTATATTGATCAGATGTGGCATCCACACTTTGGCGAAGAAAAATTAAAAGCAGTATAATAAAATGTAAGCCTTTTGTTTTCCAGCTCTCAGTGATGGCTATAGGAATTAACACGTATCGAACATCAAACGTGGAGGGCCTACTCCACTTTCTGGAAGACCAGAATACTTTCCCCAACTTTGAGCATCTGGCATATTGGCAAATACAATTCAACAATATAGCTGCTGTCACAGTATTTTTTGTCTGGATTAAGGTAATTGATTCACACCATGTTCTGGGTTTTTAGTAATATTTTTCCTTTCTTTCATTAACATGAGTCACACAGAAATTTGAAGGACTTGCACTTGCCTTTGTGGGCAAATTCTAGTGGCCAGCCAAATCTGCTCCATAATTTATATCAAATACAATTAGTGGGACTCATGGGATGGTTCCTCTCCCTATGGATGATGCTACTTTTCCTGCTGCCAGAATTCTTACAAGATCAGATGCTGTAGATTTCATTTAAAGTAAGCAAAAGAGGGCTTTTCAGTATGTTAGTTGGGCCTTGGGGACCAGGCTACTCTTAACATTGGGCTGAATCTGAGTTTTACCTGATAATGGTGTGACCAGGGGAGGAAAAGGAACTGAGATAAGAGATTATGTGCAGGAGATGGAGAGATGCTGCACCTGGAAATGGTTGTTAGAAGAATCTACTCTGTTCCAGGAAGCCAGGAGGAAGCTTTACCAGAACTTCGGCTGGGACAGACCCTTCCTCCCAGGAGGTCTTAACTCACTCATTTCCCCCTTTTCACAAAGTGTAATGTGTATTTCCAGGTGTGTGAAAGGTTAGGACATTTTATGTATAGAGACCCTCATTTTGGCAATGCAGGAAGTTTCATTAATTTTGAAGCAACCACCAACCTGCCACCAGCTCAGGTTCTGATTATGCTGTACAGACAGTAGCTTCTGGCCAGAGGTGGCTATTTACATTTGACTTTGAACTAATTAAGGTCATGTGTAATAAAAATTTGAGTTCCTTTGTCCCATTAACTACATTTTAAGTGTTCGTTGTGTGTGTATTACTGGTGGATACTCTTTTGGGAAATGGAAGTAACAGAACATTTCCTTCATCACAGAAGGTTCCCTTGAACAGCTGTTCTAGAAGGTGCTTACCAACAGCTGTGTGTTTTCCTGAATTAATGTTTACACCTGGAAGGCCTGAGGTTTATCAGAGGATATAGACCTCACCTTGTGTTTCTCATGCTTCTTACTCAGCTGTATGAGAAAACCATCTCCCACATAGTTGATGCACAAATAAAGGACAGTTACTGATATACAAATACTATTTCCTGATATTACTTGTAGTGTTTATTTGTTAGGAATTTTTCACTTTTAATCCTTTTTTGAGGAAAAATATTCTAGTTATTGTAATTGTTAGGAAACCTGTTTTCATGTTATTTTAACAATCCTGGAAAATGTGACTACATGAGGCTGCAGCTGTGTTCTCTCCCCTCTTCCTTCCAGCTCCAGAAACAGTGCCTGGCATAGGGTAGGGACTCAGCAAAAACTTTTTGAATAAAAGATTGATAGTGCTGGGTTCAGAAAACAACAACAAAAACCAAGTCATTTCTCTTTGCTCTCTTTTAGTCTTCTTGTGCTTTACATACATAATGTAAAACTTTCCATTTTCACATTTTAAAGTGTAGAGTTTGGTGGCATATAATATATGCACAGTGTGGGGCCACCATCACCACCATGCACTGCCAGAACTTTATTAACATCCTAACATGAAACTGTGCCCATCAGCACTGACTTCCCATCTCTGCTTCAACTCAGCCCCTGGTAACATACTTTCTACTCTCTTATTTATGAATTTGACCACTCTAAGTACCTCATTTAAGTGTGGTGGTACAGTTTTGACCTTTTATGACACAATTTCCCTTGCCATTCTGTTTTCAAGGTCTGCATGGTAGTGTGTACCAAATCTCATTCCTTTCATGGCAGAATAATAGTTCATTGTATGCATGTGCCACATTGTATTTATCCATTCATCTGTGAATATCTTCCCTCTTTTACAGCTCTTCAAATTCATCAATTTTAACAGGACCATGAGCCAACTATCCACAACTATGTCTCGGTGTGCCAAAGACCTCTTTGGCTTTGCCATTATGTTCTTCATTATTTTCTTAGCATATGCTCAGTTGGCATACCTTGTCTTTGGTGCTCAGGTTGATGACTTCAGTTCTTTCCAAGAATGTATGTAAGTATATTTGAAATTAGGAAGAAACATTTAATCACAGATGTAAGTGACTTCTCAAGGATAAGGAAATTTTCATAGTTGCTATTTGAGAACCATTGAAGTGTTTAAATTATTTATTCAAAATAAGAATGAGTTACCTTTCCAGAAACATTGACCCACCAATGCAAACTTGTTAATACCTTCTGAAATGCAGATATTTAAGATAGCCACCCTCAGGTACTGAGATATAGTGGAATAGCCACAGAAAACCAATATTCCAAGACCAAGATCTTCCTAGCACCCAAAATACATGGGAGTCTCTTAAGGGTCTTTTGTGTATATTTTCATTCTTGATAAATATGTTGCCATATATTTTGAACTTCCAGTTATTTTATAAGTAAAAGAATAGGTATTTCTAATATTCTAGGAGAAACTTAGAAGGAAACAGGAGATTTCAGTCTTTAGAGTTCCAAACACGTGAAAAAACGAAACCAAAAAAAGAGACAGTATAGGATTTCTGTGCCCTTTACAAAGGAATTAGTAGTTAGGAAAGGAGAGGAATAACATGACTGACGGTGGAGTTTATAGGGCTTTGTGCATGGGGAGAGCTCATCGCCTTAAGGTTTTATGAAAGTCAATGATGGAAATGATTTTACTAAGACCCAGGACTCAGAATGTCCAGTCACTTTTCCTTCACTTCGAATGAATGTGAGAATGTTGAATCATTGAACATACACAATTCTGGCCATCCTTTAAAAAAATCTTTTCTTTTTTTTCTTTTAAGAGATATTGTCTTCAGGCCCAGAGTGACCATTGTGGAGATATAGAATTGCCATGTTTTACCAGATTATGTTTTGGATTGTTACAACCAATTGCTATATAAATTATCTAATAGTAATTATATTTAATATTAACCAGATGGGAATAACATGTCGCATGAAAGCACATTATTATTCCAGACCACTTCCATTGTTGATATAAACAGCAGATTTTTCCAAAGGAGTTGATCATTTTTAATTATTTGGGAGCTATCCACACTGCCACAACAATCCCAAAATGTGAAATCATCTTTAAGAAATGTTGCATCAGTTGCTGGACATTCTCTGTTTCTGTATTGTGGTGTTGTGTTTTGTTTTGTTTTGTTTTTATAGCGTCACTCAATTCCGTATCATTTTGGGTGATATCAACTTTGCAGAGATTGAGGAAGCTAATCGAGTTTTGGGACCACTATATTTCACTACCTTTGTGTTCTTTATGTTCTTCATTCTTTTGGTATGTACACTTTTGTTTATAGTGAGGGGATTTAGATTTAATGTTCAACAGTCACCATCTTCTCTTTTCTTTCATGCTGTATTCTTCATTATTTTAAATAGAGACGAGGAAGTAGAAAAAATGATGATTTTGGAAAATTTATTTTACTTTTTATTCAGTTTTAAGTCTTAACAAATATTTCTTTTTATTGTCTTTCATTTATCCAGTTTCTACTCAATGAAAAAAATGTTAGAACAAGTGCAAATTTTTTAAATTATCTAAGACAATGCTTTGCCTGAAAGGTAGAATATGCTCACTTACACTTTTTTTTTAACACAGATGTCAACATTTCATTGTCACTTGCTAGTGTTACTTTGCATTTCACTCTCCTTTTAAAAAAATAGGAAAGACAAAGCAAGCTAGATCCAGGATATCATGAGTAGTATTTGAGTGAATTATTGCATTCCAAGATTACAATATTCTGTTTTAACTCATTTATGTTTCATACTTCGTAGATATCTAGTGACTACCTAGAAGGAATATGCATATCTTACCTATAAAACTCAATACAACAATGAATGTAAATTACTTTAAAATAACTTTTTGAGTCTCTTTATTTGGTACAAATTAAACACTTTCAATCTAAGCTAGTAAGATAGTTTTAAACTTTTTGGATTTTCTCTTAATATTTATGCATTCACTTAATCCACTGAAAGGTATTAAATTAAATCAGCTTAGGCACTGGGTATTTTTCATCTAACACTAAGATTTAATAATTTCCTTAAGAAAATAAGTTATTCCTATTTTCAGGAAATTGTATAAAGATCCTTTGTAAAAAGGTTGACTGATAACATTTTCAGTAATTGAGGGTAGCATCCTGGAAGTGTTCCCAGTTATTCCTGAACAGTAGATAGCATTCACTGATGGAGTCATGATGCTCTTGAACAGGAACAAAATGTGCAGCAGTCTCATGCAAGTCTGTTCCTATCTTGCTGTGTGCAAGCATCATGGCTAAGTTGTGAACTGAGCCCTCCTAAGTGTCTTCTTGTTATAGATAAATTAGCAGAAGCTTTAGCCTTTGTTGCTCTCTCACATTGGTGGTGCTCTTGACTCTGGGACACCTGAATATCTCCTCAGAAAACAGACCAGGAATTGAGAGTCCTGCAGCAGATCCTTCAGTTGACCTCAAGCCACCTAGTGTTCTCAGTGATCAATCTACCAAATGAGGGACAGAACTGATGATTTGAACTTCTCAGATGAGGACTCATTTAAATGTTGTATTCAGAAGGCAGCACCTTGAGATCATTCAGTCATTTTATCAGATCAGTCAGCAGAGCAGTAAACAAGATCTTAGTATTTCACTTTATATGAAAACATAACTTTAACAGTGCTGCATTAGCAGGAACTATTCTCCCTGCATCCCATAGATCAAGATAGATGGTAAATGGATAAATTACTATAGACAGGCGGTTACTTTCAGTACACACTCATCTTTTGAGCAAATAACAATTTGAGTATAGGATTGGCTCCCTTTGCAAGGTGCCTGGTGTTAACTCATTGCCTCTGTTTAAAGTGAAGAGCCTTATGTTTGTGTGAAGAGGCTTATTTGATTTAGGAGCAGAATCACTACTTCCCCTCCACACACACAGAATGATCTCCTAGTACAGAGGCCCATCTGACAGCTAGGTGACCCTGGTGAGACTAGATGGGGAGGAAGAGGGCGAACCTTCTCTCACCACCCCTTCAAGAGCTTTTCTCTGACACTGTGTACTTTTCAAAATGTCTTTGGAGGACCCACTCTTGAATCCATTTCAAAGAGGACATTTGAAAGCATCATGTAGCTATTGGAAAACCAGAATACATGTTACATGCATGGGATGGGAAGGAGAAGGTGGAAGGCATTCTGACAGAAATTACCCTCCCTTCAAATGGAGCATTTAGCCTGGAATTTATAAGTATTTTATGTTCTGTTCTCACAGCTTCAGAACACTAGTATTCTTTCTGTTGAGAGTCAGTAGGCTTCTAAAATGAGAGCCCTGTTTTTTTACATATCAATGATTCTATAAATATCAACTCCATCACTGTATCCCTATAACATTACAGATAGTGTATAGTGAATATAGTGTATATTGTATAGTAGGAGGCATGCGGAAGATACTGAGAATGCCATGGTAAAGCAAGCAGAGTCTGACTCTGCCCTGATAAAGAGTTCATGGACTTTCATGTGGGAAAACAGAAAAAAATTACAACCACCACCCACTCTATCCTTACAAATCACAGTTAGGTACAAAGAGGAAGAACATGTAAAAGAGGGACCTGATCTATGGGGTGCAGTGCTTGGAGTAAGTTTATTGCAAACAGATGTTGTGAACACAGAACATTACCACTGGGAAAGGAAACCTTAGGAGAGGGAACCAAGTAGCTGTCATTGAACGATAAAGGTGCCAATAAAGTAGCCCTTGCCTTGCATTAGGACCCATCCTGAGCACTTTGCATAGTGTCCCATTGTCCCACACTACTAATCTGTAAAGGAAATACTGTAACTTTACCTTTTTATAAATGCAAAACAAATCCTAAAAATGAGACCTAAGAAGGTTGAACCACATCTTAGCAGTTGCAAAACTGGAAACCAATTTTACTTGACTACAAAGTCTACATCTTTCCTGCAAAGTTTTTTTTCTTTTTTTCTTTAACTGTTTTTCTACTTGGCCTATAATACTCCTATTTGCAGAGATTTTTTTCCTGTATTTTTTATTTTTGCATTATCGCTGTGTGTAATGGTGGAATTTGTTGTTACATATTTATACATACATACAACATAATAATATAATTTGGGCTATTACTTGCCATGATCTTTTAAACTCTTCAAAATATATCATATAAATCTCAAATATGATCATATAATAAAATTTGATATAGGCATAGAATTCTGCTTGTTTGTATTGACTGTTGATATTTGAAGAACTTTTTATAGATCTACATCCATAATAGACTTTTTTACATATATGTCACTTTTTTATGTATGGAACAAAACAAGCAAAAATAATAAAATAATCCACTCTTCCCAGGTAAAGATATTAATATTTTGTGCCATTTTACTGTCTCATTTTGCAAAACATGTCAACATATATATGGTTTTATAAGTGACGATATATAGTATATTTTCCTTTGGCATGACTTAATGGAGAAATTTTTTTTGATGAAAATGGTCACAAAGCTGCTTATGACTTCACAAAGCCTTCTAATTGAGGGAAAAAATGTGAACAAAAAAGCGTGTGTCAATCATTGTGTTAATGTTTACAAAATACATTTAGGCTTCCTCCCTTAAGTTCTACCTTTCTTTGATTTACAAACAGAACATGTTTCTGGCCATCATCAATGACACCTACTCTGAAGTGAAATCTGATTTTGCCCAGCAGAAAGCTGAAATGGAGCTCTCAGACCTCATCAGAAAGGTAAGGTTGTCCCAAATTCTCGGAATTTAAAAATTTCCTATGTAAAATAATAATTGTCTCAAATTTCCTGATCAACATTGATCCATTGAAATTGTTTAAAATAAGGAGTAGATTGCTGTGTGTCAGTAATTATTTAAATGTTCTTTATCTTGGAGGCTTAAGAGCAGTGGTGTTGGCTTGGACATAAAGTCAGGGAATCCTTTTATGCCCTGAATTCAACTCTTAATAACCTTTTTGACTCTTAGGAGCTGAGCTCCTCTGTGTTTGAACACTTCCTCTAATTGACTCTCCCTTTCAGATCCCAGTTTCAGAATAAACTGGAAGGCAAGATTATATAAACCCATTTTCTTTTGTATCTCAATTACTATTTTATAATAAAAGAAAAAGTTTAGGATGACAATATTTAGTACCTTTCCTTTTACCCTTGACCTTCCAAGGGCAGTTGTAAAATGGTCAAAGGAAAAGTTCCCTGGATTGCGGCCACAGCCTGGGGCCTGAGGACTTCCACTTCCTCAGCTTCTCAAGCAGATCAGATGTTGAATAGAAGGGCAGGACAGGGAAGTGGGGCAGCTTCATTTAAAATAAAAATTTTACTGTAACAAATAAAGACTTTTGAAGTATACAACTTGTTGTCCAACATCATGCTGGTAAATTGAAGGGCTTCTTGACCCCGTCTTCAGTTATGTCAAGTGTTGGGACCATGTTGTTTGTGGATCATGCTGGAAGGGAGAATTCCAGCTTCTTAAAGTCCCTTGGATGGGACCTAAAATCCCTGTTACCTTAAATTTAGCATCACAGTTGCCTACATTTTAGCAAATCTCCATCATGTGTAGAAGTTCTCCACACTGTGCAGTTTTGATACAAACAATGTTCAGGTACCACAGTTTCGTTACATAACACTAGGTATTCAAAAACCTGCTTCAGACTTGAGTTATCACAGCACATTCACTGTGAGTAATAGCACAAAGTAAGAACTCTACTACTGGCTCTTTCATCTACACATCAGTACCTAAGTAGCAGATGTGCCTCACACTTGGGGACCTTTGGTGACACTGCTTCCTGTCTGCTGCTGATTGGTCACTGGACATCTGCTGCTCAGTTCACGTAGTGACAAAGTGCATAATGTTGCTTTTTTGTCCTTGGTGGTAAACCTAAGTGACATTTACAGACATGATGATAGAAAAAAATTGAAAGAGCCAGAAACATGAAAACACAGGAAAGGAAACACAGTAAACCTCAAAGTGAAATCAAAACAAATGCCATGGTTTTCCAGAAGAAAGAGCTGAGCATGGGAATGTTGATACTGCCACCACTTGAGAGATCCAGGCGAACAGCCAGAATGACAGTTTATCAACATCAGTAAGGACTGTGTTTGTGATAAAAAGGATGAAGCTGTCTTGGAAGAAGTGATGCCAGCAGAAATCTTTATATAAAAAGAAGAGTTATTACAGATATTTCACAATAGTAAAAGTACCAAAGAACAATGTTGGAAGATGATACATATTTAGAAAGCAATATGACAATCCACTGATGTACAGAAAACACATTCATTTCAAATCGTTTGGGACGAAATGAAGAAATATTTGAAAAGAAGATGACAAACTCAGTTCAGACTGTTCTGGATACTTTTCTTTTAAACAAAGAAATATAACAATTTATTTTTCAGTATTTCTAGTGTTTTAAATTTCAATGCACTAAGTATTCTATTTTTTTATTAATTTATAGCTGACACTAAGGTAGTTTTTAATGTTGGAAAGCTACCCCTGCTTATAATTTATTTGTTTGTTTGACTCTGTGGTGCTGGGTATCTACCCAGGGTCTCACATATGCTAGGCCACCACTCTGTCATTTACTACACCCCAGCCCTGACTCTGTAGTTTGTTAGTGAAAAATTCTCATCCATATTTCACTGGGATTTTTTTTTTGCATACTTAACATGTGTAAGGAAATTACTAATTGTGAGACAAGGAAAAGATAATTAATACATGACTCAGATTTCTTGGTATTTTTAAGAATGTTACATATTCCTATAAATTGGGGAGCTGATAGCTATGGAATATGTAGTGATTTCTATTTGTCAACCAAACCAAAAACACATATGAAGGAAAGGGCCTTAGTTTTTAATTTATTGAAAACCCCTTACTTTTTCCATCTGTCTTCTATAGGAGTTTCATGGAAAACTAAGGATATATTCACTATTCATTCATTTAACATACATTTGAGTGACTAAGTTTTATCAGTCAGTGGGTTTATGTTTGTTAATGCTACAAATGAGAGAGAAAGCAAATGCAAAAGCAGAAAAAACTAACCAGAGTTTTGTTTTGTTTCCCCATTAGGGCTACCATAAAGCTTTGGTCAAACTAAAACTGAAAAAAAATACTGTGGATGACATTTCAGAGAGTCTTCGGCAAGGGGGAGGCAAGTTAAACTTTGATGAACTTCGACAAGATCTCAAAGGGTAAGAGTGACACAGACTGGGTCTCTAGGGAACTCTAGGAAGTTCCCGTTGCTTCATGACAAGGCAGTTTCTGACCCAAATACTCATAGAGAAGCATAGTTATTTCATAGGCAGCTGTCTTTCTGGAACATACTCTGAGAGGAGGACAGGTTCCCACCACTCATTCAGTGATTTCTCTTTCCTCCTGCATTTTGATTTCTCTATGTTGTGGCTGGACCATGTACAAGAATGAATTCATCTGTATCCTCTCAATAATTTCAGGAAGGGCCATACTGATGCAGAGATTGAGGCAATATTCACCAAGTATGACCAAGATGGAGACCAGGAGCTAACTGAACATGAACACCAGCAGATGAGAGACGACTTGGAAAAAGAGAGGGTGGGTCTAGGTTAGGAGAACATGATTTGATTCAGCACCCACCATGTATCAAACACTGCACTAAGTGGTGGCATTTTGGGAATCTCTCTCCCCTTTGTGCTTGCTCTCTTTCTCTCTCTCTCTCTCATGCATTTATTCCCAAAAGGGATATATAAAACATAGATGGATACAATAAAACCAGAAAAAAAGGTTAAAAAATACATTATGGATAAAGCTAATAAAAACTGTGTTGTATAACTAGGCACATACTCATAAAGACTGTGCAACAGGCTTGACCTTTTTGGCCCTGAACTTTCTGATAGTCAGCTTGAAAGAGGAGCTTAATTACTTGAATCATTCTCTATGTCCAAGAGAGTGAGAAAAAAAATTACCAGATGATAAAAATCTCTCTCTGGTTGTTCTTTAAATTATTAACTTTTATAGTAAAATAAAATTATCATGTGCCTTTCATTTGAATATTTACTGCAGAATAATAGAAAGTAAAATTAATAGTTGGGTATGTTGGTATCTACATAGTACCACCTACTCAGGAGACTCATGCAAGGATATCTGGAACCCAACTGTTGGAGGCCAGCCTGGGCAACATGGAACCCATCTCATGTAATAAGTAAATAATAACAATAAAATAAAATATTAAATGAGCTCATGTAACAAGAAAAATGAACAGTTTTACCGTTAACTTTTAAATATAAATGTTTAAACAACAACAACAACAACAACAAAATTGAGGTATAGAGGACCCAAATGAATGGTAACACACAAAGCCACTTTCCTCTGAGGAAAAGTCTAGAATAATTTTTACTAAACAATGCTCCACACAAGATTGTCCAAAGGTAACAAATTTCAACATTCATTGTGAAATGTAAACACAGAGACAGTGAATGAAATTTTCTCAAGTCTGCATTTAGTCAAAATTCTGAGATTATGTCCTATCTTATAGTTATTGAATTTATCTTTTACAAAAAGGTGATAAGCATATTCTTTCATTTCCTTTTTTTCTTTGTTATGTTCTTAATGTTCTTTCTTGTTCAAACAAAAGGTTGGCAACTCCTCATTAATAGTTAAAAATGTGTCTTAAAATGTGTCCATTCCACAATATGGAAAAATGAGGCAAACTGGTCTGGCCTACACCCATTTCCTACTTGCCCAAGACCTTGTTCAATTCTGCATGCAGTCTTGGTGTGCCTCTCTCCACTGGGTGACCCCATATCCTGCAGGAGGATCTGGACTTGGACCACAGCTCTTTACCACGTCCCATGAGCAGCCGAAGTTTCCCCAGAAGCCTGGATGACTCTGAGGAAGATGACGATGAAGACAGTGGACATAGCTCCAGGAGGAGGGGAAGCATCTCCAGTGGGGTTTCTTATGAAGAGTTTCAAGTGTGAGTATGAAGGAACTGGCAGAATTTTGGTGCAGCAGAGTCTGGATGAGATGTGGCAGTTTCCCCTGCTTTTCTTTCTTTTTTTGTAATTAGTAAAGATATTGAGTCTTTGTTTTTTTTAACTTTCACCATGTACTTCATATTTTATTGTTTCTTTTTAGTTACACATGACAATAGGATTTATTTTGACTTAATTATGAAACATGAAATATGATTTGTTCTAATTCAGTTCTGGGCACTTCCCCTTCCCCTCCTCTCCTCTCGCCCCTTGTTCCCATCCCTCTATTCTACTGAGTTTTCTGCTATTAACTTGTAGTTATTAGTTTTTTAAATTAGTGTCTTGTTGATGTGCATAATGGTGTGATTCACTGTGATATATTTATACTGTACATAGGAATGTTATGTTGAATTCATTCCACTATCTCTTTCCCATCCCTCCTTCTTTCCCTTCATTTGCCTTTGTCCCCTCCACTGATCTTTTTTCTATTCTTTCTTTTTAACTCCCCACCTTATTTTGGATAGCTTCCACGTATCAGAGAGACCATTCAACCTTTGGCTTTTGGGGACTGACCTATTTCACTTAGCATGGTAGTCTCCAGATCCATCCACTTACTGACAGAGGTCATAAAATCATTCTTCTTAATGACTGAGTAATAATCCATTGTGTATATATATCATATTTTCTTCATCCATTCATCTGTTAAAGTGCACCAAAGTAGGCTCCAGGGCTTAGCTATTGTTAATTGTGCTGCTATAAACGTTGATGTGACTGTGTCACTGTAGTATGCTGATTTTAAATCCTTTGGTTATATACCAAGGAGTGGGATAACTGGGTCAAATGGTGCTTCCATTTCTAGATTTTGGGGCCTTCATACTGCTTTCCAGAGTGGTTGTACCAATTTGTAGTCTTACCAACGATGTGTGAGTGTACCCTTTTCCCCACATCCTCACCAACATTTATTGTTACTTGTATTCTTGATAATTGTCATTCTGATTGGAGTGAGATGAAATCTCAGTGTAGTTTTAACTTGCATTTCTCTTATTGCTAGAGATGTCGAACATTTTTTCATATAGTTGTTAATCATTCGTATTTCTTCTTTTGAGAAGTGTCTCTTTACTCCCATTGCCCATTTATTTATTGGGTTATTTGCTTTTTGGTGTTAAGTTTTTTGACTTCTTTAAATATCCTGGATATTAATGCACTGAGGAGCAGCTAGCAAAAAGTGTCTCCCATTCTGTATTCTCTCTCTTCATGCTCTTTATTGTTACCTTTGCTTAAAAGAAGCTTTTAAATTTGATGTCATCCCATTTATGATTTTATTTTTTAAATTTTACTTCTTGCTCTTCGGGAGTCTTGTTAAGGAAGTCAGTTCCTGAGCTAACATGATGGAATACTGTGCCTTTATTTTCCTCTAACAGGTGCAGGGTTTCTGGTCTTTGATCCACTTTGAGTTGAATTTTGTACAGGGTGAGAGAGAGGGGTTAAATTTTATTCTACTTCATTTGGATTTCCAGTTTTCCCAGCATCGATTGTTGAAGAAGCTATTTTTTCTCCAATGTGTTTTTGACACCCTTGTTTAGTATGAGTTAACTATTTATGAGGGTTTGTCTCTGTGTCTTCTATTGTTTTTTGTGCCTGTTTTGGTGCCAGTATCATGCTGTTTTTGTTACTAGAGCTCTGGAGTATAATTTGAGTTCTGGTACTGTGATGCCTCTTACTTTGCTTTTCTCACTGAGTATTCCTTTTGGCTATTTTGGGTCTTATTTTTCCAAATGAATTTCATGACTGCTTTTTCTATTTCTGTGAATGCTATATATGACAAACCCAAGGCCAACATTATTTTGAACAGAGAAAAACTGAAAGCATTTTCTTTAAAATCTCGAACAAGAAAAGGATGTCTATTCTCATCCCTCCTATTTAATATAGTGTTATCTAGCCAGAGCAATTAGGCAAGTGAAGAAAATTAAATGGATAGGAAGAGGAAAAGAAGAGCTCAAATTATCTCTGTTTACCAGTGATATGATCCTATATTTAGATGACCTAAAAGCTTCACTGAGACTTCTAGAACTTAGAAATGAATTCAGCAAAGTTCCAAGATACAAATTCAACATCTAAAAACTGTTGTGTTCCTGTACTCCAATGATGAATCCACTGAAAAATAAATTAGGAAAACTATCCCATTCACAGTAGTCTCCCCCTACCAAAAAAAAAAAATCAATCTAACAAAAGAGATAAAGGACCTCTAGAATGAAAACTATAGAACACTAGAGAAAGGAATTGAAGAAGACCTTAGAGTATGGAAAGACCTCCAACATTCTCAGGCAGAACTAATATTGTCAAAATGGCCACACTACCAAAAGTGCTGTACAGATTCAATGTAGTTCCCATAAAAAAAATTCCCTGCTTTTCTTAATTCATTCTTTTCCTTTACTAATCATCAATTCTTTTTTATGACTTTTATTCAAACATTTTGTCTTTAAAAAGGTAAGGTATTTACTATAGGAAAATTGGATAATATACATTCATGGAATTTGATTTACTCCGTTGCAGTCCCCTGTTCCTCACCATCTCCCTTTTCCCTCCTCCTAGTCCCCTTTCCCTGCTGATCTTCCTTCCACTCATTAATTTATTTTTGATTGATGTTTTGTACATATACATACAAGTAGAATTCAATATGGTATATTTATATATGCACACAGCATGAATTTGTTAATTTCATCCTGCATTTCCTTCCTTTTCCCATCCCACCTCCCTCCCTATCTCCTCCTTCTTCTCTGCTGATCTTTCCTATATCTTTATGACTCCCCCCAACCCTGATATTTTTTCCCCTTATTTTGCTCTAGCTTCCACATATGAGAGAAACCATTTGACCTTTGTTTTTAGCAGTCTGTCTTATTTATCATGCCATTTTTGAGTAGAGTGATTTCTAGAGGTCTGATAGGTCTGGTGGGTTTATGGTATTATTCAAGTGTCCCGTTTCCCTCTTGCTCTACTGTATAGTTGTTCGTGCACTACTGTATAGTTGTTCACACTCTACTGTGTAATTGTTCTATCCAATTGTGAAAGTGAGATATTAAAGCTCCAACTGTTATTATTAAATTGTCCATGTATCACTTTGAATCTGTAAGATTTTCTTTGTTTGAGACAGTGTTGTTAGGTGAAGAGGTTTGTAATTAGCATATCTTCCTAAATGATGACCTTGCTTTCATTATAAGATGTCTCACTCTATCGTAGGAAAACATTTTCCTTTGAAGTCTTTTTTGACTGATGTAACAATAGCTCTTCCAGTTTTCTTCTGGTTGCACTTTGCATGATATATTTTTGCATCCCTTTACTTTCAACCTATTTGTACCTTTGAATCTAAAATGTGTCTCATGTAGACACCATATATTTAGATCTTGCCTTTTTTTTTTCATTTATGAATCTCTGCCTTTGGGTTGTTTGAGCCATTTATATTTAATGTTATCATTGACATAGTTGGATTTATTTCTGACATTTTACATTGTATTTTCTATGTGTCTTATATCTCTTTGTTCCTCCATTCCTTCTTTAATTCTTTTCATTTACACTGAGTGAACATTTTCTAACGTAATAATTTGATTCTTCTACTAGTTTTTTCACTATTTTTAGGTATTTTTTGTGTGTGGTTGCTCTAGGATGTAGCATATAAATCAGTTAGTGAGAAACTACTTAGGATTTGTATTAAATTAGTCCAGTAAGCTAAGGAAATGTTATTCCAATGTAGCTCTTCTCCCTCTTTCCACTTTTCATGGCATTTCTCTCTTTATGTGTATGCATATATATGTATACACACATACATACAATGATCCATATAGCGTGTACAAATCCAATACTACATTGAGGAAATCATCACAATATATAATTCTATATCTCTTACAAAGCTGACAGTAGAATAGAAAGTATATATTTATAGCATTTACTAAATTAACCTTTTCATTTACCGCATCTGATTCTCTTCCATTGTTCTCTGTATTCATGATGCCATCTGTTGTTATTTTGTTGCTCCAATAAAACTTTGCTCTTACCTATACCTCCTTCAGTGGTCATTGTTAAGTATATTGCATTCATATGTGTTTATAGGACCAATAATCCAATTATGTACAGATCTCACAGTTGATTTCAAATTAGTTAAGAAAGATAGGAAGAAACGTGCATTTCTACTGTATTTTATACTTACATAATCACTTCTACCAATGTTCTGTTTTTGATGAGAAATGTAATTGCTGCGATTCTGATTTTGGCCTGAAGAATTTCTAGCAGTGTGTCTTGTAAAGCAGGTCTGCCAGCAGTGCACTCTCTGCTCTTGTCTATATGAGCATGTTTTATTTTGTCTTCAGTTTTCTCTGGCCTTTTGTGTTTCTAAGACAGATGTTACTCTTACTGAAGTTCCCTTGTACATGATGAATCCATTTTCTTTCCAATTGTTTTCTTTGTTTTCGCCTTTAAATATTTTTACTTAGTATATCTGGGTGTGCTTTTCCAGGATTATCCTACTTGGAGTTTTTTGCACTTCCTTGATAGGTAATGTTTTTCAAAATATTTAGGAGGCATTCAAGCTTGATTTCTTCAAATATTTTTTTAAATGCTATGGACTCTTATTCTTATAGAAAAGTAGTAGATTTCTTTGAATAAATTCTTTTTAATTTGTTATATGCCCTTATGCATTTGAATGTTGGAGTTTTTAAAAATATTTTTCAACAGTTATAGTCATTTCAGTATGAAGAGAATCTTCTGAACTCTCAGGCCACCATTCCAGAAGTTTTCTCAAGTTACCCTATTTTTAAGGCATTTATATAATATTTTAAAATTCAGACCAGTGGGATGATAAGTGAGCAAGCATACTGTTTTCTATACTGGTTTATTTATTCAGTATATTGTGAACATTATATAATTATTTAATTCTGTTACAGTATAACTCCTGGTGTTACCTCAGAGTTCCATTGTATAGACAAACAATAATTTATTTAAACAGTCTCCAGTTGTTTGGTTAATGTAGCCATTTTCATCGATATACTATTAAGAAGCAGCACTATAACCATAAATTACAACATAAAAATTTTTTAAGAAAAATTTCTAAAATTGGAATATCAGAAAGAAGAATGGGCATATTTTAAGATTTCAAATGCAATATCAGCCAGCTGGAGAGCTGAGCTAGTTAGGAATCCCACCAGCAGCCTGTGAGAGTTTGTTCCCAGAGCTTAAGACCAGTTAGAAAGTGGTTCAGGGCTGGAGATGTAGCTCAGTGGTAGAGCACGTGCCTAAACTGCATGACGGCACAAAAAATACAAAGTATTTCAGGTTATATTGTTTTAAAAAAACCTTAGCATTTCCCTTTGAAAAGCCAACGGGACTGAAAAGATAATGCATGTGCCTTTGCCCTCCTAACTGTGGTTTCCTACAGCCTGGTCAGGCGTGTGGACCGCATGGAGCACTCCATTGGCAGCATTGTGTCCAAGATCGATGCTGTGATCGTGAAGCTAGAAACCATGGAGCGAACCAAAGTGAAGAGACGAGAGGTTCTGGGGAGGCTGCTGGATGGAGTGGCCGAGGTAAGAGGTCATGAGCTGAAGAATGACTGGTGAACAGGGTGTTTATTTCTGTGTAGAACATGCATCACCCCACCAGCAACACCCTGATTTCTTATCCCTTGTTAGGATGAAAGACTGGGTCGTGATACCGAAATCCACAGGGAACAGATGGAGCGGCTGGTGCGGGAAGAGCTGGAGCGCTGGGAATCTGATGACGCAGCTTCCCAGATAAGTCACGGTCTAGGCACACCTGTGGGACTCAATGGCCAGCCTCGCCCCAGAGGCTCCCGCCCTTCCTCCTCCCAGTCCACAGAGGGCGCCGAAGGTGGTGGTGGAAATGGGAGCGCCAATATCCACGTATAATGGTGTGTTGGTGTGTAGGTCCCTGATAGGCTAGGAGGTGGCTGTCTCAGTGGCCATAACCGTACACTATTTATATGCCCTGATTACCATATGTTGCTGGTCTATGTGACTGATTGTTTATCTTCTGCACTTTAACTTATTTTATATAAATGTTACCCGTGGATCCAAGGTTTTTGTTTGTTTGTTTGTTTTGTTTTGTTTTTCTCATATGAGAAATCTCGATGTAAATACTGAGTTCAGGGAAAAACTTTGAAAAGTATGTGGACTGGTATGCCCAGTTGCCAACGGCTGCATCTTCTCAGTTGACAATGAAGTAGCCTTTTAAAGCAAGAAGAGAACAAAGGGCTTCTGAGTTGCACTTCCAATCACAAAAATCAGTATTGCCACTTTTGTCCGGTGTGTGAAGGCAAGCTGGGCCTTCCTCTCCACTTGTGAGTAGCTCATGAGCTCACTGCGTGACTTTCTTTTTAAATAGGATTCTTTTTATTTTTTTTTCCAACTACCTTACTGGAGTGAACTTTTCTAAAAGATTAAGTAGAAAAGAACTCCAAATCACAGAATGGGTATGTAGTCATTGTGCTAGAATTTGTATGAATGGTTAAGATAAATGTTAAATACTGTGCTTTTATTGTTTGTTAATATCTAAAATCTGTGGGACTATAACTTAATTCTTTTATTATTTTAGTTCTCAATTTAAAATAGCCAATAAATTCACCAAAGAACAATTTGAAAATGAAATGGTACTTCCAAACTTTGGTTTTAAAATTTATTAAACCACCAACAAACTACTTTCAGTTTTATACTCTCTCAAGAATATAGTTCTCAAATATTCCTGATCCAGTACTTCAAAACTACAATTTATAATGTAAATGATGTTCAATTTAATGAAAAGGAGGCATTGATATTGAAAGTTCATTCATTGTCAGAAAGTACCAGTCAAATTTGAGGTAGGCAGTTGTTTTCAGTAGGAAAGTGTCTCACAAAATTTATGGGAGAAAAATCTTTTTCTCAATAAAAATTACAAATTATTTTAAAAATAATATTGTGAAAAATGACCTTTTGAGAGCTAATGGGACCAGCAAGGGACAATGTAATGTTGGCGAGAAACTCTCGGTGGGGTAACAGAACAGAGTCCTCTTCTTGTTGTTGGTTTTTTCAAATGCTGCCTGTTTAGGTGTTCATTTCATTGTTAGAGGATGTCAGCCAAACCTCTAATGAAAAGAGGAGCAAATAGGCCTTTCTGTCTTAGCTTCTGTAGAAACAAAACACACTGAGTGCCGTTAACAGACATTCCCCATGGATTCATCTATATCTTTACTTTGTTTTTAACATGCTACACCAAGTTATTCATTGGTACTAAAGTTTGCATTCCAGGGGGATGGAGTGTACGTATTTATGTTTGTGTACCTTGTTGTTACATGTAAACAAACTTCAATTTGAAGTGCAACTATTATGTGGTATCCATGTATATTGACCAGGTGCCATATGTTGATTATGGTCACTAGAAACTCTTTTAATGATATTTATCATTGTACTGTTTTTCATTTCACTTGTAAAACATGGTGAAATTCTTTTTATCCCTAAGTTCCATACACTTTTCTTCTTTAGTCACGGAGCATTCAGTCCCAGTCCCTTCCCTCTCATCTTCCCTCCTCTGTATGACAGGAATAATTATGATGTTACATATGCCAGTTGCAACAATCCAGAATTTCATTATTGTATAATACTGAGCACTTTACTTCTTAATAAAGTCTTGATATAATATCAGGTGTAAGAACTGTGTGTTTCCTATGTAGAAACAGTTGGGTTATTTGCCTTTTATCACGAGATTGTTAATAAGTGCTAAGACCTTGAAAAAGTCTTTTTCTCTCTTGTTCAAAAACAAGATATTTGATACATTTTCTTATTACACTAAATAAACATTTCAGATAACCATTAAACTTTTATACACAAGATTATCATCATGGTGTCTTACTTTTAATTCCCTCAGGAGTACAGCCCACGACAAAGATTTTTTAGGCAGGGCAGGTGGCTTATTTGTGAAGTGGAGATGATAGAATAGAGTGGGGAGGACAGGAAAGGAAAGGTGTCAGGAAGGGCATGCTATCAAGCTGACTGACGCTGTAGACTGCTGAAGCCCTTACTCTGGGAAACAGTGAGGAACACACAATTCAGACTCATCTAATCTTAGGATGTAGGGCTTTGTGTGGAAAGCAACTTCAGAAGAATGGTAGTAATCATTGAGTGCTTCCTGTGGACACAGCAGCCCTTACTGACTTCTGAGCCATGAAAGAACTGCAGGCACAGGGATCTGGGAATCAGTAGGTACACACTGAAGCGCTATGACACAAAGGACTTGGGCAAGGTGCCTGCAGTGCCCACTAGGTGCAATCACCCAAAGTTCAACCCCAGGGATTCCATTTGCTTATGGTACAAAGCAGATGAAACCCTGTGGAGATATGCCCCAAACTTTCTTTGTGGACCACCCATAACACAGGGAGAAACTGTTATTATAGGGAATAAGCACTAGGCTAAGAATCTGGTCCTCACTGTACACATTCTAGCCATGTGACCATACCAAGACTCTGAGTGACTGAGTTCACTTTTCTGAAGACTATGATTTCTCATTTATAAATTGAGAAATTGAATTCCTATCTTGTGCCTCTTATAGTATTCCTTTTACAGTGGAGAAAATAAGAATGTATATGTACAAAATTTTTCATGAAAGCAGAAATTTCCCTTGCAAATGAAAGGAGGTAGTGTGGTAGCTAGCACAGGAACTTGTTCAACAAATAATGGTGTGTTGAATCAACAAAAATGAAGCATTTCTTGAAAATTTAAAATTGAAAATCCAAAATAGAAGGACCGATGGTGCTGAATGATCAATGAAAAATTTCTTAAATGTATTCTATAAGCTTCCACTGTGAATATACTTCAAAACTATTTGCCAGTTACAAAATGTAATACCTTTCCTGTATACCAATAATGAATCTGATGAGAAAGAAATCATGAAAACCATCTCATTTGCAATAACATAGGGGAAAATGAAGAAAGAGAAAAAAAAAAAAAAACCCTCAGAGTCACAAGACCTCTACAATAAAAACTAGAACATTGAGGAAGACACAGATGTAAAGACTGCCCATATTCATGGATAGGCAGAATTAACATGGATAAAATTGCCATACTGAATTAAATTTGTAATATATAGATTCAGTGCAATCCCTATCAAAATATCAAGGATAATCCCTATCAAAATATCAAGGACATTCTTACAGAACTAGAAGAATTCATTTGGAAGAATAAAAGATCCATAATATCCAAATATTCCATCCCTCTGTAATGCAAACTTTAGCACCAAGGAATGAATAACTTGGTGCAGCATGTTAAAAACAAAATAAAGATATAGATGAATCCATGGGGAATGTCTGTTAAAGGCTCTGGGTGTGTTTTGTTTCTACAGAAGCTAAGGCAGAAAGATCCACCTAAAATTAATTTGGAAGAATAAAAGATCCATAATATCCAAAGCAATTCTAAGTCAAAAATGCCATGCTGGAGGCTTCACAATACCTGACTTCAAATTGTACTACAGAGCTGTAGTATTAACTTCATGGTACCAAAAGAAAAACAGAAACGTAGACCAATATTACAGAATTGAAGACATAGAGACAAACCCACTCAGCTAAAGTCATATTTACTCTTTGACAGAGGTGCCAAACACAAACATTGGAGAAAGACAACTTTTTAAAAATAAATGGTGCTGGGAAAACTTGTTATCTATATGTAGAAGAATGAAACTAAACCCTTACTTCTCACCCTGAACAAAAATTAACACAAAATGGATCAAACACCAAGGAATAGACTAGAAACTATGCGACTTCTAGAAGAAAACATAGGGTCAATACTTCAAAATATATGTACAGGCAATGACTTTCTCAGTAGGATTCCTAAAACTTAGGAAATAATGCCAAGTGTTAATAAATAAGATGGAATCAAATTAAAAAGCTTCTGCACAGCAGAAGAAAAAAGAATGAAGAGAGAAACTAGAGAAAGGGAGAGAAATCCTTGCTAACTGCCCTTCTGATAGAGGATTAGTGTCCATGATATTTAAAGAACTCAAAAACAACACCAGAAACACAAATAACCCAATTAATAAATGGAGAAATGAACTAAACAGATGCTTCTCAAAAGAAGAAAGACAAATGGTCAACAAACATATGAAAATAAATATTTAACATTATTCACAATAAGGGAAATGAAAATAAAAATTATACTGAGCTCCAGTCAAAATGGCAGTCATCAAATTACAAACCATTGTAAATTCTTAAGAGAATGTGGAGAAAAAGGAACACTTTTACACTGCTGGTAGGATTTCAAATTAGTACAACCACTACAGAAATCAGTGTGGAGCTTCCTCAAAAATCTAGGCATGGAACTGCCATATGATCCAGCTCTACCAAGCCCTCAGTATTTATCCTGAAGGATTAAAGTTATCATATTATAGCAATACATGCATACCCAGTACAATTCACAATAGCCAAATATGGAACTAGTCTAGGTGTCCATCAACAGATGAATGGATAAAGAAAATGTGATATATATATACACAATTGAGTTTTTTTCAGCCATAAAGAAAAGTGAAATTGTGTTATTTGCAGGAAAATGAACGGAACTTGAGAACATTATGTCAAGTGAAATAAGCCAAACTCAGAAGATCAAGCATCACATGTTTTATCTGTGGAAGCTGGAGAGGCAAAAGGAAAAGAAAGATAGGAAGGATCTCAAAAAATTTAAAGACAGGCCCAAAGAGAAAAGGGACCAGGGCGAGAGAAAAGTGATGGAAAGCGGGATGATATTGGTCAAATTATATTGTTATATTGCATGAATACACAAATATGTAAAAACAGATTCCACCCTTATATACTTCTGTAATGCACCAATAAAAAATAGTGAAGGAAAAAGTACTACCTTTTCACCTCATAACATATACATGTTCTGAAATCCTGATTTTGTTAATGGTGACAGAGTATGTTAATATAAATTAATTTTACATATTACATGAATACATGTCTATACATAAAATAACAAGTTATGAATTTATACAAAAGAATCAAAACATTAACTACATTCTGACTATTGATGAACTTTTATATTTTTCCATTTTTCATAATTACCTATGATGTTATGACTAACAATTTTTTTCAAACATCTGCTTATTTATTTTTAGAGTTTTTTTTAAAAAATCTGAAAATATAATAATTTGACCAATCATTATGGAGACATAGTCTCAATGAAAATTTCCAAACAATTCTTTAAGATGTTTATATCAATTTATATAAGAGCCAAAATAATATGAGCCCATATGCCCATCTGGCAAACACAGAGAATTTTTTTAAACAAATTGTTTTTAGGTGAATTGAAACAAAAAATTTATGCATGAAATGGAATAAATTATTGAACTTCAGATATTGCTTCACAAAAGACAAGATTTACTAAAAATTCTTCCAGAGGTAAAAGAAACACATTCAGAAGTTTAAGATAGAAATTTTTCAGCAGATGTAAGTTTGTTTCAAGAGAGTAAAACACCCAACATTTTTAATTGAAATCACAAGTCATCACTGATCTCTAAAAGGAAAGAAACCCTTGATTGAAAAAAGCACTAAGTCTTGCCAATTGAATAAGGCAAATGGCATCAATTTTACAATTTCTTAAGATTTAATTTTTTTATATTAGTCATCTTTTTTATTTTATGAACTGCTGATTCTTTTACTGACTACAGAAAATATTTACTACTATGGAAGAAAGGGTATATCCAAGATATAATTAAAATGATTAATGGACAATGATTATTAAAATGATTATTGGACAATCTTCAGGCTGCATTACAAAGACAAAGGCATCTCGTTGCTAGAGTGGGATAGAGAAGAGGGGTGGAGAAATTGAATATTCAGCACCTGTCACTAGGAACCTGTCAAATGGAGGTATGTACACTCTCTGAAGAAAATGGAAAATGGAAGGATCATGGTAAGAGCTGTGTTGAAAAGTGAACTTTTATTTATCAATGATAGGTAGTTCGAAACTGTCAAGTAGCTTGGAAAACATAGTGACTTTGAAAATTGAATATACATTAAACATTGGAGGCAGCCAGTGTTCCCCAAACCCATATGCCCATGAACTTCAACTCTATAAAGGTATACTGAATGGTCATAAAACTAATGCTGTTTACACAAATTATGTTCTTTATCCTGATCAGTCTCTTAGTTTATCAAACAAATCTGAGTATACTATGATATTCAATGCACAGTTGCAAATATAAAAAGACTCCTAGGTTTTGTCAATTTATCTCTGAGTCCAGACTTTGAACTCAAAATAAACAAACAAAAAAACCTGCAGTAGAAAAGGAGACAGGAAAGGGGGAAAGGCCAACACACAGGTATGCTGATGAAGTTGCCTCTGTGGGCAAAGGGCAGGATTCCACCTCTGATAGCATGAAGGAATGCATTCTATAATTTCTTGTCTTAAAAGCATTACCCTATCCCTGTTGCTTATAGATGCACACGGGATATTAACCTTGATCTTCCCCACTACATTTTGCACACAAGCTGAACTTCCTGCAACTTGGAAACAGGTGTAAGAGTGGGCCTAAGTATGGGGCAGCTGGACAGGGATGCTGTTGGAATGAGCTCAGCTCACACAGAACTGCCCACCACAGCTGCAACCTGAAGTGGAGGAGCACAGAGGAGATGTGACAGCACCAAGAGCACCCACTTCAGCCCACCCCTCACACCACGCAGAGCCACTCATGATTACCTTAACTCCATTCTGGACAGCTTGAGGGAGAGGTCAGTTGTAATCTCTAGAAAACACAATATTGCAGGGTCAGTGGAAATAGCTAGTCTCCATTGGTGCTACTTCTCACAGGTCATAGCACAATTTTTTACTTCTTTGTTTCACCATCCTTTCTGGAACTTCCTCATTCTTGGTCATTATTTCAGCTATGCCAAACTGCTTACCAGGTGACAGCCCAGCTCTTATAGGATCCATTGACAGCCTCCATCCCTGCCCCCTTGACAATTGTCTTCTAAAGTCCATTAAACATACACTGGAATAGGACAAAACCATCTCACAAATCAGTATTGTTATTGTTCAAGTGTTTATAAATGCAATGGATGTTAATGAAATTCAAATCTAAGGTACACAAGGATGGCTTCAAAGACAGGGAAAGTGGTATGTACTCTTCCTCTTTAATCTTTCTCTCCAAATTACCCACTTTTCCTCCTGTTTCTCCCTCCCTTCCCAACATATCAAGGAGCCTTTCATAGCAGCATTATTCTTGCGGTCTTGGTTGGAATCCCAAGAAGAGTAAGTGGAGTATAAATATTAACTGATGCTTCATTTATTCTTCGCTTTTTAAAATTTTAAACCAAATTAAATGATCCCCTCCAATATAGATTAGTTCTGACCTCCAAGGAAATAAAAACAAATTACATGAGAGTACATACACAATTGTTAAATAAATTTCTACCAACTTACTTTTTAAAATGTTCCTCAATTTAAAAGTGAATAAGATGATAAATTTATTATGTGTCATTTATCACAATAAAAATATGTAAAAGGTGATTATAATATAAAAGGCTAAGTAGAGTAGGGTTTATTTAAATTAGGAGTAATCTAAAAAGAAGGTATTGATAATTTTGACTGTTTTTTAATCTTTTAGGTATATGTTGTGTAAAAGTATGGATATGTATTTCTGTTTGTGTAATGAAGCATACGCTTCATATGTAGGGAACTGTAAGGCACAGCTGAAGAAAAAACAAGAACACTTCCTAGAACAGGAAAAATTCTTTGACATTGATATTTACATAACCAGGGAAAGCAGATGTTATGATATGATGCATTAATGAAATGTTGTAAAAAGAAAAAAATTCTTAAAGTTTAAAGATAAAAATCTAAAACAATGTCCCTAGTCTGACATTGCAGCAATATGGCAGGACACCCACCGGTGAGTAAATGACATTCCCACATGGCCATGTCACAGGCCTCTACATCTGGTGATCCTCCAGATCCCTTTATTCCTATAAGTATTTCCTTCTAAAGAGGGGAGCTAGATGTGGTGTGATGTCCTGAAATCAGATCCCAGAACAATAAAAGAACTAGTCAAAAAGTGGTGGAACCTGAATTGGACTGATGGAGCTTGGTGTGTAAAATGGGAATTAAGGGATTCTGGGCAAAGGACACATGGTCAATTTCCACACCTTTGCAGCTTTTCTGTAAATATAAATTGTTTAAACATTGGAAGCTTATTAAAAGTGGAAGAGGGACTTAGTACTTGTAACCACCGCCACCAACAACAAAAACCCCACAAACCTGAGCTGCAGTGATGTTCTGATAAACAGCAACTGAGCGGAATACACATGGATCATTTCAAAAACCACCCATGGAGAGAGGAGGAAGCAGTGATGGGAGAGGGGTATGTGGGCTCCTTGTACTGGTCATGGTCTCCTTCTTGACCTGGACTGCTGGCTACCCACGTGTCTTCAATTTCTGATAATTCACTGAACTGTGCTTTTTGTTACATTACCAAAAGAGAAGTTTTAAAACACATTCATAGTACTGGTAGATACTTCCCTGTAAGAGGTAAAGTTAGAATGAAGAGAGTATATAGAAATAAAGACAAATGATGGGGCATCCTGTACAGGGAAAGATATAACAGCTATTATACCATAAGCCTAAAATTTCCTGAGCTGAAAGGACCTTGGAAATGACAAAATCCAGCCCTTTCTTCTTGAAGGTGGCTCTATAGATACTGCAGTGGTGGAACAGGAGAGCCAGACAACTGTGACTTAGCAAAGATCCTCAGGAGACTGTTATGCAACCAGATTATATACTACTGAGACATCTGGGGAACTGAAGTAAATTTTCAGAGATGGCACAAGAGTCTCATTCCCAGACCCCGGGCCCTCAACTCCACCTACAGCACAAAGCTCCCAGTCAAGACTCTTGAGATATTACAATTCCTCTAAAGAACTATCAGTAAGTTCCACCAACCTTAATTAGCTTATCAAAGACATGATTTTCTATTGGCATTTTTTTTTAACTGTAGAAATATCACAATTTTCCCAAAGTATTTTAGGTTTCTTACTTCCAGTAGAACATTAGCACATTTATTATTTATTGAATAACATTAGCATATTTATTATTTATTGAAGAATGGCAGATCAAAGTTACATATACTATTAAAAGTGTAGGGCTACTAATCTGTCTACTCATTTTGAACATGAGAAATCTGATACCACAGATATTAGCAACTTTTCAAGAGTTTCTATAGTGAAATTCTTTCTACATAAAAATTAGCATTTCTTCCTAATTCTGACTATTTGATGAGATTAATTAATATGTAATATATAATATCATTAAGTTTTGATTTAGATTATTTGATATATAATTCAGTTTGTTGAACAGAAGACAACAAAACATTTTCATTAGATACTTAAATCAAGGTTCTTTTTTAATGTGAAAATAATTCATAGATAATTAAAGCAGAATTTAAGAATATTTTTTAAGAAGTAACATTCTTAGGTAGGCAATGGTGAGAAAGATAATCATCAGAATGGCCAAAGCCATATGATTCTTCCACAAACCCCAAGGTGAGAGATCAATGTCCTGTATTGTTAAGAATTCTTCACCAGAACATCTGAAATTAAGCACAGAAAGATAACTTTCATTCTTAGCATCTACGAAATTTTAGTCAATATAGTTGCTGTTCGTTAATGACATCTACAGGCTTACAAAATCTTTAATAAATATCCCTTTGTATATAACAACTCTGAATCATTAAATGCTTAAAAATTTTACTTGATACTATGCTAAGGAATTGCATCTGATATTTTACTTAATCCCTAAAATAATTCAAAGGGCTACAGATATCATACATATTTAAAAGAGGAAGGGAAGTAGGCTTAAAGAACTTGGCCAAGTTTACAGTCACACTGTGAAGCAAACTTGTAGCTTGCATAAATTCACTTGTTTCCAAGTCTATAATGCTGCCCTCTTTATAGGGCAGAAACGTTTCTCAAGGAGTCTTCACTCACTCCTGATGGGGAAAACTGTAGCCTATGCCCCTTCCTAAGACGATCAGAGTTGTTTGCTGTTCTGCTCACCCTTAAGACAGCCATCCCAGAAACACAGGTTAAGAATTCTAAAACCAGAGCCAGAGAGCAAGGGCTTCCAGCCAGAGAAATGTGTCAACTGTCACTCCAACACTGTGATGAGCATTGCAAATGCTCAGCTACAGGATGTCACCTGCAGGCCCAGGAAACAAATTCAGACCTGAAGTACCAGCTGGAGTACAGCAGGATGGAGCATTCCTGCCACAGGTAGAAAAACACTTGATAATAAAACATGTGGTGCAGCCACAGTTATGGCCTACTACCATTCCTGTGCATCTTGGCATTTACAGTTTCTAAAATACCCAGGGCCTCTTTCTATTGAAAGAGGTGCTCCCTCCTTCCTCCTGTGAGGATGAACCCTATGTAAGCAGGAAGTCTGGTGGCTCCCCTAATCTGGTCTCACATTTCCAACCACTACATCCTGTCTAGCAGCCTGGTGGTGACTCTGTGTTACAAAGACACCACACCCAGATCAAACCAAGGATAGTGGGCCCAGTATAGAAAAATCTCTCTTCCAGAGATTTTGCCTATCAGTAATTCAAAATAGGAACTTATTATTAAGAATTATTTCTGCAGTATTTGAACATCAAAAATGGATTTAGGATGCCAGCATTCCTTTTTTTTTCAATAATTTTTGTATCAATATCAAATGATTAGCAGCAATAATAGAAAAATAAAATATTAAAATGTGAAACAAGGCCTTCTAATCCTATTAAAATCTGCATTTGTGTTTTAAGGAAATGATGTAAAAACAAGATTTCTTTCTCAACTTGCTGAAGTATGTGTTTATTCACTAAGGAACATAACCACTGAGAGGGAGAATTCCAAGTCTCCAAGTCAGTTTACACACACACACACACACACACATACAACACTATGTGAGTAGAGGGAAGGACAAGATCCTTCATGTTACTCCCTTTATGCTACTGTTACCTGTTAGTTCCTACTATGGTCCATGATCTGGGTTGGCAGCATCAAAACCATACATACAGAGACCATAGCTTTGTTAAACTATCAAAGCAGGCTGTTTCAAACACCAAAGCTCTGAAAACTGAAAACTCAAAATAACTCCAAAACTCATACATTAAATAGTCTTTTGAAAGGACCCAAATGAACATTTCTCCACATTAAAAACAATTTTGACTGTAGTAGAATACAAATACCTGTTCACATGCATTAGGGCACAATGACTCACTTTATGAGTGAGAAAATGTAGGCTTGGAAAGGTTTGTTGACCCTGAGAGGACTTTGCCAGCTCTAAGTCCAGGGAACTCTCTATATCTCATCACAGTAATAAGGAAACCCTTTATGACATTGGAAACAAACTTACATTACGTAGTTGGGACATTTAAGGCTGAGTGTTGTACTGAGTGCTGTACAGAAGTTTCGTTCCAAAAATTCATTATGCTGCAAAGCCTATATGACACAAAGAGCAAGGCAAGGTGGTTTTAAATTTCAAAAAGTTTCCAAAGAATTATCACAATTAAGTCTTCAAGTTTAATCTTTATTGTTAATTTCAAAGACATATCAAGTTGCATTTTCACAGTGTATCACAGCAAAGTAACTAAATTATTGACCCTGGAAATCAAGAGCTCTAAGATTGGGATGTTGCTTCCAAGAAGGAAGAGCTCTTGCTGGATAACCCCATAGACCCTTCCTTTTTCTCTCTGTAAATATATAACCCTATAAGTTTATAACTAAAATGATATAGTATTGCTCAAAGAATGCTGTTGACTTACGGTAATGATCATTTCTTGCTTTCATCAAAATCAGCTACACTGAATCTCGGTTACTTGTTATTTAGCCTCTGCTTCTCTTATAATTTCCAACATGAGCTAAGTATCCTAGTCTCCCATCCTCTCATGTATTTCCTTATTGACTGGAAACACAATGTTTTTATCTGTCGTTCTTTCCACTTTACTATGAGATGTATTCTCCCTGCCTGACCTCATCCTCAAAAAACAGTGTGACTGAGGAAAACCCAGATAACTCCCTGATCTTGTGCTAAAGAAGGCTAATAGGCAGTTCTCTTCCATTGCTCCTGAAAGGAAATTATGGACAGGGAGGTGTTCATAGGTCATGGCAGGGGAAACAGATGGGTAGCCTATATTTTAATTGTCCCACCTTGGGGACCCACTCACAATGACAGTCAAGAACAGATTACCGTAAAGCCATAATAAGGATTGCTGAAGTACTGAAGCCACAAGACCTGAGAAGCCATGGTTCCCAAAATAATGTGAGACCTGAAACAATCTGCAAAAAGCAAAAATCATGAATTAGAATGGGTCCAGGAATTTCATGAGGAATTCTTTACAGAAGTCCATCTTCGAAAACCCTACAACTTTCCAAACATTTCTGGTAGGAACAGCTCTTGAAATTCTTTGCACTTGCTCTAAATATTAACCTTCCTTTTCAGGCATAAACCTCTGTGTGGCTAAGTCTGTTCATGGTTTTAAGTTAAGGAAAATAGACCATAATCTATATTATATATTTCACTTATTTGGAAGAGCCTTAATTGTTAATATTATATTCTCAACTTTCTCTGTACTTGTATACCATGGAAGATTAAGAAATACACTTGTCTTTTGATATCCAATGGACACCAGCTCTTGGACCCCACAAACAGATACCCAAATCTGCAGATCTCAAATTCCATGATTTAAAAAGTGCATAGTATTTGCATGTAATCCTAAGTCTTTTATACTTTAAATATATACATCCTTTATATTTTAAATCATCTCCATATTTCTTATGATACCTACTATAATATAAATGCTATATGTGTAGTTTATACTATATACAATAACCATATGAACTATATAGGTTAGGGAATAATAAGTAAAAAAGAAAATGCACATATTCAGTACATACTTAATTCTTGTTTTCCATGTTTTTTTTTTTTTTTTTATCTGTGGTTGACTGAATCTTACAAGGCAGAACTCACACACACACAAAGAGCTGACTACTGACTATTCTAATTATAACATTACCTGTGTTGTCCCTAATAATCCTGAAAATCTAGAAACATATACAAAAATGTTCCTGAGCATCACATACCCCTTTCTACTTCCATACAATAATAAGATATATTATTTACAAGGGGGGTTTCATTTTGCATCCATGATAAAAGATAATTTGAGCTTCAGAACTGCAGACTTCAGGTTTCCCAAAGCCTAGAAATTATAAACAGCATAATGTGGTGTAGTACAGCAGAAAACCTGGATAATCCCTTCATTTAAAGCTATGAAAACAGAGCATTGTGATACAGATTCAGGAAGGAGTGTTGGAGAGGAATGAGAGACAGCTAAGGGGACCATACAACACTTCTCCCAACTGGGGTGAGGTGCACTGGGGTATGCACAACGACGATAGTGCTGTGGTGTCCCTGCATATATCAGGCTTGATGCAACAAGTGCTTGGTGTAGAACACTACATCTTTGAGTGAAATGCAATTTTACAACAGGCTTTTACAATTCTACTTGGAAACTTTTTGATAACAATCAATGTATCAAATCAAACAAACATCTTTATTTATTAGAAGAACTTTTATTTTATAAAAAAAAAAACTTTTATAAATAAGACATCACTTTCCTGATGGTATACATTTTGACAAATTCAGAAATAAAACTAAACATTGACAAGAGTATGTGTAAGCCATGCTTGTATCATTATGACAAAATGTACTCTGAAATTATGGATAAATATAACACTCTAATAAAAAAATGTTTTAAAGTGTATGTACTGTGTATGTTTCATTGAAGGACATCTCTTCCTACTATAGTAGAAAGGAGGGTGCACCAATTGACTGAGCATCCCTGTTCAGCTGATGTCATAAGTGGGAGGAAGTGGTAATAGGTTCTGTTTATCTGTTGATTCATCTATGTGAGTGCAAATTTTAGGAGCATGATAGATTAAGACTTAGTAATCATTATTTAAAGATGAAATGAAAATATATGGATATTAGAGATTCTTAGGAACTCAGACAACAGGTGACCTAATACTCTGGACTTCAGAATTTTCCACTAATTTTTAAAACATTTTCAAATAGCAAGAGATGCCCACACTAGACACCTGGTAGAAGAGGCATGCAAGCTAGAGCCCCTGTTACACTTCTCATGGAGCTTCACTTTCACCTTGGGGAGTAGTGAATCCTACCAAATCGTCTCTGCTGGTTAAACAGTTGGTAGTTCCCTAACACCAGCATGAAAGGCAGGCAGAGAGCCTGTGTTTTTTGTGAGGGAATCAGCTAATAATTATTGTGGTTTTTGAAGTTCAAAAATATCAAGGTTTCATAATCACCAAGAAGTCTCTTTTAAAAGGCCATTAGTAAGGACATAGTACCTGGGATAAGTAACTACAGGAGAACGCAAGCAAAAAAGATTAGAGAAGAGAAAGGAGGAAAGTGGTATGTTCTGTAACATTTCAGTCTATGGCTCCCTGAAAGCATCAAATTCCTCAAATTGGATTTTTCGTGATAGGCAGGTACCAGAGAAGTGAGAGAAAACATTCTTTCCCTGAGAAGCCCAATTCACACTTACCAGCATACATATAAAATAGATGTCCATGACCCGTCTTGTTGTATGATCTGCTCCTATGGCCAGTGCCATGGAAATGGATGCAAAAGCCACCATCATGAGGGTAAAGACCATGATGAAGAAAGCCTCCACTGTTGGCTTCGAACCTTACAGAAAAGAAGGGATCAGTCCAGCTGGGTAGCTCACTGTATATCTGGGACAATTTATAGTGCCAATAACACCACAATATCCTGAGAAACTTTGAACAGAGCAACTAAAAATGTCACCCACGTGCAACTATCCTGCGTCACTAATTTCATTGTTTCCCTTCATGTGATGGAAGGGTAGGCATCTCCATAATCTAAGTCCCCCTAGTATAATCACCACATGGCTCTGTGATTGAAAATAGGGACTATCAAACTGCTTAAATTACTTTGTAATTATCATGAGCTAATGCTCTGTATCATATGGCCTGAAGATACTGGAACATCTGCAGGAATACCGATTAGGAGTCTAGGGCTCTAGATTCCATGCCAAATCGTTATAGCACTTCTCTTATTTGTAAAATTAAGTGTTCAAGCTCAATTGGTGGTTCTGATTCTATAGTGTGTTGTCAAAGAAAATTGTGCGTGTGTGCGTGTGTGTGTGTGTGCGTGCGTGTTCAGTGAAACATTTAGAAATGCAAATTCAATGATCCTGGGTTGAAGCCAGAGCATAATATGCAAATGAATCTGTCTGCTTCATCAAACAATTAATTTTATTAAATCAATAAATCCCAAAGTTCACCATCTACCTCTCATTAGAGAAGGGGATAGGGAGAAAAGATATGTGTACACTGTTTTTTTCTCTCTCTACATTTCTCTACATATATTAGAGATATTACCTGCCTATGTACATATTATCTCTATGTAGAGATATATGTCGAGAAATAAAGAGAAAAAATACAGATAAGCAATAAATATCCCAGCTCCTCTAGCACAGTCTCAAATATTTCTACAAAGCTTTCTATGTTTGAGTATGACACATGGCAGCCCTCAGAAAAATATAGTTTTGTAAATACATTTTAAAGTTCAGTTGGGAAAAAGTCTAGAAAAAAGCGTCCATGTTAACCAGCTAATTGAGAGACTATATAATAGATACATGCTTCCTCCTTTGTAGCTTGTTTTATAGTTTTAGGAACAAAAAACATGATTTCAAAGAGAAGTTAACTTCTTCACATATCCAAGACTAAAGACACATTCTCTTTGTCTTGTTACTTACCCACCATGAAGTATAGTATACAAGTAAATATAAAACTTGGCAGGAATCTCCTGGATAGTAAATCAGATAATATATTTCCAAAGAAATAAGATGACACTCTGTAGTATCCACTGATATGCTCATGTCTACAAAACAAAAACACAAATCACACATCCCAGATGAGTCCAAGAAGGCACAGTCCAGAGGAGATGCTGCTGTGCAGACTCCTGCTGCCACCAAGTCTAACCTTGAAGCTGCCCACAGGCTCCAGGCTGACCCCCATGACCTTCCCGATCTCAGGTGCAGCAGGGTCTCTTGCTGTGACTCTCTCTCATGACAGCATCCCTCCTGTAGCCACCCACGTCACCCGTCAAGGGACATAGAGTCTGCATCTCCTCACTCTCCTCAGAGACTCTGCCTGAAGACTGGCTCTGTCTGAAGAGAAGCACTTCAGGGGCTTATCTCAGTGGTAATGGAAGCTAGCTTTCTTCCCACTTCTGAGTGTGAAGAAGTTGACATTGTTACTTTTTTAAGGCCCCCAAGCAGTTTCAGATCACTAAGTTTGTTTACCTCTACTCTCATGTTAAAAAAAGAAAGACTTCTTCCTTCAACGACCATGCCTCTAATGTGCAGCACTATCAGCAATCTAATCCTCATCTCTCCTCTTTTTGACACTTTTCTCCCCAAATTCCAAACTCTTCCACAGTATCTTCGTTCCTTCCCTCTCTGGTGATTCCTGTCCTGGGCATGTTGGCAAGGGCAAATCTCCTCCATCTTTGAAAAATACAAGGGACAAAACCATCCTGCTCTTTCCTGTAAGGCTGCCTCTGGCTGTCTCCACTCTTTGATCCACTTGGGGCTATGCTTGGCCACATACTTTGTCACCTTTGTAGCCTATCTCCAATTTGCTGCTTAAGCCACCACCTAATCTCTACCAGAACCCTTGACAATTTCCTTAAGATGGTCACTATGACCTATTTTTCCTAAAACAAAAGATGCTTCTCGACCCCTTTATTCCTTGCTTTCTCTGCCTAATTGGCATTTGTGGACAACACCCTAACCTTGAAATTTATTTTTTCTTTTTATCAGGCCCTACACACTCTTGATTTTCCATCCCAATCAAGACTTCCTTTTCTCAATTAGTATTGGTAATCCTCATACATACTTTGTGTTGTACATGGTAAACATGTACAATTTAAATATGTCAATTGAAAAACATAAAGAACACAAGGGAAAAGAAAATTACCAGTGATCCCCAGAATTGCATTTTTGGTCCAATTCTGGATTTATCCATTTCCCTGCTGCCAGCAATACCCCTTACCAAAACAGAGACCAACTCACATAAAGAGCGGCTTCTGGATCGCAAAGAGCTCCACGGCCGACACACTGCTGAAACACTGGTGGCCCATCAGGAAGAAGAGCACCCCGGCTCTGCCAGGACAGAATGAGAACAAAAGCAACCGTCAACACAGTACTCTTAGGGTGGCTTCTTCCCATAGAACTCCCTCCAGAAACAATGTGACATCAAATACATTTTAAAAAAAGACAAGTAGAGCTCTTTAGGTTTAAATGGACAGGAAATCATGACCCCCTCAAGTGGCCCCCCAACTCTGTGTCTCTTCAGTGCTGCCCCTGTGACTCCACACTATAAAGCATATTGAAATACCTGTCTTGGGGTGCTCTGCACAGACTTGTATTCCCTAAGATTCATATGTTGAAGGAATAACCCCCAATGTGATCGTACCTGGAGGTAGGTCCTTGGTGGGTAACAGGGTTTAGACAAGGTCATGGGAATGGAGCCCCCATGATGAGATGAGTGAATTGGTTGAGAGGAAGAAACACCAGCGGCTCTCTGCCATGAGAGACACAAAGTGAAGGCCCCATCTCAGAACCAGGGAGGGACCCTCATGGGAGCCTGATCTACCGGAAGGGAACGCTGACCCCAGATGCCCAGACTCCAGTATTGAGGGATAATACATTTCTGTTGTTTAAGCCATCAAGGATATGGTATTTTACCATGACAGCCTGAGCTAGCAAAAATATTCTCTCATCTTCAATTTAACTCACAAAAATGCTGAGTATCATTCCTAACATATGAAAAGTGAAATATTAACCTAAATAAAGCTCCAAAGAGTTAAAATATTTCATTATCCAGCGTGGTTTTAAAGTGAAGTAATAAGAAAGTAAAACATGTGGAAGGAAATGAGACAGTAGAGGAAACCTGCACCGGGCTCCTTACTACACCCACCCAGGACAGGACCATCCGTAGCCTTACAGTTATCCTCCATGTGGGACACTTTCCTACAGGATTTCCAAAGGACTCAAGACAGAAATCAATCTGATGCTTCTTTATAGTAAAAAAATAATTTGATCACATGAATGAAGACTACAAAATGCTTATTTCTTGGTAAAATAACTTAGGTTCAGAAAGAAAAGGGTTCAGTTAATTCATACTTCAACAGAAATAAGGATTTCATGAAAGCATGACAACATCCCTGAAATAGGGAGGGGCTTCCCTCCCTAACCAAACAACTGAACTGACAGGCAAAACCAGAAAGAGAGATGATGCCGGCATCACTAAAATGACATAAAAAGAAGAGAATATTTTTATGAATGTCAACCCAAATACTTAAATTTTTTTTAGACCTAAAGAATCAAGAACTAAGAGTGCAGGCTGTTTTTAATATGAAAGTTCACACGATAATGGGAAAGAGCCGGGTCCAAGAAACAACCAGCTACTTAAATTTTGCTATTGGAATAAACATACATCAAGTTAAAAGGCAGTTTCAGAAACATGGGACAAAGCAAAAATTCAATTCAATTTGTCATCTCACATTTAACAATATAGTAATGCTCACGATTCTAAGGACAGACAGTGTAATTCCTTCTAATACATAAGATGATTTACTTTACACTAAACTGGTTTTTCCATATTAAAAATATTTAATGCATCCAATGCTTTTCAAGGTGGTAACCTAAGTATAGATCTGATTTATTTTTATTCATAAATTAATAAGTTGTACTAGTATATTTGTGGGGCACAAAGTAATGTTATATTTCAATAACATAGTGAAAGAACAATACAATGAGAATAATTAGGGTGGCATCCATCGCTTCAAGTGTTCATCATTTTTATGGTGAGAACATTTGAAATTTATGCTCAGCAATTTTGAGTTGTACATAATTATTTTCTGTATTCACTACCTTGTGTAGTGTATCTCAAAAAAGAAAGAGGAAAAGAAAAACCTATCCTTCCTGCCTTACTGAAATTTGTACCTTTGACCTTCATCATGGCTTTCTCCCACAGTTTAGCCTCTGAAACCCCCATTCTACTCTCTGATTTAAGAGTCCAATAGTGTCAGAGTTTATGTGTAAGTGAGAACATGTGGCTTTTGTCTTTCTTGGTCTGGATTATTTTACTCAGCACAGGGTTCTCCAATTCCATCCATTGTTGTCACAAATGGCAAAATTTCTTTTCCCGAGGCTGAACAGCATTCCCATAGACCTACACACATTTTCCTTATCCATTGTCATTTGTTGGACACCTGGATTGATTCCTGAATTGACTGTTGTGCATAGTGCTGCAATGAACGTGGGAGTGCAGATCCCTCTTCAACAAACTGACTTTAAATATTTGTGTAAATACCTGAAGTAGAGCTGGGCGCAGTGGTGCACACCTGTAAACCTAGTAGCTGGGGAGGCTGAGGCAGGAGGATCATGAGTTCAAAGCCAGCCTCAGTGAAAGTGAGGCACTGAACAACTCAGTGAGACTCTGTCTCTAAATAAAATATAAAACAGGGCTGGGAATGTGGCTCAATGGTCGAGTTCCCCTGAGTTCAATTCCCAGTACCAAAAAAAAAAAAAAGCCTAAAGTATATTACTGAATCCAAATTTTTTTATTATTAATTTTTAAAATTTGTTCTAATTAGTTGTACATGAAAGTAGAATGCATTTATGCATTATAATAGATCATACATAAATGAAGTATAATTTCTCACTTTTCTGATTTACATGTTGTAGGATCACATGGGTCATGCAGTCATGTATGTACATGAGGTAATAATGTTTGTTTCATTCTACTATCCTTCCTACCCCCATACTCGTTCCCCTCCTTTCACTCCCCTCTACCCTAATATACCTTTTTTTCCTAATTTGTTTAGCCGTCACCACAGACTAGTAAGGTCAGTCAAATAAGTTCACACTCTATACAGGATTCAAACCCTCAGCTACATAGGTTAAAGAGAGGGCAAAGACAGTGCTTCATCCCAAAGAAGAGTTAAACCAGTGACCTATCCAGCAATTTCGAATAATGAGGCACTGATATTCAGCCCCAAAGAAAGCTATTACAACCTGGTTCCAGAGATAAAGCTAAGAATTTTTTTTTCCTAAGCAGAAGAACCAATCACTAATCATATCAAGATGGATTTGATAAGCCACACACACTGGCCACTTTTCCATAGCCCAAACTTACAAAAAGTGGTAGCAAATGTAAGTAAAAATTATAAATTAAAATGAAGTTAGTGTCCAATTTCTCTGTAAACCTCAGAAAAAACTGCTGAAGTTCCTCTTTCTCTGTATTTTTCTACTAAAACCTTTAATGGTTAGCATTTCACTTCTTTAAAATTGCAGTTAATGACAGATTTCACAATATTTTTTCCAAATGCTTTCTGCTATACAATATACATGATACATGACTTTAAGAATCTGTGATTATGCTAAGCTTGGTTAAGAAATGGCATCTACACAGGGCATAAATCAAGTACTAGCAGAGTTGCAAAAAAATCTACAGATCTCTGCCTTTGGAAGATAGAACGGTGACTTAATTCCAGAAAACAACTGTAATAACTGTCTCTTCATAGGAAATCACAATCTGATTGTGTTTTCACTTTACAAGAATATTAATGAATGTTTATTCAAAAACAATCAGCCTGTAATGCTGATCCACTTCAGGCATTGATTATGAACCTTGTTGCTCAAACACAGGAGGCTTATTTTAAAACTGATGTGTTTTCTTTCTTTGCTCCCTCTTTTCATTCTTCACCTCCTTATCTTGGGGAAGTAAAATTCACATTCTTCCTGTCCCAGGCTGGGTTATCATGTCCTTCAGCTCATTAACAAGAATACAGAAATTGGTATCATTAAGATGTACAGACCTGAGAACTGGTACCAACAGGTCTGACCAATGGCTACTTCAAGATACCATGTGGATATTATTTACATATTTTAAAAGGCACACTTGGAGTCTGGTCCCAGAATGCCCCTTTAAATAGTCCTTGTTGCTCCTTATAGAGAGGACAATAGCTCTGGAAATGTTTGTCTGACCTTTTCCTCACATACTAACAAATCAATAAAATTTATTTTTTTCTGTTTTGCAAAACCTTGTTTTCATTATTCGTATTGGCATCTGGACAAGGACCAAGATTTTGGAATCAACTTTTCCATTCATGAAAAGATTCAACATAAAATTCCTCAATTGTTTTCCACAATAAAATAGGGATGGAACCATCCACTCTTCTGGCCTTTGGGAGGTAATATTAGACATAGCTGTCAATCATGGAACCCAGTGGAGTGGTTCTCCATACATGAATTATGATGAGAACCCTGAGGTCTCTGATGTTGAAAATCTAGGTTCAGAATATGATGCAGCTGTTTAAAATGACATACTGGAATGATCATTTTTAGGGCACATTATGACTGAATCTAGAAAGGATCATAATACTGACATAAGAGCAATCCATATGAGTATGGAACAACTCTGTAGGGAACATTCCTCAAGCTTATCTGACAGTAGTCACTGACACCATGGTCTAAGTAAACCAAACAGTCTGGACAGAGAAACTGAGGTAATGGCAAAGACTCGCCATGGAATGAAGGTCTTTACAGTTGCTGAGGCTGAGCTAAGAGCTGAGGGGAGGCCTCGTTCTGTCAAGCATCTCAGCAAGCTGTGATGTGAGCTAGGGGAGGCCTCGTTCTGTCAAGCATCTCAGCAAGCTGTGATGTGAGCTTGCCCGCGCTGCCTTGCCTCATGCTGTGTGCAGGAGCTTGCCATCCCCCGCGGGTCCTTTGTCTCAGACCTGTTGCTGGGCAGAATTGCTTAGGTATGCTTGGTTTGTTTACACGGCCTCGACATATAGTTCACCTATAGACTGACTCTGTTATGCTTTAACAAGTGTGTTAACCTGATTGGATGATGTGCCTATATATGTCCTGTACAACCCTAAATAAAATTAGACCTGTGCCTCCAGAGTCCGGTCTCCGACGCCTGAGTAAGCACGCTAGGAAAGGTAGGCATCGTTCGTCCTCACCCTCAGCAAACCCCGTCTCTGAACATCTATACAACTCATTGCCATCCACGTGTCCTACACTCTCAAGTCATGCAAATAAAAAGCATCAAGAAAATTGGTTCACAAACCTCCAAAGCAAACAGGTCAACTGGACTATATCAAAATTAAAAAGATCTATACATAAAAGGTACTATCAACAGAGAGAAAAGAAACCCACAGAATGGGATAAAATATGTATAAATCATGTATCTAAATGGGATTTAACAACTCATGAGTATATAGGACTCTAGCTCAGTAGCAACAACAACAAAACACACCAAAACCAAATCGAATCCTATTTTAAAATTGACAAGGACTTAAAACAGACATTTCTCCAAAGATCCAGTGGAACTGTTATTTCAAAAGAGAAAAAATAATCAGTTTTGGTGAGAATGTAAAGAAATTGAAATTCTATGTGCTGCTTCTAAGAATGTAAAATGAAGTAGAAAAGAGTGTGGCAGTTCCTCAAAAAATTAACAGAATTACCCCCATGTTGCAGAAATTCTACTTCTGGGTATCTGCTCCAAAGCCCTGTTAAAAACAGAATGCAAACAGGTGTATGAACACCCATAGCAATATCACATAAATAGCCAAGACGTGTATGCAACTAAGATTTTCAGCAATGCATGAATGAATAAATAAAATGTAGTACACACAAATGATGGAATATTTCTCAGTCTTAAAAATGAAAAGAAATTATAATACCTGCTACAATTTAGAACCTTGAGGACTTTATGCTAAGAAAAATAAGGCAGTCATGAAAAGATGACTACTATATGACTTCACATTCTTGAGGTTCCTAAAATGGCCAAATTCAGAGACAGAAAGTTGCAGATGGTTGCAGAGGTGGCAGAGGGGGTATGGGTAGTTATTCTTAGGTGGGTTGAAGATTCCACCAGGGAAGATGAAGAAATGCTCTGTAGTTAGATGGTGGTGACAGTGGACAATGTGGATGTAATTGATATCACCAATGTGTATACTTAAAAATGGTTGTAAGCTGTATGTGATGTGTGTAACTTACCACTACACACACACATACATGTGTGAAAAAAATCAACTCTTCTATTCAGTTTTCAATACATTAATTCTACCCCATAATAAAATAGCAAAGATTACTTTGTATTGTCATATATTCAAATTATTTTTAATTATTATTTGCTTTTTAGTTATACATGACAGTAGAATCTATTTTGATATAATAAATTCAAATTCTTAATAGATGCCCCTGAGCTTAAACAAAGTGACAGAATTTTCTCAAAATCAAGATCCAATTTTACTTACCGATTTTGAATTTCAGTACAATCATTTTTTAGCCAAAGGAAAGTGGCACCTACAACCAGTCCCAGAATGAATGTGGCAATTATCTTTTCAAAAAGAAAAAATAAAAAACAAAGGAAATAGTTTTAATTGCACATAAAAATTTTATCATAAAATTTATTGCTATGCAATCAAATCTCTCCACTAAGATACACACTTTAAATGACTTGGCCAGAGTCCCACTGCTTTCTAAGTCAAATTGAAAACGTAAGCATTCTATTGTTTTGGGCACCAACAGGACAAGAGAGCAGAGGATTAGACAAACTGAGGGCCTTCAGGCCCAGTGTGCAGCAGAGCGATGCAAGCATGGGGTCGTCATTTCAAAAAAAAATCAGAGTTTTGACTGGAACCGAGCTCTCAACTGTCATGCCAGTGAACATGCAGCTTTATGCTTCAAGAGGTTCAAGTGAAAACAGGATGCTTTACTCTGATCATTAAATACATGGAAACTATAGGGCTGGGGATGTAGCTCACAAACAGAATGTTGGCCTAGCATGTGCCACACCATGATCCCCCACTTCAAAATGAACAGATAAATAAAAACTTAATACCATACACACACACACACACACACACACACACACACACACACATTTTCTAACAATGGAATTTCAAATGATGAGGAAGTTGTCACAAGTATCTATGCAACCTGTGGGGAGTCCCAACCTGCACTGGAAATGCATTGTCACTGTCACCAAAACAGTCAGCTAAGGACACTCAAAGGTTCCATTACCATCTCCCCTCTCACTGCTGTTCTTCACCCACGTCAGTAGGGCACAGCTGAGTCACCAATTCTTTGCCCTTCTAGCCCATCTTCACCTACTCAGTCTGTGTGAATGGCTCCCAGAGAGAATGGACCAACTTCACACTTGTTCGTAGACTAAAACGTGGCTTAACGCATTGGCAAAAGGTTAAGGGTTACATTGTGATATAGTCTATGGGAGCAACTCTTCTTATAATTATTCTTGGGTTAAATGTAATAATAGAGAAAATCATAATATAAAGAAAACAAAATATCCTATTATATGCCTTGGAAATTTCGAAGCTAAAAAAATCTCAACATTAACCCAATTTCAAGCCAGAACTGATTTGAAAGCATGCATATGGCAAGAAGTCAGACAAAATGCAAAAAAAGAATCATGATCTGTAAAGACTAGTTTGTAAAGACCAGACTCTGGAAATATTATTATTTCACCTGTGAGATGTCCATGCAATCCCTTTGCTATTGATGGAAATTTAGGGGGCATGGGATCCATCACCCTGCCATTTCTAATACCTTCAGAATATGCTCTACTTCATTCCAACAGATCAAACTTTCAAAATCAGTGCAGACGGTTCTACTGACATGCAGTATGCACATGTATGCAAGAGTCTATGATTTCTCACAGTATAATATTTAAGGTATTCAGACTTCAGAATAGGTGCTCTACATTCTTTGTTTCTTTTCCATTCAAATTTGACATCTTAGACTAAGATTGAATATTATTGTTAGGATGTTTGCCAGTTATTTCCAGTCAATTTTCAAATATATTGACAAAAGAATGAATACTGGGATCATGTCATGGTTTTACAAAGTTCACATGTGTTGTTTCTTCTTCGTGAAGAAAAAGAAAACCACAGAGCAAACTGAACATTTTACAACAGAGCAAATAACACTATCTGTGAGTTTTGTGCACCTGTCCTCTGCTCTCTGTTCAAAACAGATAAAAAAAGAAATTATCCAACCATCTTATTCTGCCTTTGTCCAGTTGTATTTAAACATTTCTCAAGGTGTGTTCTGAGGGATGTTTGTAGCTTGCACACACACACACACACAAAATCTATAGTTGAATGTTTAATATGCAAATATGCAAGTAGAAACAACAAACCTCTGAGTGATTAATGATAATGCCCAAGTTGATTTGATCAGAAAACTTGGAAAATTAAATGAAAACTAAACTTCTTATTCAAATAATCCATTCATTCCTAGATCTTCCCAGTATGTTATCTGGTTAGATGTTAAATCTGAATCATGTCAATAAATAATTAGTCTAATAAAGTAACAAAGGACAATAAGGCAATAAGAACAGGATTATCAGCAGGAAGCCATAAAACATTTTTAACAACTCAATTTTGAAAAACTTACAAAAATAAAAATAATACAAGAACAAGAACCCTATGCCAAGGGTCAGTAACCTATGGCTCACAGACCTACTAGGGCTAGCCTCCTATTTTTTTCTTAAATCATAAGCTAAGAATGGTTGTTCCATTTTTTTTTTGATAATTGAAAGGAAAAACTCAAGAATGATATTTCTTACAATATGGAACATCTATGAAATTCAAAATTCAAAGTCCAGGAATAAAGTTTTATTTAAATGCTGCCTTTTTCATTAGCATACATATTTAGCTGTAGCTATTTTTATAAAGAAGTGGCAGGGTTGACTACTCAAGACAAACACCATAATGGTTCTCAAAGTTCAAAATATGTACCTTTTGGACCTTTACCAAAAAATATTTTCCTGCTCCTGAGCTAATATTTTAGCATTTACAAATTTGAAGAACAGTTCTAACCTCAGGGAGCTATAAGGTCCTACCCTTATTCTACATGCTGCTTCTTTGAACATGGCTGGAATTCCTTTTGTGGGGCTGAGTTCACTGATGAGGCAAGTAGGCTGAACATGCAACTTGGAGGTTCTTGACCCGGTGTCTGCACCTTAGGGAAGCCTAGACCCCAAACACATACAATCCTGGATATTATAAATAGCTATGTCTTAATAATGGCTGTCCATAACTATTGTACGTGTCTGGGACATTTACATACCTGTTGTAGAGGCAAGGAAGGAAAACCTAATGTACAAATCATCCTAAAGAATCAACTCACTACATCTTACTGTTGAACAATGGGCAAATGAGTTTCATGTAACTAACTCAACTGACTACTTTTCACATGACATCAGATCTATTATTATTATTATTGTTATTATCATTTATTTGGTACCAGGTATTGAACTCAGGGGAACTCAACCACTGAGCCACATATCCAGCCCTATTTTGTATTTTGTTTAGAGACAAGGTGTCACTGAGCTGCTTAGCACCTCCCTTTTGCTAAGACTGGCTTTGAATTCATAATCCTCCTGCCTCAGCCTCCCAAGTTGCTGGGATCACAGGCATGTGCTACCACACCTGGCCAGATCTACTATTAAAAAATAAAACATTATCTTTGGTTGACAGGACACCAAAGTGCCTGTGTTCTGAGAGAAATATAGAGACACAAAGATCAAAAATGTTTGCACCATGGATAGCATGACTGAAAAGGGGATGCTGGCTCTCAGGAACCCCTAGAAGTCAACAACACTTAAGTATGAAAAGTGTGGTGCTCATGCAGGGAAGTCAGCTATTTAGAACCAACAACATGCCACATCTAAATACTCCACAGAAACTCAATAATTGATTGACAATAAAAATAATAACCCCTCAACAACCAGTTAAATTGATTTCCTAATAAATGATGGGCCAATGGTCTGAGAGAACTGGTGTTTTGAGTGACACAGGGGCTAAGAATAACTCAAGAAATGGGCTGGGTTTGTAGCTCAGAGGCAGAGCAATTGCTTAGCATGTGTCAGGCCCTGGGTTCAGATCTCAGCACTGGGGAGAAAAAAAATGTCCTTAGGAGTGATAATCAACAGCTATCACAGAACCAGTAACAAAAGAAAAGAACATCCTCACATCTTATTTAAGGGAGCTAATCAGATAGTGAATAACCTCGTTTAGTCTGGTTACTTCTTGTTCCTATGTATAAACCATTCCTTCTTTGAGACATCTATTGCTTTACCAAGATTAGAACTCTTAAAGAGGAGAGTCAATTATAAGGAACAGCATTCTGCCTACCTGCTCTTCCCTCTGACACTGGACAGAACAAACTACCTTCAAGTGTGGTCAATAACATTAGGCTCCTTCAACACCTGATATCAAGGGCAAACCAATCCTCACCAATCTACCTTCTGCCCTCCCCCGCCCCTCTTTCCACTTTCTCTCTTATTAAAACTTTTTCTTAGTCCCTTCTGCCATCTGGCATGCTAAGTATTTTCTTTATTCAGCTATCATCTCTCTGCCCTGATAAGAAAATAAGATCTATGACAGCAGAGGTTTTTATTTTTACCCATTTCATTCACTAGTGTATTAGAGTCTCAAAATGGACCACATACTCTTGGGTTGAACATTTGGAATGAACCAATAAACAACTGTGGACAGCTACTAGAAAATGTCATTGAGTTAAAATTATCTTGACATTTTTTAAAAAATAAAATTTTGAAGAAGATTATCCTTTATAGTTTCTATATCATCGAAATTTTTTGTTGAAACCACTTAAGCCTCTTAAGTCTAGGAAACCACTTAAAAAAGCACGTCAGAGTTTTACCTCTTGTGTTACTCAGATTTTTACCACTGTGACCAAATATTTGAGAAAATCAACTTAAGGGGGATGTTATGACTTGCATATGAGGTGTATCCCAAAAACTTCTGTGATAATGCAGGAATATTCAGAGTGAAATGATTGAATTGTGAAGGCTGTAACCTAATCGGTCCATCCCAGTTGAAATGGAAGGTCTGAGTAGTAACTCTAAGCATATGGAGTACGGCAGGAGGAGGAGGGTCACTGGCAAACATTCCCTGAAAGCACTTCTCTTCCTGAGACCCCTTCTCCCTCTCCCTCTCGGTTTCCTGGGTACTCCATGTACTGCCTTACCTTGAACCCAAAACAACTGAGGCAGTCCTTCATGAACTGAGACTTCTGAAGCTGTGAGTCTCAAATAAACTCTTAATCCTGGAAGTTTTTTCTTGTCTGGTATTTTTGTCACAGAAAAACAGACACTGACTAAAACAGGAGATATGATTTATATTGGCTATTGTTTCAGAGGTTTCAGTTCATGGTCTGCTGGTTAAGTTGTTTTGGGCCTGAGATTAGGTGAGGCAGAACATCCTGGCAGAGGAGCATGATAAAGCCAAGCTTCTCACCTTATGGCAGCCAGGAAGCAGACAGAGCAAGGAAGGAGCCTAAGACAAGAAAAATCCTTCTAAAATATCCACCCCCCAGTGACCTACTTCTTCCATCTACTTCCTCACCTCAAACAGTTTCACCACCTCCCAGTACTGCCATCAAATTATGAATCCCCCAATCAATTAATTCTTTGATGAGGTCAGAAATCCAACAACTTTCTAAGAGCCCCACTTCTGAACACTGCTGCTTGGGAGACGGCCTTCATCACATGAGTCGTTGGGGAATACTTCATGTCCAAAAGATAGCATTTATTCATTTGACTATCTATATCTCAAATACTGTTGGAATGACAAATAAATGGAAAGATGGGTAGAAGATAAAATAACCTTGCAGGAGTCCATATCAGAACAAAATTGCTCCCAAATGAATATTTCACTGCATAATTAGAAGAATTTGTCAGTTACCTGAACTATCCAGGCCCTGGGATCACCCTTCAAGTTTTGGAATGAACGCAAGGTGATGTATCTGAGCTGATGACCAAAAGAAGTGACGTAGGTGATCTCCTTCCTGACTAAGCTCCTCTTTTTCTGATCATCTTTGAGTCGATCCAGTTCATTTTTTGTTTCATAATAGTAGGAGGATTTGGCATAATTCTTAGCTAATTCTTTAATCATTGACTCTTCTCTCTCTGAAGCCTCTTCAGTCTTGTAGGCTTTGGAATAAAAGTGGATAACAGGCCACTGATTACTACACAGATTACTAATTCAATATTAACAGATTACTACTGGTTTTGCCAGTTTTTCAGTGACCTCTTATTTGTCTGACTCCTAAAATTTTATAATTTTTGTAAAAAATTTTTGTAAAAATATACTCATTCATATATTAAATAAAAATATTCATAGTACTCACTGTCATCAAAATCTATTTGGTCACTGCATTACTATGTAAATGCACAAAGCCATGTTTAAATGAGCTACTTCACTGTTAAACCTCAGCAGACTCAATTGAGCAAAAATTTATAAATGTAAGAGATTCACATACCTTTTTGGTCTTCTGTCTCTCCCTTTGTTATAACATTAATTACACCCAGGAAGGATTCTGCAGCTATGATGCAGCGCTCACAATAGTGACCTAGAAAAAAAGATACACAAGAACTCAACCTGGGTCTTGGAAAACAGAGAGGACTCACTAAGCAGAGATGAGGCTAGTGAAGACAGACACAACCTCTTTCTCATCTTCATTCTCTCTTTTCCTCTTTAATTTATCTTTTGCTTTATTTATTCAATTACAATACAAGTCAACAACTCTGTCTCCTAGTCAATTAAAAAAAAAAAGCAGATTCCAAAACATTATTGAACTCTTCAGAACGTCTTACATTAGTCCTTACTTCTCAAAAGTCTTCAAACCCTAAGTGCTATTAATATGCTCTGGTGCTGATCAGTACTTCAAAAATCCAAAGCTAGAGTCCAAGAAAAAATATTAAGTTTCTATGTGTATTGTGTATTGTGCACTCTGTGTTCACCTAGAGAATGCTGGAAAAGCTGTGGGCATATCAACAGAGATTGTTTTGCAACCTATTAAATTCAGAGATCCAAATGATCACCACTCAAGCTGCTGCAACTTCAAATAGAGAAGTTCCCAGAGCAGCATTATCAAGAGAACATGACCAGAACAGCACATCTGAACTTTCACATCAACTTCTTGTGGCATAATCATCTTAACTTGGCCTGAGCTCTGAGTCTTTAGTTGATCTTCGTTGGATTCCTCAGACTCACTTATGTTTGATTATTTTTTAAATGACAGAGATTTAATAAAAGCAAATTAAGAAAGTAAATATTTACAATTTTACTTTGGGTCATGGATAAACATCTATAATCATATCCAAAACCCTCTAAAATGGGGCAGATAGATAAGTCATAAAGAAATCACAATATTCAATCTGAAATAGAAAGAACCAGGCAGCACAGAAATGTTGGCCCCTTAACGTCAGTTTCATTACTAGCTGTTCTTTTGAGTAAGAGTCACTCACACCATTCAAGGACCAAGTATTCAATCTAATGTTCCTAGAAAATGCAACAGCATCTCTAGGAGCTCTGAGGAAGGCAGAGCAAGATCATGTGTCAGGGGAAGCATTGGAAAACCACAATCTGTTAGATGGTCAAAAAGGCAATGATTTGGGATTTTTCAAAAATATTCAACTGACATGATAACTAGCTGAGTCCAACATGCTAATTACTGAACTTTCAGGGAAAGGTCACCATTGTTGGGATGAGAACAGACAAAGGCCCATGAGAAACACACACACACACACACACACACACACACATACACACACCAGGCATACTCAAATAGGAGAGGAGAATGGGGGAGAACTGAACAACAAGCAAGTGTCTCATAATGAAGAAAAATCCTGGCACTGAACTGATCAAAGATGTTTTAGAGTGGAAGCACCCCAGTAAGTCCATGCAAAGACCAAGTAGCACTGCACGGGGCTCCTCTGCTCCTCCAGGAGTCTATGAATGAAGGATCTAGTGCATGAAAAGGTTAACCACACCTGCTGATTTGAAGTACTCCAAAGCCTCCTGGGCAGGACCATGGTACATTAGTTTTCCTGAGGCCAATAAGGTGAGACTGTCAAACAGCTTGAAGATGAAATACTGAGGCTGATGAATGGAGAAGATGATTGTTCGTTCTTGCTCAGAAATGCTAAGTTAAAAAGGGAAAATAATGAATCATTTAACACATCAACTGTGATCTTCTTGGTAAAATAATTTATTTCTGCTAGTAGAGCATTTTCTCTCAGTTCAGCTTGATTTTCTCTTACACACTTCTCATTTCAACTCACATACTTGGGAGTTGGGGAACCTAAATTCAATGCTTTTATTAAAAAACTGAAGATTCTTAAAATTTTCAAGCATTAACAGTCTAGAAGTGGCTAGAATTTTAGTGAAAATGAAGATTCCTAGGTAGTCTTTTCAGACAGTGAATTGCAATCTCTGAGTTATGTATAGGGAGTCTGTATTATTATTAATAAGCATTACAGTCTTTAAGTACACTCATTTTTGAGGTCTTGTTATGGACTAAATATTAAAAGATTGTCAAACAACTCATCCTCATTAATCATTTAGTATTATGGCTCATTAGGAATTGGTTTTTACTGTTCTATTTTGATAATATATTATTAGTAAGCACTCAGTATGTCTTTACTAAATGCTTTAGAGATAAATTTATCTCAATTGTCACATATTATTTTACAGATAAGGCTTAAAGGTCAAGCAGCTGACCAAGGGTTCATAGTTACTAAGGGGCAAGGTTGGGATTTGACCTCTGATCTAATCCAAGGTAGGAACACTGCTGAACTAATGATTGTAGGAGTTATTACTAATAGGTAGAAGAAACAAAAGCCACAATCACTATTCAAAACTGTTGCTTAAAATATTTTATGAGCGGAATCGCTTCAATTTAAGAATTTGATAAGCATCCAGTATTTCTAGCAGTGTATCCAAGGTGTTCTGCTTCAAAGAGAAACAGGAAATAAGATCTATAATTTCAATATGGAATGGGTTAGAAGTAGTAATGTTTCCATGTAAACAAAAAGGAGAGTTATAACCCAGTGATATAAGGTGATATAAGTAGGAGGTCACTGGTCCTAACAGGAGTGAGCTAAGAAAAGAGATATGGTGAAAGAACTAGATGAACAAAGTATGAAGTGAACAAGTCTATTTTCAAAACTAGAAGGAGCAATTCAGTGTTACACAACAAGCAGTGTGTATGTCTGTGCTTTTGTTGGTGTGGGTGCTGTGTTGGGTGAAGATCACTAAAGTGAGCAGAAAAACAGGCCCATGATGAACACTTTACTTAGAAACTGGAACTTTAGTTGAAAGGCAATGAGGAGCTGGGAAAGGACTGGGAGATGGAAGGGGGTGGGTTTCCTGAGAGCCCTACCACTCAAAATGTGCTCTGAGGACTAGCAGCATCAATATCTCCTCTTAGAATCTCCTTCGGAGAACTTGGACCCTCCCTGAGACTTACAGAAACAGGATCTGCATTTCAGCCAGACCCCAGGTGATGAGAATGCACAGCAGTGCTTGGGAATGTTTGATTAGAGCTCTCTACATGAGGAAGGATGCCTGTGTGCTGTGTGCAAAACCCAAAGAAAAAAGGTATGAATAAACACATCATGTGTATGGTCTGTAATGGGGCCTGAACTCCAGTTCTATATCTCGGCACCTTCATATATGTGTGCACATACATTTCAAACCGAAGATGTTTAAACCCATAGATATCTTCCCTTCTTCTTGTTTCCTTTTTTATAGCAAGACTTGCCTCATAGGGTCATGGGCACCAGAGAAAGCCAGGTAGTGACAGAGAAGGGAAGCAAAGAAGGTGGTGTGTCTGGGGCACAGGAGTTTCCAGAGGAGGTGGACAAAGGGAGAGACCAGAGCCACTGAGAGACTGGTTCTATTAAACAATTAATTAAAATACTTCACTGAGGAAGTAAGTAAATATTTAGAGATATTAGGAGCCAAAACACTCCCTGACTGAAGTCAATTACAGACATGAAAATGGCAAAGACTAAAAATAAGATGAGGTGTTAGAGTGGAATCAGAAATATTATTATGAAATCATGGACTTTTTATATATATGCACACTAATAAATAGCAATAGTCACAAATCTGTGTGTGTGTGTGTGTGTGTGTGTATATATATATATATAGAGAGAGAGAGAGTGGGATGTGTTTCAGGAATAGAGTGAGTTCTTAACATACATAATGTCTTGGGTGGGTTTTCCCAGACTGAAACAAACAAACAAAAATAAATATATAAACATGTATATATATATATATCACATACAAAGGCTCATGACTTATTTATAATCAGTATATTTCCAAATAAAATGTAAAAGTATATTTATATTATATGTGTGTGTGTGTATGTGTGTGTATACACATACACAAACACATTTTTACATGTACTTCCTAGGTCTGTCTACTAAAGGTCTAGAAGCAATTCCACTCTAGTAGCAGTGAGTACACTGAGCAAGCAGATTTTGGTTTCTAAATATTAACTACACCAGAATAAACAAGGACCCCAGGAAGGTGATTAACAAGAATACAAACCACAACAGGTGTTGGCGAGGATGTGGGGAGAAAGGTACACTCATACATTGCTGGTGGGGCTGCAAATTAGTGCAGCCACCTGGAAAGCAGTGTGACTCCTTAGAAAACTTGGAATGGAACCACCATTTGACCCAGCTATCCCACTCCTTGGCCTATACCCAAAGGACTTAAAATCAGCATATTACAGAGATACAGCCACATCAATGTTCATAGCTGCTCAGTTCACAATAGCCAGATTGTGGAACCAACCTAGATGTCCTTCAATTGATGAATGGATAAAGAAACTGTGGTATATATATACAATGGAATATTACTCAGTCATAAAGAATGATAAAATTATGGCATTTGCAGGCAAATGGATGAAATTGGAGAATATCATGCTAAGTGAGATAAGCCAATCTCAAAAAACCAAAGGACGAATGATATCGCTAATAAGTGGATGATGACACATAATGGGGGGTGGGAGGGGTTAGTATTAGGGTTAGAGTTAGGGTTAGGGAGGGGAGCAAGAATGGAGGAAGGAAGGACTGTATAGAGGGAAAAGAGGGGTGTGAGGGGTGGGGGGGAGGGAAAAAATAACAGAATGAATCAAACAACATTACCCTATGTAAATGTATGATTACACAAATGTTACACCTTTACGCCATGTACAAACAGAGAAACAACATGTATCCCATTGTTTACAATAAATAAAAAAAATAAATAAAAAAAAAGGACCCCAGGAAGAAACTGCTCCAATGCCATATTGAAGAAGTGTCCACTGGTCAAATCAAGGCATAAGAGCTAATTATATTCCCTCACAAAATGCTAGTCAATTCTAAGGGTGAAAATGGTGATTTCAGAACCGAGATGCCCAGCAGACACCACCACAATCAGATGATGGAGGCTGACAACACCTTTGGGGCGTGCATTCCCAGGTGTGTTGCACTGAGAGCTCAGCATCCCTTCTTGCCTGAGTCAGCTCATGCAACACTCATTGGATGCTCCCAGCAGATGGTCACACCCTCCAGATTGGAAGAAGACAGGAAAAGTGTGTTTCTGGAGAGGATCCTGAGCAGACAGGAAACAGAGACAGTAGGGAGTACTGAGGAAGTTTGAATAGCTCTGGACTGGAACCTGGCATAGCCATGCGTACAGACTGGGGAGTGCAGATGATGGCACGTCCTCCCTGATTAGAGTTTGCTGTAGGGAGTATTTGGAATCAAAGAGCATGATGTCAGATAAAAATTGTGTGGGAGCAGCAGAGAGGGATGGATGGACTGTAGGTGCAGTGAAATGTAACAGTGGGGAATCTGGGTGAGAAGAGTAGGATTCCATGTGTATTATTCTTGGATCCTTTCTCTTGGTTTGAAATATGTTTCTGTAATTTTAAAGATGATATTTAAATTTCAACCACTGAAAATTTCCTATAAACACTCCTTCACATTTTTTCTTTCTTGATAAAGGAAATGCCATTTCTTAACTTCATTTGTTCACTTCTTCAGGCCCCAAAGAACTGCCTCAGCAGTTGTTGTCTCAATCCTCCCATCTCAGGTTCAAATCCTTAAAACATTAGTTTTAGTTGTTAAGCCCCCAATCTGTGGTATCGCTGTGACAGTTCACCAGCCAATGTCCACACACCTGGGTCTGTCCCTCTGTCCTCTGTTCCACACACATCAGATACGCCCTGCCTCAGGGCCACTGGCTGCTTCTTCCACAAAAAACTCTCTTCTGAATTTATAGCACATCTCACTAACTACTCTCAGCTCATGTGTCACATGCTTGTGGTCTTCTCTGACCGTCCTGATATTTAAAACAGCTTCCTGCCCTCACCATGGCCATCCTTCCCTATGCTCTTGTTTCATCTTTCTTGAACCACTTTTTGTTTATTGAATATTTCCTTGTAACAGAAAAAGAACATTTTTTTTTTTTTTAACTTCTGGATCCCCCGCAACAAAAATATCCGGTACATAGAAGTGATCAGATAGTAAATAAAATGAAAAAACAATGCTGCCACTGCATTTACCTTTTCAGGTGTCTAAAAACATGATTTGCTGTTCCCCAGTCTAAACCAGTTGTGGGCTCATCCAGGAACAAGATGAGAGGATCATGGATCAGCTCCATTGCTATACTAGTCATTTTTCTTAGTCTTTTAGAGTTCACCTAAAACACAAATTGTTATCATCACCCACGTGAATGACCATGGTCACTGTCATTTGGTGAATTAACCTGTATCAGTCCTACTATAGACACTTCATCTCATTGTCCTCATTATTATGAAAAGAAAGTAAACGACACCTGAGAGAGGAGGAGGTTTCCCTCTGCCATGAGTGATATGAGGTTCAGTGCACTGTTCATACAGGAGAGGAAAAGGAAACAACCTATAGTGATCTTTTAGTGTGTTCTAACCATGTCCTCCAGACACACTGCCTCCAAAAAGATCCCAAGTGGATTGAAAAGAAGAGAGTCAACTTGGAGCCAGGAACATACACTTTCTACCATACCATAGCATCCTTTCAATTTCATAACTTTTTTTCCAAAATCATGCTTTCTATACCATAACTTACTTTGGAATTTGTGATTCATCTTTTCAGACATATTCATAAGAGGGGATGTTCCACAGTGCAACTGGCCCAATCTTCGCAACTGTAAATGTGTGGGAAGGGGGGAAATAAGGCTTCATGGACACAGGAAGCAGAAAACACATCTGGAATTTGAAGTCTCCAACCAGATCATAATCAAATACTACTCACGGCCCTTGACTGGGTTCTCTTAATCTTTTTGAACTATAAAAGACATTTGGGCACCTTGATTAAAGAGTTATATGCATGTACAAATATGCCACAATGAAATGTATTATTATGTATAATTATTATAAAACAATAAAAAAGACATTGGGGAACAATTATGGAAATGTAAATGAATCTAAATATGGACTTGAAACTGCTGATGATACAGAGATACTGTTCAGTTTGTTCATTGATAATGGTACCAAGGTAAATAAATGTCCTTATTTCCTTTTTCAATCATGGAGAAGAGGTGAACAATGAGGAATTGAATGGAATGATATTTGTAATTGTATAATGACATTCATTATTAGGTAATCAATCATATCATTTGAGTAATCATACTATATTTCTATATTTCTCTTATGCTTAAATATTATAAAAGGGCTTGATCCAAGATGGTGGACTAGAGGGAGGCTGCATTGCTTGTTGTTCCATAATTTTGGTAAACAAAAGTTAAAAGAATTCACAAATAGAAAACCTGCAGTATGGAACACCCTCAGCAAAGTATTCCATGAGGAAGAAATGAAAAAATGAAAATCAGCAAAGGGAGGAACTACACTAAAGGAAAGGCCAATCAAAGGAGAAACTAAATCAAGTTAAAAACCAAAAATAAACCAAAATGACTGGGAATGTAAGTCATATCTCAACAAAAACCCTGAATGTTAAGGGCCTAAACTCATCAATTAAAAGACATAGACTGGCATATTGGATTTTAAAAAAGGCATAACAATATTCTGTCTTCAAGAGATTCACTTCCTAGGAAAAGAGATCCACAGACTGAAGGTGAAAGGTTGGGATAAAAACATATCACTCACATGGACTGTGTAAATAAGCAAGGACTTCCATCTTCATATCAGACAAAATGGACTTCAAACCAATGTTAGTCAGAAGGAATAAAGAAGGACATTTCATAATGCTTAAGGGAATTGTACACCAACAAGACTTAACAATCATAAATACATATGCTCCAAACTATGGAGCATCTATGTACATCAAACAAACCCTTCTCAATGACTTCCTTAACTCCACCCCATCCTATTCCTCCCAGAAGAATCCCCTCCTGGTTCAGGCCCCTTCACCTGTGGGACTATAAATAAAGGTGAAGGTGGGCCACTCCATCTTGTTGGAGGCCAGATCTTGGCATGGCCTGATCTGTCACATCCCCTTCCATATGAAAATATTATTGGCTCTTGTGCTTATTTGATTAGATAGGTTTCTTAATTACTATTAATAATAGCCAGCACTGTCCTCCGACAGAAATCTTTTCCCTCATCCATGCTGGACATGGAGAACCTTCACAATACAGAAATCAGTAAACATAATGCATCATATTGATAGACTTAAAGACAAGAATCATATGATTATCTCAATAGGTGCAGAGAAAGCATTTGACAAAATGCCTCTTTGTGTTCAGAACACTAGAGCTATCTGTGCTAAGCCCATAGTCAACACTGATCTAAATGGAGAAAAACTGAAATCATTCCCTCTAAAAACTGGAACAAGGCAGGGATGCCCTCTTTCACCACATCTATTCAACATCGTCTAGCCAAAGCAGACAGACAAAAGAAATTAAAGGGTTACTAATAGGAAAAGAGGAACTCAAACTATCAGTATTTGGCAAGAACAAGATTCTATATTTAGAAGATCTGAAAAATTCCACCAGAAAACTTCTAGAACTCATACATGAATTCAGTAAAGTAGCAGCATATAAAATCAATACCTATAAATCAAAAGCATTCCTATACATTAGTAATGAGTCCACTGAAGGAGAAATAAAGAACACTATCCCATTTGCAACTGCTCAAAAAAAAAATACTCAAAATAAATCTAACCAAGGAGGTGAAAGGCCTCTACAATGAAAACTACAAAACCTAAAAAAAAGAAATTGAAGAAGACCTTCAAGATGGAAAGACCTCCCATGCTCTTGGATAGGTGGAATTAGTTTTGTCAAAATGGCCATATTACCAAAGGTGTTATATAGATTGAATGCAATTCCTATTAAAATCCCAATGACATTTATCATAGAAATAGAAAAAACAATCATGAAATTCATTTGTAAAAATAAGAGGCCCAGAATAGCCACGACAATCTTTAGCAAGAAGAGTGAAGCAGGAGGCATCACACTACCAGACTTTAAAATATACTACAAAGCAATAGTAACAAAAACAGCATGATATTGGCACTAAAATAGACATGTAGACCAATGTTACAAAATAGAAGAAACAGAGACAAACCTACATAAATATGGTTTCTCATAGTAGACAAAGGTGCCGAAAATACACATTGGAGAAAAGATAGCCTATTCAACAAATGGTGCTAAGAAAACTGGAAATCCATATGCAAACAAATAAAATTAAACCTCTATCTCTTGCCCTGCACAAAAATCTACTCAAAGTGGATCAAATACTTAGGCACTAAAACAGAGACCCTGTGCCTAATAGAAAAAAAAAGTAGGCTCAAATTTTCATCATGTTGGTTTAGGACCTGACTTCCTTAACAAGAATCCTAAAGCACAAGAAGTAAACTTAAGAATCAACAAATGGTATGAATTCAAACTAAAAAGCTTCTTCTCAGCAAAGGAAATAATAACGTGAAGAGAGAGTCTACAGAATGGGAGAAAATCTTTACCACACACAAATCAGATAGAACACTAATCTCCAGGATATATAAATAACTCAAAAACTTAACCTAAAAAACCCAAATAACCCAATCAATAGATGGACTAAGGAACTGAGCAGACACTTCACAGAAGATACATATTTTCAACAAATATATGAAAAAAATTTCATCGTCTCTTGCAATTAGAGAGGAATGCAAATCAAAATTGCTCTAAGATTTTATCCCACTCTAGTCAGAATGGCAATTATCAAGAATACAAGCAATAATAAGTGTTGTCAAGGATGTGGGGGAAAAGGTACGCTCATACATTGTTGGTGGGACTGCAGATTGGTGCAACCACTTTGGAAAGCAGTATGGAGTTTCCTAAGAAACTTGGAATGGAACCACCGTTTGACCCAGCTATCCCACTCCTTGGTTTATACCCAAAGGACTTAAAATTTGCATACTACAGTGATTCAGCCACATCAATGTTTATAGCAACTTAATTCACCATAGCAAGACAATGGAACCAACCTAGATGCCCTTCAACAGATGAATGGATAAAGAAAATGTGGTACATATACACAATGGAATATTACTCAGTCTTAAAGAAGAATGGAATTATGGCATTTGCAGGTAAATGGTTGAAACTGGAGAAGATTATGCTAAGTAAAATAAGCCAATCCCAAATAACCGAAGGTTGAATGTTTTCTCTGGTAAGCAGATGCTGATTCATAGTGGGGGGTGGTTAGGGAAGAATGAAGGAACTTTGGATTTTACAGAGGGGAGTGAGGGGAGGGGTCAGGCAGATGGAGATGGGAAGGACAGTAGATTGAGACAGACATTATTACCCTATATACATGTATGAATTTAAAAAAAAACAGTCAAAAAAAGTTAATGAAAAAATAAATAAAAGCTCAAAAAATTAAAATAAATAAATACATTTGTTTGCTATTCCCACAATCCCAGAGTGCTGGGGACTCGAACCTGGGTCTCCAGCATGAGAGGCAGAAAAAATAACAGAATGAATCAAACAACATTATCCTATGTAAATTTATGATTACACAAATGGTATGCCTTTACGCCATGTACAAACAGAGAAACAACATGTATCCCATTTGTTTACAATAAAAAAATAAATAAATAAATACATATCATAAAGGGCTAAAAAATAAGTTATTTGAATCAATTAGATTATATGATTCTAAGAAGCCAAAAACTGCCTTCTACTTTTCCCTTGGAAATCCAAGCAAGAGACTCAGGGCAGTGCCTGCTTGGAGCTAAATAAGAAAGTAAAGAAAGTGCTTCCTAGGGAAAGACAAAATCAGATAAAAAAAAAAAAAAGCAAAGCCAATGTAATACAATCCAATCACTAAGCAAACAAAAATAAGTGGTGAATGGTGGTATCCCAGGGTTATTTTTTCAAACTAAAAATAAGAAAAAAACCAACCCAAGACCCAACAATATGCTGTCTCTAAGAGTCTCACCTTATAGGCAAAGACATCCCAGACTGAAGGTGAAAGGATGGGAAAAAAACTATCATTCACATGGATCTTGTAAACAAGCAGGGGTTTCTATACTCATATCTGATAAAGTGGACTTCAAGCCAAAGTTAATAGAAGAGACAAAGAAGGCTGTTGCATACTGCCTAAGGGAGTCATACAACAAGAAATAATAGTCATAAATATCAATGCCCCAAACAATGAAGCATCCACGTACATCAAACAAACCCTTCTCAATATCAAGAATCACACAGGCCACAACACAATAATACTAGGTGATTTTCACACACCTCTCTCAGCACTAGACAAATCATACAAACAAAAAAAAGAAGCTACAAAACTAAAGAACACCATTAATAAATTAGATTTAACAGACATATAAAGAATATTTCCTCTATTAGTGACCAAATACTCTCTCTTCTCAGTTGCACACAAATCAATTTCTAAAATAGACCATATTTTAGGACACAAGGCAACTCTAAGCAAATATTTAAAAAATAGGGAGAATACCCTGCATTTTGTCAATTCATAATGGAAAGAAATTAATAATCCAGGATAGGGTAAATAATAGAAAGTATTCTAATGCCTGCAAAATAAATAATTCACTATCGAATGATGAACAGATAGCAGAAGAAATCATGGATTAAATGAAAATATGATACAATATATCAAAAACACCGGGACACTATGAAGGCAGTGCTAAGAGGAGCATTCAATGTATTAGGCTCACATATTAAAAGAATAGAAAGACACCACACGAATAATCTAACAAAAAATGATGACAAAAAAAAAAACAGTAAAAAAGATCAGCAAAACAAAGAGTTGGTTTTTCAAAAGGATAAACAAAATTTATAAACCCTTAGCTAAACTACCTACAAAAAGAGGGGGGAAAAAACTCAAACTAACTAAATTTGAGATGAAAAAGAAAATATTACCACAGACACTACTGAAATCCAGAGAATCATCAAAAACTATTTTGAAAATTTACACTCCAAAAAGTCAGAAAATCTTAAAGATATTGACAAATTTCCAGGTCTCTAAGAACCATGAGGATGTAGAGAACTTAATATCAAGTAATGAATTTGAAGCAGCCATCAAAAATTTTCCAACAAAGAACCAGATGGATTCTCAGCCAAGTTCTATCAAACATTTAAAGAACCAATATCAATTCTCCTCAAATTATTCCATGAAATAGAAAAGGAGGGAATACTGTCAAACTCATTCTGTGAAATCAGTATCATGTTGATAGCAAAAGCAAATACACACATCAAACTTCAGACCAATATCCTTGATAAACATGGATGCAAAAATTCTTAATAAAATATTGACAAACTGCACACAGAAACACATTTTAAAGGTAATGCACCAAGATTAAGTGGGTTTCATCTTAGGGACACAAGGTTTGTTCAAAATAGAGAAATCAATAAATGCAATTCACACATAAATAGATTTTAAGGACAAGAATCACATGATTATTTCAATAGATGCAGAAAAAGTATTTGAAAAAGTGCATTCATGTTTAAGACACTAGAAAAACTACATATAGAAGGAAATTACCTCAACTTTGTAAAAGCTATATGTGACAACCCAAGGCAACCATTATACTGAATGTAGATAAACTGAAATCATTTCCTTGAAAAATACAAACAAGACAAGGATGTCCATTTTCACCACTACTATTCAATATAGTCCTTGAAATTCTAGCCAGAGCAATCAGGCAAGAGGAGGAAATTGAAAATTGCAAATATGAAAAGAAGAGGTCAAATTCTCTCTCTTTGCAGATGACACGATCCTACATTTAGAAGAATCTTCCACACTACCCGCCTCCTACAAAAAAAAAAAAAAAAATCCAGTGGAAGAATTCTACGGCTTATAAATGAATTCAGCAAAGTAGCAGGATACAAGATCAACAAAAATAAGTCAATCGCATTCCTATACTCCAATGATGAATCTGCTGAAAAACAAATTAAGAAGACTATCATCCTATTTACAATAGACTCAAAAACAATCAATCTAAGAAAAGAGGTGAAGGACCTCTACAATAAAAACTATAGAACACTAAAGAAAAAAATTGAAAATGACAATAGAAAATAAAAAGACCTCCTGTGTTCTTGAATAGGCAGAATTAATATTATCAAATGAGCATTCCAAAAGAAGGGCTATACATATTTGATGCAATTTCCATCATATTTCCAATGCCCTTCACAGAACTAGAAAAAGAACTATAAAATTCTTTTCAAAAATAAAAGACACAGAATAGCCAAAACAATCCTTAATGAGAAAAGTAAAGAAGGAAGCTTCACAATGTCAGACCTCAAATTATCCCACAGAGCTGTAGTATAAAAATTACCATGGTACTTTCACCAAAACAGGCATTAAGACTGATGGAATAAAATAGAAGACACAGAGACAAACCCATATAAATACAGTCGTCTCATACTGGATAAAGATGCCAAAAACATACACTGGAAAAAAGACAGCCTTTTAAACAAATGGTGCTGGCAAAATTGGAAATCCATATGGAGCAAAATGAAAATTGACTCCTATCTCTAGTGCTCAAAAACAAATTCAGCAATGCACAAATGCCGCCCTGCACAAATGTCAACTCAAAGCTTATCAAAGACCTAGGAATTAGACCATAAACCTCACACTTGTTAGAAGAAGATGTAGGCCCAATACTCCAACATCTTAGCACAGGAACCAATGTTCTTAAAAAGACTCCTAAGGTGCATGAAGTAAAATAGCAATAAGTGGGATGACAGCAAATAAAAAGTTTCTGCCCAGCAAAGGAAACAATTAGAGTGTGAAGAGAGAGCATACAGAATGGGAGAAAATCTTTGTCACCAGTTTCTCATGGCATTAATATCCAGAGTATACAATGAGCTCAAAAATTTAACACCAAATAAACAAATAGCCCAATCAAGAAATGGGCAAAAGAATTAAACAAACACTTCTCAAAATAAAAAATGCATATGGTCAACAAATACACAAAAAATATTCAATATATTAGGGAAATGCAAATTAAAACTACACTAAGATTACCTCAATCTAGTTGAAATGGCAGTTATCAAGAATACAAATAACAATAAGATTGAGAAGGACGTGGGGAAATGGGTACACTCATACATTGTTGGTGAAACTGCAATTAGTGCAACCACTCTGGAAAGCAGCATGGAGATTCCTGAAAAAACTTGAAATGGAACCACCATATAAACCAGCTAACCCATTCTTCAGTATATATTTTTTAAAAAATTTAAAATTAGAACACTACAGTGAGGCAGTCATATTAATGTTTATAGCAGCACAATTCACAATAGCCAAGCTATGGAATCGACCTAGGTGCCCTTCAACAGATGAATGGGTAAAGAAAATATGCAAAGTTGGTTCAACATCCGGAAATCAATAAATGTAATTCACCATATCAACAGACTTTTAAGCATCACATGATTATTTCGATAGATGCAGAAAAAGCATTTGATAAAATACAGCACCCCTTCATGCTTAAAACACTAGAAAAAAATAGGGATAATGGGAACATTCCTCAACATTGTAAAGGTCATCTATGCTAAGTCCACAGCCAATATCATTCTTAATGGAGGAAAATTGAAAGCATTCCCCCTAAAAACTGGAACAAGGCAGGGATGCCCTCTTTCACCATTTCTATTCAACATTGTCCTTGAAACTCTAACCAGAGCAATTAGAACAAAGAAATTAAAGAGATACAAAAAGGAAAAGAACTCAAATTATCCCTATTTGCTGATGACATGATTCCATATTCAGAGAGGCTGAAAAATTCCACCAGAAAACTTCTAAAACTCATGAATAAATTCAGTAAAGTAGCAGGATATAAAATCAATGCTCATAAATCTAATGGATTTTTATTCATAAATGATGAATACTCTGAAAGAGAATTTAGGAAAACTACTCCTTTCACAATAGTCTCAAAAAAAAAAATACTTGGGAATAAATCTAACAGAAGAGGTGAAAGACCTCTACAATGAGAACTACAGAACACTAAAGAAAGAAATTAAAGAAAACCTTAGAAGATGGAAAGATCTCCCATGTTCTTGGATAGGCAGAATTAATATTGTCAAAATGGCCATACTAGCAAAAGTGTTATACAAATTCAATGCAATTCCAATTAAAATCCCAATGACCTCATAGAAATAGAGCAAGCAATCATGAAATTCATTTGGAAAAATAAGAGACCCAGAGTAACTAAAGCGATCCTTAGCAGGAAGAGTGAAGCAGGGGGTATCACAAGAGCAGAACTTCAAGTATACTACAGAGCAATAGTAACAAAAACGGCATGGTATTGGCACTAAAATAGACAGGTAGATCAATGGTACAGAATGGAGGACACAGAGACAAACCCAGATAAATACAATCACCTCATACTAGACAAAGGAGCCAAAAACATACAATGGAGAAAAGATAGCCTCTTCAATAAATGGTGCTGGGAAAACTGGAAATCCACATGCAGCAGAATGAAACTAAACCCCAATATCTCACCCTGCACAAAACTCAACTCAAAATGGATCAAGGACCTTGGAATCAGACCAGAGACCCTGCACCTTATAGAAGAAAAAGTTGGTCCAAATCTTCATCATGTTGGCTTAGGATCAGACTTCCTTAATATGACTCCCAAAGCACAAGAAATAAAAGCAGGAATCAATAAATAGGATAGATTCAAATTAAAAATCTTTTTCTCAGTAAAGGAAACTATCAGCAATGTGAAGAGAGAGCCTACAAAGTGGGAGAAAATCTTTGCCACACATATTTCAGATACAGCACTAATCTCCAGAATCTATAAAGAACTCAAAAAACTTTACACCAAGAACACAAATTATCCAATCAACAAATGGGCTAAGGAAATGAACAGACACTTCACAGAAGATATACAAGCAATCAACAGATATATGAAAAAATGTTCAACATCTCTAGTAATAAGAGAAATGCACATCAAAACTACCCTAAGATTCCATCTTACCCCAATTAGAGTGGCAATTATCAAGAAAACAGGCAACAATAGGTGTTGGCAAGGATGTGGGCAAAATGTACACTCATACATTGATGGTGGGGTTGCATATTAGTTCAGTCACTCTGGAAAGCAATGTGGAGGTTCCTTAGAAAACTTGGAAGGGAACCACCATTTGACCCAGTTATCCCACTCCTTGACCTATATCCAAAAGACTTAAAATCTGCATACAATAGTGATGCAGCCACATCAATGTTCATAGTTGCTCAATTCACAATAGCCAGATTGTGGAACCAACCTAGATGTCCTTCAGTTGATGAATGGATAAAGAAACTATGGTATACATATTACTTAGCCATAAAGAAGAATAAAATTATGGCATTTACAGGCAAATGGATGAAGTTGGAGAATATCATGCTAAGTGAGATAAGCTAATCCCAAAAAACCAAAGGCTGAATAATCTCTCTGATAAGTAAATGATGATACATAATGGTGGGTGGGAGGAAGGCAAGAATGGAGGAAGGATGGATTGTATAGAGAAAAGAGGAGTGAGAGGGGTGGGAGGAAGGAAAAATAACAAATTGAGATAAACATTATTACCCTATGTACATGTATGATTACACAAATGGTATGATTCTACTTCACACGCAATCAGAAAAACAAGTTGTACCCCATTTGTTTACAATGAATCAAAATAAATAAATTATTTTAAAAAAGAAAATATGGTACATATAAACAATGGAGTATTACTCAGCCTTAAAGAAGTATGATATTGTGGCATTTACCAGTAAATGGATGGAACCTAAGACTGTCATGCTCAGTGAAATAATCCAATCCCAAAAAGACACAGGTTAAATGTTTTCTCCAATATGTGGAAACTAATCCAAAATAAGGGATGGTAAAAAAAAAAAAATAGAAGAGGAGTTCAGTGGAGTAGATGAAGTGAAATGAAAGGGAGCAAAGAGGGATAAGATAAGGAAAGAACAGTGGAAAGAATCTGACATAAGTTTCATATCTGCATATGTGAATATGCCACAGTGAATCTCACCATCATATATATCCACAAGACATTAATTTTTGAAAAACCCATAGGTAAATAGATGAAATAAGTAAATAGCAGTAAAGTAGAGGGAAGAGAAGCAGGGCATGGCAGAGAGGAGGGAAATGGGCAGCACTGGGCACTGAATTAGAATAAACTATCTTCCACACTCTAATAATTATATCAAAATGAATCCTAATAACAAGTATAACTAAAATGAACCAGTAAAAATAATAATCCTTGGCATATTGTCATTTATCAAATCCAGAAATATACCTCAAAAAAACCAGGCAAAAATGTCCCTGGAGGGAGACAAGGAGCAGCTAATAAAAGGAAAAAGATGAGCAGGAAGAAGAAAAGTTAGAGCGAAGACAACAAATGACTTTGAACACAGACCACACTCCATCCCCAGACCACAGGCAAGATGGTTTCTCCCTCAATTTCCCTCTTCATAGTAGGAACCTAGCCTCTGTTCTCATCATTACAGAAAGCAGTCACTGTTGCCACCTTTGGAAACTTCTGATTAAGGACACACTGTCCACACAGGGAGGTCCTCTCTCCTGGTTATGACTCTGTCAGGATTTTTCACCTTACCTTGGAATCTGCTGCTTTAACCAGACCTAACTCTTCAATGACCTCATCAATCCTCTGATTTTTTCCCTGTTCTGTCATAGTTGATGGAAGCTGAAGAGCCGCTGAGAACTGTAGGTTTTCTCTCACCGTCAGGCTGTCCATCACGACATCATCCTGAAGGAAGTTAAATTTCAATGTGAAACACTGAGTCTTTTCTAAGACATCACGTCAGTGTATGTCACTTAATGCACAAGCATAACAAACACAAGGAAAATGTCTGCTAAGGTGAACTTCCAACTCTAAAAATGTCAGTGACTCCACACACAGCTTCAGAGCCCAAGGGCATCATTTTCATTCTCCATTTGCATACCCAGGTGGAGCAGAGGTGACTATAATAACTTTTAGACCATTTCAGGTTGCTTGTGTGAGACATGCCAAAAGCATCTTCTAAGAGAAGAGAGGAGAATGAAGGGAAAAAAGAACAGCAGTAGACCATTTCAGAAATGATACAAAAGCTAGAACTAATACCACTACTTACAGGTCCATATTCCAGATTGTTTCTGCCTCTCCTTTTAACTCCTCCCTCAATCTTATGGGAGATTGTATATATGGTATAAAAAAATTGTTTCCTTGAGCATTCAATTGGAAGCATGCTAACCTACAAGCCAAGGCTCTTGCCCACACAAAAATAGGGGGAACCCTGTAATACTCACACGCGGCACATATCCTAAACTATGTGGGAAATCGGCATCCTCAGGTACTTCATGTACCCAAACATTTCCAGATAAACCACTTGGATCTTTCCTTGCAGCTAAGATTTCTAGCAACCTGTAAAAGGACATATGTGCTATGAGATTTTTCTTTCCTAAAAATGCCACATCTCTCACCTACTATGAATCTAAATTCTGTTCAAGTTAGACAATGAACTAGTCAAAAATTCTATAGTTTAATATTTGTGTGTGTGTGTGTGTGTGTATGTGTGTGTGTGTGTGTACACACACCCAGGTACACATACATATTCTGACTTTTCTTTTAATCATGTGCTGTAAGAAAGTACAAAAATATTAAAGCAAGGTATCACTGGCTTCTCCAATATAAATCTCCCAAATGATCCTCACCTTGATAGGTCCCAACCCAGGAAATAGGCTTCTTTATCTCTGATGCATGTCCTCACTGAGACCTTCAGCTCCTTCTCTTCACTTTTAATATTATTCATTCTCTTCCTTCCTCATTATCTCATAACATGGCCAGCTGCTTTATGCTGATCAATTTATCATGCCATGTTAGTAAAGCTGAATTTAATATAACTTCTTGGTCTTAGGGATAAAACCATAAGTCCAAATGTAAGTTATCTGTAGGACCTAGGACCAGCCAGGGTATGCATAGCAAATGCATGTGATTTTTAAAAGGATACTGAAACTGCAACAAAAAGATTACTTAGGCTTCCTTTTGTACTCACAGAGATTTGTCTGAATCTGAGAGTCCCATGATGGCATTAAGGCCAGGTTTCATGATCCCACTGCAAATACAAAAATGTACTGATTTATTATTTCAGTTTTTAAAGAGTTCTATAAATTTAGGGTCTGCATTGAATATGTTCAGTGAAGACTGATGAAATTGCTGACAGATAACAAGCACCAAATCTTAAAAGAATCATTGATTACAGTAGTCTATTATAGCAGGATATCAATCACTAGTCAGAACCCATAAGAAAAATGCCTCAGATTCCTGAAAATTCCTTTAATTTATTCTGGAAACCACTAACCCCTGTTGGGAAATGACACATTCCATGTTCACAGACCACAACGTAAGTAGAAAATTCTCATGAATCATCTGTATTACTCTTTCTCCTCTTAAAGCAGCTTCTGAATAATGTTTGATGATCAGCCTCTTCAATTCCCCTCACCTGCTTCCCAGTCAAGTTACACACAGTTAATGAACCCCTGACTTGTAGACTATCAGTAGTAGTGTTCTTACGTTTAAAAATCGAATCAGAACAAAAATCCACACATCTTATGTAGAAATCAAAGACTGGAATAAAGCACTCCAGAGTAAAAGAAACCGAATCATTACCCTATTTACATGTATGATTACATAAATGGTGTGAATCTACAGCGTGTATAACCATAGAAATGAAAGGTTGTACTCCATTTGTGTACAATGAATCAAAATGCAGTCTGTGAAAATAAAAAAAGTAAAAAGAAACCATCACCTGTTCTTCACATTAGAGAAAAACTTACCAATTAAAAAAGCAAACCACACCCCAGGATAGATGATTTACTGCTTTGCTAAGTGTCTGATTCGTGGACCAGAAAATGCTCAGTTAGAATTGTGAGATGTCCCTTTAGCATGGATATCCTTTCAGGATGCACAGGCAGAGAACAGATGCAAGTCCGCTTCAATTAAACTAAGTGTATAGATGAGGTAGTGAACATTCAGATAGAGCAGAAGGGGGTGGTTATAGCAGTGTTCACTGTGCTACCACCCAAGATGAAGCCAAATAGGTTGAATTTTGTCCTAGAATTTAGAAGTGAAACTAGTAAGAAGAATCAAGTGGAGGAAGCAGAACTAAGGGCAGGGTCACTGCAGGTGCACAGGAGTAAACACAGCTGTCCGACATCACCCATTCAGGACTCTGGTGTCTAGGCCAGTCTCTCTTTAGATTTGCTAGGCATGTCACGATGTGTTGCACGGTGGAATCAGTATCTAGTCCAGGCTCAAGTCAAAACCAACAGCCGTGTGTACATACATACTGATTCCCAGGGATATCGATCCTATGACTGCTGACCCAGAACGCTCACATCCACGAAGACCTGGGTATTCACCACCTGTGGCATCTGATCTGTCACAATAATACTAGTGCTGCTAAGGGCCCTTTCCAATAACAATGGAAACTCACCAAATTACTGGACTAATATAATGGGAGTGTGGAAAACAAGGAGCTAGCTGTGACAGAAGATTTTTACTCTTTTGATAACCTTCCTCTCCCGTACTAATGACTGGGTATGTCTAGGGGTGTAGGTCAGTGCTAGAGTGGGTGTTTAGCATGCATGAAGTCTTGAGTTCTATCATTAGCAACTCCCCAAATTCAAAATGCTTGTGTAAACTCTCAAAGTGCATCCATCTGTAGTTCTTAATACATCTTCTTTATTAATATCTACCAAGCAACTGCTTCTAAAATTACCAGGAAAAGTCTTGTGATTCCCTAAGTCTTCACGGCCTGGAAAACTTTCCAGGTTTTTAAGATACATACTCAAGGAAAGACCAAGTCATTCTGAACGATTCAATCAGAAACTCAATGTGAATGTGTTAATGCAAAGCAGTGCATTACCCTGTTTGCTTCTTCTTTTTTTTTTTTTGTATGGCAAAGTCTTTACTTTTAAATGATTATCAGTACACCAAATAATAACATGTAACAAGTTCTTGAGTCCTATCATCTAGTAATTTTGATTAAAATAAACTAACAGCAGCCCAAACAAGTACATTACTATTCATTGTTCTAACCCTTAGTCAGAATGAATGATTTTAAGGCTGGCTGCAGCTTCAGACAAGTTACAAATAACTATTTACTACTTTTTCATAGATAAAGCCCCTGACCTTCAAGAAAGTATAAGGGAAAAAAATATTTAATCCCTTTCTTTCTTCAAAGAATTTTTTTTTCTACTAGATCTAAGGAAGAAAAAGTCAGTATTAATACATCCGCTGCTTGATCTAGAAAGCATAGGAAAACAGATAACACATACTCATTAAATTTCTAAGAAGGATGAGGTAAAAAGATGAAACCTTTGGATAAGAACTAAGGCCGAACAAAGAAGCTAGATTTGCTACTCTCCAAAAGGGACCTACTATATAACAGAGAAATAATTTAATGCCTTTCGTAGAAACAGAACTCAAGCTCTGCTAAGCTTCGTATTCCGCAAGGCACTTCATGTTCTGAAGCGCCAACCAGAAAATAAGGCTTCTTTCTTATCCTACCCATTTATGCGGTAGTTTTCGTGGATTTCTGGTCGGATGTCGCAGACAAAGGCCAAGAGATTATCCAAGACTTCATCCCTGTTCTGCCGGAAGTAGGTCTGCAGGATGGTCATCTTTTCCTGGGTCTCCTTCTCCACTTCAGTGCTGCAGCTGCCATGGGATCCCAGGGCCGCAGCTTCCTTGGCCTTGAACTCTTTCTCCCTCTGCAGGCGGTACTGTTCAATTTCAGCCTGAGCTTCTTTGGCCTGTTTCAGCCTCCGGTTCTTTCGCTTGCGGGCCTCGGACACCTTCTCAGTGGTCCGCTTCTCGGCCTGCAGCAGCTGTTGGATGCCCTGCGACTGACTGGCCATGGCTGCGGCGACTCAGAAGCCCAGGCAAGCGGCCTTACTCCGCGACGGCCCCTGGGTCAGCTGACCCCCGTTTGCTTCTTTAACAATAAACACTAGCATTCTAGAAAACAGTAGTGCAGTCTGAAATGCCACAGTTCCAAATGTGGGTCAGTGGCTAATTTCACATCCATTCAGGTAGCACAGTTATGATGTGTCTACTGTGTATGTACAAGATACTCCTCTAGAACACCGGATAGGGGCTGAGAACAAATCAAGTGAATAAACAAATGGAAAAACAAACTCCTAGTCCCATGGAGTACACATTCTAGTTCAGGGATCTACACCCTTTGGCTGGTCATTTATTTTCTATTTTCATAAACACTGTGATTGGACATAGCCATGCTCATTGGTTTAACTAGAGTCTAGAGCTACTTTCGTGCCACAAAGACAGTTAAGTCTATCAACTATGGTCCACCATTCCGTGGTCTCCCCACCTTAACCTCCACCCTTCTCTAGCCCCTCACAAGCCACGCCCGCTCTTTTCTGCTTTAAAGCATGTGCCTACAGAGGTCCTCCCTCCTCATACTGGAAACCCTTGCCAACAAGACTGTGTCTTACTATTACCACTTCTCCCTCCTGCTCTTCCCCATTACACACAGCACACTGAATCCCAAATACTGAGTATACACGTGAAAGGCACCTAAAGGATTCCTGTTGGATCTATCACACTTTACAAGATGAGGGTCCACCCTTTGGGCTTGTTTTGTTTATGGTCAAAGGAGGTAAAGTCCTCTCCTCCCTACACACATGCACCTGCAGTTTTCACATTCTCAATCTCCATGCACCCAGTCCTCCAATTCAGGGTGAGGGGCTTCTGTTCTGCCTTTGAATCCTTCAATTGATCAGAGCAGAACAATGCAGGTAAACTGCTCTAGTTCTCTGAATCTTCTATTAGACTAAAAGGTTTCCAAGAACAGAGGCATAGCTCCATCACTAGCATCTTGCACAACATCAGGCACCTAGTAGGCACTCAAAATTTTTTGAATTAGTGAATCTCCATCTTAGTGTACCAAGTTCCTAGTTGATTAGCTGGAAAGGATAAGTGAGGTAAATTAACCCTCAAAGAGTGAGCACTTGATCATCTCTTCAACCTGCACATATTCAAATCAGGGTACCTTCTACCTCTTTCATCACAAAATCTGTACTGACGAATATTTTTAAAATTATTGTGTTTCACAAAAGACTTCTCAGCTTTTCATAAGTCAAGTCTATCTAATCATGTAGCAAAAGATCAAAGCCTTCCATCCACCATTCCTCTCCATATTCTCCTTGTCAGGATTTCTTTACCAACACAAGAGAGATGAGAAGTAGGCAAGACAGCAAGTGTTGCTGTGTGGACAGAGTTCCAATCCTGCACAGCAGTCCTGGCCTCAGCCCCATCAGCCCTCAGATCCTCACCATTTCTCTCCCACTCATGCCTCAACATTTTCCATGCTATCTTGTCACTTCCTTGATCTCTGAAGTTGACTGGCACTAACAGAAAAGTGTGGAGTCACATGAAAAATATCAAGAAAACAGAACAAAATTTCTACTTTCATAAGTCTGCAACCAAAGCACTCTTTTATAACCACTCCCCAGCCTTGAGGAGCCAGGAGAAAGTTCTTGTCTTGACTAGGAATAATTATTTCCCTTATTACACAAATAGAATTCATAGGCTATGGGATCTGACCAAAGCCAAATTCACATCCTGACACCATAGATGGGAAGCAGAGGCTCACAAATATCAGAAAAGTACTGACACCCTTAATGGCCAGCATCTGTGAACTCATGGAGGTATGTGGTAGTGGTGGGTTACATAGAAACCCTCATCTCCCTCCTGCTCTGGGTCCCACTTCAAAATTGTACTTTGAATTCTGAATTTGTTGCTGCATGAAGAGAATAAAAATAAAATCATAATGTTTAGGTCTTTTAAAAAGTACAAAGTTCCAATTAACTTGAAGGGATCCTATATTTAAATATGTTCTATGTCTTTGTTAGAGCAAATATTAAGTAAATTGTTATAAACTGTGAACAACTATAAATAGACCATTCATTTAAAGGAGGTGTATTGAAAAGAAAAGTAGTTTCACAATATACAAAGAAAAGTAGTTTCACAATGTCATTTCAACTTCCTTGCTTATAGAACATAAAGGACATAAAGTGCACAAGTACCTAAAACCCATTTATCTTAGAAAGTACTTTCAAGTAGTAAAATAGAAACACATCCTATTTCACACTTTAGAAAAATAAGAGTTCAATTTTATATACCCAAAATCAAAAAGCAATTAAATGTACTATCAGGCCTCTTTTGACCAAAACACAGTAATAACTCACAAAAAAATAAATGGCACATTAATTGTTCAGTTTCTCAAACAAAGGTTGATGCACACAGTCTAATCACCTTTAGGAATGGTTTGTCAGTTCACTTCCTTTCTTAGCTAAACATAACACTTAACAAGTGTTCAACCATTTCAGTCCTAGTATATCCAAAATAAATGAAAGCATTTGTCAATATATTTGTACAAAGTCTTGAACACAAATATTCATAGCAGTTTATGGAAATAGCTAAAACCTGGAAGTTCACTGTAATTCAATAAAGGGGTCCTTTAAAAAGTTCATGTACATACCTGATAGGCGATAGTATCTTTTTCTCAATTTTTATATAATCCCATGGAAAGTATTTCTTCTCTTTCACATGATAACCAATGTTGTGAAAACTTAACACGGGCCCTTTCTGGTCAGTGGAGGCTGTCCCACGGAGGCTTTCAGAGTTTCTTTGGGTCATGTGGGACATTAAACCCACATTGTTATCGGAAGACATATGGAGAGTTCTGTCTTTCTGTAGAGGGAAAAGCAACAGTAAGTTGATATTCCAGGTAAACTTGATAACAACACATTTAAACCAAACTTCTTTTAAACTGTGCTGCAGTGAGTAGGTTCTTTTCTAAAGAACAATCCACATCCCTGTGATAAGAACAACCCTAGAACCTGTAACCAGGCAGATGCTAATTAGAATACCTGCACTCCAATTAGATGTCATATTCCCAAGTTACGGGGATCCTAATAGGTAAATACTATGAAAATTATTCAAAAGCTGGGAAGGAAGATAATGAGCAGATGATTGCTAGTCTTGTCTGGCTTGAAAATCATACCATGATACAACTTCAGTTCAGGGACAGTCTACAGGATCATGATGTAGTTCCTGTATTTTTTTTAACTTTGGAGTTTATAATATTGTTACTACCATAAGAAGCTTAGCCTAGCAGGCAAGGGCAGGAGAGATTTCTAAGAATTAATAGTTGGAATTATACAACTCTGGTTGTTGTGCACCTTCAATCAGTTAAGAAGGTAAATGTCAACTTTCATTGTTTGCACTGACATTATTTCTTTAATGAACAAATATATGAAACTGATGAACTAAATCAATCCAATATTTAAGCAGTACAAGGCTTTAAAGCAAAGATAAATATTAATGAATGAAGTTAGAAATATTTCATTAAAGAAGTCAAAAAGATCCCTTAAAAAGGATTTAATTAGAGTAAGACCTGGTGCTGCACTGAGTTTATTAAATAGGGTTAAAATTCTAAATGCAATAATTCTAGTTTTCCTGTTTTAAAGCCAAAGTCATCAGTGAAGCAGTTTTTCTCTGCCTATGGTAGAATAGCTACTCCAAACTGATCATCCCTGAGAACAACCATAGAAGCAGACAGAACATGAGAAGCAATGTGTGAAAAGTTCTCTGATGAGAGCAACAAAGCCACTGGGACTCCCAGCAAGAAGGGAGCAGCACTGGGCAATCCCAGCACCCCATGCCTTTCCTCTCCAGGTATTTGCAAATGCAAGCTTAATACACATAGGGAAATACTTGGGATCTAGGCAGAAAGAAGTTGCCAGAAGCCCCTAATATATCTGAGCAAATATCTCAGCAGTTTTTCAGTCAGTGAGGTAAAATTTGCAGTTGTGAGCCAGCAAAGGTGAGGATCCCTAGAAACCCAAGATTTAGAGATCCCAGAAACATGGGCTGGGAATACAGGAAACCAAAAAGAGACCATTCTCTGCTCAAGCAAGGTCATTTGCTCAGACTTTGCTAGAAGAAAGTTAAATCTACTCTCAAAAAAGATATCATCAGCCAGACACGGTGACACATGCCTGTAATCCCAGTAACTCAGGAGACTCAGGAGAATCATAAGTTCAAAGCCATCCTCAGCAACATAATGAAGTCCTATACAACATAGCAAGATCCTGTCTCAAAATTAAAAAATAAAGAAAAGAAGGTGTAGATGTGACTCACTGGTTAAGCATCCTGGTTTCATTCTCTGGTAACAAAATAAAACAAGATATCATCATTCAAATTTTCAATCTAAAATCTGAAATTACCAGGCATGCCAGAATATAGGAGCTAAAGTTTCATAAAACAGAACATAAAAGAGGTCCCGCAGGTAATCCAGACTGGAATTATCAAACATTCACATTAAAACCACTAATGTGTTCGGGAACAGAGAGATTATCCCCAAATAATCTGATATTTTTTTAAAAAATTAAAATTAAGAATTCAAATTAGACATGGTGATACAAACCACTATACACACATACAGAGGAGGCTGAGGTGGGACAGAAGGTCAGGAAAGAGCTCAACAATGAGGCTGTTGAAAAGCCAATGAGGGTGGTCTTCTGGAGGCACATTCCTTGTCTAAGCACTAGTCTAAGGAGCCAGCAAAGAGGCCAGAGGACCTGAACTGGGAGGGAGGGCAAGAAGACAGACATAAGGAATCTGACTCGGCCTAGGAATGAGATGGAGAGGTAACATAAAGTTCTGAAGGAATGGCATGATTTAACTATGTTTAAAAGGACCACTTTTATCAGGAGTAGGAGTGGAGCAAGGAGCTCATATAAGAGAAGACTATAACAACCCAATACCAGCATGGGGACACTGTTCTGAACCCCTCCTCTGTTAGAGGATCTTGGAAGACTTCTTTATCTCTGCATGTGCTGCCCCAATGCAGCAACACTCAGGAACTCCAAGACCAGAAACAGCACCAGGTTGATCAGACACAACACACCAAGAATGCACCACCTACAGCACTCTCTCCTGTACCACAAGAAAAATGGGGGTACAGGTGGGGAAGGCACAGAACTTCAGGAGGAAGGGGACCTCATTCCCACAGCAAGGGCACAACCAAACAGAAGATTTGCAAGGGTTCTTTATGGTCTTAACTTGTTCCAAACCATCCCACTGCCCTGCCTCAACCCAGCCCATGAACAATTTGGGGAATAAAAAGAATACAATACACAGTAATGATTGACTTTATGTCCCATGGAAACTAGAGAAAAACTCATGTAAATTTTAAGGGGACCCTATTGAGAAGCTCCTGTGAATTCAAACAAGAGGAGAAGGTAAGAAGACTTGCGGGGACAGAGTGTCTGAGGGAGTCAGGAGGATGACACTGGCAGACAGGAAGTCCTCAACCTTTGTCTCCTCTCTTCCCCAAGCTGACCACACCCTACTGGCATCCGTTGAGACTTTCTGTGAGAGGGCAGATGAAGTTGGCACCTCTCAGTCAGGCAGGAAGTCCTTCCTCTTTCTAAGACTCTTACCTCTAGTGGCTTCAGTGGAGATCACAAGATCTGTTCCTTTCTAGAAACTTCTTTATCTTCCTCTGGCTAAATTAAAGTGGATTACCTAATGCTAGCTGGGCTTGAGATCTAAATTCCAACCAGACCCTGCTTTAATAGCAGCAAGTCCTTTTCAATCAGAAACCTAAGGGATTGAGCTAGTTATTCATAAAGGCCAGGAACCCTGGTTCACCAGGGTCTCTGACCAAACCATGACTTCATTCCTTTCCTGTGAAAATAAACTTATTTTCAGACCAGGAAGGGAGCAGAGACAAAAGAGCAATTTATCTCCATTCTTACCATGCACTCCTGGCTTAAACATCTAGTGCACTTGTAACTTTGAATATGATTCACTGAATATTTTACCTCCATAAGTTAACTGTGTAGCTCAGAATTAGATATCCACTCTTCTTGGTCTCCTAGTGAATGGGAAGAGTGAGACTTATCAATATGGGGTTTGTGGGATCATGATGAATGAATAACTCTGAATATATATTAATATTAATATCAATCTATTTTAATAACCACAGAAGTATACTTTAACTAGGAGAGATATGTGGTATTTGAATAAAATTATATCTTATTGGAAAGGAAAAAATGTTATGAGACCAAAATCATCTAGACTATCACTTTTTCTTCCCACTCTGAGTTGAACTCAGCTTTGATTATTTGAAAGAACAGATAAGGTTTTACAGGTCTATACATCCCCATAGATGCAGGTAGGAAGGCCAAGCAGGCTCTTTAATTTCCATTAAACATTTCAATCTTAACTTCTCATCCCACTGTATATGGTTTATACTTAACACAATCTACTCCTTCTCCTGATGCTGTCTTCAACTGCTACCAAACTCATTTCAAAAACTGTCAGTATAATGTCTAAGTTGACAGATAAAATGATTACCCTCATCTGATAATTACACATTATAGATGTGTAAGGAAATCTCACACCAAATACTATACATATGTTCAATTTCTGTGGGTCACATATTTATATATTTATATACGTATATACACACACACACATTTTTAAAACTAATGACAGACATTTACAGAACAGGAAGTTTTCTTAGAGGGAAGAAAAAACTTGAGACACATTTGCGACATTTACACTACAAAGTCCCAGGCCCACTAAGAGTCTGTTAACCATCACAGAACTATAGGACAGTTCTACTAGTGTCTGAATGTTTGTGTCCCTCAGAAGTTTAAAACGTTGAAATCTAATGCCCAGTTCAATAGCATTAAGAGATGGGGATTCCCTAATGAATGGGAATAGTGCCATTGGAAGCATTCCAAGATAGCTTCTTGTCCCTTCCACCCTGTAAGAACACATAGCCGGGGCTATCCGTAAGGAGACCTCACCACATGCCAAATCTGCTGGCTCTTTGTCTTGGATTTACAAGACTCCAGAACGGTTAGCAATACATTTCTATTTATAAATCCTCCATTTTGTCATTTTTATTATAGTAGCACAAATGGACTAAAACAACTTGATGTTCCCACACGCTTTACCCCCAATAATAAAAGCATATATATAATAATTCCTTTTACCTGCTATGTCATTTTGAGCTAGAAAAAATTTAAAACTTTCCAATTGACAAAAAACATATTTTAATTGACAAGGTAGTTATCAAAATCAAAGATAGCAGGGATGTTAGAATTACCATATCAAGTTTTAAAGGTGATTAATATACTAAGATTTCTAGTAGATAAACTAAATACATACAAGATCAGACAGGTACAACAAGACCAAACTACAGACTGCCCATGTGGGAAGTCATCCTTATTTAGCAGAATCAAACTAGGTTGAGCCATGCAACGCAGAGGCCTGGCTTCTAGGAACTGCCGGGAAGCACATGGTAGGAGTGGTTCCCTGTCTCCTTCTGGAATTTTCCCCCTAAGAGAATGGCTTCCCTAACTCCACTCCATCCTGTCCATCACAGAAGAAGCTCCTCCTGGTCCTTACCCCCTTTACCTGTGTATTATAAATAAAGGAAAGTTGGGCAACTCCATGTTGTTGTAAGAGGCCACAGCTGATATGGGCAGACCCATCACAACCCCTCCTCTCTAATAAAAAGAGTATCGGTTCTTGTGTGTTTATTGAGTAGATTAGGTTTTTGGGTAATAGAAAAACCGCCAACATCCTCTTCCGGCAGTTAACCCTTTTCTCCTCCATGCAGGATGTGGCAGAGAGGATCCCCATATGCCCATATGAAGTTACTATAAATACAAAGATGCACATGACCAGGTGTGGTAGTGCATGCCTGTAATCACAGTGATTTGGAGGCTGAGGTGGGAAAATCACAATTTCAAGGGCAGCCTCTGAAACTTTGGGACCTTATCTCAAAATAAAAAATAAAAAGTACTGGAGTTGTAGTTGAGTGGCAAAGTGACCCTGGGTTCAATCTGCAATACAAAAAAAGAAAAAAGAAAAAGAAAAAGATCACCCTTAGGGGTTAAAATTAAATGTATAGAGGAAAAATATGCCAAGCCTACATAATCACATCATAGCAGGAGTAGCCATGTTTATTATAGGCACAGCAGACTTTAAAGTTATCAAGGATAAAAGGAGTATTATCTTAAAATGAAATGGTTAGCTCATCAAGACAATATAACAACCTTAACATGCATAAAATGTGCCAGATTATGAAACTATGTGAGGCAAAAACTAAAACAACTATAGGGAGAAAAAGATGAATTTGTAACCATGGTGGGAGAATTCAATATTCCTCTGTTAGAAATGAACAGATCTAGCAAAATAAAATCCACAACAACCTAATTCAACTCACCAACAGGATCAATCAACAGTGTGATATTGAATATAAAAACCACAGTCATGTGTAGCCTAAAGACATTTTGGTCGACAATAAACTGCTTCTATGATGATCCCATAGAATTACAGCATAGCTGGAAAATCCCTGTTGCTCAGTGACATGGCAGTTGTCATTATGTTCTAGCAAATGCACTACTCCTATGTTTGGGGTGATGCTTGCATAAACAAAGTACAATGCTGCTGATCATAAAAATATGTCATGTAAAGTTATGTACAGAACATAAAATTCAATAGCAATGGTAAATGCTGCTGCTGCTGGTTACATTTTTACTTTACTAGAGTTTTTATTGTTATGGAATCTACTACTACTTAAAAAATAAAGCTAACAGTAACAGTAAAATGAAAATTAATAAATAAACAAACAGAAGGCCCTCCTATTCCTCTATAAAATCTAGGTTTCTCTCCAAATAACACCCAGCCATCAAGAGTAGCATTTGTAATCACAGGATCTTAGTGTCCAAGTATGTCCTGTCACTCTTAGGGTAAGAGCTCCTCAGGAACAGCACTCGGAGCATTCATAACCGCATGTATTACGGACAGCACTGAGGGTGCTCTCCATTGCCATTCTCAACCTCCTCTGCATCCCCGTGTAACACCGCACACATTTCCCTCAAAAATAATTGTCATAAAAACAGACACATAGACCAATGGTACAGATAGAAGACACATAGACAAACCCACTCAGATACAGTAACCTGATCCTCTTTGACAAAGGTACCAAAAACATACATGCAAGAAAAGACAGCTTTTTTAAATAAATAGTGCTAGGAAAACCAATTACCTATATATAGAAGAATGAAACTAGACCCTTATTTGTCACCCCACAGGAAAATCAACTCAACATAGATCAAAAATCTAGGAATTAGACCAGAAACTGGGCAACATCTAGGAGAAAATAGGTAAACACTACAGCAATATAAATATAAACAGTGACTTTCTCAATAGGACTTGTGAAGCTCAGGAAATAATGCCAAGAGTTAATAAATGGGATGGCATTATTTAAAATACACCAAAAATACAGAAAAATTAAAATTTTTAAATTAAAAAAAATAAGAAAACAAAGTAAATGCCAAGTAAAGCTTCTCTAAAGAGCCAGTTTCAGAGGAAATGACTGATAATTCCCTTTCTAAATGGTCTCCAGGATACAACTTTTTAAAGTGCTGAGGGTCTTTCAGGTCACCTGTGTCCATTCCAATGTACAAGGTGAGGGTAATTTTACACTCTGGGTGGTCTTTTACTTTAGATTTACCTTTCTTATGCTTACTTCAAATGCTTTGTGGATACCTAAAGACAATAAATGCAGTAATAGTGTTTGCACACATGTGTATATATTTTAATATATTGTATGGAAAATAATGTATTCCCTAAAGGAACTCCTAAATAATACTCAGGGCCCTGGAACAATTATGCCCAATAAATGTTTGTTACTACCAATCTGTATTTTTTTCTGAAAAAGGAGTGAGCATTTACAATTCTAATATTAGAACAAAATTATATACATATAATTGTGTGTGTATATATGTGTGTGTAAATATACATATATGTATATATATTATAGTCTTGTTATACATACACTTTTTTAAACTGATGGATTGGCAATCTAGTTTTTTGGTTTGTATTTTTGCATTATTTGAATGTTTTCAGTATTTTTTTTTTCATTGTAAACTGCATTTTATTATATTATCATTATCACCCAGAATATAGATAAAATGGCTTATAAAATCCTTAAGTAGTGTTACTTTTCTACTTTTTCCTTCAGTGTTGCCTTTGGCATCCTGGTGAGACATCCCTCCTTGTGAAATTCTTCAAGAGCAAAGGAGAAGGCAGTGTTATTTGTTCTTGAGCCCTTGGGCTCTCAGGAAACTCTTTCTGGAGATAAAACTTGTACATAGTTGGTTAATTTTTAAAATTCACTACTAAAACTAAAATATCCACAGAAAAATTCTAAAACAGAGATCAAGAAGTCTGTAGTATGCTACCCAAACTTGTGAGCAAATTTTATGTCCTGGGAAGAAGAAAAAGAATAGTTTGGCCAATTCCTCCAAAATACTAATGCTAACAAGTATTTCTTCCACCAGCAGTAACTCCCATTTCATCCATCAATATTAACTCTCCTTATTATCACACATTTGGGGACAGGCAAGAGTTTTATCTTAACCCATCTGTGAGTAACTCCCCACCAAACCCAGAATCAGTTGCATCACCCATCCTTTTCTGAAAAAAACATTCTGAATGGACAGTTTTTATTTCCTACTCTCAAAATCAAATTGCCAAAGGTTCAAACTCAGTCATCTCATTTGAGCAGTATGCTCTTGTCTAACAAAAAGTGCCACTAATACCCACCCACCTTTCCTGTCACACAAATTTGCTCACTTACTAGAAGTTCATGTGACCAAGGCCACTAGTCTCGGGAGGCATGTGCTCAGAGGCAGAGCATTAAAACCCATGGTTTAAAGCCTGGATATGGAGGTCGAAAGGAGTCAGCTTGATCTTCCAAACATGCCCTGAAGCAGCAGCTTCCACTCCACTAGGACACCAAGCATTCGTCCTGCTATGGAGATCCAGAAGCACCTTCCTCGGCTCCTTTGGCATTCTCCCGCCCTGCTCCTTTCCGCCCCTCCCTCCAGATGGGAGGACTGAGCGCTTCCCCTTCCCTCCTGCGCTCTGGGGACGCGGGCTGCGACCCAGCACACTGCCTGCAGCAGCAGCAGAGCCCCTCCAGGGACTGGGACGCCCTACCGCGCCGCTGCCCTGAGGCTGGATACTTACCGCGGGCGGCCGCCTGAGAAGGTGCGAGTGGCCCTGCTCAGGGCTGCAGGCGACGAGCTGGAAGGCGAGGAGTCGGGTGGACCTGACTTGTGTACAAGGGACTCAGGCTTCAGGGCCAAAATTCCGGGGTTTGCTCTCCTAGAGGACGGCCTCCCTGGGCCAGGGCGGGGACAGAAGGCAAAAGGCGTGGCTCCGCCTGACAGACCTTGATAAGCCCCTGAGCACTGGGCGCGCATTGTAGGGGATCTTCACCTTCCCTTGGAGTCCCTGTCATAGAGAAGACTGTCCCTGACCACACAGGGACCCAAACCCCTGCCTCTGGTCTGGCGCATTTTCCAAATGAACAGAAGCAGTTCGCTCTGCTATCAGTGTGTACTTCATGTGGTCCTCATGTGACTTGGATGGGTTTGGCACTGCTGCTATCCTTGCCCCTTGAGCAGTGGGGACTCTGTCACCTAGGTTTTTCTCTCACACTTCTCCCATCCCAAGGGCAATAGGCCGTTTCTGGTCATTGAGTTTTGAATAAATTAGATGGTTGTGCCCAGGGTCAAACAAATCAGGAACTGAGTCTAAGCGGGTGGAGGGTATTCCTGTGGATGGTTAAATGTCTTCACACTGTTGAAATAATTGCTTCTGTGCAACATTTTGAGGCTGTGGAAACCCTATAAGATGACAGTATTGATTCAGGAGAAGGGCTGGTTACCAGGCTCTGGGAGCGAGCACCGCCATCCCAGCATTCACCCCCTGCCTCTACCCTCAGAGAGTGGCACCTGCATGGAGAAACTCTTCTATCTGTGGTTTACAAACAACACCCACAGGATCATGTTGTTGACCCTGACAATTATTGTTAATTCTTTGTTCCATTTAGTAAAGTTTTAGGCAAGAAGGGAACATAACAATTTTCACAGTACATGTTTCAGAATACTGAAAATACTATATTGTAGACAGTTGAAGAACTTTAAGTATGTATCCATGATGCGCCCAAACATTATGGTGAAGTTATTCTTTTGGATTCCTTCTGTCAATTTAAAGACTCTTGAAGACCCATATAGAAATACATTTTATTCATGTTTCATTTTAAACCAAAATTAGGATAAGTGTTTCTTAGCTGGCTTTTAATGACTGTTGTGGTATCAGCATTCTCTGAAAGCCATACAAAGAAGGGATATATGTACTTAAAAAGGAGAAAAGAAATGTAAAATTGAGATAAGGCATAAATAACAGAAACAGGATAATAGGTTGTATGTAGCCTTTTGGAATTATATTAGTAAAAAGCAATCAGAGTACTGGGAATAAAGCTCAGTAATGGAGGGATTTCAACCTAGATTTATCCCTTGTACACACATAAAGAAGTAAATAAATAAAACCAAACATGTACCAAAAACTTATATGTAGGAAATAGTTGGATGAAAATAATGAAATACTTGTTGTGGGTAATAAAGGAATATCTTTTTTTCTCCTATTTTAGTGTAATCTTTTTACAGTTGATTTAATAAAAATGTACAACCTTTAAAATGAAAAAAACACATTCTTTTTAAAGGTAAAATCAATCAATAAAATGAACATATAAAGAGACATAATACATAGAATCATACCCTCACCCCAAACAGGGCTAAAAGAAGAGAATCAAAGAATTTTTCTCTTTATTTTTCATCGAATTTATAAAATAGTTTTCTTTGTGCATGTGTTTTAATGTGCTAGTTATTCTTTAGCTAAATGGAGGGATCTTTGCTACAGCCAAAATCTCATACCTTGTGTGTGGAGGTACTGAATGGAAGAACTTCTGCTTCCCGTATTTATTTTGGGTTACCAACCTATACCCAGCTCTGTGCTGTCCTTGTTTTATTGTTTGGATCTTTAGTGTCCCTGGAAAAGCTCATGTGTTAAAGCAGAAGAAGTATCCAGAGGTGAAATCATTAGATAATGGGAGTGATAACTTACCTAGTAGACTAATCCTTTAAAAGGAATAATAATTTGAATACATTACTGGATGATAAGAGTAGGTAGGTAGGACATGGCTGGAAAAAGTAGTTCATTGTGTATGTGTCCTTGGGGATTGTATCTTGACCCTGGCTCTCTTCTCTCTTCTCCTTTCCTCTCCTTTCTGCCCCTCCATCTTCTTCCTGGCAACAAAGAGCTGAGCAACTTTCCTCCACCCTGTCTTCCTCCATGATGTTCTGCCTCACATAAGACCTTGAGCAAGGGAGTTAGCTGACTATGAATTGAACGTCTGAAACTGTGAGCCCAATATAAACGTTTATTCCTCTAATTATTCTATCAGGTATTTTGATCATGGTAACAGCAACTAACACACCTTGGTTCAAAAAATTGCTTTTGTATGTGGACCCTTCAAGTTTTGGGTTTGCCAAAGGCAGCTGTATTAGATCAGGTTGGCAGTAATAAATTTATTCAATTAATCTCGATACTCATTAACGGGTACTTTAGCATTAGTGGGAAACACTGTGACTGGGTTTAATTCTATCCTGAATTCAGGGTGACATTAAAATTGCTTAGTGATATAGTTTGTTACTTGCCTTGTCTCCCCAGGTAATTCAACACCCCACTTTTGTTCCTGCAAGGAGAGTATGTTCAGAGATAGCCTGACTGGAACTTAACTTCTCTACTTCTTGTGGCAAATCACAGGGGGTGTGTCCACACTCAGGCATATGGGCATCCTTACTGATGATATCCAACTGTTTTGAGAAATAAGCAACAGGCTTCTCCTATTCCCTAAATATCTTAGGAAGAAATAACTCAGATGTTTCATCAGTATTCAGCTTAACAGAACTTTAAGACTTTAAGTTACACAAGAACATTTATAAGCATTTATCTCTTTTCTGTTTACCTAATCTGTCTTTGACAGTGACACGTACATGAAAATATCAGACAAGCATTTCAAGTTATTTCTTGGTCAAAGAAAATCCCTGTAAGTTAAATTGCTGTACTTGACACATATGATACACAGGAGCAATAGAGCAATATAAATTTACCAGTTTTTTAAAGGACAATTCAATCCAAATTATTTTTATAACAAAATGGAATAAGTTAAGGTCACCTGTTTATAAGACTAAACATTTTTTCCACACTTTTTATTTCTTCTAATTAGTTATGCATGACCGTAGATTGCACTTTGATACACCATACATAGATGGAGTGTAATTTCTCATTCTTCTGGTTGTACAGGATGTGGAATCCCACTGGTCATATACCATGGAATATTACTACTCAGTTTTAAAGAAGAATGAAATTATAGCATTTGCCAGTAAATGAATGTAGCTGGAGAATATCATGCTAAGCAGAATAAGTCAATCTCAAAAATCTAAAGCTGAATGTTTTCTCTGATATGCAGATGCTAATTCACAGTGAGCGTAGAGGGGTAGGGAAGAATAGAGTTACATAAGATATTTCTTAGCAGTTTTGTGAGGATTGAGGACCAAATATTTTTAGGTCAAGCAGTTCTCATAGCAGCCTGATTTCTTAAAAAGACTCTTGATCTTTTTCCTTCCTCCTTCCATTTCTTTCTCCTTTTCTTCTTCCTCCTCCTCCTTTTTCCTTCTTTTGGGTCTTCAATGAATTTAGGAGCTAACACTTAGATGGTTACATTCCACATAGGACTGTGAAATAAATCTGCAAGTGACCTTGAATAATATTTTTCTTAACATTATGAATACAATTAATATAATCAGAACAAAAATTAGAGAGCTAAATTTTACATGTTCATCCTATATTTGCAGTTTAAGATTTATTTTAAAGATATCCCCCCAACATTTTTAAATGAATCATGCCAATAAAACAAAATATTAAATTGGGTATGCAGAACCCAAAGTAAATTTATAAGTAAAGGCTACAAGATATTACTGTGACTTAATTATGTTCAAAAGTACAGGAGAAACCCCTGACAAAAAAGCAGAGTGACCTCAGAAACCCATGCTAAAGTTATTCCACAGAAAAAAGGGGACAATTTACTTTGACAGGTTTAAGTTAAATTCTTCCCAATGCTGTCTCCAGGGCCCATTTTGAGACTTTTATTCTCCTGAGGATCAGGCAGTATTACAAAAAAATCATTTTTTCCCTCTCATGGATTAATAGGTGCAAGTGACCCAATTTTGCAGAATGCCAACAAATGGGCTACATGTGGAAATATAATTAATATTTTCCATTTTTTTGCAAATTGTGACATAACAGGTCAAAATCATATTTTTTCATTACTTATGCTGCAGGTAGAATCAGTTCTGAGGACCCTCGCAATAAAGGTCAAACCAGATCAGATCAGGTTTCTGCAAACAAATGTGGGCCATCCCCAACCAGAACCAGAACAAACCAGAGAGGTAAAAGAGAACATCTGTGGACAGAGAATCTCTAATCCCTTGCTGACCCCCAAACCAGCTACCCGCAATGAAGGTCAAACCAGAGTTTCCTTTCAGATGTTAAATACTGTCTGTTCCAAATCCAGGACCCTCACAAGAAACATCAAACTAGAGAAAAGAGAAATAAGAATCTGATCGCTTGTACCAAAGTGACTCACAGGGTAGGATATCTTCACACCCAGAGAGCCTTTCTACAGGGCAAAAGTGAACCAGGGGAACATCCTGGGAATGGTCCCTGAGACAAGTGGCCTAGACACTTGTTCTAATTTGTCTACAGGTCTCTCTAGAAGCAAGGAGCTGACAAGCCATGGCAAAGGCCCTTCTGGAATTCCTTCTTGGCTTCTCACCAAGGTGTTACCAAACCAGGCCCATTTGCACACCATGCAGTATGCCAGTCATTGCAATGACAAGTTTTAAAAGAGAAAGAGTGGATTTGTGAAATCCCTATGCACGAGGAGACTGGAGATTCCCCCACAAGACTAAAGTTTATGGGTTTTTCTGGCATAAAGATACAGGGTGATTTAAGGCATAAGGAAAGGTGACTGAAGGTAAAGTAAGTAGTGGTCTACACATGTGCAATCCAATGTCATGGCTCTTCTCAGGATGCATGTGCAGGAATATTGGTGTTAGCAGATATGAGTGTGGAATTTCTGGTACTCTGATATCAAAATGTCTCCCATCCAACACCTGCAGAGGACCACTTGAAGTCATTGACTTCAACAAAAATGGGTTTTAAATCCCCGGAACACAACCTGGACAAATTATTTCAACATGCCCACATATATTCTTTATTTTATCTACAGTGAAGTTAGTGGGAGGCCAATAATACATTGCTCAGCTCCATGACTTCCAAAATTAGTGATTTTAAAGTCAACTAAAATTTAAAAAAAAATAGAAAGGAAAGGGGAGCTGGAGGGTTTATGTGAATTTTCAACTGTTGCACAGCAATTGAGACTGAATATCAAAGTTGAAGGAGAGGCTCTGTGCACAGCATTCACTTCCTTGGTTCTGCTCACTACTACTGGGGCCTCTGAAGAACTTGGGGGAAGTCCTCTATAATGGGTCAAGCAGTGATGAGTAAGTAAAGGAATGGAAACAGCTGAAACTACTCAGCTTCCATCTTTTAATATTAGTAGAAATAGATAAAGTCTGGCCGGAACTATTTTGGGGCTCAGAGAAAACATTAATTTGGTACACAGACTGGATTGCTTTACTATTATCAATACTTTGTATTTTTCTTGCCTAAGGGCAAATTTTTCCAAAACCCTCAGTTGCTTAACATTGGCCAAAATGTGATCTTCGGACAGTGAATCAAAGCATCACTTCTCCTCTGAATTGGGTCCACTGAGATCAAAGAATGGGACAAAGCTCCCATACCACCGGACAAATACGCTTGGCAAATAATCCATGGTGTCTTCAGAGGACTTAGTTCAGAGACTGGGAGAGATGATATGGAAAAACCTGTCCAACCCCACCAAAATAAACAGCAATGAACACATGGAAGGAGTGAATCCACAAAGTAACAATTTAATAATTTAATTCCCTAGCTGGAATTATTAAATATTTCAGAACCTGCCTCCTTTAGGAATAAGCATCTGACTCCATATGTTCAAGTGCAGCACACCAATAGAATGATGGACAGCCAGCCAAATGACATCGAGCCCTGATTCCCTCCACACTGAAGGCTGTACTAAACAGGAGAATTTGAAACTGACTCCTTCTAAAATGAAGGGGAATTAAAGCTCCAAACTGTTACAACTTCTGAACTTCTCATATTTAGAACAGAAACTATCCCTGTCCTGGCCAACACCACCCACACGTTCCCTAACAGACTAGCTCAACCTTCATTTGCATTTTTCTTACCCCTCTTCCCACTTCATTGTCTTCTTTTATAAAAGCTTTCTTGGCTTTGAATAATACCTATTTTCCTTCCCATTTGACTCTAAGTAATTGTAGAGCATTATGACCACTAGATTCTAGATTCTTGCCCCTCCCAGACAATACTTCAGATGGTTAATAATTCAGTAGTGAAGATTAGTATCCCTTATCCAAAATACTTAAACCAGGAGTTTAAATTTTTTTCAATGAAATTTCTTGAGGATATTTGTACATTGTACACATAACCCGAAGGTTATTTTATACAATATTTTTAGTAGTTTTGTGCATGAAACAAAGTTTCATGGTGTGGAATTTTCCAGTTGTGGTGTCATATTGACCAATCAAGCATTTTCAGATTTTCAAGCAATTTCAGATTTCAGATTTGGGGGTTAGGGATGCTGAACCTGCAAAAAGTTTGATGTACATATAGTAAGTCATATATTCAATTCAAACCCCTATGCCTAGGTAATTTTTGTCTATATTCTCCATCAAAGATTGAGAGAGTTACCATTAAGTTTCCAATTGCAATGTGATTTTGCTAATTCTCCTCATATTACTAGTAGTTATTATTTTCTGTGTTGGAGCTCTATTATTGAATCCTTAGGATTTATGATAGCTAAATCATTGAGTATGGTACATTTAGCAATACTAAATAATCTTTCATAAGGTTCCGTGTTTGTTTTATACTCTCATTTTTCAAATAGGTATACTACCAATTAACACTTTTTAAAACATTTTGCCCCATACATCTTTTTTTTAATATAAAAAGATGAAAATAGAGGTTTGTTCGAAATTATTTATTATTCTCTATTATTTGCTTTTCTGTTGCACAAATGCTATTATTTAAGAAAAAGAGCAACAGGATAAATTACCAGTGGCAATTAATAGTAATGAATAGTAGTAAACTATGTGTAAGAATAATATAGTATTCTTGTGATATTTCTATTCTCTGATATAGTAATTTATTTTAACTCTCTAAGCAATAGGATATCTAAATGTTGTAGACCATTATAACATGTTCTGAAGATGAGGCATTTAAAAAAGGAGAACATAAATGCAATTGGACCAGTTAACAGTTACCTGTTTTCTTTTCTTTTTTAAACTTTTATGTATTTATTTATTTTCTTTAACTTTTTTTGACAGTGATAAATATTTTTTTTTAAAAAATATTTTCATACATTGTATAGGGTAATAATGTCTGTCTTACAATCTACCATCCTTCCTCTCCCCACCCACCCCACCTTTCCCCACACTACCCTCCGTGCAATCCAAAGTTCCTTCTTTCTTCCCTCCCCTCCCCCAAATATGGATCAGCGTCCGCTTATCAGAGAAAATGTTCAGCCCTTTTTTGGGGGGGATTGGCTTATTTTACAGAGATCCCATGCAGCTTTGCAAATATTTTTTAACATCATTTTGAGCATGTTTTTAAATTTGTACAACTGTCTTTTTCATTTTGTCCTATTTGTTGGAACTTGTCATTAATAAGAGCTTAATCCATTTACATTTCATGCTTTCCTCAAATATCTATCTTTTTTCCCCTCTCTTTTCAACACTCCTATTATTTTCCCTATTTTTTCTCTTCTTAGAGTTTTTAAATTTGTTCTTATTCTAGTGATTATAACTTACACAATAGATACAATTCTAAATATCTTGAATCTATATTAAATATTTGTATACATATTTTCTCAAGGATATTAAGAATAAAAGACTACCCACTATCTATTTTGAAATGATAAACCATATTTAAAGTCAGCTTTTGATAGTTTACTTACCATTTGGTTGATTGTGTTTTAATATGTTTTGTTCTGGTTTAGTTTATGTAAAATTGAAAACTCAGGTTAGGACATCAGTCAAATAGTAGAATGATTATGTTCTCGTGGATATATACATGTTCTGGACCTGACATATATTAATATTCTCCTCTCCTGTCCAGCACTCATTTCAGGTTGTCTCTTTCTTCTGATAGCCATGTTCTTCACAATTCCTTTCATTTAGGGGGAGTGGGTGACACCTTCCAAGTGGCATTTTCCATCACGGAATGAAAGGAGAAGTGATGGAACCATCATGTTTCCATCACATTTTACAGTGTTGCAATGTCTTCACATTTCTCTAGCTGGGATTCACAAAAGTCCTTGATATTAGGGTATTACCTTTCTAGAAAACAGAATGCAAGCTCAGGAGAGTTAATGGTTAGTCAAAATGCCCACATTCACAATCATGAATCCCAGAGGCAGATATTTAGGACTGAGCAAAGTTGAAAATCTGATTTATATCATCTGACTCTAAATCGAGGGATCATTTAACTACCACCTACATGGACTCATCCTGTTGATTATTCATGGCCAAGTGTAGAACTCTCACTAGTGATATCTGGGCAGTCCAGGGCCCACTCCAGGAGAAGAACTGTGTTCATGTTTGATAAACTCTGTTAAAATCATCATCTTTCAAATCCAGAAGGTGTTGTTTCCTTATGTGTTCAGCAGGTGGTGCACAACAAACAAGGCGATCCATTCCTTCTTTACTGAAGCAATGAAAGCTAAAGAGATCCTGAGCCTTTTCAAGATCTAAATTTAATATTGGATATTAAGCACAATAGAAAAAATAAAGGAAATACATTGTTAATTGATGGCTGAAATGCTCATATTTAATTATTATTTTAACTATGCCATATTTAGGAATCAAAATTTTAAAATAAATAATCAAAATTTTCTTTTAAGAATAACAGTCAATGGCAAAACACCTACAGAGAGCCCTGTATTAATCCACTTAAAGTACTTTCTAATTTTATGAAAGTATTCAAGTTAATCATTTAGTTGGCATTTTGAGCCTTCACTTCTTACTCTTTTACTTTAGTTTTTTCCCCTCAATAGACTCTGGATCCCTGGAACGTCTCTGCAGAGTGCATCATACCTGTGCCAAACCCACTGTCAGAGCTGAGGAGGAAGCATGCTCTCCATCATGTCAAGTATGATAGAAAGAACAGGAGATTTGACAAGAACAGGAATTCTCATTTGCACAGTTCCTCCTTTACTGGTTATTGCTAGAGCATGGGTGCTGGAAACTCAGGTTCCAGATGTGGCTTCCCCTCCTGCACCAGAGGAGATAGGGATGCCTAATAACTAGCCAGGGGGCATCTGAAATTATGGATTATGAAATTTAATTATAATTTAAAGATTATAATTTCTAGATTGATAAGAAGTGCTACCACTAAGTGAATCATTTAACTTTGTCAGTGTGACACCTATGAAATGGGAATTTGGTGAGAAAACTCCTTAACTCAGTTTCAGGAAAGCACTAAAGATCAGTGGCAGCAGTGTTAATGTAAAACATTCATGTTACTGTTTCAGCTGATATGCATTTACTGAGAACCTATGAACGATAAGGCTCTGATCAGGAGAAGAAAAGCACCCCAGTGGCAAACTTCAGTGCTGATCAGGAGTTGTCTACTGATTGAATGAGAAACTTGAAACTTGGTACCTATATTTATGTACTACAAAATATATATCTGCTCCTCAATAAGATGATGTGTGTTTGCAGTGCATGATTTGTACCTCTTTATTCTTCCTTCTACTTCGTGAAATGACTTTACATCCAAAACATAGTAAGAATTTTTTGTTGATTAAGTTTTCATTTAAAAAATTGATCAGTATTTTGAATAAATACCAGAAAACTAAAAAGAAACTTGAAAATGGAGGAGATCCTTTGAGTTAGAGGCCTTGAAATGTCTGATTCCTCTTATAGCACAAGATTCTACAAGTAAGATGGCATTGGCTCTCACAAAAATGACTTGCCACTACCTCAGAATGGGCTGTGGGTGCAGATTTATTGCCTTATAATGCAGGGAAAGAAGAGTTAGGCACTCTTTTTGGACACATCTATGTATTGTTGTTCTAGTTGCTCTTCTTGCAGTGCAGGTTATTGGTTGAATTGCCAGCAACATGTGGTGCGGTTCTCTCCCAGCAATTATAATTGGTAATGTTCATTTGATGCATCACCACTTTTGGTTACTGTCTGGCAGCCTATGATATTTTTTTCCCTCTTTATCTTTTGCAATATGGTAGAAGAGATATTGGACATCTACATTCACAAAGTATAGTGTCTTAGGAATTTTTAGAATTGTCTAAATATGGTGATCATAGTTTGGAGAACACCAAATTTCCTACCCTATTCTAAAAATATGTCAATTATAATCTTTGATTTTCTTAGCATTTTGGATCTCAATATTCCTAGAAGAGAATCTGAAATTTTCTTGGAATTAAATCTGCTGTGGGTTACCACTTATTTTCCAATTTGTAAGGTGAATCCTTTCTGAGTATAAAGAGACTTTTAGAGTGAGCTCTCAAATAACCTTATTTATCACATAAAAACTTACTAATTTATGTTTGGCTTTGGCCTGTCATGTGAGATATGTGAAAAATTCTTTATTTGGGGACTTTGCTAATGATATTTTCCCCACTTTCTGAAAATAACCATTGTTTTTCTACACACCTATCAGCTATGACAAGAAAAATAATTCTGAAAATATTTTGAATGACAGATTAAACCTTCTGCAGTTTAAATTTTCCTGCGAATAGTCTACAGAGAACAAAGTTTCACATATGTCCATCAAAGTACTCTGCATTAGGTACAAGAAACCTAAGGCAGAGATGCTATGCCTGCCCTTGACTGTACTGTAGCTTCTAGCACTTGTCCAGTTGGCTTTCTATTCATCAGAATCATTTAATTAATTAAGCACCATCTCAATCACTTCCTTCCAGTGGTCTTAGTATAAAACTGAACTTTAATGACAGCTCTGGAAATAATTTCCCCAAATTATTGTGTAATAAGTGATGGCAGAGAGTAGTACACGTGGATTAACAATTATCCCAGAGCACAGTTATTATTTGCGACTCTTAAGGATGTATATATACCCTGCTTTTTGATCTATGTTGGTTTAATTATACTTAAGTTATTGAAAATAATGATAAAAGTGCAAGTGTCATATTTTGCTCATGAATAGAAAAATTCTTTTGTTTTCACCAAATAACTTCATTATTGACCAAAGACTAGTCAGTACAATTCCACATTTTAAACTTCATGCCTGTAAATTTGATTGATATCCCAATGTGTTTATAAATTGGGTATATGTATTGGTATAGTGGATGGATCTGTAAAAACATACACATTTAAAAGAGCAGGATATTGATAAATACAAATAGTATTCTAACATTTTCTTCATCACATAAGTTTCTCTCAAACAGTATTCTAAAAGGTTCTTATCAAGAGCTATGTGTTTTCCTGAATTCATGTTTACACATGAAGGCCTACTTTTTATCAGAAGGCATAGACTTCACCTTGTGATTTCATTCTGCTTACTCAGCTATATTCCTATTCAGGAGAACCAGTAACTAAAGCACAAAACCTCTATTATGAAATAGTAAAAAAATAACCAGGATATCAAATGAATAGCATCTCAAGTTAAATCAAGAGTAATGTTGAATTGCATCAGTCCTTATGTTTTTCTTTTACTGTGAACAGAAACAATTTATAAGAGACCATGAAGATAAATTCTTGAATGTTTTTCTCCTGTCATATACCTCAGGTGACTGTGTTTAATATGGGTTGTTATATTAATTATTTCATTTCCCAAAACTTGACTATCAAGTTCTTTTAGGCAGGGATCCTGACTGAACTTCTGACATCCCCCAGGTTCTCTTCCACAAGGCCTCTACCCAAAGTTGCACAGGTGTCCTGGCCCCAGGAACTGTGAACTGCATAACCTGGGCAGATGTGCTCAGTCCTTTGCTAGGGCAGTGCTGCAGGTGGCTTTGCCATCAGGGAAAGCAAAATCCCTCCTGGCTCCCAGCCCTGCCTGACTTCTGGAGATAGAATATTAGCATTTCAGTCACTGTGGAGAATCAAGGCAGTGACATAAACTATTGTTTCATCCACATATTTGATGCACAAATAAATGATAATTACTAATACAAAAATAGCATTTCCTGAGAATTATCTGTGTTTTTTTTTTTCTCTTTTACTGTGTCTTTTGAGAAAAATTATCACTAGTCATTGTAATTGTAAGGAGCCCGTTTTCATAATATTTGAATCATCTTGGAAAATGTCACCACGTGGTAACTGTGTTCTGTCCACTGCTTCCTCCCAGCAATGAGAACAGTGCCTGGCAGGGGGAAGATTCTCAGCAAACTCTTCTTGAATAAGAGAATAAAAGAACTGGGTTTCAAAAACAACAACAAAACCAAGTCCTTTCTCTCCTCTCTTTTAGTCTTACGGAGGTTAACGTGCATAACATAAAACTTGCATTTTCACCTTTTACAGTGTGGCGTGAAGTGCATGCACAATTTTGGGCCACCATCATGCACTACCAGAACTTTATCAAAATCCTCATGTGGAACTCTGCCCATCAGCACTAAGTTCCCATCTGCCCCTCACCTCAAGCCCTGACAATATACTTTCTGCTTTCTATTTTTAAATTTGATCTCTCTGAGTTCCTCATATAAATGCAGTGGTACAGTTTTTACCTTTTATGATACACAATTTTGCTTAGCATGATATTTTATAGGTCTGTGTGGTAGTATGTAAACAAATCTCATTCCTTTTGTGGTAGAATAATATTCCGTTGTATGCGTGTGCCACATTGCGTTTATCCATTCATCCCCTCTGGATGTCTTCCCTCTTTTACAGCTCTTCAAATTCATCAATTTTAAGAGGACCACGAGCCAACTGTCTACAACCATGTCTCGGTGTGCCAAAGACTTCTTTGACTTTCCCATTAAGTTCTTCATTATTTTCTTAGCATAGACTCAATTGGTGTATCTTGTCTTCGGGGATCAGGTTGATGATCTCAGTACTTTCCAAGAATATATGAAAGTATATATAAAGTCAAGAAGAAAAATATAATCAGATAAAATATAACCACAGCCATCTCAAGAATTAAGAAATCTTCACAGTTGCTATTTGAGCACCATGACAGTGTTAAAAAATATTCATTCAAGATAAGAATGAGTCGCCTTTCCCAAAACATCTACTCAACGATGCAAAGTTGTTAATCCATTCTGAAATGTTAATGCTTAAGATTGCAGACCTCAAGTAAAGAAATATAGTGGAACAGCCACAGAAAACCAACACTATTCCAAGTCAAGCACATGGTAGTGCCCAGTAGACATGACAGGCTCTGAAAGTTCATTTGTGTATGTTTTTATTCTTGTTGAATTTGTTGCCTTACCTGTTGAACTTCAAGGTGTAAGTAAAGGAATAGGTATTCCTAACATTCTAGATGAAATTTAGAAGTACACAGAAGTTTTCAATCTTGTCTCCAAAAATTTTCAAATATAGGACAAATCAACCCCCCCCCCAAAAAAAAAGCCAGTATCAGATTTATGTGCAATTTACAAAGGGATTAGTAGTTAGGAAAGGAGAGGAATAACATGACGGTGGAGTTGATAGGGCTTTGTGCATGGGGAGACCTCATTCACCTTGATGTTTGATAAAAGTCAATAATGGATAAGATTTTAAGACTCAGTACTCACAATGTTCAGTCACTTTTCCTTCACTTTGAATGAATGTGAGAATATTGGATTTTTGAACACACACAATTCTGGTCATCCTTTAGAAAAACTCTTTTTTTTTTTCTCTTAAGAGATATTGTCTTCAGACCATTGTGGAGAATTGCAATGTCTTACCAAGATTATGATTTGGATTGTTAGAGTCAATTGCTATATAAGTTATCTAATATTATTTATATTTAATATTAATCAAATGGAAATAACATGTAGTACAAAAGCATATTCTTATTCCAGAACACATCCATTGTTGATCTAAGCAGCAAGATTTTTCCAAAGGCATTGACAATTTTCTATCATTTGTCAATTATTTACACTGCCATGATGATCCCAAAATGTGACTTCATCTTTCAGAAATGTTGCATCAGTTATTGCAGTCTCTGTATTGGTATTGTGGTGTGGAGTTTGTTTTGTTTTTATATTGTATATGTATGTTTCCACTCAATGAAAAAAATTAGAACAAATGCAGATTCATAAGGTTATCTATGACAGTGCTTTGCTTCAAACATAGAACATGCTAACTCACTTGGTTTCTTAACAAAAATGCAAAGACTTCATAGTCACTTGCCAGTGTGACTTTTCATATTACTGTTTTTTTTTTCTTCTTCCCTCTTTTTTTTTTATTTTATTGTAAACAAATGGGATACATGTCGTTCCTCTGTTTGTACATGGAATAAAGGCATACCATTTGTGTAATCATAAATTTACATAGGGTAAAGTCATTTGATTCATTCTGTTATTTTCTCCTCTCCCCCCACCCCTCCCACCCCTGTTGATTGCTTAAACATCTTCTTCTGTGAAGTGTCTGTTCATTTCCTTACCCCATTTGTTGATTGGATTATTAGTATTCTTGGTGTAGAGTTTTTTGAGTTCTTTATATATTTTGGAAATTAGTGCTCTATCTGAAGTATGAGTGGCAAAGATTTTCTCCCACTTTGTAGCCTCTCTCTTCACATTACTGATAGTTTCCTTTGCTGAGAAAAAGCTTTTTACTTTGAATCTATCCCAGTTGTTGATTCTTGCTTTTATTTCTTGTGCAATGGGAGTCCTGTTAAGGAAGTCTGATCCTGAGGCGACAAGTTGAAGATTTGGACCTACTTTTTCTTCTATACGATGCAGGGTCTCTGGTCTGATTCCAAGGTCCTTGATCCATTTTGAGTTGAGTTTTGGGCAGTGTGAAAGATAGGGGTTTAATTTCAATCTGTTGCATATGAATTTCCAGTTTTCCCAGCACCATTTGTTGAAGAGGCTATCTTTTCTCCATTACATATTTTTGGCCCCTTTGTCTAGTATGAGAAAATTGTATTTATTTGGGTTTGTGTCCATGCCTCTATTCTGTACCATTGATCTACCTGTCTATTTTGGTACCAATAGCATGCCGTTTTTGTTACTATTGCTTTGTAATAGAGTTGAAGATCTAGTATTGGGATACCCCCTGTTTCGCTCTTTCTGCTAAGGATTGCTTTAGCTATTCTGGGTTTCTTATTCTTCCAGATGAATTTCATAATTTCTTGCTCTATTTCTGCAAGGTACGTCATTGGGATTTTAATTGGAATTGCATTGAATCTGTATAGTACTTTTGGTAGTATGGCCATTTTGACAATATTAATTCTGCCTATCCAAGAACATGGGAGATCTTTCCATCTTCTAAGGTTTTCTTTAATCTTTCTTTAGTGTTCTGTAGTTCTCATTGTAGAGGTCTTTCACCTCTTTTGTGAGATTGATTCCCAAGTATTTTATTTTTTTCGAAGCTATTGTGAATTGGGTAGTTTTCCTAATTTCTCTTTCTGAAGATTCATCGCTTATGTATAAAAAGGCCTTAGATTTATGTGCATTGATCTTATATCCTGCTACTTTACTGAATTCACTTATGAGATATAAAAGTTTTCTGGTGGAATTTCCTGGTTCCTCTAAGTATACAACCATATCATCAGCAAATAGGGATAGTTTGAGTTCTTCTTTTCCTATTCGTATCCCTTTAATTTCTTTGGTCTGTCTAATTGCTCTGGCTAGAGTTTCAAGGACGATATTGAATAGAAGTGGTGAAAGAGGGCATCCCTGCCTTGTTCCAGTTTTTAGAGGGAATGCTATCAGTTTTTCACCATTTAGAATGATATTAGCCATGGACTTAGCGTAGATGGCCTTTACAATGATAAGGAATGTTCCCACTATCCCTATTTTTTCTAGTGTTTTGAGCATGAAGGGGTGCTGTATTTTATCAAATGCTTTTTCTGCATCTATCGAAATAATCATGTGATTCTTGACTTTAAGTCTGTTGATATGGTGAATGACATTTATTGATTTCCTGATGTTGAACCAACCTTGCATCCCTGGGATGAAACCCACTTGATCATGGTGCACTATCTTTTTAATATGTTTATGTATGCGATTTGCTAAAATTTTGTTGAGAATTTTTGCGTCAATGTTCATTAAGGATATTGGTCTGAAATTTTCTTTCCTCATTGCTTCTCTGTCTGGTTTAGGTATCTGGCTTCATAGAATGAGTTTGGGAGGGTTCCCTCCTCTTCTATTTTATGGAACACTTTGAGAAGTATTGGAATGAGCTCTTCTTTAAAGGTTTTGTAGAACTCGGCTGAGAACCCATCTGGTCCTGGACTTTTCTTTGTTGGTAGATTTTTGATGACTTCTTCTATTTCATTACTTGAAATTGGTCCATTTAAATTGTGTATGTCCTCCTCGTTCAGTTTAGGCAATTCATATGTTTCTAGAAACCTGTTGATGTCTTCAAAATTTTCTATTTTTTTGGAGTATAGATTTTCAAAATAGCTTCTAATTATGTTTTGTATTTCAGTCGTGTCTGTTGTGATATTTCCTTGTTCATTCTGAATTTTAGTGATTTGGGTTTTCTCTCATCTTCTCTTTGTTAGTGTGGCTAAAGGTTTATCAATTTTGTTTATTTTTTCAAAGAACCAACTATTTATTTTGTCAATTTTTTGTATTGTTTCTTTTGTTTCAATTTCGTTGATTTCAGCTCTGAGTTTAACTATTTCCTGTCTTCTACTACTTTTGGTGTTGGTCTGGTCTTCTTTTACTAGGGCTTTGAGCTGTAGTGTTAGGTCGTTTATTTTTTGAGTTTTACTTCTTTTATTAAATGCGCTCCATGAAATAAATCTTCCTCTAAGTACTGCTTTCATAGTGTCCCAGAGATTTTGATATGATGTTTCTTTGTTCTCGTTTACCTCTAAGAATTTTTTAATTTTCTTCCTAATATCTTCTGTTATCCATTCATCATATAATAGCATATTGTTTAATCTCCAGGTGTTGGAGTAGTTTCTGTTTTTTACTCTTTCATTTATTTCTAATTTCAATCCATTATGATCTGATAGAATACAAGGTAGTGTCTCTATCTTCTTGTATTTACTGACATTAGCTTTGTGGCATAATATATGGTCTATTTGAGAGAAGGATCCATGTGCTGCTGAGAAGAAAGTGTATTCGCTCTTGGTTGGATGGTATATTCTATAAATGTCTGTTAAGTCTAAATTATTGATTGTGTTATTGAGATCTATGGTTTCTTTGTTCAATTTTTGTTTGGAAGATCTGTCCAGTGGTGAGAGAGGCGTGTTAAAATCACCTAGTATTATTGTGTTATGGTCTATTTGGTTTCTAAAATTGAGAAGGATTCGTTTAACATACATGGATGAGTCACTGTTTGGGGCATAGATGTTTATGATTGTCATATCTTGCTGATTTATGCTTCCTTTAAGCAGTATGAAATGTCCTTCTTTATCCCTTCTGAGTAACATTGACTTGAAGTCCACATTATCTGAAATGAGGATGGATACTCCAGCTTTTTTGCTGAGTCCATGTGCATGGTATGTTTTCCCCCATCCTTTCACCTTTAGTCTATGGGTATCTCTTTCTATGAGGTGAGTCTCTTGCAGGAAACATATTGTTGGATCTTTCTTTTTAATCCAATCTGCCAGTCTATGTCTTTTGATTGATGAATTCAGGCCATTAACATTCAGGGTTATTATTGAGATATGATTTGTATTCCCGGTCATTTGGTTCATATTTAAAATTTTATTTATTTATTTATTTATTTTTTGACACATCTTGGTTCCTCCTTTATTTGACAGTTCCTTTAGGATAATTCCTCCCTTTGCTGATTTGCTTCTTTGTTTTTTATCTCTTCCTCATGAAATATTTTGCTGAGAATGTTCTGTAATGCTGGCTTTCTTTTGTAAATTCTTTTAACTTTTGTTTATCATGGAATGATTTTATTTCATCGTCAAATTTGAAGGTAAGTTTTGCTGGGTATAAGATTCTTGGTTGGCATCCATTTTCTTTCAGAGCTTGAAAAATGTTGTTCCAGGCCCTTCTAGCTTTTAGGGTCTGGATTGAAAAATCTGCTGATATCCGTATTGGTTTCCCCCTGAATGTAATTTGGTTCTTTTCTCTCACAGCCTTTAAAATTCTGTCTTTATTTTGTATTTTAGGTATTTTCATTATAATGTGCCTTGGTGTGGGTCTGTTGTAATTTTGTGTATTTGGAGTCCTATAAGCCTCTTGGACTTGATTTTCCATTTCATTCTTCAGATTTGGGAAAATTTCTGATATTATTTCATTGAATAGATTGTTCATTCCTTTGGTTTGTTTCTCTAAGCCTTCCTCAATCCCAATAATTCTTAAATTTGGCCTTTTCATGATATCCCATAGTTCTTGTAGATTCTGTTCATGATTTCTTACCATCTTCTCTGTTTGTTCAACTTTGTTTTCGAGGTTAAATATTTTGTCTTCAATATCTGAAGTTCTGTCTTCCAGGTGTTCTATCCTATTGGTTATGCTTTCTATGGTGTTCTCAATTTGGTTTATTGTTTCCTTTTTTTCAAGGATTTCTTTTTGGTTTTTTTTCAATATCTCTAACTCTTTATTGAAATGATCTTTTGCTTCCTGAATTTGCTTTGTTAACTGTGGATTGGTGCGATCATTCAATGCCTGCATTTGCTCTTTCATCTCATCATTGAATGCCTGCATTTGCTCTTTCATCTCCTTTGCTTCCCTGATCATTTTAATTATGTACATTCTGAACTCCCTTTCTGTCATTTCTTCTGCCATGCTGTCGTTGGATTTTACTGATGTAACATCTAGATTTGTTTGGGGCATTTTCTTCCCTTGTTTTCTCATATTGTTCAGGAATCAGTGGGTCATTAAGATATTGCAGATTTCCTCTATCGACTTATAATGTCCCTGAAGATTGCTAGTATATCCCCTCTTATCCTTCAGTAGCCTGAAGTCTTGGAGGAAGTTGATAATGCGGAGCTCCACGAAGAAGTTGCCTCTCTAGGGGTGGTGACCCTCAGGTGGCATATATTCCCTGCTAGTGGGCAGAGGTGCCTCCACTTGTTGACCAATGGTCATCCAACAGGGAACTAGGCTGTGGGCTGAGGCAAGTCCTGTTTGTGCCTGTGTCTCTGGTTTTACCGTCCCTGTGGGAAAACCTCACCTGGCAGGGAAGACTCACTCGGTGGGTAGGTCTCGCTGGTCAGTTCCCCTCCTAGAGGTTCCCCTCAATCTACAACTACCGCCTGGGCTGGGCTGGCTTCCTCTGCAACGTTCCCAGGGGCCGGGACCTCCCTCCTGGGCCTGGGAGCCTCACCCTTTGCAGGCGAGTCTCCTTAGGCTGCCTCTCCCAGACACTCTGCCCGCAGTCCTGGAAACTTCACTCCGCCCCTAGGCATGTCTCTGTGCGGCTCTTCCAGCAAGAAGCCACCTAGCTCCTGGGACCCTGCTCTGCACCTAATCGCCTGGCTATGTGGCCCCTCCTCTGAGCCGCCACCTGGAGCCCCGTACAATAGCTCTGATACCCAGAGACCCACCACACACCTCCTCCTCCGGACAGCTGCCCGGTTTCCAACGCAGTCACTAGAAGTCCAAGCAAGTCACTTCACGTCTCCTCCTCCCGCCAACCGCCCGTAGCCCTAGGCAGTCACTCCAAGTCCAAGTGACCCGCCCTGTACCTCCTCCTCCTCCTTGGGGTAGCCCCCCAGGTTTTCAGGAGTGGTGGCTCCGAGACCAAGTGACCCACCACGCTCCTCCTCCAGGCAGGCCACCGGTGTTCAGGAGCGGTCGCTTTTAGTCCAATCAACTCACCACTTGCCTCCTCCTCTGGCAACCGCCTGTGGCTCTGATCAGTCACTCCTAGACCAAGCGACCCACCGCGCTTCTCCTCTTCCTCCGGGCAACCCCCCGGTGTTCAGAAGTGGTCGTTCTGAGTCTAAACAGCTCACCACACAGCTCCTCCTCAGGCAGCCGCCTGGAGCCCCAGTGGTTGCTCCGAGTCCAAGCGCTGTGCTAAGCTGACTCCTCTACGATGATCCCAGTTGTCCGTGTTTACCGCTCCAGCGGGGGGAGGGGCGTCTCACAGAGCAACTCTACTTCACAAAGTTCCCTGCTGTTCCGGGGCTACCGCCCCATCCGGGACGCCTCCCCAATGGGAGAGACTCACCCGGTGGCTTTGAGTTGGTCCCAAGTCTCTCACTATCTCCTCTTTTGAATCTTGCGTCCTGGAGCAATGTGAAATGCAGCCGCCCTCTAGTCCGCCATCTTGAAAAACCCCTCCCATAATTCTTTTATATTCCGTTCATGATTTCTTCCCATCTTCTTTGTTTGGTCAACTTTGTTTTCAAGATTAAATATTTTGTCTTCGATATCTGAGGTTCTGTCTTCCAGGTGTTCTATCCTATTGGTTATGCTTTCTATGGAGTTTTTAACTTGGTTTATTGTTTCCTTCACTTCGAGGATTTCTGTTTTTTTTTTTTTTTCAGTATCTCTAACTCTTTATTGGAATGATCTTTTGCTTCCCCTCTTTGCTCTTTTAACTGTTGATTGGTGCAATCATTTAATGCCTGCATTTGTTCTTTCATCTCCTCCTTCAATGCCTGCATTTGCTCTTTCATCTCCTCGTTTGCTTCCCTGATTGTTTTAATTTTGTACATTCTGAACTTCTTTTCTGACGTTTCTTCTGCTGTGCTGTCATTGGGTTTTATTGATATAGTATCTAAGTTTGTTTGGGACATTTTCTTCCCTTTTTTTCTCATATTGGTCAGATTTAATGGGACTCTGAGATATTGCAGATTTCCTCTTTGACTTATAGTGTCCCTGTAGATTTCCAGTATATCACCTTCCAGCCTTCAGTAGCCTGACATCTTGGAGGAACTTGATAATACAGTGCTTCCAAAGAAAGCTGCCCCTAGTCTGCTACGGTCCAGGGCTGGGGGCTGACTCTGTGTGGAAAAGTTCTTAGTGGGCAGGTCTGCTCTGAGGAGCTGGCTGTAGATCACCCCTGCTGCCAGAGGGAGCAGGGCTGCTTATGAAGTCTCTGGCTGCCCTGCCCTGGCCCCAGAAACCACCTGTGGGCCGGGGCCCGCTGCTGGGTCCAGGCTTGGGTTGGCTCTGTGCGGAAAGGTTCTCACTGGGCGGCCTGCTCCAAGAAGCTGACTGTGGAACGAGCCTGCCGTTGGAGGGAGCAGGTCTGCTTGGGGAAGTCTCTAGCTGCCCTGCCCTGCTCCGAGAAGCTGTCCCTGTTCAGGCCTGCCACCCGGGCCGAGCTTCACCCAGTGGGAGAGACTCACCCCGCAGCTCTATGTTAGTCTCAGTCTCTCAATGCCTCCCCATCTTGAATCCTGGGTTCTGGAGTGACAGAAGATGCAGTCACCCTCTAGTCCGCCATCTTGGATTCTCCCTCATATTATTGTTTCTTTTTTTAATAAAATAAGAACTGAAAAGCAAGCTAGATCCTGGACATCACAGATAGTATTTCAGTGAATTATTGTATGCCAAAATTAAGATACTCTGTTGTAACACATTCACATTTCACTCTTTGTATCTAGAGACTAACTAAAGGAATATACATATATTACTTGTAAAACTCAACCCAACAATGGATGCGAATTTTTTAGCAATTATTTTTAAAAACCCTTTTTGAGTATTTTGATGTGGTACAAATTGACACTATGACACTTTTGATCTAAGTTAATTAAGATTGTTTTAAAATGTTTTATCTTTGTACTTTGTCTTAACACTTGTGCATTCACTTAGTGCACTGAAATGTATTAAGTCAGCTGAATTTAAGCACTGGGTGGTTTTCAACTAATACTAACATTTCATGCTTTCCTTAAGAGTCATCTTAAGAAAATAACTCTGTTAATTACATTTTCAGTAAATTTTGTAAAGAACTTTTGTAAAAGGTTGAATGATGACATTTTCAGTAATTGAGGGTAGCATTCTGGAAGCAGGCCTAGGTATTTCTGGCTAGTAGAAGGCATTCACTGATGGAATCATGATGCTCTTGAACAGGACTAAAATGTGCAGCAGTCCCATGGAAGTCTGTGTCTATCGTGCTGTGTGTGCAAGTATCATGGCTAGGTTGTGAATTGAACGCTCCTAAGTGTCTTCTCCCTGTTATAGATAAATTAGTAGAAGCTTAAGCCTTTGTTGCTCTCTTACATTGGTGGTGTTCTGGATTCTGGGATGCCTGCATGTCTTCTCAGGAAACAGACCAAGAACTGAGAGTCCTGCAGCAGATCCTTCAGTTGATCTCAGGCCACATAGTGTTCTCAGTGATCAATCTGCCAAATGAGGGACAGAACTGTGATGATTTGAACTACTCAGATGAGGACTCATTTAAATGTACTTTAGAAGGCGGCACCTTGAGATCATTCTGTCATTTTATTGGATCAATTAGCAGAGCAGGAAAATAAGCTTTTCGTTTTTGTCTTTATAATAAAATATAACTTTTACAGTGCTGCTCTCCCTGCATCCCATAGATATAAATAGATGGGTAAATGGACAGATAATAGACAGGAGGCTACTTCCAATAAAATTGTCTTTTGAGCAACTAACAAGTTGAGTGTTGGATTGGCTCCCTGTGCAAGATGACTACCTGGTGTTAACTCATTGCCACTGTTTAAAAATAATCCATGTGTGAGTAGGCTTATTTGAGTCAATACCCTAGTCACCCCTGACCCCATACACACACATAGGAAAAGATCTCCTAGTACAGAGGTCCATCTGACAGGTGACCCTGGTGAAACAGGACACAGAGGAAGAAGGTGAACCTTCTCCCTCATTCCCTTGCGAGTCTTCTCTGTCACTGTCTACATTTTGAAATCTCTTCAGAGGACCCACCCTTGAATCCACTTCAAGTAAGACATTTGCAGGCATCATTGAGCCATTTTAAAGCCCAAATACAATGTTAGATGCTTGGGTTGGGAAGGAGAAGGTGAACGAAATACTGACTAAAATTATCATCCTAAAGCAGAGTCTGCATTTTGACAAGACACCTAGGTAGCTTGTTGGCACATTGAAGTCTGAGAAGCACTTGGATGCAAATATAGCATCTGTGGACCTTGGGTGGGGCCTGAGAATCTACATTTCCAGCAAGGTTTCAGCCTGCCCATGCTGCAGGTTGTGGGCCACACCTTGAGTGCTGTTTAGATTTGTGATGCTCAGCTCTTGCTGCCCTCTACCAGCACAGGACAGGCCGCAGCTGACTCCACTCCAGGACACTAAAAGCAGAATCTGAGGCACAAGCATTTTTAAAAGCTCCTCGGAGACACATAGGATATGGAAAATGGGCTCAAAAACAAGGCTAGCCTGTGTTCCAGACCCCTGGAGACCTGCCTGGAAATCTCACAGACTAATTGAACAATTTTCTGGTCCATGTTCCCTGTGTCCAGTTGCTGTAGATTCCACTGGTGGCTGCTTTGCAGGGGATCCACAGCCTCTTTCCTTTCTACAGTTACAGCAGAGTCCTAATATAGATGAAATGTGGAGTTATCTGCCACTCTGGAGATGGAACCAGGGGCGCTTTACCACAGAGCCACATCCCCAACCCTTTTTACTTCTTATTTTGAGACAGGGTCTCCCTAAGTTGACAAGGTTGGCCTCAAACTTGCGATCCTCCTGCCCCAGCCTCCTAAGTCACTGGGCTTATAGGAGTGGGCCCCTGTACCTAGCTAAGACAGACCTTTCTGGTGTCCTAATCCTGAGTCTCCTCCCAGCTCTGTAACTTGGCAACAGAAAGGTGACTCCTCCTCTGGGACTTCTAATTAGTGTGCAGAAAGAGTTCATTGTGATCCACAGCTGAAAGCCTGCTCACTATGAGATGTCTTTACAATGAATAGAGTTTCTCCATCTGTAAAATGGACTTTAATGAAGCAGCTTGTTTACAGAGCTCCTGAGATGAAAAGGTCAGTGAACTTGCAGGAGGCAGCAGAGCTGGGGAACCAGCCTGGTGTCTCTGCTGACTGGCCAAAGAAGAGGAAGGAGGAACCTGAGTTTGGACAGAGCAGGGGTGAACCTGGAGAGAAGCAGGAGGGCTCAGGAATGAAAGAAGGGTTACTGATGCCCACAAAGGGACATTGGAAGGGAGCTGGAGGGAGCAAGCAGAGGATTCGGCCTGTGCAATAGGGGGAGTTTGTGCTTATGGAGGACTGAGGGTTGTGTGTGTTCATTACCAGGCGGTAGGTAAGGGCCCAGCCTTGAGGTCAGGAAGACAGCATGTGCTCTGCAAATTCCAAGAACTTATTAAGCTCAAACTCCGATCAGCTCTCTCTCAGGGGAAGTTGTGCTGTCATGTTTTCAGCCTGAGCCCTGCAGAGCCCCTCCAGTGTCAGATGCACTGACGGGGGCGGGGGCAGAGAGGGGCCAGGTCTGGACACACACAGCCTCTCTTCCAACCCACGTGCCCCTTTGCACCTTTTGCCTTGCAAAATTTCATTTGGAGAAAAGGTTCCCAAGGCTAATACGTGCTTGAAAAAAAGTTGTTTTTGTCGGGGGAGTAAATGCAAAGGGCTCTCCCCAGTGTCAGAACAGCATACTGGTGTCTTAACTGTGTGACCTTTGGCAAGCTACTTCATATCTCTATGCTGTTTTTCTGTACAGTAAAACCTGAGGGGTGCTGTACGCCTCTGAGGGGTGCTGTAAGGATTAAATTAGTTTATACATAATTTATATATTATTAAATTAGTTTATACAAAGTGCTGAGACCTGTGCCTGGCACATGGGTGTGCTCCAAAGAGGCCTCTCCCACTCCCATGGTTTTCAGAAGCCCTGATTTCCTCTAACCAACCTCACTGGGCCTAATACTTGATACCCCCACAGAAATTCCTTTATGGGATCTTCTCAAGGATCCTGCAAGCTAAAAACACATGAGGAGTCATTGTGCAGATGTGGACACTGAGGCTCAGAGAAAGAAGAGGCAGTGTGGGAGCCAGGAGCCCCAGCTCAGATCTCCAGGGCCAGGCAGAGGGCTGCTCTCAGGTGGGTGCAGCCCCCTCTCCACCTTGCTCCTCCATCTACGGGGCCAAGTGACCAGCTCAAGGGAATAGCTCATCTGTCTTCAAAACCCAGGAGCAGGGAGGCTCAGATGACCCTGGAAAGTGGAGGGGCCTTGGTAGCCAGGATGAGCTGGGCCCATTTGCTCCAGGTCAGTGTGTCTCCCATGATGGAGAGGGCGGGTGGTCTGTGGTCTTCTCTGTCAGAACTTCCAGGGGCTGTCATTCCAATGTAGCATTCTTAGGCTGGGCATGGAGTTCCCTGGTAGAGCATTTGCCTAGCCTGGGCAGAAGCCCAGGATTTGATCCCCAGCACTGAAAAAAAAAAAAAAAAAAAAAATGAAAAAAAAAAAAAATGCAGACTTCTTAGCCTCCAAAGAATTGAATTCCAATCTCTAGAGGAGGTCCAGGGGTCCAAGTTGGCCCAGGGGTCTGATGTTACAAGGGTAAAGCCCCTGGGCAGGATAAGGCTGTACTTGTTCACCTGAGCTGCTTACTGCACCTCCTGCTCCCTGGAACCCTGACCCCAGAGCAGTGGACATTTCTTCCTAGCACACAAAGCCACCCCACTTTATTTTTTGTTGTTGTTCCAGGGATTGAATCCAGGGGCACTTAACCACTTAGTCACATGCCCAGCCCTTTTTAGATTTTCTTTAGGGAAAAGGTCTTGCTAACTTGCGAAAGGCCTGGCTAAGTTGCTGAGGCTGGCTTCCTTCTGCCTTAGCCTCTCAAGCTGCTGGGATTACAGGTGTGCTTCACTGCATTAGGACCAAAGCCCTTTGCAAAACTGCCTGATGTGAGTGGTCACTGGGCCTCCAATTCCTCTGAGCCAGCTGTGTGTTTGCCTCAGCCTGTCCCAAGCTGGCTTTTGCCTACAGGTGATCTTCCCCTCCCTTTTGCCAACTCCTCCTCTCCAGCCTCTCCTACCCCTCCACCCCTGAATCCCAGAACTTCCCTCTTCTCATCTGCAAAATGTAGGAGTTGCTCTCATTTTTCCTTAAGATCCTTTCCTGCAAAACATTGAAGAAACTGATGGTCAACACTGCTGGCCCCTTTCTAGGTATGGCAACACCCGTCCCCTATTTTCATGAAGTGATTATGGATGGCCCCCAGCTGCGATTTGGAGGGAGGTGGCACATGACTGGTATAAATGTCTGGGCACAATCACCATGAATTACCTGGAACTAGATTATAACTCTCTTCCACCCAACAAGAGGAACATTGACGGGAACAGAGGGCAAGGAAAATCCAAGTGTGAAGAACACACCACCTGAGAGAAATCTGTTGGGAGGTATTTTATAAAAAATGAGAACTACGAAAGCCAAAAAACCTACAACGAGCAAATGTGTCCTTCCCATACGGAGAAGAAATGAAGGCCTTCCTAGATACCTGAGTCCCTTCTTGCTGCTGTAACAAAGTACCCAGGGCCCAGAGCAATGGAGTCAGCAATCTATGAACTGATACCACTGAAACCTTGAACCCCGGTAAACATTCCTTCTCTAAGCTTCTCTTATTTAGTGTTTGGGCCACAGTGATCACAAAGTTATTAACACACAGCCATAGGCCACTGTTCCCAGCTTGACAAATATACTCAAGTGTGTGTGTGTGTGTGTGTGTGTGTGTGTGTGTGGCTGGGAAGTGCACCATATTCTTGAGCATGCTGGAGAAGCACTCTTCCTGTTCACCTCCTATTCCTGTGACTAGAGCCTCATGGCCTGAGCGCACTCTTGTGGACTTGGTCCCCACTAGATGTGCCTGTGTGAGGGGAGTTCTTCAGGAAGGACGTTGGATCAGGTCCTCAGATATGAGGAACAAAGAAAGATCTCTGGAAAGCAAATCCAGGACAATTAGAAAAGCTAGTGCCACTTTTGTTTTCTACAAGATGTAAGAGACGAATGTGGTGGAAGACCCCAACTTTGTTCTATGGTATCCAATATGATGTGTCCACATTAACATTGTGACATCACTGAATGAGGAGATGGGGATGGTGAGTCACAGCAGCAGCATTCGCTACACTCCTGAAGTTTCCCAACCACTGATTCCCTTCGGGGCGGGGTTCCTATCTTGTGGGAAATAGAACCCCCATGGGAACCCCAAAGAAATACCTATGGGACATACTGAACACGAGAGGCAAGGGAATTCAACTGTTTCACTACAAACATCAACATAACAGGAGAGAAGGTAGTCACATAACAACTTAAGTCACACTGAATCAAACTTGCCCTGGCCTCCTCATACGGAAGCAAGCCACGCTGAACCCTCAGCTCACCTTGGTCCCTTACGACCCTGCCTTTGGTAATCACATCCTAACAATGCCAGTTCTGACCAGAGAGACCTTAATTCTTCACTGGGGAGCTTTGAGCCCATACATGTCTTTGGGGGATAGAATTTAGTCCCTAATACTCCCTGGTCCTACCTGTCTCACAGTCTTTTTCAATAGGTGTTGAATTTTGCCATGTAATTATTCTACACGAATCCATACCATCATGTCTTTCCTGACTTTTCAATAAAATGCCTTGTAGAGGGATATTTTGTCCATATTCAGGATGGTCTGTAGATTTGGGGTTTCTCTGACGGTTTTATTCTGGCAGCATCTTTTCTGGTTTGATGGTGGGGTCATTCCAGCTCCACAAAACACATTGGGATGCTTCCTGGAAATGTTTTATACAATTGGTGCTAATTCTTCCTCAAATGTGTGGTGGAATCTTCAGGGATATCATCTAAACCTGAAGATCTTTTAGGAGCTCTTCCTATGAGGAACTTTATTTCCTTGATATTCACTTGGCTTTTTGGTAAGTAACAAGCCTGATGATTTAAGATCTCTAGTGCCCAAAGCCCATGTGGTGCTCACTCTCCATGACCTTTAGCAGTGACCAGGAGGAGATTTTGGTTTCAGAGGCTGTGGGGCATGCGAAGCCCCCAGCCCCTGCTGCAGGCAGGCCCGCCCCTGCCCACTGGCCCACCTCGTGCCTCCCTGCCCACGGCTTATGGAGACAATGCCACAGCATACTCTGAAGTGGCCAACACTTTTCCAGATGCTTCTTCTCTAACACCTGCCACACACTCTGTCCACACACCTCAGGGAAAGCCTGCAGAAAGGGAAAGGGATTTGTTCTGGCCAAAGCAATCGGCTGCAGGGAATCAAGTCTACAGCAGCTCAAGGAGAGAATCTGTGTAGAGTAGGTCAAGGGGAGAGGGTTGCCATCTACACTGGCTTAGGGCAAGCAAGTCACCATCGACAATGAACAGCAGCAGGAGGCCCAGTGGTCCTGGGCTTCAACTGGGTGGATACTGAGCTCCTGCTTTTGTCCTGAGGCCTCTGTTTTGGGGTTTTTCTTTGTAAGTTTTCTCTTTGAATTTTAAGCATGCCTTTTTAAAATAAAGCAAAACAAAAACAATCCTTGGAACATCAATTTTATTATACAATTGGTAAGAAAGAGAAATTAAGAACCATCTCTGCCGTCCCAGAAGCCCAGGAAGAAGGCCAGGGCAGGGCAGGGCAGGGGGAAGTGTCCCAGGGGACAGAGTCTCTGATGTCTGAAGGTGGAGGACGCAGACTGGAGTCCGTGGAGGGGAAGCCAGGGCCAGCTGACGCACATCATGGCTGAAGCGCTTGGAGTTCACTTGGGGCAGGTGCAGGCTCCACCAGGTCGGGATGCTCGGAGCTCGGGGACCTCTTGCTGTCTGTTGGTCTGCCTGTCCCATCAGGGCACGTTCCCTGGAGCCACTCTGTGTGGGGCCCTAGGGCGTCCGTGGCCTCCTTGCATGGGTGCCACTCTCCTTGGGGAGGCGGGCCAGCAAAAGCAGGGCAGGCAGCAGCAGAGTTTTCCAAGGAAGGTGGCCATCCTCCCAGTGACCTGCCTCCAGCCCCCGCGGCTGTCTGAGGATGGGCCTGAGGAGGAACCCTGGGAGGACGAGCTGGGGTCTTCTGCCACCTGCCTGGTGAGGCTGGGCCTGGGGTGCTCGGGCCTGCGGGGCACAGGGCCTCGCCGGCAGGAGGGGCTGGGCGGGGCCGAGTGCACACAGAAGAAGCTCAGAGGGACCGCAGGCCTGCTGGCGCCTGCGGCACCCTTCTGGCCCTCCGACCTGGCCTCCGCGGGCTGATGCTGCTCGCTGGGCACGGGAAGGGCAGGTTGGCTGGCACACTTGTTGGCGCGGGTGCCAGGGGCATCTGTGGGAGCCGGGAGAGGTGCAACCACGCGATGGCCCACAGGCCTGGCCTGGAGCTCACGGCCCACGCCCTGGGGTCCCTGGTGCTGGAGGAGGCGGTAGGTAGCCGCGGCCTCGTCCCACTTCTGCTTGTCCAGGGACACCCAGGCTTCGTAGGGGTCGAAGCCCATGTCCAGCATGAGGGTCAGGATGGCGGGGTCGGGGCGTTTGGGGAGCGGCTGGCTGCCAGGGCTGGGTGGAGGCTGCTGGCCCTGGCTCAGCCATGGGTGGCCCATTACCTGCTCCAGGGTGGGCCTCTGGGCCGGGTCCAGCGTCAGCATGAGCTGGATGAGGCTGCGGGCCTCGGCGGACAGGCGCCTGGGGAGGGTGTAGCGGCCCCGCAGGATCTTCTTCCGCAGGCCCTCCTCGGTGCACGCCCGGAAGGGTTGCCTCCCCGTGAGCAGTTCAAAGAGCACGACTCCCAGGCTCCAGACGTCCGCCGGGGGCCCCTCGAAGTCCTGCCCCCGCACCAGCTCGGGGGCCCAGTAGGGGAGCGTGCCCCAGGAGGTGCTGAGCCTCTGCCCCGGCGTGAAGGTGAGGCTCAGGCCAAAGTCGATGAGCTTCACGCTGCGGCCCCGGGCGTCCAGCACCAGGTTTTCGGGCTTCAGGTCCAGGTGCGCGATGCCCCTGTCGTGGCAGTGGCGCACGGCGCACACGGCCTGCCGGAACAGCCTGCGGGCCTTCCCCTCCCTCAGGCCACGGGACACCAAGATGCATCGGGTCAGGTCGCCCCCACCTGCGCGCTCCATCACCATGTACATGTTGCGCGGGGTCTCGATGACCTGGAAGAGCTGGATCACGTTGGGGTGTTCCAGGGCCATCAACCTCCGCGGTTCGCACAGGACGTGCTGGAGCGCCTTGGTCTTGGCCACGACTTTCACCGCCACCTCTGCCCCGGTGAGGAGATGGCGGGCCAGGACCACCTGGCTCAAGCCCCCCCTCCCGAGCTTCCTCACCACCTGGTAGTGGTCCGTGAGGGCCGCCTCGTAGCAGGAGCTGGGCCCCTGCCGCTCTACTCTATGCTGTCTACTCTGACTGCCAAGCATCCTAAAGCCGGAACGCCCACGGAGGACGCTAGCTAAAAAAAAAATAACAAACCCAAACGAAACACCAAAACCAACAACAAAAGACAAAAGACAAAACAAACAAACCAAAGCCCAAATCAAAAAACCAAAAGCCCCAAAACCCCAGCCACCAACCACCAGCCACCAACCACCAACCACCAGCCACCAACCACCAACCACCAACCACCAAACGCACTAACTATCTGGGAGTCCGACAGGTCACCACCAAGAGCTTCCTGTCCTTATGGACGAAGAGCCCAGCCCAGCCACCCGCTTATATGGCCGCGGTGGGACTGCGCATCACAGTGGCTGCTTGTGAGGTCAGAGCAGGTGGTGACCCAGTCACACATGGGCACAGCCCCCACTGGCCTTCTCACTTTGGGACCTCCAGGATCTTTGCCACTGTCATCATAAGAGTAAGAAAGGACCCCAGAAGCGTTTTTCCTTCCGGGGGCTGTGGAGAATGATAGTTCAACATTTAGAGATTAAAACCTGTGGTGTCCTCCAGTGGTCTTTTCACTTGGAGTCTGATGAGAATCTCTAGTCACTTGGGGCTCATGGGCAGAGGCTCCTGAGCTAATGCAGGGATATTCAGGGGTGAAATGATTGTGGTGGGAGAGACATGACCTCAGCCCAGCCTAAGTAGAGTGGACTGACTCTCTTGGTTGCTCTAGGCAGGTGGGACATGACCGGTTACTTTGGGCCGAGACTCACAGGGGTCATGTCCCCACCCTCCTCCTCTCTCAGCCTCAGTCTCTGCCTCTTTGCTGCCCTAAGGAGAGAAGCCTTCCTCCATTGGGTGCTTCCCCCATGATGGGCTGCCTCACCTTGAGTCAAGAGTCAGCAATCTAAGGACTGAGACCACTGAAACCTTGAACCCAAGTAAATATTTCCTTCTCTAAGCTTCTCTTGTTTAGTGTCTGGGCCACAGTGATCATGAAGTTATTAACACACAGCCATAGGCCATTGTTCCCAGTTTGAGAGATATGCTCCAGTATGTGTTTTTTTTTTTTTTTTTTTATGTGTGTGTGTGTGTGTTGCAGGGAAGTGAACCATGTCCTTGAGCATGCTGGAGAATCCCTCTTCCAGTTCACCTCTCATCCCTGTGGTTGGAGCCTCATGGCCTGAGCACACTTTTACGGACTTGGTTCCCTCTAGATGTGCCTGTCTGAGGGGAGCCCTTCAGGTTGACCTGAAGGACATTGGATCAGGTCCTCAGGTGCGATGAAGACAGAAAGATCTCTGGCAAAGCAAACCCGTGACAATGATAAAAGCCAGTGCCACTTTTGTTTTCTACAAGATGTAAGAGACTAGTGTAGCAGAAAAGCCCAACTTTATTCTGTGGTATCCAACTCAGTGTGTCCACATTAACATTGTGACATCACTGACCCAGGGGGTGGGGCTGGAGAGGCAAGGCAGCAGCATTCTCTACACTCGTGGGAAATGGAACCCCCATGGGAACCACAAAGAAGTACCCAAAAGATATACCCAAAGTGAGAAGCAAGGGAGTTCATCCGTTTCACTACAAGCATCAACCAAACTGGAGAGTAGATAGTCTAATATTGACATCAGTCACACTGAGTCAAACTTGCCCTGGCGACCTCATAAGGACCCAAGCCACGCTGAACCCTGAGCTCACTCTGGTCCCTTAGGACACAGTCTTTGATAATTATATCATAATAATTAATAATCTGACCAGAGAGACCTTATTCTTCGGTGTGTAGGTTTGAACTATATGTATTTTGAGGAACATAATTTAATCCCTAATTCTTTCTAATCCTACTTATCTGAGAGATTTTTTTCAATAGATGTTGAATTTTGCCATGTAACCAGTCTATGTGTCCTTCAGGAGAGGAAGGGATAAAGAAAATGTGGTACATGTGCACAATGGAACATTGCTCAGGAATAAAGATGAATGAAATTATGGCATTTGTCGGTAAATGAATAGAACTGGATTGTTCATTATAAGTGAAATAAACCAATCCCAGCACACCATAGGCCACATGTTCTCTCTGATGTGAAGATACTAACACACCATAAGGGGAGGGGGGAGAATAGAAGTTCCTTGGATTAGACAAAGGGGAATGAAGGGAAGGGAGATGAGATGAGAATAGGAAACTTTAGAATGAACCGGACATAACCGACCAGTGTAACTCCACATCATGTTCAACCACAAGAATGGGAAGTTATACTCCATGTATGTATAATATGTCAAAACACACTCTACTGCCATATATATCTCAAAAGAGAAAATTAAAAATTAAAAAAAAGAAACTGCACAATGTGGAGATCTTCTATATGTGATGGAGATTGGATAAAATGCAGGCAACTGTGATGCTGAATTCAAGACAACAGGGATCTTAGGTCCCATCTGAGGGATTTTAAAAATCTGAAATTTTTCCTTACAGCTTGATGCACAGACAACATGGTCCAGCCTTGACTAAACAGGAAACAGAGTGAAGGATCCAGCCTATCTACTAACATGAAGTTGGACAACAAACAGTGTACTTCCAAAGTCTCTATTTATTATGTGAAAATTTTATTTTTTATCAAATATAGAAGTCACATGGAGAAGAATGAAGCTGCCCCATCTCCCTGTCCTGCCCTCTGTTGAACGTCTGGCCTGAGAAGCTGAGGAAGTGAGGTTATTAAGAGTTGAATTCAGGGACTGGGGTTGTGACTCAGTGTTGGAGCACTTGCCTAGCATGTGTGAGGCACTGGGTTTGACTCTCAACACTGCAAAAACATAAATAAAATAAAAGTATTGTGTCCATCTACAACTGAAAAAAAAAATTTAAAAAAAAAGAGAGTTGAATTTGGGACAAAAAAGGATTCCCCAATTTTATGTCCAAGCCAGCACTACCACTTCAAACCTCCAAGATAAAGAACATTCAAATTATTCCTGAAATACAGCAATCTACTTTTTATTTTAAATAATTTCAAAGGGTCAATGTTGATTAGGAAACTAGAGAATTATAATTTTAAGTAGAAAATTTGGAAATTTGGAGAATTTGGGGCTCTCCTACCTTTCTGATAAGGTCTGGAGAGCTCCATTTCAGTTGTCTGCAGAGCAAAACCAGATTTCACTTCAGAGTAGATGTCATTGATGATGGACAGAAACACGTTCTGTTTGGAAGAGCCAGGTGCGGTGGCACACACCTTTAATTACGGCGGCTTAGGAAACTGAGGCAAGAGGATCACTAGTTCAAAGACAGTCTCATAACATCCAGCAACTTTTCCTTCATTTTGAATGAATGTGAGAACATTGGATTTGTGAACACATAAAATTCTGGCCATCCTTTAAAAAAAAAAATCTTTTAATATTTCCTTTAAGAGATATTGTCTTTGGGCCCAAAGTGAGCTTGTGGAGAATTGCCATGTTTTACCCAGATTATGGTTTGGATTGTTGGATCCAATTGCTATATAAGTGATCTGATAATAATTACATTTGATATTAACCAGATGGAAATAACACATAGTATGAAAGCATATTATTGCTCCAGAACTCTTCCATTGTCAATGTAAGCAACAAGCCTTTTTCAAAGGAGTTGACAATTTATTATTATTTGGCAGCTATCCCTACTGCCACAAGGATCCCAAATGTGAAATCATCTTTAAGAAATGTTGTGTCAGTTGCTGGACATTCTCTGTTTCTATATTGTGGTATTGTGTTTTCTTTTTACTGTTTTTATAGTGTCTCCCAATCATTTTGGGTGATATCATCTTTGCAGAGATAGAGGAAGTTTACTGAGTTTTGAGACCACTGTCACTACCTTTGTGTTCTTTATGGTCTGCATTCTCTTGGTCTGTACATTTTTGTTTACAGTGAGGGGGGTTAGATTTAATGTTCATAAATCACCACCTTCTCTTTTTTATCATATTTTATTCAATATATTTCAAATTAAGTCCAGGAAGTAGAAAAAAATGATCATTTTAGAAACTTTATTTTACTTTGCATTCATCTGGACTTTTAAGTCTTAACAAAACATTCTTATGCATTGCCTTTCATTCATCTTTATATATATATATATAAAAGATATATATATATCTTTATATATATATATATAAAGATATATATATATATCTTTATATATATATATAAACATATATATATATCAGTTTCTACTGTATGCAAAAATATTAGAACAAATGCAGATTTATAAAGGTATCTACAACAGTGCTTTGCTTCAAAGGTAGAATATGTTAGTTCATGTCAACATTATTTTTTATCACAAATGTCAAGACTTCATAGTCAATTGGTAGCATGTCTTTTCATTTCTCTATTTAAAAAAAAGGAACTGGGGCTGGGGTTGTGGCTCCATGGTAGAGTGCTCACCTAGCACATGTGAGGCCCTGGATTTGATACTCAGCACCAAGAAACAAAATAAATGCATCCTGTCCACCTACAACTAAAAAAAAAAAATTATGTTAAAAAATGGTAACTAAAAAATCAAGCTAGATCCAGGATGTCACAGGATGTGTTTGAGTGAATTATTGCATGCCAAGATTAAGATATTCTTTTTTAACTCATTCATATTTCACACTTTGTAGCTATCTAGAGACTACTTACAAGGAATCTGCATATACTAACTGTAAAACACAATTCAATAATGAATGTAAGTTGCTTTAACAATTATTCTTTTTTTAAATTTTGCATAGTTTTTTTATTTTTACAATTATTCTTAAAAATATTTTAAATCTTTTTACTTGATACTTTTAACACTTTTGATTGAATTTGATTAAGATAGTTTTAATGGTTTTTTTCATTGCACTTTGTCTTAACATTTGTGCATTCAGTTAGTCCACTGAAAAGTATTAAATTAAGTCAGTTTAACTGAGGCATTGGGTGTTTTTCATCTAACACTAACATTTTAAGCTGTCCTTAAGTCATCTTAAGAAAATCACTAAATTATATATGTTTTAGTCAGCTTTTTTTTTTTTATTGCTGTGACTTAAAGAATGAACAAGAACAATTGGAGAGAAGGAGGTTTATTCCTGGGCTCAGGGTTTCAGAGGTCTCAGTCCATGGGCAGCTGACTCCATCTCTCAGAGCTCCAGGTGAGGCAGAAGAGCAGGGTAGAAGAATGAGACAGAGGCAGATGGCTTGCATGACAATCAGGAAGCAGAAAGAGAAACTCTGCTTGCCAGATACAAAATACATACCCGAAGTCACGCCACTAAGGACCTCCTCCACCCACTCTCTTCCTGTACTCAGTTACCACTCAATAAGCCCTATCTTGGGATTAATTCACGGATGGGGTTAAGGCTCTGGTAACCCAATCATTTCTCCTCTAAACCTCCTTGCATTGTCTTACACATGAACTTTGGGGACACCTCTCATCCAAACCACAACTGTTTCCATTTTTAGTAAATTGTGTAAAGAACCTTTGTAAAAGGTTGAATGATGAAATTCTCAGTAATTGAGGGTAGCGTCCTGGAGGAGGATCCAGGTATTCCTGGCTAGTAGGCCCAGGTATTCCTAGTTAGTAGATGGCATTCACTGATGGAGTCATGATGCTCTTGAATAGGACCAAAGGTGCTGCAGTCTCCTGCAAGTCCTTGGGTATTTTGCTGTGTGCAAGCACCATGACTAGTTTTTAAACTGAACCCTCCTAAGTGTCTTCTTCCTATTATAGATAAATTAGCAGAATCTTAAGCCTTTGTCACCTTCTCACGTTGGTAGTGTTTTGGATTCTGGGCACCTGGATGTCTCCTCAGAAAACAGACCAGGCATTGAGAGAGTCCTGCAGCAGATCCTCCAGTTGATCTCAGGCCACATCGTGTTCTCAGTGATCACTCTGACAGAACCGTGATGAGGAGAGCTGCTCGGATGAGGACTCATTTGAATGTTCAACTTCAGAAGGCAGCACCTTGAGATCATTCAGTCATTTTATCAGATCAATCAGCAGAACATGAAAACAAGATCTTATTAATTGTGTTTATACAAAAATGCAATGTTTATAGTGCTTCATTACAAGGAACTGAACTCCCTGCATCCCGTAGATATAAATAGATAGGTAAGTGGGTTGATAATAGATAGGTTGCCTTTGAGGAAATAACAAGCTGAGTGTAGGCCTGGCTCCCTTTGCAAACTGACTGCTTGTGTTAGCTCACTGTCTCTGTTTAAAGGCAGTGAGTGTGAAGAGGCTTATTAACCACCTACTCCAGCTCATGAGTACACACACACACAGAGAGAAAGATCTAGCACAGAGGCCCATCTGACAATTAGTGACCCTGGTGAGAGGGATGTGGAGGAAGATGGTGACTCTCCTCTCCCCACTCCTTCAAGAGCCTTTCTCTTCCACCATCTACTTTTCAAAATCTCTTGGGAGGACCCACGCCTGAACTCATTTCCAGTAAGACATTTACAGGTATCAGTTAGCCATTTGAAAGCCAGAATATACTAGGTTGGAAACACCTAGGTTGGAAAGGAGAAGGTAGAAGACATTCTGACTGAAATTATCATCCCTTCCAATGGAGCATTTAGCCAGGAATTTATATGTGTCCTGTGTTTTGTTCCTGCATCTGCTTCAGATCATTAATATACTTTCTGAATGAGATTCAGTAACCTTCTAAAATAAAAGAGTCATGCTTTGTTTATGTACCAATGATTCAGTAAATATCAACTCCATCACTTTATCCCTATTATATTTCACGTAGTGCATAGTGTATATAGTGCTTAGTGTGCTTTGTACAGTAACAGGCATGTGGGGGATGCAGAGGATGCCATGGTGAGGCAAGTGGAACTTGACTTTCCTGATGAAGAGTTCTTGGACTTTCATGTGGGGAAACAAATAATTACACACACCACTCTGTCCTTACAAACCACACTTAGGAACAAAGAGGAATGGCATGTAAAAGAGAAATCTGATCTATGGGGTGCAGTGATAGGAGAAAGTTTATTGTCAACATAGCATTGTGTTTTAGTCATAATGTGAATTATGACTAAATAATAAAATATTTGATCAGAACAATTGTAGAGGAGGAAAAGTTTGAGGGGTTACAGAGGTCTCATTCTGGATGAAGTCTCTCACAACCCAATCATTTCACCTCTGAACCTTCTTGCATTGTCTCACATGTGAGTTTTTTGGGGACACCTCACATTCAAATCATAACATAGAAACCTCCCAAAGCTCACAACCATCTCAAAATACAAAATATATCTTGTTCAACTCCAAGTTTCCCTATGGTCTAAACAATTCCAGGATTGTTCAAATGTTTCGGTCCAAAGTGTCCTCTGAGACTCAGGGCAACCTCACATCCCATAAAAACAAAAAACAATTTACAAATATCCATAATATAAGGTACAGAATAAGCATTTCCATTCACAAAATAGGGCCAAAAAAGAAGGAATGTGACCAAAGCAAGACCAAAATCCAGCTGGGCAAACAAGTTATTTAGCTCCATGTTCAGCATTTGGGGTACATGACATCATGATGTTCTGTTGAAAGTGCATTTGTAGATCCACCCCTGGGGCTTTGTTGGTTGCAGCCCAAGTGGCTTTTCTGTTGGGTTGTCTCTGCTCAATTCCTGCAACTTTCCTAGGATGATGGCACATGTTACTGGCATTTCTTAATCTCAGGGGATCTCCAGTGCAGCTTCAACTTCCTCCTCAAATCTCCACATATAACCCACTCAAAGAGTGCCCACAGGGACTCTGACCCTGCTTCATATTGCCTGGCCTCCCAGACCTTCCTTTGAAATCTTGGCGGAAGCTTCCATGACCCACTAACTCCAGCATCCTGCATTTCTACAGTACCATGTGGTTGACACCAAGGTGTGTCACCAACTTGAGCAATGGTAAAACCTCCAGGGATCCTGGATGCAGTTGTTTCTGAGTGGGTGGCTGAGCATGTTGAAAAAACTTCCTGGATTCCTTTGTGCAAGAAGTATACCACACTGGTCTCTTCTCAAGAGAGTTTTCACTTTTACTCCTTAGTCCCAACGTGGGTATTGGTCTTGCCAGCTTCCGAGATGCCCTCTTTTTTATTGTCTGTGGTCCAAGTCTTTAGTTAATGGCAGTGATGTCTTTAAGATCTGCTTCTTCCTTAGCCCTAGTTTTACTCCCAACTTTCTTGTCCAAGTTTTTCAAATCTCTTTGCTCTGCTTTCTGCTTCTGAATATTACAATAAACTTGGCTAAAATCTGCCAGCAATACCCATGCCACCACCTGAGATATTTCTTCCACCAGATAAAGAAGTCTATCATTTTTAAAATCAACTTCAGAGAAAGTCTCAGGGCATGGACAAAATGCCGTCAATTTCTCAGCCAGAACATAACACAAATGGCCTCTAGTTCAATTACTAATAGTGTCCTTCTTTTCCTCCAAATCCTCTTGAGCCCTGTTTTCACTGTACATGGTCCTATTGGCATTCTGGTCTTCTGAGCTACCACCAGATTGACCATGAATCGCCACTTACAACAATCTAAAACAGTTCCAGCTTGCATGGCTAAGCATCTCAAAATTCATCCCACCAATCTCAAAGGGCTCCCAAAGATTTTGAATGACATGGTCAGGTTAGTCATAGCAATGACCCCTCTTCTTGGTACCAATTTCCATTTTAGTCAACTGTTTTGCTTCTATGACTGAAAGACCTGACCAGAAAAGCCAAACACCCTGATACATACCTCCTCCAGCCATACTCTACCCTCCTTCATTTACCACTCAGTTAATCCCTATGAGGGGATTAATTCACTGATTGAGTTAAGACTTTCACAACCCAATCATTTCTCCTCTGAACCTTTTTATAGTATCTCATATGTGAGCTTTTGGGGGATACCTCATATCCAAACCATAACACATTACCAGTGAGGAAGGGGAAGTCAAAATGGTGAACTAACTAGCTGTCACTGAATAATAGCAGTATAATGTAATCCTTGCCTTTCATTAGGACCCATCTGGAGCACTTTCTGTAATGTCCCATTAGCTGACACTACTAATCTATAAGGGAAATACTATTACTTTTCTCATTTTCTAAATGAAAACTAATCCTAAATAAGAGTCTTTAAAAGGTTGAACCACATAGTCTTCACTATTGCAAAACTGAAAACCAATTTTACTAGACTACACGATCTACATCTTTCATGCAAATATCTATTTACTATATTTCTGCTAGGTCTACAATATTCCTGATTGCTGAGACTTTTTTCCCTTATTTTTTTATTGGTGCCTTATAATTATACATAATGGTAGGACTTGTTGTTACATATTTATATGCACACAACAATAATAATATAATTTGGCCAATTATTTGTCAATATCTTCTTAGTTCTTTAAAATATATTCTAAAAATCTCAAATATGGTCATATAATTAAATTGGTAGAAACATAAAATTCTACTTGTTTTTGTTGACTGTTGACATTTGAAAAACTTTTTAGATATCTACATGTTTCCTAGGTAAAGACATTAATATTTTATTGCATTTTACTATCTCTTTTTCAAACCACATCATAATATATGGTTTTACAAGTGAAAATCTGTAGTGTATTTTCCTTTGCATGACTTAAGGAAAAATATAGTCTTTACAAAGAAGATTATAGTGAAAATACTTCTGACATACACTCTTCCAACTGAGGGGAAAAATGTGAAAAAAAAGGCATGTGTCAATTATTGAATTATTGTTTACAAATATATTTAGGCTTCCTCCCTTAATCGCTACTTTTCTTTTGTTTAGAGTTTGTATTTTGGCCATCATTAATGACATGTACTCTGAAGTGAAAACTGACTTTGCCCAGCAGAAAACTGAAATGTAGCTCTCAGATCTTGTCAGAAATGTAGAATTGTCCCAAATTCTCTGAATTCTAAAATTTCCAACATAAAAAAATTATTGTCTCCAGTTTTTGAATCAACAATGATCCATTGAAGTTGTTTCAAATAAACAGTAGATTGAGAAATGTGCTCTGCCCAGCATACAACTTCACCACTGTTCTGCAGGACTCAGAACCAGGTCCTGACTCACCTGGCCCTTACTCACTTGGAGCAGGACAGCTGCCCTAACACTAACCCTAACCCTAACACTAACACTAACCCCTCCTACCCCCCCATTATATGTCATCATCCGCTTATCAGCGAGATCATTCATTCTTTGGTTTTTTGAGACTGGCTTATCTCACTTAGCATGATATTCTCCAGTTTCATCCATTTGCCTGCAAATGCCATAATTTTATCATTCTTTATGGCTGAGTAATATTCCATTGTGTATATATACCACAGTTTCTTTATCCATTCATCAATCGAAGGACTTCTAGGTTGGTTCCACAATCTGTCTATTGTGAATTGAGCAGCTATGAACATTGATGTGGCTGTATCTCTGTAGTATGCTGATTTTAAGTCCTTTGGGTATAGGCCGAGGAGTGGGATAGCTGGGTCAAATGGTGGTTCCATTCCAAGCTTTCAGAGGAATCTCCATACTGCTTTCCAGAGTGGTTGCACTAATTTGCAACCCCACCAGCAATGTATGAGTGTACTTTTTTCCCCACATCCTCGCCAACACCTATTGTTGCTTGTGTTCTTGATAATCGCCAGTCTAATTGGGATAGGATGGAATCTTAGGGTGGTTTTGATTTGCATTTCTCTTATTACTAGAGATGTTGAACATTTTTTCATATATCTGTTGATTGCTTGTAGATCTTCTTCTGTGAAGTGTCTGTTCATTTCCTTACCCCATTTGTTGATATGAGTGGAAAAGATTTGTTCCCACTCTGTAGTATCTCTCTTCACAATACTGATAGTCTTCTTTGCTGAGAGAAAGCTTTTTACTTTGAATCTATCCCAGTTGTTGATTCTTGCTTTTATTTCTTGTGCTACGAGAGTCCTGTTAAGGAAGTCTGATCCTAAGCCAACATGTTGAAGATTTGGACCTACTTTTTCTTTATAAGATGCAGGGTCTCTGGTCTGATTCCAAGGTCCGTGATCCATTTTGAGTTGAGTTTTGTGCAGGGTGAAAGATAGGGGTTTAGTTTCATTCTGTTGCATGTGGATTTCCAGTTTTCCCAGCACCATTTGTTGAAGAGGCTATCTTTTCTCCATTGCATATTTTTGGCTCCTTTGTCTAGTATGAGAAAATTGTATTTATTTGCGTTTGTGTCCACATCCTCTTTTCTGTACCATTGATCTACCTGTCTATTTTGGTGCTAATACCATGCTGTTCTTGTTACTATTGTTTTGTAGTATAGTTGAAGATCTGGTATTGGGATACCCCCTGCTTTGCTTTTTCTACTAAGGATTGCATTAGCTATTCTGAGTTTCTTATTCTTCCAGATGAATTTCATGATTGCATGTTCTATTTCTGTAAGGTACGTCATTGGGATTTTAATTGGAGTTGCATTGAATCTGTATAGTACTTTTGGTAGTATGGCCATTTTGACATTATTAGTTCTGCCTATCCAAGAATATGGGAGATCTTTCCATCTTCTAAGGTTTTCTTTAATTTCTTTCTTTAGTGTTCTGTAGGTCTCATTGTAGAGGTCTTTCACCTCTTTTCTGAGATTGATTCCCAAGTATTTTATTTTTTTCGATGCTATTGTGAATGGGGTAGTTTTCCTAACTTCTCTTTCTGAAGATTCATCACATGTATAAAAATGCATTGGATTTATGAGCATTGATCTTGTAACCTGCTACTTTACTGAATTCACTTATGAGTTCTAAAAGTTTTCTGGTGGAATTTCCAGGTTCCTCTAAATGCATAATCATGTCATCAGCAAACAGGGATAGTTTGAGTTCTTCTTTTCCTATTTGTATCCCTTTAATTTCTTTGGTTTGTATAATTGCTCTGGCTAGAGTTTCAAGGACAATGTTGAATAGAAGTGGTGAAAGAGGGCATCCCTGCCTTGTTCCAGTTTTTAGGGGGAATACTTTCAGTTTTTCACCATTTAGAATGATATTGGCCATGGACTTAGCATAGATGGACTTTACAATGGTAAGGAATGTTCCCACTACCCCAATTTTTTCTAGTGTTTTGAGTATGAAGGGATACTGTATTTCATCGAATGCTTTTCTGCATCTATTGAAATAATCATGTGATTCTTAACTTTAAGTCTGTTGATATGGGAATGACATTTATTGATTTCCAGATGTTGAACCAAACTTGCATCCTTGGGATAAAACCCACTTGATCGTGGTGCACTATCTTTTTAATATATTTTTGTATGTGATTTGCTAAAATTTTGTTGAGAATGTTTGCTTCGATGTTCATTAAGGATATTGGTCTGAAATTTTCTTTCCTCGATGTGTCTCTGTCTGGTTTAGGTATCAGGGTGATATTGGCTTCATAGAATGAGTTTTAGAGGGTTCCCTCCTCTTCTATTTCATGGAATAGTTTGAGGAGTATTGGAATGAGCTCTTCTTTAAAGGTTTTGTAGAACTCGGCTGAGAAACCCTCTGGTCCCGGACTTTTCTTTGTTGGTAGACTTTTTATGACCTCTTCTATTTCAATGCTTGAAATGATTTATTAAGTTGTGTATGTCCTCCTGGTTCAGTTAGGTAATTCATATGTCTCTAGAAACTTGTTGATGTCTTTGAGGTTTTCTATTTTGCTGGAGTATAGATTTTCAAAATAGCTTCTAATTATGTTTTGTATTTCACTTGTGTCTTTAGTGATATTTCCTTGTTCATTCCAAATTTTAGTAATTTGTATTTTTCTGTCTTTCTCTTTGTTAGTCTTGCTAAGGTTTATCAATTTTGTTTATTTTTTCAAAGAACCAACTCTTTATTTTATTTATTTCTTCAATTGTTTCTTTTGTTTCAATTTAATTGATTTCAGCTCTGATTTTATCTATTTCCTGTCTTCTACTACTTTTGGTGTTGGTCTGCTCTTCTTTTTCTAGGGTTTTGAGCTGTAGTGTTAAGTTGTTTATTTATTGATTTTTTCTTCTTTTGTTGAATGCGCTCCATGAAATAAATCTTCCTCTAAGTACTGCTTTCACAGTGTCCCAGAGATTTTGATAAGATGTGTCTTTGTTCTCATTTATTTCTAAGAATTTTTTATTTCCCTCCTGACGTCTTCTGTTATCTGTTCAACATATAATAGCATATTATTTAATTTCCAGGTATTGGAGAAGTTTCATTTTTTTATTCTCTCATTTATCTCTAATTTCAATCCATTATGATCTGATAGAATACAAGGTAGTATCTCTATCTTCTTGTATTTGTTAACAGTAGCTTTGTGGCATTAAATATGGTCTATTTTAGAGAAAGATCCATGTGCTGCTGAGAAGAAAGTGTATTCATTCTTTGTTGATGGTATATTCTATATATGTCAGTTAAGTCTAAATTGTTGATTGTGTTGTTGAGATCTATGGTTTCTTTATTCAATTTTTGTTTGGAAGATCTATGCAGTGGTGAGAGAGGTGTGTTAAAATCACCTAGTATTATTGTGTTGTGGTCTATTTGATTTCTGGAATTGAGAAGGATTTTTTTGACGTACATGGGTGAGCCAATGTTTGGGGCATAGCTATTCGTGATTGTTATGTCTTGCTGATTTATGCTTCCCTTAAGCAGTATGTAATGCCCTTGTTTATCCCTTCTGACTAGTTTTGGCTTGATGTCCACATTATCTGAAATGAGGATGGATACTCCAGCTTTTTTACTGTGTCCATGTGCATGGTATGTTTTTCCCCATCCTTTCACCTTTAGTCTATGGGTATCTCTTTCTATGAGATGAGTCTCTTGCAGGCAGCATATTGTTGGATTTTTCTTTTTAATCCAATCTTCCAGTCTATGTCTTTTGATTGATGAGTTCAGACCATTAATATTCAAGATTTTTATTCTGATATGATTTGTATTTCCAGTCATTTGACTCATTTTTTTTTTTTTGACATGATTTGGTTCTCCTTTATTTGGCTATTCCTTTAGGGTAGTTCCTCCATTTGCTGATTTGCATCATTGTTTTTCATCTCTTCCTCATAGAATATTTTGCTGAGAATGTTCTGTAATGCCAGCTTTCTTTTTGTAAATTTTTTTAGCTTTTGTTTATCATCAAGGATTTTATTTCGTCATCAAATCTGAAAGTAAGTTTTGCTGGGTCTAAGATTCTTGGTGGCATCCGTTTTCGTTCAGGGCTTGGTAAATATTGTTCCAGGCCTTTGTAGCTTTTAGGGTCTGGATTGAAAAATCTGCTGATATCCGTATTGGTTTCCCCCTGAATGTAATTTGATTCTTTTTTCACGCAGCCTTTAAAATTCTGTCTTTATTTTGTATGTTAGGTATTTTCATAATAATGTGCCTTGGTGTGGGACTGTTGTAATTTTGTCTATTTGGAGTCCTATAAGCCTCTTGCACCTGGTTTTCCATTTCATTCTTCAGATTTGGGAAATTTTCTGATATTATTTCATTGAATAGATTGTTCATTCCTTTGGTTTGTTTCTCTAAGCCTTTCTCAAACCCAATAATTCTTAAATTTGGCCTTTTCATTATATCCCATAATACTTGTAGATTCTGTTCATGATTTCTTACCATCTTCTCTGTTTGGTCACCAACTTTGTTTTCAAGATTAAATATTTTGTCTTCGATATCTGAGGTTCTGTATTCCAGGTGTTCTATCCTATCGGTTATGCTTTCTATGGAGTTTTTAACTTGGTTTATTGTTTCCTTCATTTCAAGAATTTCTGTTTGTTTTTTTTCAGTATCTCTAACTATTTATTGAAATGATCTTTTGCTTCCCCTCTTTGCTCTTTTAAGTGTTGATTGATGCAATCATTTAATGCCTGCATTTGCTCTTTCATCTCCTCCTTCAATATCTGCATTTGATCTTTCATTTCCTCATTTGCTTCCCTGATTGTTTTAATTATGTACATTCTGAACTCCCTTTCTGACATTTCTTCTGCTGTGCCGTCATTGGGTTTAATTGATATAGTATCTAGGTTGTTTGGGACATTTTCTTCCCTTGTTTTCTCATATTGGTCAGATATCAGTGGGACTCTGAGATATTGCAGATTTCCTCTATTGGCTTATAGTGTCCCTGTAGATTTCCAGCATATCACCTTTAACCTTCAGTAGCTTGAAGTCTTGGAGGAACTTGATAATGCAGTGCTTCCGAAGAAAGCTGCCCCTAGCCCGCTACTGGGTCCAGGGCTGGGGGTTGGTTCTGCATGGAAATCCTCTCACTGGGCAGGCCTGCTCCTTGAAGATGGCTATACATAGTGCCTCCCCCCGCCTGAGGAGCCAGGCTGCTCAGGGAAAGCCTCTCCCTGTCCTGCCTTGGTCCCAGATGCCGCCTGTAGTCTGGGGCCCGCCGCTGGGTCCGAAGCTTGGGGTTGGCTCTGTGTGGAAAAGCTCTCACTGGGTGGGCCTGCTCCTAGAAAGTGGATGTGGAATGCACCTGTTGCCGGAGGGAGCAGGGCTGCTTGGGGGAAGTCTCTTGCTGCCCTGCCCTGCTCTGAGAAGTTGCCCACTGTCTGGGTCTGCTTCTCGGGCCGAGCTTCACCTGGTGGGATAGACTCACCCCGAGGCTCTATGTTGGTCCGAGTCTCTCAATACCTCCCCTTCTTGAATCCCGAGTTCTGGAGCGACGGGAGATGCAGTCACCCTCTAGTCCACCATCTTGGATCTCTCTCCTTAATTTCTTAACATTTCACCATGATTTTGTGTGTGTGTGTGTGTGTGTGATCATAGTTCTGTTTTTCTTTTAATTTCGTTTTCTATATTTGGGATTTGTTTCAGTTCAGTGTGTACTGACTCATTCAAGGTCTCTTACACATATTCAGATGTGTTTCTCTTTCCTAATTTCTACCCTCTTTTATTCTTTTCTTTTTAATTGTTTTGTCTTTTTTTCTTCTACTTCCTTTTTTTTTTTTGAACATAGTATTCTTCTTTTCTGTATATTGAGTTTTAGGGGTTTTAATTAGTTTATTTTGATTTTGTTTTGTATTATCTTAGTGACTATTCTGTTTTCCTTGTCTCTATCTCATTTTTCTATTTCTGACACCCAAACTCCATTCTCTTTCATCTTTTAGATTCTTCTGTTTTTTCTCCTTTCACATTAACTACAAATTTTGCATCTGCCATATTCACCTTTGAGATTGCGAACACTTTTCTACCCTCCTCTTTCTTTTCTTTTCTCATACTCAACTCTATCTTTTACATTTCTAAAAAAACTAATTGATGTATATAACATCTATCCCTACCATCAATGTCACAGCAATAATGAATACAGCTGAAGTCATAGACAATAGCTATTGTTAGTTCTTAAGCCAGACTTAATGCATGATTATGTCCTGTTTTAATTGATGGAAATTTGTGGTCCTCCTATCTCTACAAATTGTACCATTTTATGCTAGATATCAAAAGAGGAACTAAGGACGTAGTCCTACTGCTATGTATTGTTTTCATAAATTGTTACTATCATTGGACTCCCCCACCCCAAATTGTGAGTAACATGGAGGGATACCATAAACTTTAAAGGTAGAAACTCTACAGCACCAGATATACCAAATAGATGGGTAGACACCCAAACAACATGAAAAGGCAAGGTAACAAACCAGGTCAAATAACACAGAATACCTCAACAATATATTCCATTGACACCATAGTGGAGAAAATGTCAGAGATGGAATTCAGAAAGCTCATGGTTAAACTGATATATGAGGTAAAAGAAAATGTTCAAAAAGAAGTCAGAGAGAAAATACAAGAAGCGAAATGTAATTTCAATAAGGAGATTGAGATCCTGAAGGACAGTCAGTTTGAAATCCTCCAAATGAAGGTATCAGTAGACCAAAATAAAAATTCAATGGAAAGTATCACCACCAAACTAAAACACTTGAAAGAGAGTTTCAGGTAATGAAGATAAAATATATAATCTAGAAAATAATGTTGACCATGGAGAAAAGATGAGAAGAGACCATGAACTGAACTTCTAAGAAATATGGAATAACAAGAAAAGACCAAACCTAAGATTTATCAGGATAGATAAAGGCTCAGAGATAGAAAAAGGAATGCAGAATGTTTTAAATGAAGTAATATCAAGATACTCCCCCACCCTCAAGAATAAAATGGAAAATCAGATACAGGAGACTTACAGACCCCAAATATTAAAAACTACAACAGACCCACACCAAGGCACATTATGAAAATGCCTAACATGCATACATACAGAAAGGATAGAATTTAAAAGGCTGTCAGAGAAAAGTGACAGGTAACATTTAGAGGGAAATCAATCTGGATCTCATCTGATTTCTCAATCTGATCTCATCTAGACCCACAAAGCCTAGAGGTCTTGAAATAATATATCCCAAACTCTGAAAGAAAATGGATGCCAGTCAAGAATTCTATGCATAGCAAAATTAAGCTTCAGATTTGATGATGAATAAAAAGCTCCCATGATAAACAAATGTTAAAAAGAATTCACAACTAGAAGGTCTGCATTAAAAAACATACTCAATAAGATATTCCATGAAGAAGAAATGAAAAATAAAAATGCAAAAGAGCAAAAGGACGAACTATACAAGAAGAATAGTCAATTAAAGGAGAAAATAATTCAAATTAAAAAAAAGAAATAAATCAACATGAGAGAATAAAAATCATTTCTCAATAATAACATTGAATGTAAATGCCCTAAGCTCATCAATTAAAAGACATAGACTGATAGATTGATTAAAAAACAAGACCCAAACATATGCTGTCTTCAAGACACTCACCTTGTAAGCAAAGATATCCATAGGCTGAAGGTAAAATGATGGGGAAAAAATATATCATTCACATGAATCTTATAAAGAAACAGGGGGCTGGGGAGATAGCTCAGTTGGTAGCGTGCTTGCCTTGCAAGCACAAGGCCCTGGGTTTGATCCCCAGAAATGCAAAAAAAAAAAAAAAAAAAAAAAAAAGAAGCAGGGATTTCTATTCTCATGTCAGATAAAATAGACTCCAAGTCAAAGTTAATCAGAGGGAACCAAGAAGATCATTTCATTTTGCTTAAGGAAATCAGTCATCAAAGAGAGATAACAATCAGAAATATTCATGCCCCAAACAGTGAAGCACATGTACATAAAACAAACCCTTTACAATTTCAAGAATCGAATAGACCACAACACAATAATACCGGGAAGCTTTCACATACCTGCCTTATCAGTAGATAGATCCTCCAAACAAAAATTAAATGAAGAAGCTATAGAACTAATAAATACAATTTATAATTTAGACTTAACCAACATATATAGAATATTTCATCCACCAAGGAATGAATACACTTTCTTCTCAGATATTTTCTTCTCTGAAATAGACCATAACTTAGGCCACAAAACAGCTCTCAGCATATGCAAAAAAGAGATAATACTTTACATTCTATCAGATCATAATGGAATGAATTATAAATCAACAATAAAATAAAAAATAGAGCCTACTCTAACACCTGAAGACTAAATAAAACACTACTGAATAACCAATGGATAGAAGAAGAAATCAGGGATGAAAGAAAAAAAATTCTTAGAGGTAAATTACAATTGCAACACAACTTATTAAAACCTCTGCAAAACCATGAAAGCAGTTCTAAGAGGAAAGTTCATTGCAGTGAAAGCCTTTTGTAGAAGAATAGAAATCACTATATAAAAACCTACCTTTACATTTCAAAGTACTAGAAAAAGAACAAATCATACTAAAAGCAGTAGAAGACAGGAAATAATTAAAATCAGAGGTGTGATCAATGAAATTAAAACAAAAAGAAACAATTCAAAAATAGACAAAAATATTGGTTCTTTGCAACAATAAATAAAATTGATTGACCCTTAGTCAAACTAATGAAGAAAAAGAGAGGAATACTCAAATCACTAATATTTGTGATGAAAAAGGAAATATCATGACAGACACTATTGAAATAAAGTAGAATTTACTGATGTGAACATAATATTGTCTTCCATTATATTTATTAGTTATTACAATTGTTAAGGAAATTTTTTCTTAATAATTGTAATAATATTTTCACATAACACTGACACTAAGCACATATTTTGAAATTGTTTTCTAGCTCTGGATCCCTGTTGATTCCTCTGGTTATCTACAGCACATCTTATCTGTAAAAAAAGACAGTACTATGTTAGGGAGTAACAGTCATAGTAGACATACTTGTTTCTGGTCTGAATAGAAATATGATTTGTTTACATTCTTCAGAAAAAAAGAGCCAAGATGAGGATTTGGTAGAGATAATTTTCTTGGGAGCTGATATTAGAAAACTGGAGTAGAAAATGATAGGAAAGGAGGAAAAGCCAATACACAGGGGCTGCTGAGGTTGCCTCTGCAGCTAATGGGCAGAATTCTTCCTCTACAGCATGAAGGAATGCATTGCATAATTTCCAGTCTGAAAAAAAATATTATGCTGGGTCATTTCTCCCTGGCTGTATCCCTGTTGGGTACAGGTGCTGATAGGATGTTAACCTTGAAATTCCTCACCACACTTGTGCACAAGCTGAGTTTCTTGCAACTTAGAAACACAACTAAGGGCAGAAATGTGGGGAGAGGTGTGTTGCAGGTTGGAGGAGGGATGCTGTTGGAATGAGCTCAGCTCACATGGAACTGCCCACCACAGTTACAACAAAAATGGAGGTGCACAGAGGAGATGTAACAGCACCAATAGCACCCATTCCAGCCCACCCCTCACACCATGCAGATCCATTTTTATTTATCTTAAGTCAACTCTGGACAGCTTGAGGGAGAGAACAGTCGCAATTTCTACAAAACACAATACTGGAGGGTCAGTGGACTACCTGGTCCCTATTACTGCTACTGCTCAGTCATGATCACATATTTTTACATTTCTCTTCCACCACCTTTTCTAGAACTTCCTCATTATCTGCCATTATTCAGCAGTATTCTAAGCTGCTTGCTGGTGTAGTTATCCACACCTTCACTGTGGAGGCTTCAGAGACTTTATTGCAGAGAAATACTGAGTTTCTTCTGTGAATTCTCTGACCGTTATGTGGCAGTAACCCTAGCCTTCAGGGTTCTACAGATGACCAATATTATAAGTACTTTTGTTGCTACTGTTACACCAGTGTGAAAATCCCAAAGTGACTCAGTGGCAGACACTGTCAGATTTTGTGGAACCTCTCCTGTATTTCCATGTGTTCCTTTCCACCAACTCTTCAGGATTCAGGACCTCTAGGTCCTAAAGGTGCAGAGACCTTTAGGACCCTAAATTCTGTGAACAAGTTAATGGAAATGATATTGAAAGAGGCTGGTATTGCTTTGTTATGGACCTGAGTTTTCCAGTTTCTTAGAACAGACCTAAAGGTTTAATTCAGGTTTCCGCAAGCCTATATAAAGGGTCAGATAGTAAATATTTTAGATTTTGTAGGTGATAATGGTTTTGCTTCAATGACTTTGTCTTCAAAGGGCAAAAATAGCCATAGCCAATATAAAAATATTGCTCCATTAGGACCTATATCCCAGTGTAGTGGTCCCCAAAGACATCAGGGATAGTCATTCAGTTATTGCATACTATCATTTTACCACCAAGCTGTTGACTAGTCCTGTATCCTAGAAGGGCAGGACCATAGTGAAACCTTAACATCAGCAACTGTGGTGACCCTCAGTTGATCAACCTTGGTGTCAGCCTCCGCTGTTGTAGAATCCATTGACAGCCTCCAGCTTCCATCCCTGCCCTCTAGACAATTCTCTTCCAAAGTCCATTGAACACGTACTGGAATCAACAAAAGACATCTCAAAATTCAGTATTACTATTTCTCAAATGTATATAAATGCAATGGATTTTAATAAAATTCAACTCTAAGGTGAATGAGAATGGCTTCAAAGAGAGCAAGTGGTTTGTGTGCTTCCTCTTTAACATCTCTCCAAATTACCCACCTTTTCTTCCTTTTCTCACTCCCTCCCCAACATATTGAGGAAACTTCCATAGCAGCACTATTCTTGCAGTCTTGAATGGCATCCCAAAAGAAGTATCTGGAGAATAAATATCAACTGACGTTTCATTTATGCGTGCATAATAGATTAATTTTCCCCCATTATAGATTAGTTCTGACTTCCAATAAAATAAAAACAAAGTACATAAGTATACATACAAGTTCTTAAGGAAATTGCTAGAAATTAACATTTTCCTTTTTTACTTATGGAAAATAATATCACACCCTTTAAAACATTCCTCAACTAAAAGCCAATAAGATGATAATTTTATTGTGCCATTGTCACAATAAAAAGTATATAAAAGGCAACTATAATGCAAAACGAAATAAAATATGGTATGCTTAAATTATTAATAATTGTAGAAGATATTGATAGTTGCCATTTCTTTCAACCTGATGGTTATATGTTGTGTATAAATATGGATTTATACTTTTTTCTCTGTGTAAAGAAATGTATATGTAGGGAAATGTAATGCACAGATATAGAGAAACTCTACCAAAAATAGGAAAGGTTAATTGACCTTGATATTTATATAATAACCTGGTAAAACAGATGTTATAAAATGCATTAATCAAATGTCATAAAAGTAAATAATATTACTTAAAGGGAAACACCTACATCAATGTCCCTAGACTGACATTGCAGCAACACGCAGGGCACCCAGTGGTGGCTGAATGCTGTTCCAAGACAATCCGTCACACGGGTCTGCATCTGGTTATTCCCAAGATCCTTGCATTCCTGTGTTTCCTTCCACAAAGGGGAGCTAGAAACAATGGGATGCTCTAAACTGGATCCCGGAACAATAAAAATATTAGTTGAAACTGGTGGAATGTGAAACAGTCGTGCAGTTTGATCAACAATGATGTAACAGTGTTAATTTCTGACCTTTGGTGGAGCTTAGTATATAAAATGTTAACATTAAGGGATTCTGGGCAAAGGGCACACGGGAGATTTCCACATTATCTTTGCAGATTTTCTGTAAATATAAACATATTAAAATATTAAAAGCGTTTTAAAAGTGGAAGAGGGACTTAGGCATGTACCTGTGCACAAAGAAGCACAACCTGAGCTGCCCTGATGTTCTGATGACAGTAATGGAGAGGAATATGCAGGGACAGTCTCACCACCGCCTGCACAGCGGAGATAAGTGACCGTTGGAGGGGTGGGGCAAGTGGAAATAAAAGGCTGAAAAAGCAGTATTAAGAAGAAAAACAAAGAACACAAGAAATGTATTTTTATGTGGGAGTTTATTGAGTGGAAAAGACCTGATGGTCTGATCCTAACAAAGGGAAAAAGCCCTGTGAATGCTTTATTTATAGTGAAACTCATCAGAGTAATTTATTGTGACCAAGGGTTCTTCAAGGTAAAGGAGAAGAGAGGCTGTGGGGCAGTTGGCCTGATGGGAGATCTATCACTTGCACAGTAATCCTTCCTCCTCCAGGCAGCTGGTGCTTCCAGGCTCGGTGGGCGGGCTGGTCTCCCTCTCCACCTCCCGGAGTTGCATTGCTTTGAACCTAGGGCTGTCTGAACCAATAAATTCCGCTGTATCTCAGAACTCTATTTGAGCAGGATATTGCCAAGGCAATGAGCAGTCTGAAATCGGTGAGTGAATACCATGAATTCTCCAAGAGGAACACCTCTGCTTAAAGATGGCTTAGACATGCTCACAATTCTCTTGTGGCTCTTAATCATTTCAAAAGCAACCCGTGGAGAGAGGAAGCAGTGATTAGGAAGGTCCTGCGGGACTTCCCTGTGCTGGTCACGTCCTACTTCTTGACCCGGATTGACGGCTGCACACGTGTCTTCCTTTTATGGTAACTCACTGAACTGTACCTTTTATTACCTTGCCCTTCAATAAAAGAGAAGTTTTAAAGCACATTCATAGTACCAGTAAATAGTTCTCTACTACAGGAAAAGAATAAAGGAAGAATACAGAAATAAATTGAGTGTACAATTGTTGAGGGGGCTGTTGTGTAGGCACAGATAATCAAGTTATTAAACCACAAGCATAATATTTTCAGAGCTGAAAGAACATTAGAAATGTCCAAATTCAACCCTGACAAGTTCTTCATGGAGGTGTCTGTCTCTGCAGGTGCTCCTGTGGTGGGACAGGCAGGTCCAGACATCTGTGTCTTAGCAGAGCTCTCAGGAGATTCTGATGCCACCAGATAATATACCACTGAGACATGCGAGGAGGTGAAGTGAATGTTCAGAGCCAGAAAGTCCCAGAAATGGCCCAAAAACCACATCCCCAGACCCTGGCCCTCAACTCCACCTGCAGGCGAAAGTCCGCAGCTAAGACTTCTGAACCCTTACAAGTCTACTTAGAATAGCTGCAAGTTCCAAAAACCTCAATTACCTTACCTGAGACATGATTTTTTTTTAAATCATAGATTTTTTTTTTACCCTAGAAATAGTACTTTTTTCAAAGTAATTCAGGTTTCATACTCCTAATATAACATTTACACTTGTGTCATTTATTTAATAGCAGATCATAAATTCAAAGACTATTAAAAATGAAGGGCAACTAACCTGCTACTCATTTTGTACATGAGGAACGTGATGCCAGAGATATTAAAAACTTGTCAAGAGTTTCTAGAGATAAATTCTCCCTTATCAAGTTAATAAATTAGCCTGAATTACTTCTTAATGCTTACTTTTTGATGGAACAAATTACTATGAAATATAATTAGATTTTGACTTTGGTTCTTTGATGTATAATTCAGTTTGTTGTTGTTTTATGCCTTTTTTTGTTAAAAATAATTGTTCCTGATCAACAGTGCGATGAAACTGAACAGAAGACAATAAAAACACATTAAAGTGAATCAAAATCAAGGTTCTCTTTTAATGTGAAAGTAATTTACAGTAAGTGAAAGTAAAATTTAAGCATTTCTTTTAAGAAAAACAATCATAGGTAGGCAATTATGAGAAAGATAACGATCAGAATAACCAGAGCCACAGAATTCTTCCACAAACCCCAAGGTGATGGATCAATGTCCTGCTTTTTTAAGAAGACTTCACCAGAACACCTGAAATTAAACAGAAAGAATATAAACTCATTCCTAGCATCTGTGAAATTTTGATCAATTTATTTGCTATTTCTTAAAGAAACCTATGGACTAAAGAAATCTTCAATAATTATCCCTTCATATACAATAGCTATCAGTCATTGAATGCATACATGTTACTTGATATGATTGTAAACAACTTGCATGTAATATCTTACTTAATCCCTAAAATGACCAAAAGGGGTATAGATATCATAGTCATTTAGAAGAAGGGGAGGTAGGCATAATAAACTTGGCCAAGTTTACAGTCTTACAATGAACCAAATTTCTAATATGACTGCAAACCAGATTCATTTGCTTCCAAGTCAATAATGCTGCCCACTTCAAAGGGCAGAAATAATTATCAAGTGACCTTTCACTTACTCCTCATGTGGACAACCTGCTCACCCACAAGACAGCCATCCTAAAAACACTGGCTAAGAATTCTAAAACCAGGACCAGAGGGGAGCAAGGGCTTCCAGCCAGAATTAAGTCTCTTAGCTGTAACTCCAGCACTGTGATGAGCATCAGAGGTACGCAGCTAGAGGATGTAACCTTCAGGCTCAGAAATCAGACTCAGATCTGAAATACCAGCTGGGGCAGAGTAGGATGGAGCATTCCTGCCATAGGTAGAAAAACACCTGATAATAAAACACATGGCGCAGCCACAATTATGGCTGGCTGCCATTCTTGTGCGACTTGACATTTAGTAGTTCCTAAAATACCTATGGCCTCTCTCTGCTGTAAGAAGAGCTTCCTCCTTCCTCTTGTAAGGATGAGCCCTATGTGAGGAAGGCTGTGGTGGCTCCTCTAATGTGGTCCCACATTTCCAACCACTGCATCCTGCCTAGCAGCCTGGTGGTGACTCTGTGTTCCAAAGATGCCATACCCAGATCAAACCAAGGATAGGGAGCCCAGTATAGAAAATCTCTCTTCCAGAAATTTTTCCTATCAGTAATTCAAAATAGGAACTTGTCTTATTACTAAGTGTTATTTCTACATTATTTGAACATCAAAAATGGATTTAGGATGCCAGCACTCTCTTTTCTTTCATTGGTTTTTGTGTCAATATCAAACGATTAGCAGCAATAATAAAAAAGAAAATATTAAAATGTAAAACAAGGTCTTCTAATTTTATTAAAACCTGCATTTATGTTTTAATGACATGATGAGAAAACAATATCTCCTTCTCAACTTGAGATATGTGTTTCTTTCATTGAAGAACATAGCTTCTGTGAGGGAATATTCCACATCAGTACACACACACACACACACACACACACACACACACACATAAATTCATGGCCTTGGATTTTACATGTCTTCCAATGGCATAAGGAAAAGGAAGTGCAGGATCTTGGGGGACAATGCTCACGCCCTCTATGCTAGGGCTGCCCTGTTCTTACTAACACGAGCTAGGCTGACATGTAGCACAGAATCCATACATTTAGAGATTATAAGCCTTTGATAAACAGTCAAAGCAACCCATTTCAAACTTAAATGTTCTGAAAATTGAGAACTCAAAAACACTGAAAACTTGGAACTGGGGTTGTGGTTCAATGGTAGAGTGTTTGCCTAGCATGTGTGAGGCACTGTTTTCAATTTTTAGCACTACATATAAATAAATGAAAAAAAGGTCCATTGACAACTAAAAAAATGTTTTAAAAAACACTCAAAACTCAACTGAAAACTAAGAATTCAAAAACACTCAAAACTAAACTGTACATCCAAACATCAAAATGATCTTGTGAAAGAACCCTAACATTTTTTCACAAAAAATACAATTTTGACAGTAACAGAATAAAAGAACACCATGTTCACATCTATTAGAGCACAATGACTCGCTTTATGAGGGAGAAAATGTAGGGAGAAAAAGATTTGTTGGCCCTGAAATTTCTCATATCAGCTTTAAGCCCAGGGGCCTTGCTGTATCTCACTGCAGTTATGACATTGGACACAGACTTACATTACATTGAAGGGACAGTTAGTGTCCTGTGTTGTCCCAGGTGCTAGACAGAAGATTCCTCCCCAAAATTCATGCTGCAAAGCCTGTATGACACAAAAAGGAAGACATGATGGTCTTAAATTTCAAAAATTTTCCAAAGTATTATCACAATTAAATCTTCAAGTTTAATCTTTATTGTTATTTTTATTCATTCTTTTTAGTTATAAATGACAGTAGAATATATTTTTGCATATTATACATACATGGATTACAACTCATTCTCATTAGGATATTATTCTTGTGGTTGTACATGACGCAAAGTTACCCTGGTCATGTATTCAAACACAAGACGAGGAAAGTTAAGTCTGATTAATTCTACTCTCCTTCCTATTCCCCTCTCTTCTCTTAGCTTACCTTTGTCTAAACCAATGGACTTCTATTCTTTCCCTCCCCACTCTCCTTTGTTATGGGTTAACATTCACAGACTAGAGAGAACATTTGGCCTTTGTTTTGGGGGGATTAGCTTATTTAACTTAGCAGGATATTTAAAAGCAAACCAAGTTTCATATTCACACTCTGTCACCACAAGGTGATTGAAGTTATAAATCAAGAAGTCCAGGGATGTTGTTTCTGATTGGCCAAGAAGGAAGTCCTCTTGCTAGATGACCCCATAGCCCCTTCCTTCTTCTCTCCCTGTGTAACCCTACAACTTTACAATTAAAATGGTACATTGTTAGTCACTGAATCCTGATGATTTATTTTCATGACATTTCTTGTTCTTCGCATTAAAACCACATATAATTACAGGTGGCAGAATCTTGGTTACACTGTGTTAAGACACCATTTTTTTGGAGTTGACTCCTTGCTGGAGCCAATAGGGCTGAGTGTTATTTAACCTTTGTTTCTCTTACTACTCCCTTTTCAACATCATCTATGTATTCTAGTCTCCTGTCTTCTCATTTCCTTATTGAATGGAGACAGTGCTCTCATCAATCAATGTTTCTGCTTTACTATGTGATTTATGAAGACCCCCTTCTTCCTCACCCTCAAACAGCAGAATGAGGGATGAAAAACCCCAGATTACTCCCTGACCTTGCACTAATGAAGGCTATTAAATCCTTACCCATTAGTCCTGAAAGGAAATTTCTGGGTTGGAGATGGTCACAGGTTATAGCAGGGGAAGTGAAATGAGTAGGCTTTGTTTTCATTGTTCCCATCTTGGAGGCCCACTCACAGGGCAGACAAGGATAGCTTACCGCGAAGCCATAATAAGGAATGCTGAAGTACTGAAGCCATGGTAACTGAGGTGCCTTGGTTTCAAAATCCAATGACAGACCCAAAATAGCCTACAAAAATAAAAATGTATGAATTCGAACAGTTCAGGAATTTGAGGAAGAATTGTAGAGCAGATGCTTTCCACGAACTCTACAACCTTCTAAACGTTTCTGCTAGGAACAACTATTGAAATGAAATTCTTTGCCCTTATTCTAAACATTAACCTCCCTTTGCACGTGCAAACCTCTGCATGGTGAAGTCTGTTTATATTTTTAAGTTAAGGAAAATATAAAATAATATATCTTCCACATGTTTGGAAGATCCTTAATTGACAATATTTTGCTCTCAATTTTCTCTGCAACTGTACAGGATGGAAGATTAAGTACAATTGTCTCTTGGTATTCGAGGGAGACCAGTTCAGGACCCATGCACACAGATACCCAAATATACAGATGGCTTAAGTCCTTTTATTTTAAAATAGGGAGTATTTCCCTGTAATCTCAAGTAAAACCTTTATACTTTAACTATACGTATCCTTTATATTTTAAATCACAGTCACATTTCTTATAATACTTAACAGGATAGAAATGTTATGTATGTAGTTTATACAATGGACACATACCATATGAAATATATAGTTTAGGGAATAATGAATAAAAAATTGTACATATTCAGTAAAGACACAATTCTTATTTTATACATGTTCTGTTTGTGATTGATTGCATCTTCCAATGCAGAATGCATGTATTTGAGGGGCTTGTACTCAGTATTCTAATTATACCACTATTTATTTGTTGCCCCCAATACTGAAAATCTAGGAACATAAACAGGAACATTCCTAAACATCATGTACCCCTCTCTACTTTCATCCAATAATAAAATTTGTTATTTGCAAAGTTTAAAATTTTTATCTATGATGTTAATAATAATTAAGGCTTAAGAATTGCAGGGTTCAGGTTACCCAAAACCTAGAAATGATAAACAGCATAATGCTGTGTAGTGGAGCAGAAAACATGGTCAATCCCTGCAATTAAGGCTATGAAAAAACAGATTGAAATGCTGATTCAGGAAGGAATCTTGGAGATGAAGGAGAGACAGCTAAGTAGCCCATCTAACACTTGTCCTAAGTGGTGTGAGGTGAGCTGGGATATGCACAATGACAGTGCTGGTGTGCCTGCATATATCAGACTTCACCTAACAAGTTCCTGGTGTACAACACAGGATCTCTGAGTGAAATGCAATTGTATGACTGGTTTTCAAAATTCTACAAGAAAAATTTTAAATAGATAATCAATCAAAGCATCAAATAAATCAAACAAAATATCCTTATTTATTCAAGTACATTTCCTTTCAAGAGATGTAATATAAATAAGACATCACTTTCTCAATGATATTCATTGGTAGTTGCCAAATTCAGAAGCAGAAGAACTAAACTTTGGCAAGAGTTTGTGGTAAGCCATGCTCATATGGTTATGCCAAAATGAACCCCAATACTGTGGACAACTATAACACACTAGTAAACAATATTTAACAAACAGCATGTACTCCACAAGTGTCATTGAAAGTTATCTTTTCCTACTGTAGCCTGAGCATGTCTGTGTAGCTGATGTTGGGGGGGCAGTTAGTAATAGATTCTGCTTATCTGTTAATTCATCTATGTGAGTGCAAATTTCGGAGCGTGAATGATTAAGACTTAGTAACCACTTTTTTCTTTTTGAAAAAGATGAAACGGAAATATATTAATATAAGAGAGTCTCAGCAACTCAGACAAAAGGTAACCTAATACCATGGAGTTTAGAATTTTCCGGTAATTTTTTTAAAAACATTTTCAAAATGCAAGAGGCATGCAAGTTAGACCCCCTTTTACACTACTCATGGAGCTTCACTTTCACCTTGAGGAGTAGTGAATCCTACCAAAGCACCTCTGCTGGATAAACAGCTGGCAGTTCTCTATAACCAGCATGAAAGGCAGGCAGAGAGCTGTGTTTTTGTGAGGGAATCTGACAATTATTTTGATTTTTGAAGTTCCAATTTGTCAAGTTTCATAATATGTCACCAAGAAGTCTCTTTTAAAAGTTAATTAGTAAGGACAAGGTGCCTAAGATAAGTAACTACATCAGAAACTAGCAGATAAGAGCAGAGGAATGTGATATGTTCTCCTAATGTAAACTATATTTCAGTCTTTGGCCTGCTAAAAGCACGAGATCTCACCCACAGAATCCTCAAAGCTGGTTTTACACGTCAGGAAGGTAAAGGAACAAACAAGGGGAAAAATTCTATCCCAGAGAAGCACAGTACTTCTGACCATTGTAAATGAAAAATAGGTGTTCACGACACGTTTTGCAATTTTTATGTCATTCAGAATTGTCACTATGGCCAGTGCCAAGGAAATGGATGAAAAAGCCACCATCCTGAGGGTAAAGATCATGATGAAGAAAGTCTCCACCTCTGGATTTGGTCCTTAGAAAGAAAGGAAGGGATCAGTTCAACTCTGTAGTTTAGTGTGTATTTGAAACTATTTATTGTGCCAACAATGCTACAGTATTCTGAGAATATAAGAGAAAAAAAATTCTCAGCCACCATGCAACTATCCTGGATCACAACCACCCTGTGTATTTGGGACTATTTATCTTGCCAATATCAATATAATATTGAGAAAACAGTAACAGAACAAAAAAGTCAACTACTATCCCAACACCCTGGGTCACCAATCTCGTCGTTTCCCTCCATGTAACTGAGAGGGGTTGTCTTCATAATTAGTCCTTATAGACAAATTGCCACATGGCTCTGTGATTGAGAATAGGGCAGTTAAGTTTTTTAAAGTACTTTATAATTATCATGAGGCAATGTTCTGTGTCATGTGATCTGAAGATTTGGGAACAGCTTCAAGAACACTGATAGGGGATTCCGCCTGCCCCTCCACCAAGGTTGGACGCCATGGCTGAGTTGCCCACTCCCACACTGAGGTCAGATGCTGGAGCTGAGTCCACCCCCCACCGCGGTCGTACCCGTGCTGAGCCCCCCAGCCCGCTCCCACACCGAGGACAGAGGCCAGTAGCTGAGCCTGCCCGCCTGCCCCCTACTGCTGAGGGACACTGCGCTCCATGCTGACTCAGTGCACCCTGGCTTCTTTGGAGGCTGGTGCAGGCATTTTGAATTATTACTGAGGGCGTGGCCATCATCATTGGAAGGGCGGCTCCCTTCCTGAGACACCTACAGGAGACTGGCGACCCTTTCACAGGTACCTCTATTTACTCACTTACGTCCTATACCCTTCCCCATCTTCTTGTTCACAACTAGAAACACTGTAAATCGTAATCAAACTCATCCTGTTCATCACAATAATGTTAAAGTCTTTATAGGGGCTATCTGGTTCAGGCTGCATTTTCTCTGTATTGGGTGCTACTGGTATTGATCTCCCCTTCAAAAGACAGGTAGTGGAAAACTGCAGGGTCACAATAAGCCTGCAAGGGGGGAACTTCAGTATCTCTGATCTTCACTGCTAGAGGGGAATAAGTAGACTCAATATGAAAAAACAGGGGAAGAACGTGTCCCTAACAAACCAAGATGCTACTGTGATAGAATTCAATGACAGCATGGCAGTAGAAATGACAGAAAAAGAGTTTAGAATCTATATTCTTAAAATGATCCATGAAGCAAAAGACAAGATAAGAGAGTAAATGCAAGCAATACATGACCATTCCAGTAAACAGTTAAAAGAGCAAATGCAGGAAGCAAAAGAACACTTCAATAAAGAGATAGAGATTCTGAAAAAAAAAAAAAAAACTAAACAGAAATACTTAAAATAAAAGAAAAGATAAACCAAATTAAAAACTCAACAGAAAGTATCACCAACAGAATAGATCTTATGGAAGACAGAATCTCAGAAAATGAAGACAAAATATTTAATCTCAATAATAAAGTTGAACAAACTGAGAAAATGTTAAGTAGTCATGAAGGGACACCTCAATAATTATGGGATATCATGAAGAGATCGGATTTAAGAACTATTGGGATTGAGGAAGACACAGAGATATAAACGAAAGGCGTGAAAAACATGTTCAATGAAATAATATCAGAAAAATTCCCAAACCTGAAAAATGAAATGGAAAATCAAATACAAGAGGCTTACAGAACACCAGGTGCACAAAATTACAACAGATCCACACCAAGACACATTATAATGAAAAAACCTCACATATAAAATAAAGATAAGATTTTAAAGACTGAGAGATAAAAGCGTCAAATTACAAATAAGGGGAAACCAACAAGGATGTCAACAGATTTCTCAGCCCTGACTCTAAAAGCAAGAAAGGCCTAGAACAATATATTTCAAGCTCTGAAAGAACATGGATACCAACCAAGAATCCTATACCCAGCAAAACTAATCTTCAGATTTGATGATGACATAAAATCTTTCCACAATAAACAAAAGTTAAAGAATTTACACAAATAGAAAGCCTGCCCTGAAAAACATTCTCAGCAAAATATTTTGTGAGGAGGAAGTGAAAAGCAAATCAGCAATAGGGAGGAACTACCCTAAAGGAAAAGCCAATCAAAGGAGAAACTAAGTCAAGTTAGAAACCAAAAATAAGCCAAAATGACCAGGAATACAAATCATATCAGAATAATAACTCTGAATGTCAATGGTCTAAACTCAATAATCAAAAGACATAGACTGGCAGATTGGATTAAAAAGAAAGACCCAACAATATGCTGCCTTCAAGAGACTCATCTCATAGAAAAAGTCATCCACAGACTAAAGGTGAAAGGATGGGGAAAAACAAACCATGCACATGGACCCAGTAAAAAAGCAGGGTTCTCCATCCTCATATCAGATAAAGTGGTCTTCAAACCTAAGTTAGTCAGAAGGGATAAAGAAGGACATTTCATACTGCTTAAGGGAAGCATAATACAGCAAGATATAACAATTTTAAATATTTATGCCCCAAACAGTGGAGCATCTATGTATATCAAACAAACCCTTCTCAATACTAAGAATCAAGTAGACCAAAACACATTAATATTTGGGGACTTTAACACACCACTCTCACCACTGGATAGATCCACCAAACAAAAACTGAACAAAGAAACTATAGAACTAAATAATACAATCAACGATATAGTCTTAATGGATATTTAGAGAGTATTTCATCCATCATGGAATTAATATACTTTCTTCTCAGGAACTCATGGATCCTTCTCCAAAATAGACCATATGCTGTGCCACAAAGAAGTCATTAGTAAATACAAAAAAACAGATCCTGCCCTGTATCCTGTCAGACCATAATGGAATGCAATATGAACAATAAAATAACAAACAAAAACTACTCATACACCTGGAAACTAAATAATATACTTTTGAATGATGGTGCAATGATAGCAGAAGACTTCAGGGAGGAAATAAAAAAAAAATTCTTAGAGGTAAATGAAAACAATGACACAACATCTCAAAATCTCTGAGACACAGAGGTAAAGTTCATTGCATTGAACTCATACATTAAAAAAATAAAAAATCAATAACTAACATTACATCTCAAAGCCCTAGAAAAAGAAGAACAGAGCAACACCAAAAATAGTAGAAGACAGATAATTAAAATCAGAGCTGAAATAAATGAAATTGAAACAAGAGAAACAATTCAAAAAATTGACAAAACAAACAGTTGGTTCTTTGAAAAAGTAAACAAAATTGATAAACCCCTAGTCACAATAATGAAGAGAAGGAGAGAGAAAATTCAAATTACTAGACTTCGTGATGAAAAAGAAAAAATCATGACAGACACCATTGAAATACATAACATAATTAGAAGCTACTTTGAAAATCTATACTCCAACAAAATAGAAAATATCGAAGACGTTGACAAATTTTTAGAGACATATGATCCTCCCAAACTGAATCAGGAAGATGTACACAATCTAAAGAGATCAATTTCAATTTCAAGCACTGACATGGAAAAAGCCATCAAAAGCCTACCAACCAAGAAAAGCCCAGGACCAGATGGATTCTCAGCCAAATTCTACAAGTCCTTTAAAGAAGAATTGATACCAATACTCCTCAAAGTATTCCAGGAAATAGAAAAAGATGGAACCCTTTCAAATTCATTCTATGAGGCTAGTATCACTCTGATACCAAAACCAGACAAAGACATCAAGGAAAGAAAACTTTAGACCAATATCCCTGATGAACATAGATGCAAAAATACTTAACAAAATACTGGCAAATCATATACAAAAATATATTAAAAAGATAGTGCACCATGATCAAGTGGGGTTTATCCCAGGGATGCAAGGTTGGTTCAACATCCAGAAATCAATAAATGTAATTCATCATATCAATAGACTTAAAGTTAAGAATCACATGATTATTTCAATAGATGTTGAGAAAGCATTTGATGAAATACAGAATCCCTTCATGCTTAAAACTCTAGAAAAAATAGGAATAGTAGGAATATACCTCAACATTGTAAAGGCTATCTATGCTAAGCCCATGGCCAACATCATTCTTAATGGAGAAAAACTGAAAGCATTCCCTCTAAAAACTGGAAAAAGAGAGGGATGCCCTCTTTCACCACTTCTGTTCCACATCATCCTTGAAACACTTGCTAGAGCAATAAGACAGACCAAAGAAATTAAAGGGATACAAATAGGAAAAGAAGAACTAAAGCTGTCACCATTAGCTGATGACATGATCCTATATTTAGAAGATCCAAAAAACTCTACTAGAAAACTTCTAGAGGTAATAAATGAATTCAGCAAAGTAGCAGGATATAAAATCAATATGCATAAATCTAATGCATTTCTATTTATAAGTAATGAATCCTCTGAAAGAGAAATTAGGAAAACTACTCCATTCACAAAAGTGTCAAAAAAATATAATACTTGGGAATTAATCTAACAAAAGAGGTGAAAGACCTCTACAATGAAAACTACAGAAGATTAAAGAAAGAAATTGAAGAAAACCTTCGAAAATGGAAAGATCCCCCATGTTCTTGGATAGGCAGAATTAACATTGTCAAAATGACCATTCTAAAAAAGGTGCTATACAGATTGATTAAATGCAATGCCAGTTAAAATCCCAATGACATTCCTCATAGAAATAGAGAAATCAAACATGAACTTCATCTGGAAGAACAAGAGACCTCAAATAGTAATAACAATCCTGAGCAGAAAAAGTGAAACAGGAGGTATTACAATACCAGACATTAAACTACACTACAGAGCAATAGTAACAAAAAAGCATGGTATTGGCACCAAAATAGACAGGCAGACCAATTGTACAGAATAGAAGACAGAGACAAAACCACATAAATACAGTCACCTCATACTAGACAAATGAGCCAAAAACATACAATGGAGAAAAGATATTCTCTTCAAAAAATGGTGCTGGCAAAACTGGAAACCCATATGCAGTAAAATGAAATTAAATCTCTATCTCTCACACTGCAAAAACTCAACTCAAAATTGATCAAAGATATAAGAATTAGACCAGAGACCCTGCACCTAGTAGAAGAGAAAGTAGGCCCAAATCTTCATCACATTGGCTTAGGATCAGACTTCCTCAACAAGACTCCCAAAGCACAGGAAATGAAAGCAAGAATCAATAAATGGGATGGAATTGAACTAAAAAGCTTTTTCTCAGCAAAGGATACAATCAAGAATGCGAAGAGATAGCCTACAGAGTGGGAGAAAATCTTTTCCACGTGCACTTGTCTCCAAAATTTACAAAGAATTTACAAAACTTTACTCCAAAAAGAAAGAAAACAATCAATAAATGGACCAAGGAACTGGACACTTCACAGAAGAAGACACATAGGCAATTAATAAATATATGAAAAAGTGTTCAACATCTGTAGTAATTAGAGAAATGCAAATTAAAACAATTCTATGATTTCATCTTACTCCAATTAGAATGGCTATTATCAAGAACACAAACAATAATAGATGTTGGCATGGATGTGGGGAAAAAGGCACACTTTTACATTGCTGTTGGAGTTGCAAATTGGTGCAGTCACTCTGGAAAGCTATATGGAGAATCCTCAGAAAACTTGGAATGGACCCATCTTTTGACCCAGTTATCCCACTCCTCAGTTTATACCCAAAGGACTTAAAATTAGCATACTACAGTGATACAGCCACATCAATGTTGATAGCAGCTCAGTTCACAATACCTAGATTGTGGAACCAACCTAGATGCCCTTCGATAGATGAATGGATAAAGAAACTCTGGTATATATACACAATGGAATACTATTCAGCCATAAAGAAGAATAATATTATGGCATTAGCAAATAAATGAATGGAATTGGAGAATATGATGGTAAATGAAATAAGCCAAGCCCAAAAAACCAAAGGCCGAAAATTTTCCCTGATAATTGGAGAATGATATGTAATGGGGTTGAGTTGATGGGGAGTGAGAGATGAATGGGGAACTTTGGATTGTGTAGAGGGAAATGAGAGGGAGAAGGGTATGAAAAATAGTGGAGTGAGACAGACATCATTACCCTATGTACGTGTATGACTGCACAAATGATATAAATCTACATCGTGTACAACCATAGAAACAACATGATGTACCCCATTTGTGTATAATGAATCAAAATGCAGTCTGTAAAAAATTAAAAGATAAATAAAAACAAAGAACACTGATAGGAATCTAGGGCTCTACATTCCATGCCTAACTCTTATGCCATACATATTATTTGTAAAATGGAAGGTTTAAATTCTATCAGTGGTACAAATTTTATGGTGCATTGTCAAAGAAACTTGTGATGTGTGTGAATGAGGTGGAGGGTGGTGTGTATCAGTGTAACATATAGAAATGCTGATTCAGTGAGCCTGGGAGAAGCCAGAGCAAATGCACAAATGCCATTGTCTACTTCATCCAAAAAGTGATTTCATCAGACCAACAAACCCCAAAGTCACCACCTTCCTCTCCTCAGAAAAGTGAATAGGGAGAGAATATACATGTACAATGGTTTTTAACCTCTCTCTACATGTCCCGAAGAATATTAGAGACATCACTGCCCATCTATATTTTATCTCTATATAGATATACACATAGAGAGAGAAAGTAAATAAAGTGGAAACAGGCAATAACCAGTCCAGCTTCTCTCACCCAGTATCAAATAGTTTTTTAAATTTGGTCCAAGTTTGTGTAAGACACACAGTATCTGTAGAGTTTTATAAGTGGCAATAGGTAAATTATAGTTTTAAAAGTAGTTTTTAAAGTTCACTTTGGAGAAATCTAAGAGTGTCCACATTAACCAGCTATTTTAGAGAATATACAATTGATACATGCTTACTCCCTTTACTATGTTTTATAAAACATAGTTTTATAGGTTTGGGAACCCAAAACATGTTTCCAAAGAGAAGGTAACTTCTCCACATATCTAAGATTAAAGACACATCCTCTTTGTCATGTTACTTACCAGTCATGAAGTATAGTATGCAAAAAAATATAGAACTTGTCACGAAAATCCTGAGTAGTATATCAGGCAAAAGACTTCCCAAGAAATAAGATGACACTCCATAATATCCACTGATAGACTCATGTCTACAGAATAAAAATATGTGCCACACATGCCAGGTTAGTTTAAACAGGCACAGCCCAGAGGAGACGCTGCTGTGCAGACTGCTGCAGCCACCAGATGTAACCATGAAGCTGCCCATAAGCTCCAGGCTGATTCCCGATGCCCTTCCCCATCTCAGGTGCAGCCCCTCCGGGTCCACTCTGGCCCCACGTAACCACGCCAGGGACACAGAGTCTGCATCTCCTCACTCTCCTCGGAGACTCTGCTTCTCCTCTGAGGCTGGCTCTGCCTGAAGAGAAAGGGTTAATCTCTGTAGTGACGGAGCCTTTTCTTCTCCCCACTTCTGAATGTGAAGGTGATGCTATACTCCAACCCCTCAATGTAGCTGAATATCCTAGAAACTCTTTAATTCTATCCTCATGTTAAAAGAAGAGAATGATTTCTTTCTTCAATGACCCTGCCTTCCAACAAGACACTCCCTCGCCAGATAAGGAATCCTAATCCTTCCTCTTCCTAACACTTCTCTTGCCAAATTCCAAACTCCTCCAGCAGTATCTTCATTCCTTCCCTCTCTGGTGACTCCTGTCCTGGGCACGTAGGCATGGGCTAACCTCCTCCACCTTTGAAGATTCAAGGAACGAAGCCACCCTGCTTTTTTCTTGTAAGGCTGCCCTCCTGCTCTCTCCACACTGAGCCACTCAGAGCTAGGTGTGCCACAATACTTCATCAACTTCATATTCCATCTCCAAATTGCTGCTTAACTCAACACTTAACAAAAAAAGGCCTGAAAATTTCCTTGAGAGGGTTGTTATGACATATTACTTTCTAAAAACAAGATACTTCTCAACCCATTTTTTCCTCACTTTCTCTGCAGAATTGGAATTTGCTGACAACACCCTGACCTTGATTGACAGTTTTTCCCTTGGTAGCAGGCTTCACATGCTCTTGATTTTACACCCCACTAGATTACGTAGAGGGAAATGAGGGGGGTATAAGAAATGGTGGAATGAGACAGAAATCATTACCCTATCTACATGTATGATTTCATGAATAGTATGAATCTACATTGTGCACAACCATAGAAACGAAAAGATGTACCCATTTGTGTACAATGAATCAAAATGCAGTCTGTAAAAATAAAAAAAAATCATAAAGAATGCTTTTCTCAATTAATATTGGTAATCCCTATACATACTTCAAAGTTTCATGTTCTATATGATAAATATAAACAATTTAAATGTCATTTAAAGCATAAGGAATGGAAAAGAAATGAAAAGGAAAAAAATCTTCCAGTATCCCCCATTATTAAATCCTTAGCCCAATTGTGAATGTGACTACTTTGCCCATCAGTCAACAATGCCACTTTCCTGAATAGAGACCAACTCACATAAACTGCTTCTTCTGAACCTTGAAGAGCTCCAATCCCAATATGTTGAAGCCATAGTGGAAGGTCATCAGAAAGAAGAGCGTCAATGCTTTGTCAGGAGAGAAAGGGAATAAAAGCACCTCAGGCAACACAGCACTCTTAGGTTGGTTTCTTTCTACAGAAGAACTCCTTCCAGAAATAATTTAACATCAAAGACATTTAAAAAAAAATAGAAATCTTTGGGTTTATACAGACAGGATAGCATCAGCTCCTCAGGTCTCTCCCTGTGTGTACTCAGAGGTGCCCCAGTTACTCCACACTATAGCACACATTGAAATTTCTGTGTGGGTTGTTGTGCACTGACATGTATTTCCTAAAATTCATATGTTAAAGAAATAACCCCAATGTGGATAGAACAGGGAGGATAGTACTCAGGCGGGTGATGATGGGATTGGCGCCCTTGTAAGAGGAAGAAACACCAGACCCTCTGAGCCATGAGAGATGCAGAGTGAGGGCACCATCTACAAGCAGGGAGGGACCCTCACAGGTGACCAACCTGCTAAAAGGGACCTCTGACTCCAGACCTCCAGACTCTAGAAGTGAAACAAAACAAAGTTTTGCCATGTAAGTCACTGAGTCTAAGCTGCTTTGCTATGACAGCCTGAGCTAAAACTTAGATCACAAAAATAGTCTCAATTTCAATTTAATTCACAAAAATGCTGAGTATTGTTCCTAATGTATAAAGAGAAACAAGTTAAATAAAGCTCCAAAGGCTTAAGGTATTCAGTTATCCAGTTTGGTTTTAAAGTGAAGTAACAAGACAGTAAGGCATGTGGAAGGAAAATGCTGGACAGTGGAGGCACCCACTCACGACCACCAGAAAGCTCGACACCATCTTTGACATGGGACAGCCACCTTCCTTCCTACTGGGTTTCCAAAGTGATAAAAAAGAGATCATGGAGGAACTTTAGATTACGTAGAAGGCACTGAGAGGGAGGGGGTATGAAAACGGTGGAATAATACAGCCATCATCACCCTATGTACATGAATGATTACATGAATGGTATGAATCTACATCGTGCACAACCACAGAAACAAAATGATGTAGCCCATTTGTGCACAATGAATCAAAATGCAGTCTGCAAAAATAAGAAATAAATAATTAAAAAAGTAATCAAACTGATGCTTAGTCATAATAAAATTAATCTGATCACTTGTATGAAAAAAGTAATATGTATATCTCAGTAAACTAATTAAGGGTTAGGAAGGAAAGTGTTCTGTGAAGTGGGATTACTAGATCCAGTTATTTATTTTAACAACATCTTTTTCCTAATTTGTTTAACTGTCACAATTCAATACAGCTATGAAGTCAAAGGAGCTCACATTCTACACAGGATTCAAACCCAGTTCCTCAGTTACACAGGTTAGAGAAAATTACTAAGATAGCACTTGATCCTATGGATCTCCATTATTTAAAAAAAGAAAAAAATAGTAAATTTTGGTGAGAATGTGAAGAAATTGGAACTCTGTGTGCTGCTGGTAAGAATGTAAAATACCACAGAACAATTGTTGGCAGATCTTCAAAAAACGAACAAAATTACCACATGATCCAGCAATTCTACTGCTGGTATCTGCCCCAAATCACTGTTGAAAGAAGGATTCAAACAGGTGTGTATACACCTATAACAGCATTGATCCAATAGCTAAAAGGTGTGAGCAACCCAGATTTTCAGCAATGAATGAGTGGTTAAATAAAATGTAGTTTATACACATATACCGTTTAGCCATAAAAAGGAAGGAAATTAAAACATGTGCTACAACTTGGAAGAAACTTGAGTTCTTTATGCTTAGGAAAATAAGGCAGTCATGAAAAGACAAGTGCTTTCTGACTTCATATTTGTGAGGTTCCTGGAATGGCCACATTCAGAGACAGAAAGTTGCAGATGGCTGCAGAGGTGGCAATGGTGGGTGTGGGTAGTTATTCTTAGGTGGGTTGAAGATTCCCTCTGAGAAGATAAAGAAAAGGTCTGGAGTTGGATGGTAATAACAGGTGACAATGTGAATGTCCTTCATGGCACCATACTTAAACATTGGATAGGATGTGCATGTGATGTGTATAAATTGACCACCATACAAACATGTACACGTGGGAAACCGAAAATTAACTCTTCCATTCAGTTTTCAATACACTAACTGATCCTGCCCCATGATGAAATAGCAATACCCTGTGTTGTCATAAATTAAAATTCTTAACAGATATTCATGAGCTTAAACAAAGTGACAGTGTTTTCTCAAATCTGAGGTTCAAATTTACTTACCTATTTTGGATTTCAGAACAAACATCCTTCAGCAAAATGAGATAGGCTGCTGTAACCACTCCCAAAACAAATGTGGCAATTACCTTTTCAAAGAGAAAAATGAAAATAAACAGGGAAGAGTTTCAATAACATGTAAAACTTTCTATTTCTAATGAAATCTCTCCACTGAAATACACACTTTAAATGGATTAACCAGAGTCACTGAAGAATAACATTGTTCTAATAAGAGTGATGGTTATTAGAAAACATTCTAAATTAAAATTAAAATGTAAGGATTCTGTTTTTTGGGTACCGATGGGATAAGAGAACAAATTAAACAAGCTCAGATTCTTCCCAGTATCCACCAGGCATTGTCCACAAATGCCACACAGGATAGCAGCATGAGGAAGGCATCTGAGGAAGACATTTTGGGAACAAAATAAGAAATTTGACTTCATCTGAATTCTCAACTTTCATACTAGCAAACATGCACAGTTTTATACTTCAAGGTGTTCAAATTAAAACTGGATGACTTCACTCTAATTGTGAGAAATAAATGAAATTTCAGGGCTTTAGATGTAACTAAGCAATAGAATGCTTGCCTAGCAAGTGCCAGACCAAGGGTTTGATCCCCATAAATGCAAAGTGAAGAGAGAAGTAAAATTTTAATACCACAATCGAATTCTAAGAATGGAATAAGGAAGTAGTGATATGCCCCTATCCGGCTTATGGGGAATCCCCACCTGAACAGGAAAAAGTGCATTGTCACTATCACCAAAGTACTTGACCAGTTGTGGGCACCCAAGTGCTTCCATGACCATCTCTGACATTGCTTGTCTTTCAATCCCAGCCAAAGAGGCCTACAGGTAACTTGGCACACCTGAACTGCAGATTCTTTGCCTTTCTCACCCATCTTCACCTATCAGTCTCTGTGTCTCCCTGAGAAAATGGACCAATACTACATTTGTTTTTAGAACAAAAATCTCTTAAGGAAGCTTCACTTGGCCAACGGTCAAAGGTCACATTAGAACAAATTTTATGATAGGAATTCTCATTATAATTATTTGTGGGTCAAATACAATAATACAGGAGACAGGAATCTAAAGAAAATAGAATACCCACCATTTATCTTGGAAACCTCAAAGTTTTAAAAAAAAATCTCAATATTACAACAATATCAAGCCATGAACTAATTTGTAATGAACACTTGTCAAAAAGACAGCCAAGTTGCAAAGATAAAACCATGATCTATAAAGAATAATTTGTGGAGACATTACTCTGGAAAGAATATTATTGAAATATTTCACCTATGAGATGTCCTTTAAATTCCTTTGCTAATAAGATAGAAATGGGGTGGGGTGGGGGACCCTGCCCCCTCCATCTTTCCAAAACCCTTATAATTTGCTCTTCATTTCAACTAATCAATTTTCCAAAATGAATCCTGTTGGCTTTTCCATCATGCAGCAAGCACATGCGTATAAGAGTATATGGTTTTTCACTGTATAACCCTCAAGATATGTAGACTTCAAAACAGATGCTCTGCATTCTTCATTGTATTCAAACTTGATGTCTTTCACTAAGACTGAATATTATCATTAAGTTTTTCTTAGTTATTTTCAGACATATTAACAAAATGTTGAATCCTGGGATCATGCCATGCTTTTACAAGGTTTATATGTGTTGTTTCTTCTTAAGATGTTTAAAGCCATACATATCTTCCCTTCCAACTATTTCCTCTCTTCTAACATAGAGACTTGCTCATAAGGTCATGGGCATCAGAGGAAGCAAGGTTGTGACAAAGAGGGTGAGCCATGAAGGTAGAGTGACTGTCAGCTTCAAACAATGAGCAGAGAAGTTTCTCGAGGGGGCAGACAAAGGGAGAGACCAGAGCTACTATGAGACTGGTTCCATTAAAGAACTAAATTACTTCACTGAACAAGTAAATATTTTGAGATAATGGGAGTAAAACCTATCCCTGTTTGTAATTTACTTACAAACATGAATATAGCAAATAATTAAAACAAGATAGGCTGGTGCAGTGGTATACACTGGTAATCCCAGGGACTCAGGGGGCTGATGCAGGAGGATCATGAGTTCAAAGCCAGCTTCAGCAAAATTGAGGTGCTTAGCAACTCTGTGAGACCCTGTTTCTTAATAAAATAGAAAATAGGGCTGGGGATGTGGTCAGTGGTCAAGTGCCACTGAGTTCAATCCCTGGTACCAACAAAAAAAAAAAAAAAAAAAAAAAAAGAAAGAAAAGAAAAGAAAAAGAAGTGTTAGGTTGGAGTCAGAAATATTATGAATGCATGGACTTTTCAATGTATACACAATAACAGAAATAGCATAGTTATAGTTACAGATCTATGTTCATGCATGAATTTTTATAGGAAATATATATGTATCCATACATGTGCAACACAATCAGATGATAAAGGCTGACACACCTCTGGAGTTTGCAATCCCAGGTCTGTTGCACTGAGAACTCAGCATCCTTTCATGTCTGAGTCAGCTCATGCAACACTCACTGGGCTGGACCCACTGGGTCACATCCTAGCCCTATTTTATATTTTATTTAGAGATATGTTCTCACTGAGTTGCTTAATCCTCACCATTGCTGAGGCTGGTTTTGAACTCACAATCCTACTGCTTCAGCTCCCTGAGTCGCTGGGCTTATAGGCATGAGCCATGATGCCAGATTGTTTATGTATTTTTAAAATGATGTCTACATCTCTTGAAAAGTTTCCTGTAAGTGTTCTATTTTATTTTTCTTTCTTTATAAAAGGAAATGCCATTTCTCTTTCATTCTTCTACTTCTTCCGGTTGCAAATCTCAGAGGGTCACACTGTGAACTGCTCCAGACTGAAAGAAGACAGGAACAGTGTGTTTCTGGAGAGGATCCTGAGCAGTCAGGAATCAGAGACAGTAGGGAAAACTGGGGAAATGTGAATAGCTCCAATTGGTTATTGGCAAAACCATGCTCGTTGACTTGGGAGTGCAGATGATGGTGTGTCCTCCTTGATTGGAGTTTGAGGTAGGAAGTATTTGGGGTGAAAGGGTATGATAGCAGAAAGCTATGTAGGGAGCAGCAGAGAGGGAAGAAAGGGTGCAGATGCAGTGAAATGTAACAGGGAAATCTAGGTGAGAAGAGTAGAATTTCATTTGTATTGTTCTGAGATTCTGTCAGTTTGTCCTCCCCACATATATATACACACATATATATGTGTGTGCATATACATATATATGTATGTATTTTTTTTTTTTGGTACTGGGGATTGGACTCAGTGGTACCCAACCACTGGGTCACATCCTAGCCCTATTTTATATTTTATTTAGAGATATGTTCTCACTGAGTTGCTTAATCCTCGCCATTGCTGAGACTGGTTTTGAACTCACGATCCTACTGCCTCAGCTTCCTGAGTTGCTGGGCTTACAGGCAAGAACCACGATGCCAGCTTGTTTATGTATTTTTAAAATGATGTCTACATCTCTTGAAAAGTTTCCTTTAAGTGTTCCATTTTATTTTTCTTTCTTTATAAAAGGAAATGCCATTTCTCTTTCATTCTTCTACTTCTTCAGGTTGCAAATCTCAGCAGACATTTTCTCAGTTCTCTCATCTTAGGTGCAAATCCTGAGCTGAGCCTGTTGGTTCAGTTGAAAACACACACAGAAACCACCTACTCCTCGCCATGACTACCTTGGTCAAAGCTCCATTATCCTTCAGCAACTCCTTCACGGGGTCTTCCCTCACCTGTACAACTGCGCAGTCTGCCCTGCAGCCATGGCTCTGCTCTAAAACTCTCAAAACCTCCCCATGTCCCCTAGTGACAAGAAAAGTCATACTTCTTACATGACCTATGAGGTCTATGCAGTCTGCCACCAACTGAACACCACCTCACATCCTAATCCACATGTGATGGGCTGATCTTCATCCTCCCCAAAGTCCTATGTTGAAGTCCTATTGCCAAAGTGCCTCTGAATGTGGCCACATTGGAGGTAGCATCTTCAAAGAGGTCTTTCAGTTTAATGAGGTCATTTCATTTAGGGTCTTAATCTTAATGAAGTCATTTAGGGTCCTCATCAGACTGTGTCCAGTTAGGACACAGACAAACAGGGGAGAAGATGACCATCAACAAGGCAATGAGAGGCCAATTAAGAAACAACCCAGAGGACACTGTGGTTTCAACTTTCTGCCTCCAGAGCCATAATTAATTTTTATTTTTAAGCTCCCAATCTGTGGTAATTGTTATGACCGGTCACCAAACTCCACTCCCCTTAATCTCTGGGTCTGACCTCTGGCCTGTCTGATGTTCCACACACCTTAGACAAGCTCTGCCTCAAGGTTGCCGGCTGCTTCTTCCAACAAGAACTCTCTTCTGATTTACAGCACATCTCACTCATTCTCTGCCAGCTCATGTGTCACAGGCTTGTGGTGTTTTTTGACCCTCCTATTTAAAACAGCCCCCTGCCCTCACCATGACCTTCCTTCCTATGTTCCTGTTTCATCTTTCTTGAACCACTTCTTGTTTATTGACTGTGTCCTACTAACAAGGAAGGAACTTTTTATTTTAGCTTCTGGATCCCCAGGACCAGGAAAAACAGTAAATAGAAGTGATCAGATAGTAAATGAATGAAAAATAATGTTGCCATAGCATTTACCTTTTTAGGAGTCTAATGACATCGTTAGCTGCTTTCCTGTCTAAACCAGTTGTGGGCTTATCCAGGAACAAGATGAGAGGTTGGAGGATGAGCTCCATTCCTATATTAGTCTTTTTTCTTTCTCCTTCAGATTCCACCTGAAACACAAATTATTATCATTCTTAAGAATTCCCATGGTAACTGTCACTTAGTGAATTAGCCAGTACCAGTCCTGCTACAGACACTTTATCTCATTTTTCTCATTATTCTGAACAGCAAGTAAGTGACACCTGGGAGAAGCAGGAGTTTTCACTCTTACCTCATGTGTAAGTTGAGGCCCAGTGCAGAGTTGCCATATGGCTGCACCTGATATGAAGCTCATTCTTTTAATAGCCCTGCACATTCCTCACCAAATACTGAGTTTTAAGAGAGTAAGGGAAAACTTACAAAATAAAACTAAAGATAATTATGACATATGGAAATAAGTATTAAGACAGGAGAGGAAAAGGAAACTACCTTCTGTGATCTTTTATAGTTTTCCAACCATCTCCTCCAGACACACCATCTCCATAAAAAGGTCCCAGTTGAATTGAAAAGAAGAGAGTCACTTTAGAGCCAGGAACATATACTTTCCATCATACCATATTAGCATCTTTTTAATTTCACAATTTTTCCCCCCAATATGATTGTTTCTACACCTTAACTTACCTTGGAATTCCTGATTCATCTTTTCAGAAAAGTTCAGAACAGGATATTCCACAAGGTGACTGGCCCAATCTTTGCAAGCAGTAAATGTGTGGGGAGGGGAGAAAGAAGGTTTGGGGGAAATAAGAAGTAGAACACACATCTGGAATTTGTAGTCGCCAAACAGATCATCATCAAATGCTCCTCATGGGCCTCGACTGGTTTCTGTTAACACTTGAAGTATAAAATCCATTTGGTACTTTGTTCAAATTATTATATGCATGTATGAATATGCCATAATGACATCTGTTTTTCTGCATACTTATTATAAACCAATAAAAGAGACCTTTGGGAATAACTAAAGAAATGTGAGTGAATATAAATATAGACATGAAACAGCTGGTAATACAGAGATATTGTTCAGTTAGTTCATTGATAATGGTATTGATAAGGCAAGGAAATGTGCTTATTTCCTCATGTAATTATGGGAGAAGTGGGAAACAAATTACAAATTGAAAGAAATGATACTATTACTAATACAGTGGCAATAATTCATTAATTATTAGGTAATTAATCATATCATTTGAGTAATCAGACTTTTTTTCTACATTTTTGTTATGTCTAAATTTCATAAAGAGCTAAAAAATAATTATTTTGAGTCAATGATATTGTATGATAGAAAGACAAAATGAGTTAAAAAAGCAGGCCCAAAGTAAGCCTAACTTAATCACTCAGCAAACAAAAATAAATGGTGAAAGGCAGCTCCTGTGCCCCTGTAACTCAGGAGAGAAACAAATCCAAAGAATGATGTTAGCTGTTACATGTTAAAACTCCACTGAAATTCAAACCATGATTTAACAAGATTTTTCTTCACTTTTGCAGGGTTGACTATAAATAACTCTAATATCAACTTTGATCATATACGTAACACTTAAACCTGAATGAGAGTTGTTACCAAAATAGCCAACATTGTACCTTCAATCCATTTGAAAGTATGTCATCTAATGGTTTAAAACACTAGTTGGAACTAGTCTTCCTATATTTACTTCCATATCTCTAGTTTATTGTTCCTCTTACCCCCAATTCATCCTCTTGCATTGTCTGCTACTGTCTCACATACCCACCATCCATCTATTTTGCCTTTGCATCTTGGTGTGAATTCTTTGGTATGTTTTCTCTTTGTTTCTTACTTTCTTTTGTTCTTTTCCCTCTAGTTTTTGGTCTATCATTCTTCTTGACCTTCTTTTATTCCACATTTAAGATTATAGTAATTATACTAAATTGAATAACCTTTTTTGAGCTATCCCAGAACTTTATTACAGGTTTACACCTATACTTGAGAAATACGGAGAAAAATAGCAAGAAGGTTTTTCTTTCTTACAAGGTTGAATAGTGTGAGGCTTGAATCTGAAGTGATTATTGTAAATAGGGTTCAGGGTCATCTGTTAAAGTGGTGCTGACATTGGGATCAGCAGAGGTCACACACTGACAAGAAAACTTGTTTGTGTATATTTATCTTCCAGGGCTTTTAAGACAAAGAAACTCACAAAGTATTCCCTCCCTTAAAAAAGAAGTGAAAACTATAGCAATATATGGTTAGACACAGAAATGGTATGAAAAAGCAGGAGAAGAAATCATCCCCAAAGTCCATAATGTTTCAACAACTGACTCCATAGATCCCACCATAGAGGATATATCAAAGAAAGAATTTAGAAAGTTCATAAAGAAAATATTCTATAAGCTAAAATGGTGTAAAAAGTAAAATGATCGAGAAAATACAGGAAGTGAAAGATCATGTCAATAAAGATAAATGAATTCTAAAAAGAACCAAATACAAATCCTAGAATTGAAAGACTCAGAAACCAAACTAAAAACTCAATGGAAAGCATCACTAGATTAGACCAATATCAAGATAGATTTTCAGGCCTTAAAACAAAGTATATAATCTTGAAAATAAAGATTTGCATCAGGAAAAGATGTTACATGACCATGAATAGAATATTAAGAAAAAAGGGATAACCTTAAAACACCAAATTTAAGATTCATTGGAATAGATGAGGGCTCTGGAATATAAGCAAAAGGCATGCACAATCTTTCTTGAGTTCTTTACACATTCTAGAGATTAATGATTTATCTGAGGAACATGTGGTAAAGAATTTCTCCCATTCTCTAGGCTCTCTCTTCACATTATTGCTTGTTTCCTTTGCTAAGAAGAAGCTTTTTAGTTTGAATCCATCCCATTTATTGATTATTGGGCTGAGGAGATAGCTCAGTTGGTAGAGTGCTTTTCTCTCAAGCACAAAACCCTTGGTTCAATCCCCAGCACCACACACACACACATACAAAAAGAACAGAGCCATTTATTGATTATTGATTTTACTTCTTGTGCTTTAAGGGTCTAGTTAAGGATGTCAGATCCTAGACCAACATGGTGAAGATTTCAGAACTGCTCTAAGATTTCATCTCACTCCAATCAGAATGAAATTATCAAGAATGCAAGCAACAATAAATATTGGTGAGAATGTGGAGAAAAAAGTACACTCATACGTTGCTGATGGGACTGCAAATTGGTGAAAGCATTATGGAAAGCAGTATGGAGATTCCTCAGAAAACTTTGAATGGAACAACCTTTTGACCCAGCTATCCATACACTTTTCAGTTTATACTCAAAAGACTTAAAATCAGCATAGTACAGTGATGCAGCCACATCACTGATTATAGCAGTTCAACTCACAATAGTTAAAATATGGAACCAGATTACATGCCCTTCAACAGATGAATGGATAAAGAAAATATGGTGTGTGTGTGTGTGTGTGTGTGTGTGTGTGTGTATGTGTGTGTATATCTATGATGGAATATTACTTAGCTTTCAAGAAAAATGAAATTATGGCATTTGCTGGTAAATGGATGGAGTTGGAGAATATCATGCTAAGCAAAACAAGCCAAACCAAAGGTCAAATGTTTTCTCTGATATGTGGATGCTGATTCACAATAAGGCAGAAGGAATGCTAGTTACTTTAGATTAGGTAGAGGAGACTGAAGGGCGGGGAAGGGGTATGGGGGTAGGAATGATAGTAGAGTGAAACAGACATTATTACATCATGTACCTGTATGACTGATGTGATCCTACAATATGTACAATCAGAAAAATGAGAAGTTTTACTCCATTTATGTATGATTTATCAAAATGCATAAATGCAATCTACTGTCATGTACAACAAATTAGAACAAATAAATACTTCAGAAAATAAAAGGAGATGCACCAAGATCAAGTGGTTTTCTTCTCAGGGATGCAAGGTTTTTTCAACATACAGAAATTGATATGTGTAAGTTTCCACATAAGTAGGCTTAAGGACAAGAATCACATGATTATCTTAATAGATGCAGATGAAGTATATGACAAAGTACAACACCCATCCATGTTTAAAATACTATAAAAACTACATATAGAAGGAATTTATCGCAACATTGTAAAAGCTTTATGTGACCAACCTAAGGTCAATGTTATATTGAATGGAGAGAAACTGAAAGCATTTCCTCTAAAAATAGGAACAAAACAAGAATGTCCTCTTTCATGATTCCTATTCAACATAGTCCTTGAAATTCTAGCTAGTACAATCAGGCAAGAGAAGGAAATGGAAGAAATGCAAATATGAAGAGTTCAAATTATCTCTGGTTACTGATGACATAATCCTATATTTAGAAGACCCAAATAACTCCAGCAGAAGACTTCAAGAGCTTTTACATGAATGCAACAAAGTAGCAGGATACAAAATCAACATTCATAATTCAATCATATTTCTATATTTCTATAATGAATCTGCTAAAAAGGAAATTATGAATTCTATAATGAATCTGCTAAAAAAGAAATTATGAAGATTATCCAATAAAGATAGCCTTAAAAAAAGCTTTGGAATCAATTTAACAAAGGAGGTGAAGTATCTCTACAATGAAAATTATACAACATTGAAGAAAAAAAAATTAAAAGACCTTGAAAGATGGAAATACCTCCCATGTTCTTGGCTAGGCAGAATTAATATTGTCAAAACAGTCATTCTACCGAAAGCACTGTACATATTCAATGCAATTTCCATCAAAACTCTGATGATATTTTTCATGGAAATATAAAAGGTAGTTATAAAATTTACTTGGAAAAATAAGAGACCCACAACAGCCAAAGCACTCCTTAGTGAGAAAAGCAAACAGGTGGTATCTCAATATTGGACCTCAAATTATACTACAGAGCTACAGTAATACAAATATCATGGTACTGGCAACAAAAGGGACATGAAGACCGATAGAATAGAAAACACACAGACAAAGCCACATAAATACAGTTACCTCATATTAAGGTAATGAAAAGTTAAGGAAAAGTTGCCAAAAATGTATGTTGGAAAAAAGACAGCCTCTTCAACAAATAGTGCTTGGAAGACTGGAAATCCATATGGAGTAGAATGAAATTTAGCTCCTATCTCTCATTCTGCACAAAGCACAACACAAATTGGATCAAAGACCTAGGAATTAGATCAGAAACCCTGCACCGGCTAGAAGAAAATGTTGGTCCAATACTCCAACATGTTGGCACAGAAAACATCTTTCTTAATAAGAATACTAAAGCTCCAGAAATAAAATAAAAAATCAATAAGTGGCATGGCATCAAAGTAAAAAGTTTCTGCAAGTAAAGAAAAGAACTAAGAGCATGAAGAGAGAGCCTCAGAATGGGAGAAAATATTTACTACCTGCTCCTCAGATAGGGTATTAATTTCCAGAAAATATAAATAACTCAAAAAACTTAACACCAAATAAACAAATGAACCAATCAGTAAATGGACAAAAGAATTAAATAGACATTTCTCAAAAGAAGAAATACAAACAAAATAAATACATGAAAAAAATGTTCAATATCTGTAACAATTAGGAAAATTCATATTAAAACTACACTGAGATTTCATCTCATTATTGCCAGAATGGGGACTATCAAGAATGTAAACAACAATAAATGTTGGTGAAGATGTGGGGAAAAAGGAATGCTCATGCTTTGTTGGTGGGACACCAAATTAGTGCAAATGCTGTGGAGTATGGAGATTCCTCAGAAACTAAGAATGGAAACACCATATGAATCAGCTATCCCACTCTTTGATATATATCAAAAAAAAAATTAAAATCAGCATACCATGGTGATACACATCAATGTTTATAGCAGCTTAATTCACTTGGCTATTGCCAAGCTGTGGAAACAAACCAGATGACCTTCAACAGATTAATGGATAAAGAAAATGTGATATATATACACAATGGAATGTTTCTCAGTCATAACGAATGTTATTGTGCCATTTGCCAGTAAATGGAACCAAAGACTATCATGCTAAGTGAAATACACCAATCCCAAAAAAGACAAAGTTTGAATGTTTTCTGATATGTAGAAACTAATTCAAAATAAGGAGAGAGGGGATTAAAAAATAGAAAAATGTTCAGTGGAGTAGACAAAGGAATTGAAGGAAAAGGAGAAAAAATGAGATAAGGAAAGACAACAGAATGAATCTGACCAAAGTTTCCTATGGACACTTATGAACATACCACAGTGAATCTCACCATCATGTATACACACAAGACACTGACTTTTAAATAGTAAGTAAAGATCAGTAGAGTAAAGGAATAGGAATAGAGATGGCAGGGGGAGGGGAAGAACTGGGGAATGAACAAGAACATACTATATAACATCCTTTCATAATTATGGCAAAATGAATCCTAAAGTTATGTTTAACTAAAAAGAACCAATAAAAAAAGAGAATCGTTAGATTCTTGTCATTTATCAAATCCAGATGTACACATCGAAAAAAAAAAAGTAACAATATTCCCTGGGGTAGGATACAGAGAAGAACAGTTTAAATAAGAAAAAGAAAAACAGGAAGAAAAGTCAGTACAAAGTCATCAAAGGATCTGTGTCTTGAACAATGAGGGTGGGAGGACCACGGAAAGGCCCTGAGGGGTGGGCACTCCATCCCCAGGACTAGACCACAGTTAATATTGTTTCTCCACATATTTCCCTCTTCATAGCACGTAGCTAGTCATTTTTCTCATCACTACAAAGCAGTCAGTTTTGACCACACACACCTTAGGAAACTTGCTTAAGGTCACATTGTCCACACAGGGAGATCCTCGTTCCTGGCTGTGACTCTACTGTTTTTTTTTTAACATTACCTTGGAATCTGCCACTCCCTTCAGAGCTAAATCTTGAATGACCTTGTTGATCCTCTCATTTTTTTCTTGGTACGCCATAGTTGCTGGAAACCAAAGAGATGCTGAGAACCATAAGTTTTCTCTCACAGACAGGGTGCCCATCACGAGATCATCCTGAAGGCAAATGTGATTTCAACGAGTCACACTGATTCTTTTCTATGATCGTCGCTTCAGTCTGTGTAACTTAATATATTAAAATAAGAAACCCAATGGAAAGTTCTAGCTATTGTGAACTTTCCACTCTAAGAATTTCAATAACTCCAAACACACACAGCTTCAGAGTCCAGGGAATCGTTTCACACTCTATCTGCATATCTAATGAACACACAGGATTGTGATAATTTCTAGATGCTTACAGAATACTTTGTATGAGGATTTGATGAAGGTATCTTTTAGGAGAAGGAGGGTGAATGAAGGGCAGAAAGGACAGCAGTAGACCCTTGTGGAAATGATACAAAAGCTAGAATTTCTACCATTGCCCAAGTGCATATTCCAGGTTCTTTTGGCCTCTCCTTTTAATGCCTCTTTCAATCTTACAGGAGATTATATAAAGGTACTATAAAGAAAGTTGGTTCCTTGAGCATGTTTAATTGGAAGCATGCTGCACTATAAGCCAAGGTTCTTTACAACGAGAAACAGGGGAAACCTAAAAGAAAAATTCACTGATACTTACCTGTACCACATACCCTGAATCACATCAGAAGCCGGCATCCTCACGCACTTCATGTACCCAAGCATTTCCAGATAAACCACTTGGATCTTTCCTGTAGCTAAGACATCTAACAACCTATAAAAAGACACATATGTTGTGATGTTTCCTTCCTATAAAGGCAGAATCTCTCACCTACTGAGTGTCCAAATTCTGTTCCAGTTAAAAAATGACTAGTTTAAAATTTTTATGTGTTAACATATATGTGTTGTGTGTGTGTGGTACATGCATGTACATACAGATATTCTTAACTTCCTTTTCATCATGTGCTGTAAGAAAGCCCAAAAATATTAAAGCAAGATATCATTGGCTTCTCCAGTATAGACTCCCAATGATCCTCACCTTGCTGGTCCCAACCCAGGGAATAAACTCCTTTATCTCTGATGCATGTCCTTACTGAGACCTTCAGCTCCCTCTCTCCACTTTTAATATTTTTCTCTTATCTTCCTTTCTCATTAACTCATAACATGGTCAACTGCTATAGGTTAATCACCTTATACTGTGTTTTAAAGCTGAATTTAAAAGACTTCCTGGTCCTAGGATTCAAATCATAAGCTAGTCCCAATGCAAGTTGTGCATAGTACTTAGGAAAACACAGGGAATGCACAGCAAATGCACGTGATTTTTTTGGGGGGGTACCAGTGACTCAGTGGCATGTGACCACTGAGGCACATCATCAGCCCTATTTTGTATTTTACTTAGTGACAGGGTCTCACTGAGTGGTGTAGCACCTCACCTTTGCTGAGGCTGGCTAGGAACTCTCCATCCTCCTGCCTCAGCCTCCTGAGGTGCTGGGATTACTGGTGTGTGCCACTGCATCTGGCAAATACATGTGGTTTTGAAAAGCATACTGAAATTGCCCAATAGCCTTACTTACACTTTCTTTTATACTCACAAAGTTTTGCCTGCTCCTGACAGAGCCATGATGGCATTAAGGCCAGGTTTCATGATCTCACTGTAAACACAAAAACATACTGATTTAGCATTTCACTTTTTAAAGAGTTCTATAGGTTTAGGGTCTGCATTGGATATATTCAGTAAAGGCTGATGAAAATGCAGACAGATAAAAAGCACCAAATCTGATAGAAAAAAAATCATTGATTAATATGTCTAGTATACATAGGATGTAAACCCTAGTCAGAACCTATAAGAAAACTGCCTCAGATCCCTGAAAATTCTTGAAACCACTAATAATTTTCAGGAAATGACAAATTTCATGTTCAGAGACCACAAAATATGTAGCAAGTTCTCATGAATCATCTCCATTACTCTTCCTCCTCTAAAAACAGCTTCTGAATATTTGATGATGAGCCTCTTCAAATCCCCTCACCTGCATCCCAGTCAAGTTATATACAGTTAATGAACCACTGCTTTGTAGACTTATCAGCAGTAGTGTTGTCGCTTTTAAATTCTAATCAGAACAAAAATCAATGCATCTAAAGTGGACAGCAAAGGCTGGAGAAAAGCACTCCAGAACATAAGAAACCATCACTTGTTCTTTACATTCAAGAAAAATACCAATTAAAATAGCAAAACACACCCCAGGATGGTTGATTTACTTCTCTGTTTTGTTTCTGATCAGTGGATTGGAGAATTCTCTGTTTAGAATTGGGAGAAGTCCCTCTAGCATAGATGTCCTCTATGGGATGCACAGCAGAGAATGGATACAAGTCTACTTCAATCAAATGAAGTGTGTACATGAGGGTAGTGAGCAATCAGATAGAGTAGACGGGGTGATTACTGTGCTAAGACCCAAGGTGAAGTCAAATAGGCTGAATTTAGTCCTAAAGTTAAGAGGAGAAGAGTTAGGAAGAATGAAACAGAGGAAGGAGGTCTAAGGGTGGGGCCACTGCAGGTGCACAGGGGTGAATACAGCAGTCTGACTTCACCCGCAGAACTCCACTGTCTATGCCAGTCTTTCTTCAGAATTGCTAGGTATGTCACGATGTGTTCTACAGTGGAATTGTTACCTATTCCAAGTGCAAGTCCTCACATACTGAGTATCACCCAGGGACGTCAATCCTATGATCGCACACTCTCATGAATGATGAACATCCAGGACAACTGCCCCACAGCACTAACATCCACAAAGACCTCATCATTCATGGCCTGTGGCAACCGAGGTGTCACAAAGGAATTAGGTCTGCCAGGGGCTGAGGTGAAATGTACCTTTCTCTTTGCTCATTAACGGAGGAAACTCTTAATCACTGGACTAATACAATGAGAGTGTGGTAAAGCAGGAGCAAGCTGTGCTCAGAAAACTTTTACTCTCTTGCTCAGAAAACTTTTACTCTCTTGCTCAGAAAATTTTTACTCTCTTGCTAATCTTCCTCCCTCTGTGTAAAGACATACAAATGACTGGACATTGCTAGTATGGGTATTTAGTATGCATGAAGTCTTGGGTTCAATCATTAGCAACCCCCAAATAAAAAATTCTTGGGTATACTCTCAAAGTGCATTTGTCTACAGTTCTTATGCATCTTCTTTATTAACATCCACCTAGCAACTGATTCTAAAATGACCAGAAAAAGCCTTGTGATATTCTAAGTCTTCATTGCCTGCAGAGCTTCCCAGGTTTTTAAGATACATACTCAAGGAAAGAGCAAGCCATCCTGAATGATTCAACCAGAAACTGAAAGTGAAGATGTTAACAGAAAGCAGTTCATGGGTCACACTATTTGTCTCCCTTTGTCACTAAACTCCAGTGTTACAGCAAACAGCAGTAGTGTAGAATCCCAAATGCCACAGTTCCAATGTGGAGCAGTGGCTAGTTCCACATTCATTCAGGTAACGCGATTATGATGTGCCTACTCCATATATACAAGATTCTCTTCTAGGACATGGGACTAAGCTGAGAACAAATCAAGTAGATAAACAAAAAGAAAAAGAAAATCCTAGCCCCCTGGAGTTCACATTGTAGTCCAGGGATGAGCATCCTACAGCTGGTCACTTATTTCCTATTTTCACAAACACAGTGATTGGACAGAGCCATGTTCATTTATTTAAGTGTATCTAGGGCTACTACCATGCCACAAAGACAGTTAAGTCTACCAACTATGACCCACCATTCACGCGTTGCCCCCCCCCTTTACCTCCACCCTTCTCTCACCCCTCACAAGACAATTGCCACTTATTTTCTGCTTACTACATATGCCTGCAAAGGTCCCTTCTCATGCTGTAACACCTTACCAACAAGACTGTGTGTTACTGTAACCACTTCTTCCTCCTGCCCTCCCCCATTACACCAGTGCGGATATAAAATGCACCTAAATGATACCTGTTGGATCTATGACACTTTACTAGATCATGGTCCACTCTTTGGCCTTGTCTTGTTTATGGTCAAAGTAGGTAAATGTCGTTTTTGGGGCAGGTTACTCCCTACACCACACACACAGTTTTCACGTTCTCAATATCTGTGTATCTGCCCTTCGATGCAGGATGAGGAACTTCTGTTCTGTCTTGAATACTTCAATGATCACTGCAAAAAATGCAGGGAAACTGATGTAGATTTCTGAATTTTCCACTAGACTCCAAGGTTCCCAAAAACAGAGGCTATATCTCTGTCATTAGTATCTTGCACAACACCAGGAACCTACATGGAACCCATATTTTGGAAAGGATAAACGAAGTGAATGAATCCTCACATGGTGTGTGCTTTCCATCTTTTCAACCTGCACAAATCCAAGGCATGGTGCCTTCTTCCTCTTTCAACACAAAATCTGTAGGGACAACCATTTACTAATTATTGTATTTCACAAAGGACTTGCCAACTTTCCATAAGTCAAGTCTATCTAATCACGTAGCAGAAGATCAAAGCCTTCTATCTACCATTCCTCTCCTTAGTCTCCTTGTCAGGATTTCTTAACCAACACAAAAGACAAGAAGTAGGTAAGACAGCAGGTTCTAGTGCGTGGACAGAGTTCCAATCCTGCATAGCAGCTCTGGCCTCAGCCCAGTCAGCCCTCAGACCCACACCATTTCTCTCCCACCCATGCCTCAACATTTTTCATGCTGTCTTCTCACTGCTTTAATTCCTAAAAGGAGTTGGCTGGCATTAACTGAAAAGTGAAAAGTCGCATAAAATATATCAAGAAAATAGAACAAATGTGTAATTCCATATAGATTTGCAGCCACACTGGGACTCTTTTATAAATACTCTGGCCTTGAAGAGCCAGGAAAAGGTGTTTGCTTTGACTAGGAATAATTATTTTCCTTATTACACAAATAAAATTCATAGGCCAGGATATCTTAGCAAAGCCAAATTATGTCCCAACACCTCAGAAGGGAAGCAGAGGCTCATGAATATCAGAAAAACATTAACACTGCTAATGGCCAGCATCTGTGAACTCATGGAGGTGCCTGGAAGTGATAGGTTCTATAGAAACATGCATCTCCCTCCCACTCTGGGTCCCACTTCAACATCACACTTTGAATTCTGAATTTGTTGCTGGATGAAAGGAATAAAAATAAATCATAATTACTAGGTACTTTAAAAACTATATAACTTCAATTCCATTGTAGGGAATCTTATATTTAAATATGTTCTACCAGTTTTTGTTAGAGTAAGTAATAGGTAAATTGTCATAGACTGTGAACAACTATAAATAGACTATTCATTTAAAACAGGTCTATTTGAAAAGTCCTTTAACAATATACTGTCATTTCAACCTCCTTGCTTATAGAATATACAGGACATAAAGTGCACAAATATGTCAAACCCATCTATATTAGAAAACATGTTCTAGTAGTGAAATAGAAACACATTCTGTTCAGAGTTTGGAAAGATCAGAGTTACAATTATATACCCACAATCAAAAAGCAATAAACTAGCTCAGTGTGGTGGCTTATGCTTGTAATCTCAGCAGCTCAGGAGGCTGAGGCAGGAGGTTCCTGAGTTCAAGGTCAGTCTCAGCAACTCAGTGAGACCCTGTCTCTAAATTTAAGTGCCATGGAATTCAATTCCTGGTACAAAATAATAATAATAATAATAATAATAATACCAGCAATAAACTATACCACCAGACCTCTTTCCACCCAAACACATGACTTACATATGAAAAACTAAATGGCACCTGAGTTGTTCAGTTTCTCAAGCAAAATTTGATGCACATGGTACTATCATTTTTGGGAATGGTTTGTCAGTTCAGTTCCTTTCAAAGCTAAACATACATATCAATGATCCAATCATTTCAGTCCTAGTCCAGTCAAAAGAAATAGAAGCATTTGTCAGTACATCTGTACAAAGTCTTGAACACAAAAGTTCATAGTTATTTGTTGGTACTAACCAAAACCTGGAAGTCTATTGTAAGTCAAAAAGTGGTCCTTTAAAAAGTTCATGCACATACTTGATATCTGATAGTTTCTGGTCATTTTCTGCAGTTGTTTTCTGATTGAATAGAAAGTTTCTCTTTTCTTTTACTTCATAACAGATGTTGTGAAAACTTAACACAGGGCCTTTCTGATCACTGGAGGTCGACCCAAGGACATCAGAGTTTCTTTGGGTCATCTGGATTAAAACCAAGTCCTTATTGGAAGACATCTGGAGAGTTCTTTTTCTGTAGAGGGAAAAGCAACAGTAAGTTGATAGTCCAGGTGGATGAGATTTGAAACACTAGATAACAACATATTTAAACCAAGCTTCTTTACAACTGTGCTGCACTGAGTAGGTTCCTTTCTAAAGAACAGTCCTCATCCCTGTGAGAAGAACAACCTTAGAACCTGTAACTGAGGGCAGATAAAATTAGAATACCTGCACTCCAATTAGATGTCACATTCCCAGTTAAGGAGTAGTAAAAAGTAAACAGTATGAAATCATGCAAAATCCAAGAAGGAAGAAAAGGCAGATGAGTGTTAGTCTCATCTGGCTTGAAAATCATATTATGACACAACTTCAGTTCAAGGACAGCCTACCAGGTTTTCATGAAGTTCCTGTATTTTTTTTTTAATATTGGTCTTTATAATATTGTTAACACTAAAAGGAGCTTAATCTAGGACAGAGGCAGGAGAGATTTCTCTGAATTTATCATTTCAACTTGTACAGTTCTGCTTGTTGTGCACCTTCAATCAGCTTAAAAAGGTAAATTCTAACAGTTTTTCACTGACACTATTATTTCTTTAATGGACAAACATATGAAAATGATTAAGTAATTCAAGTAAATAGTTAAGCAGTTCAAGGTTTTAAAGCAAAAGAATATTAAGTAAATGAGTGAAGTAAAAATTGTTTCATTAAAGAAGTTACAAAGGGCTCCTTAAAAAGATTTAGAGTAAGACCTGGTGCTGAACTGAGGTTGTTAAGTAGGCTTGAAATGCTAACTGCAATCGTTCTTGTTTTTATTTTTTAAAGCCAAGTTCATCCATGAAGTAATTTTTCTCAGCCTATGGTAGACTAACCGCTCCAAACTAATCATCCCCATGAGAACAACCACAGGAGCAGACAGAACATGAGAAGGAGTGTGAAGGGTTCTCTGATGAGAGACATATAGACCAATGGTATAGAATAGAAGACTCATAGACAAAACCATTCAGAAATACTCATCTGATTCTTTTTGAAAAAGATGCCAAAAGCATACATGGGAGAAAGGACAGCCTTTTTAAAAATTTTGCTTGGAAAACACATTATCCATAGAGAAAGGAGTGAATATACAGAGGAATGAACATAGAAGCATGAAAATACAACAATTCTTGTCATCATATACAACTATAATGCACCAAAAATGAAAAAAATTAAAAATGCTACAATAAGAAAAAGTAAATGCCAGGTAAAATTTTTCTGAAGAACCATCGTCAGAGGGAATGACTGATCATTCCCTTTCTATTATTGCCTCCAAGGTGCAAATCTGTTAAATGCAAAAGGGCCTTTCAGTTCACCTCTGTCCATTCTAATGTGCTCACTCAGGCAATATTCCACTTAGGTGGCATTTATTTTGTCTTCCTTATGCTCACTTCAAATGCTTCATGGACACCTGAGGATGATAAATGCAGAACTAGGTTTTGCATGCAGGTGTGTGTATTTTAATACACCTTAGGTAAAACAATGTGTTCTCTAAGGGAACTCCTGAATATTGGTCTGGTCCTTGGAACAAGTATGCCAATTAACTTTTGTTACTACGAATCTGTAATTTTTTCTGAAAAAGGAGTGAACATTTACAATTCTAAAATTATATATATATAATATAGATAAAATTATAACATTAAAATTATATATATATAATATATATAATATTGCATGCACATTTACAATCTGATTTACAATATAGATTTTGGTCTGCATTTTTTGGATAATTTGAATGTTTTAGTATTATTTTTAGTAAGTGTTGTAAATAGTTGGTTAATTTTTAAAGTAAACTATCAAAACTGAAACATTCACAGAAATATCCTGAAAGAGAGTCAAGAACTCTGTAGCAAAGTACCCAAACTTGTGAGCAAACTTTGTGTCCTGGGAATAAGAAAAAGAATAGATTGGCCAATCCCTTTAAAATATTAGTGCTAAGAAATATTTCCTCCACCAACAATAACTCCTGTGAGCAGTAAGTTTTCATCCATCAATATTAACTGTCCTTATCTTCACACATTTGGGGATAGACAAGAGTTGTATCTTAACCCATCTGTGAGTAACTCCCCACCAGACCTGACTTCAGTGGCACCACCACGTTGTTTTCTGAAAAAACATTTTGAATGTGCAGTTTTTATTTCCTACACTCAACTCCAACTGTCAAGGGTTCAAATCCAGTCACCTCACTTGAGCAAGGTGCTCTTTTCTAACAAAATGTGCACTCAGTACCCACCTACCTTTCCTGTCACACAAATTTGCTCACCTAATAGTAATCAAGTGATCGTGGGCACCAGTCTCAGAGGCATTGCTCAGAGGCAGAGCACAAAACTCCTGGATATGAAGCCTGGATATGGAGCTTGAGAGGAGTCAGTTTGACCTTCCACACATGCCCTGAAACAGCTTCCACTCCACAAGGACACCAAGCATCTGTGCTGCTGTGGACGTCCTGAAGCATTTTCCCCAGCTCCCCTGGCTTCTTTTACTGCTTGCTCCTTCCTGCCCCTCCCTCCCCAGTGGAGCACTGAGTGCCTCCCCTTCCCTCCTGCGCTCAGACCCAGGACACTGCCTGCAGCAAGGACAGAGCCCTTCCTGGGATGGAGAGACCCCTCCGCCTCCACTGCCCTGAGACTTGACCCTCACTGCGTGTGGCTGCCTCCGAAGGTGCAGGCAGCAGAGCTCAGGGCTGTGGGCAGAAGCTGGTCAGCTAGGAGACAGGAGGTTCAGTCTGCAGCGCCAGAATGCCAGAGGCCACCTATCTCTGGCAGTCTGGAACCCAGGCCAGGGAGGGGCAGAAGGCAATAGTTGTGGAGCCACCTGACAGACTGTGATAAGCCCCTGTGCTTGAGGTCCAGAACCACGGCCCTCCCGCGGAGTTTATGTCATGGAGAAGACTGTCCCTGACTGCACCCAAACCCAACAGAGCACTGGAGACTCTGATACCAGGCTCTTCCCCTTACACTTCACCCATCCCAGGGACAATGGTGGCTTCTGGTCAATGATTCTGGGACAGATTAGATAGCTGTGTCCCATGGCCAAATAAATCTAGAACTGAATTTAAGGAGGTGGAGTGTTTAAATGAAGGTATTCCTGTGGATGGTTTCAATGTCTTCACGCTGCTGTGTTACTTCTCTGCCATATTTGGAGACTGTGGAAACCCTAGAAGACAGTATGCAGGGTGCAGAGAAGGGCTGGTTACCAGGCTCTGGGAGGGAGCTCCGCCATCCCAGCATTCACCCTGGGCCTCCACCCTCAGGAAGTAGCACCTGTCTGGAGAAACTCTTCCATCTGTGGTTTACAAAGAAAACCCACAGGATCATGCTGACCCCGAGAATTATTAATCTTTTGTCGCATTCAGGACAATTTCAGGCATGAGGGAAGATAAGAAAATTGACAGTACTTCATGTTTCAAAACAGTGAAGATACTATATTGTAGACTTAAAGAACTTTAAGTATATGTCCATAATGCACCCAAACATTTTCATGGAGTTATTCTTTTCGGATTTATTCTGTCAATCTAAAGACATAGCTAGATTGTGGAACCAACCTAGATGGCCTTCCACAGATGAATGGATAAAGAAACTGTGGTATATATACACAATGGAATATTATTAAGCCACAAAGAATAATAATATTATGGCATTTGCAGAGAAATAGATGGTGTTGGAGAATATCATGCAAAGTGAAATAAACCAATCCCAAAAAACCAAAGGCTGAATGTTTTCCCTGCTATGTGGAGGATGATACATAATGGGGGTGGGGGAGTAGGGGCTGGGGGCTGAGAGAAGAATGGAGGAACTTTAGATTATGTAGAGGGAAATGAGAGGGAGGGGGTTATGAAAAATGGTGGAATGAGACAGACATCATTACCCTATGTACATGTATGATTACACGAATGGTATGAATCTACATCGTGCACAACCCCAGAAACAAAAAGTTGCACCCCATTTGTGTACAATGAATCAAAACAGAGTCTGTAAAAATTAAAAAAATAAATAATAAAAAAATAAAGACACTGGAAAGACTCACATAGAAATATATTTTATTTTAAACCCAAATTAGGATACATTGTTCGTAGCTGGCTCTTATTGATTATTGTGGTATCAGCATTCTCTGAAAGCAGTTCAAAGAAGGTATCTATTTATAACAAAAGAGAAAAAATGTGATATTGAGATAAAGCATAAATAACAGAAATAGGAAAACAGGTTGTATTTAGTATTTTGGAACTATATAATAAAAGAAATCAGAGTGCTGGGGATGATGCTCATTGACACAGACTAGATTATAGCCTAGATTTATCCTCTGGTCACACATAAAGTAGTAGGTAAATATATGCAAAACATTTACCAAAACCTGTATATAGAAAATATTAGAATGAAAATAATGAGATATTGTTGTGGGTAATAACAAGAATATCTTTTTTTGTTTTATTTTTACTCTATTTTAGTGTAATTTTTTACATTTGATTTATGCAAATGTACAACTTTTATTATGAAAATCATTGTTTATAATGTTAAAATCCATTGACAAAATGAAGATATAAAGAGAAACAATGCTTAGAGTCATACCCTCACCCAAAATAGAGCCAAAACAAGAGAATCCAAGAAGTTTTCATCTTACTTTTCATCTAATTTATAAAATAGTTTTGCTTGTGTGTGTGTGTGTTTTGTGGACCAGTTATTACTTAGCTAAATGGAGGGACATTTAGGAGAACCACAAGCTCTTGCCTTGTGTGTGAAGGTACTGAATGGAAGGACTTCTGCTCCCTGTGTTTTCTCTGGATTTCCACCCTATACCCACCTCTGTTATGTTCTTGTTTTATTGTTTGGATCTTTAGTGTCCCTGGAAAAGCTCATGTGATAATGCAGAAATGTTCAAAGGTGAAATCATTAGATGATGAGAGCAATAACTTACTTAGTAGACTAAGCCTTTAAAAGGAATAATAATTTGAATAGATTACTGGATGTTAAGAGTAGGTAGGTGGAACATGGCTGGAAAAAGTAGTGCATTGTGTATGTGTCCTTGGGGATTGCATCTTGACATGGCTCTCTTCTCTCTCCTCTCTTCTCCTCTCCTCTCCTTTCTGCCCCTCCATCTTCTTCCTGGAAACCAAGAGCTGAGCAACTTTCCTCCACCCTGTCTTCCTCCATGATGTTCTGCCTCACATAGGACCCTAAGCAAGCGAGTTAGCTGACTATGAACTGAACATCTGAAACTGTGAGCCCAATATGAACTTTTACTCCTCTGAGTATTCTATCAGGTATTTTGGTCATGATAACAGCAAGCTAACACACCTTGGTTCAAAAAATGGTTTCTGTATGTGGACACCTCAAGTTTTGGGTTCTTCAAAGGCAGCTGTATTAGCTCAGGTTGGCAGGGTTAAACTTGATCAATAACCTGGATACAATCATGAATGAGTACTTTAGCATCAGCGGGAAACACGGTGGCTGGGGGTAAGTCTATCCTGAATTCAGGCTGATGTGATAACTACTTAGTCACATAGTTTGATACTTTCCTCGTCTCCCCAGGTAAGTCAACACCCCAGCTTTTGTTCCTGCAAGGGGAGTTTGTACAGTGATAACCTGGCAGAGGTTAACTTCTTTGCTTCTTGTGGCAAATCACAAGGAGTGCTGCCACACTCAGGCATACGGGCATCCTTAGTGATGATATCCAGCTGTTTTTAAAAATAGGCAACATCTTCTCCTATCCCCTAAATTTCTTATTTTGAAATGAGTCAGATATTTTATCAATATTCAACATAACAGAACTTTAGGACTTCAAGCTACCTGAGGGATACATGTATAAACATTTATATCACTTCTATTCACCTAGTCTACCTTTGATAGTTATACCTGCATTAACGAGCTATGAGAAAAGCATTTGAAGTTATTTCTTTGTCAAAGAAAACCCCTATAAGTTAACTTGCTGTACTTGATACACATGATACACAAGAGTGAAAGAGCAGTATGAATTGACCAGTTTATTGAAGGACAGTTCAATCTAAATTATATTTATGATGAAATGGAACAAATTAAGGTAAACCTCTTTCTACAACTACACTTTAAGATATTCCTTTGTAGTCTCATGAAGTTTGTGGACCAAAATGTTTTATGTAAAGCAGATCTCAGAACAGCCTGATTTCTGAAAAAGACTGTGCCCTTTTCCACCACTCCCCCTCCCTTCTTGCTAAACTCCCCCTCTCCTCTTGTCTCTTCTCTTCATTTATTTCCCCTTCCTCCTGCTTCTTTTTCCTTTTCATTCTCAAATGAATTTACAAGTTAGCTCTTAGATGTTTGCATTCCACATAAGACCCTGAAATGAACTTCAAGTGATGTTGAATAACAGATACCCTTAATATAAGAAGAAAGTCATCAGAAGAAAAAATTGAAATCTTAAAACTTTTACATGGTCACCCTACAATTTCAGTTTAAGATTCAATTTAAAGGTACTTCCAATAAGTTTTTAGATTAGACATGCTGATGAAACAAAATATTAAATTAAGCACGCAGAACACAAAGTGAATTCACCAGAAAAGGTCACAAGATGTAACTGTGAGTCAATTGTGTTAAAAAGTGCAAGAGAAACCTCTGCAAAAGAGCAGAGTAATCCCAGGAGTTCCTGACAAAGCTATTCTTCAGAATTAAGGGGACAGTTTACCTTGACAGGTTGAAGTTAAATTCTTCCCAATGCTGTCTCCAGTACACATTTTGAGAAAGATACTATCCTTATTTCAAGGAATCTGAAGATCAGGCAAGATTAACAAATCATCATAATAATAACAATAATCTTTCCTTCTTATCAATTCATAGCTGTAAGTGACCCAATTTTGGAGAATGCCAACAAATGGGCTGCTTGTGAAGATGTAATTAATATTTTCCATTGTTTCAGAATTGTAACAAAAGCAGTCAAAATTGTATTCTTTCATCACTTATTCTGCAGTTAGAATCAGATCTCAGGTCACTGGCCCAAACAGATCAGATGAGGCTTCTACAATCAAATATGGGACTTGCCCAGCCAGAACCAGATGAACCCAGAGAGAAACCAAAGAGAACTTCTGTAGACAGAGAATCTTTAATCAATCTCTGACCTACAACCATACCTCTGCCAATGAAGGTCAAACCAGAGTTTCCTTTCAGATGTCAAATATGTCCATTGCAAATCCAGGCCCCTCACAAGAAAAGCCAAACTACAGGGAAAGAGAAATAGGAATCTGATCACTTGTTCCAAAGTGACACAGGATAGGATGTCTTCACACCCAGAGTGCAAAAGTAAAAGCTATTCGCTGGAGGTCCACAGTGCTGACCGGGGGGAAAATCCCAGAGATGGTCTCTGGGACTAGGGCTTAGACGCTTGTTTTAACTTGTCCGCAGGTCTCCATAGTAGCATGGTGCTGACAAGTCATGGAAAGCATTCTTCTGGGTTTTCATCTTGGCTGTCTCACCAAATTGTCACCATACCAGGCATATTTTGCAAATCACACAGTATGTCAGTCACTGCAATGACAAGTTTTGTAAAAGAGAAAGAGTGTATTTCTAAGTTGACTAAGCACTAGGAAAGGAGAGACCCTCCTGAGATGAAGGTTTATGGGGTTTTTTGGGATAAAGATGCAGGATGATGTAAGGCCTGAGGAAAGGTGGCTGGAGGTGACTAAGCAGTGGCCTACACATGTGCAACTCAAAGTCGTGCCTTCTCTCAGGATACTTGTCCAGAAGCCATAGGTGTTAGCAGATAGGAGTGTGGAATTTCTCGCACTCTGATATCAAAATTTCACCCATATGACACCTATGCAGGCCCAAGAGAGTCACTGCTTCAACAATAATGGGCTTCAAATCCCTGGAAGGCAACTTAAGCAAAAGATTTCACCATGCCTACACATAGCTTTCATTTTATCTCCAGCCAGGCTAATAATATATCTCTTAGCTCCATGATTTTCAGATTTAGGGATTTAAAGTCAATTAAAAGTAATAAAGGAAAGCAAGTGAAGCTGGAGTATTTATTTAGATAATCAAATCTGTTTCACAGCAATTGGGACTGAATACCAAAGTAAAAGAGAGTCTATGCACAGCTTTCACTTCCTTGGTCTGTTCACTACTACTGGGGGCCTCTGAAGAACCTGGGGAAAGTCCTCTATAATGGTTCAAGCAGTGATGAGTTAGTAAAGGAATGGAAACAGCTGAAACAGCTCACCCTCCTGCTTTCACTAGTAGTAGAAAGAGATAAATTCTGCCTGGAGGCTGTCTTGGGGCTCAGAGAAAACATTAATTTGGTGTGAATTAGGCCAGACATGTGTGTGTATGCCAAGAGGAGAAGCCACAGTGAAGTCTCTTAGGAAGTAGAATCCAAGGATGACAGGAAGATCAGTAGAGTAGGAGAAGGAGAAAAGGAGGAGGCCAAGGGGAGGGAAAGTGGGCAGTGGAAGGGGTGAACCAGGATTGAATTCAAGTTCTATGCATGTATGATTTTGTCCAAATGAACCCAACTAATATGTATAACTATAATGTTCTCATGCAAAAAAAGAGCAAGGTAAAGAAAGATGTTAGAACTTAAAAAGATAATGTTTATTAGTTGAGATCTATTTATAGAGAATGAATTGCTTTGCTATTATTAATATTTTGTATTTTTCTGGCCTAAGGACATATTTCTCCAAACCCTCTGTCACTTAACATTGGCTAAAATAAGACCTTCTGAGAGTGAATCAAAGTGTCACATCCCCTCCAACATGGGACACTGAGATCAGAGAACAGGACAAAGCTCCCATTCCATGAGACATTGTCTTCAGAGGACATAGTTCAGAGACTGGGCAGATTATACGGAGCAACCTGTCCAAGCCACCAAAATAAACAGCCATGAGGGCATGGAAGGAGTGAGCACACGAACCAACAGTAAGGCCCTTCCCCTAGCTGGAACTATTAAATTTTTCAGAACCTGCCGCCCTTAGGAATAAACCTCTGACTCCTTATGTTCACGTTCTGCACACAGATCCAATGATGGACAGCCAGCCAGAGGGCATGGAGCACCTACTCCCTCAACACTGACGGCTGAACTAAACAGGAGAATTTTAAACTGACTCCCTCTATGATGAAGGGAATGCCTCTGGAATTAAGGGGAATTAAAGCTACAAACTTCTGAACTTCCTCATGTTGGGAACAGAAACTCCCCTGTCCTGGCCCATAGTTTACCACAGGGGCTCCTATAATGGGGGGTGAAAGGCGCAGTGTCAATAACCACACAAACAGTGGGAGCCAGATACAGGTAAGAGCAGGAGAGAACTGCTGACTCATTTATATATTTTTATAAATATATAGATATAAATATATATATATAAAAATAAAATATATATAAAAATATCTATAAAAATAAAAAATATATATAAAAATATCTATATTTAAAAAAATATATAATATATATTTATAACCATAAATATATAGATATTATAGATATAATATCTATATATTTATATATATATATATACACACACACATACATATTTATATACATAGAGAGAGAAATTACTTGGGGCTGGATCCAGGATTTTTTGCACATTGTACACATAACCTGAAGGTTATTTTATACAATATTTTTAGTAGTTTTGTGCATGAAACAAAGTTTCATGGTGTGGAGTTTTCCAGTTGTCATGTCATGTTGACCAATCAAACATTTTCAGATTTTCAAGCAATTTCAGATTTCAGATTTTGGGATAGGGATGCTGAACCTGCATGAGGTTTGATGAACATATAGGAAATCTCATTTTCAATTCAAACTCTTGTGCCTAGGTAACTTTTGTCTACTTTCTCCATTAAAGATTGAGAGATGTAGGGTTAACTTTCCAGTTGCAATGTGATTTTGCTAATTCTTCTCATACTAGTAGTGGGTATTATTTTCTGTGTTGAAGCTCTATTAATGCAACCTTGTGATTCATGATAGTTAAGTCAGTGAGTATGGTGCCATTTACCCTGTTATTGGCTGGCCAATACACCAATATCCACAAACATGAATCTCTGAGGAAGACATTCAGGATGGAGCAAAGTTGAAAATCTGGTTCACGTCACCAGACTTCAAACCCAGGGGTCATTTAACTGCCACCTATATAGACTCATCATGTTGATTATTCATGGTCACGAGTATAACTGTCACTCAAGGACATCTCGGACAGCCCAAATCCAGTACAAGGGAAAAGTCTGGGTTCATGATTTATGATGTCTGTTAAAATAATCATCCTTCAAAGTCAGAAGCATTGTTTCCCTGAATTTCCAGCAGATGGCGCTGCACAACCATGACCATGATTACCCCTTTACTGAAGCAGTGAAAGCTAAACAGATCCTGAGACCTTCAGGATGGAAATTCAGATCTTAAACACAATATGAAAAATAAAGGAAATATATCTTTACTTGATGCCTGGAATACTTATATTTAATCATTATTTTAACAATACCCTATTCAGGAATCAAAATTTTAGAATAAATTATCAACATTTCTTTTTCAGAATAACAAAGTCAATGGTAAAATTCCTCCAAAGAGTCCTGTATGAATCCACCCAAATACTTTATAATTTTATGTTAATTGGAAATAATCAACTTAATCATAATTATTTAGCTCCCTTTTAGAGCCTTCACTTATTACTCTTTCTTGTCAGATTTTCCCCTCAGTAAGCTCTGGATCCACAGAATGTCTGAGCAGAGTGCAGCATACCTGTGTCAGGCCCTCTGACAGAGCTGGGCAGGAAGCATGCTCCCCACTGCTACTCTCCATCATGTCAAGTATGATAGAAAGAACAGGAGATCTGAAAAGGATGGGAATTCTCACTTGCCTCAGTTCCTCCTTTACTGATGATTGCTAAATTGTGTGGGTGCTGGAAGCTCAGGTTCTGGGTGTGGCACTCCCTCCTGTAGCAGAGGAGAAAGTGATGCCTACTAGCTGAGCAGGGACTTTTAAATGTCTGAAATTATGAAGCTAGACCTTCTATTTCCAAATTGATAGGAAGTTGCTACCATTAATTGAACCATTTAACTGTCTAACTGTGACACAACTGAAATAGGAATTCGGCAAGAAAAATTCTCACTTCAGTTTTGGGAAAACACTAAAGATCAGAGGAATCGGTGTGAGAGTAAAATATGCATGTTACTGTTTCAACCGATATGCATTTACTGAGAACCTATGAAGCATCAGGCTCTGGGCAGGAGAGGAAAGAACACCAGAGTAAAATTTCAGTGCTGATCACAAGTTGTCTACTGATTGAATGAAGGAGAGAACTGATCACTGTATTTATATATTATAGGATATATATCCTATTTGTCAACTAGATGATGTGTGTTTGCAGTACATGGTTTGTATCTCTTTTTTTCTTCCTTCTACCTTATAAAATGACTTTACATCCAGAAGAAATCTTAGTAAGACTGTCTTTGTTAAGTTTTCATTAAAAAATGTATATGTTGAGTAGTATAAATATGGGAAGACTGAATGGAGGCCTAAAAGGAAGCAATCCTCTGGGACAGAGGCCTTGAGAAATCTGGTTCTTCTTTTAGCACAAGAGTCTGTAAGGATGAAGGTATTTGATAAAAATGAATTGCTGCTCACTTGGAATGAGCTGGACCTGTAGGGTTTTTATTTTTGCCTCATAAAGTCAGGGAAAGAAAAGAAAAGATAGATACTTTTTGAACACATCTCTGTATTATTGTTGTTTTAGTCTTATTGCAATGCAGTTTATTAGTTGAATTACCAGCAGCATTTGGTGTGGTTCATTCTTGGCAATGATATTGGTAAAGTTCCTCTGATACATCACCAATTTGGGTTCCTCCCTGGAGTCTGTGAGATTATTATTATTATTTTTTTTTACTGCTTTATTTTTTACTATGTGGTGGAAGAGATATTGGACATCTACACTCACACAATATAATTTTTAGGAGTTTCTGGAGTTGTCTCTATATGGTGATCATTGTGGAAGTTTGGAGAACACCAAATTTCCTACCCTATTCTAAAATGTGTTAATTATAATCATTGATTTTCTTAGCATTTTAGATCTCAATATTCCCAGAAGAGAATCTGAATTTTCTTTGACCTAAATCTACTTGTAGGTTACTACTTATTTTCCAATTTGTGAGGTGAAATCGTTCTGAGTATCAAGAGGCATTTACAGTGAGCTCTCAATTGACCACAATAATCACAGAAAAACCTGCTAATTCATATTTGTGTTTAGCTTGCCATAAATTCACATAAGGAAAATTATTTATGGGCATTTTGCTAATGATATTTTCCCCACTTACTGAAAAAAAATTAGTGTTTTTCTGCACACCTCTCAGGTTATGACAATAAAAATATCCTGAAATATTTATAGTGGCAGAGTAAACCTCTTGCAGTTTAAACTTTCCTGCAAACAGTCTACAAAGAACAAAATTTCCCATATGTCCATCAAAGTACTCTGTTTAAGGTATAAGAAATCTAAGGTAGAGATCTACAATCAAGATCATGGCCCCTCTTTCCTGCTGTGCCTGCCTTGACTGTATTGTAGCTTCGAGCATTTCTCCACATGGTTTTCTCTTCATCTGAATCACAATTAATTAAGCACCATCTTAATCACATTCTTCCAGAGGTCTCAGTGGAAAACTGAACCTTAACAACAGCCTGGGAATAATTTCCCCAAGTAATTGTGTAATAATTGATGGCAGACAGCAGTCCACACAGATTAACAATTATCTCAGAGCATAGTTATTGTTTCCAACTCTTGCTTTTTGATGTGGATTGAAGTATCTTTAAATTATTGAGAATAATGATAAAAGTTTAAGTGTGATAGTGTGCACATGAATAGCAGAATTCTTTTCTTTTCACCAAATAGCTTCAACATTGATCAAAGATTAGTCAGTACAATTCCACATTTTAAACTTGCATGCCTACTAGTGAGAAGTTTGATTGCATATCCCAATGTGCTTATAAATTGAGCATTTGTATTGGTATTGTAGGCATATCTGTAAAAACATACACATTTAAAAGAAGAGGCTATAGATAAATACAAATTGAATCCCAACACTTTATTACCACCTAGCTACACATTTTCTTGTTCTCTTCCTCACTCCATTGAGTTGCCTTGAACCCACTATGCACACTCCTGGGAAAATAGCTAATGATGTCTCAGGGGTCACAGACACTGTCTTTTGCTCATGAGTCACAGTAGGTTTCCTTAAACAGCTGTTCTAGAAAGTTCTTACCAAGAGCTGTGTGTTTTCCTGAGTTGATGTTTACTCCTGGAAGGCCTGAGGTTTATCAGAAGGCATAGACTCCACCTAGTGTTTTTCATTCTGCTTACTCAGCTATATTCCTGTTGAGGAGAATATATAACTAAAGTACCAAAACTTTATCATAAAAATAACCAGGATATCAAATGAATAACATCTCAAGTGACATCAAGAGCAATGCTGAATTGCATCAGCTCTTACATTTTTACTTCACTGAGAACACAATTTTAAGGGACCATTAAGAAAAATTCTTGAGGTGTTTTTTGTTTTCCATCACATAACTTAGGTGTTTGTGTTTAATTTGAATTGTTGTGTTCATTCTTTCATTTCCCAAAAATGGTAGACCAATGTTACAGGATAAAAGACACAGAGAAATACCCACATAAGTATAGTTATCTCATACTAGAAATAGGTGCCAAAAACATACCATGAAGAAAAGATAGGCTCTTCAACAAATGGTGCTGGCAAAACTGGAAATCCATATGCAGTAAAATGAAATTAAACCCCTATCTCTCACTCAGTACAAAACTCAACTCAAAATGGATCAAGGATCTAGGAATTAGACCTGAAACCCTTCAGCAACTTGAAGAAAAAGTAGGCCTGAATCTCCATCACGTTGACTTAGGATAAGACTTCCTTAACAAGACTCCCATAGCACAACAAATCAAAGCAAGAATCAATAAATGGGATAGATTCAAGCTAAAAAGCTTTTTCTCAGCACAGGAAACAATCAATAATGTGAAAAGAGAGCCTACAGAGTGGGAGAAAATCTTTTCCACACACATTTCAGACAGAGCACTAATCCCCAAAGTTTATAAAGAACTTAAAAAACTTTACACTTAAAATACAAAGAACCCAATCAATAAATGGGCTAAGGAACTGGGCAGACACTTCACAGAAGAAGATACACAGGTGATCAAAAAATACATGAAAAAGTGCTCATCATCCCTAGTAATTAGATAAATGTTAATTAAAACCACCCTAAGATTTCATCTAACTCCAATTAGAATGGCTATTATCAAGAACAGAGGCAATAATAAGTGTTGGTGTGGATGTGGGGAAAAATGCACACTTTTACATTGCTGGTGGAGTTGCAAATTGGTGCATCCACTCTGGAAAGCAGTATGGAGATTCCTCAGAAAACTTGCAATGGACCCACCATTTGACCCAGGTGTTCCACTCCTTGGCCTATACCCAAAGGACTTAAAATCAGCATACTACAGTGATGCAGTCACATCAATGTTGATAGTGGCTCAATTCAAAACAGCTAGATTATGGAACCAACCTAGATGCCCTTCAATTGATGAATGGATAAAGAAACTCTGGTATATGTACACAATGGAATATTACTCAGCTATAAAGAAGAATAAAATTATGGCATTTGCTGGTAAATGGATGAAGTTGGAAAATATCATGCTAAATGAAACGGGCCAAGCCTAAAAAACCAAAGGCCAAATGTTTTCTCTGATAAGTGCATGATGATATATAACAAGGGTGGGTGGTGGGGGAAAAGAGAAGAAGGAAGGGACTTTGGATGGTTTAGAGAAAATGGGGTGGGAGAGGAAAGACAGTAGAATGAAGCAGACAGTGTTACCCTATGTACATGTATGACTACATGAATTGTGTGAATCTACCTTATGTACAACTATAGAAATGAAAAGTTGTACCCCAGTTGTGTGCAATGAATCAAAATGCAGTCTGTTAAAATAAAAAAGAATTTCATAATAAAAAAAGAACTTAAAAAAAAGAATTGAATTACTACAAAAAAAAATTCCTTTCAGGCAGGGTCCTGACTTCACTTGTGACATACCCCAGGTTCTCTTCCATAAGGCCTCTACCAGAGCAGCATAAGGGTCCTGCCCCCAGGGCTGTGAACTGCACAAGCTGGGAAGGCATCTAGGGCCTTGTCGAAGCAGTGCTCCAGGTGGCTTTGCCATCATGCACAGCAGCTCCCTCCTGGCTCCCAGCCCTGCCTATTTCTGAGGCTAGAACGGCAGCTGAAGTGCTGTCACAGTGGAGAGTCAAGGCAGAAACATACACCATCGTTTGATCCACATAATTGATGCACAAATACATGACTTACTAAGACACACAAAGCATTTCCTGAAATTTTTGCGCTGTTTATTTCTTACGGTTCTTTATCTTTTACTGTATCTTTTGAGGAAAATCATTGCTAATCATTGGAACTGTAAGAAGCCTGTCTTCATGATATGTGAATCACCCTGGGAAATCGTCTCCACATGCGTCTCAGCTGCATTCTGCCCGTTCTTCCTTCCAGCTCCAAGAGCTGTGCCTGGCCTGGGGTAGGGACCCAGCAAACCCTTTTGAGTAAGAAAATAGAAGTGCTGGGTTGAGGAAAGAACAAAACCAAGTCCCTTCTCTACTCTCGCTTTTAGTCTCTCTGTGGATAATATGTGCAACAAAAAATTGCCATTTTCGCATTTTAAAGTGTGGAGTGCTGAGGCAGGAAGTGCACGCACAGTGTGGGGCCACCGTGACCACTGTGCACCAGCAGGACTTCATCAGCCTCCTGACCTGGAGCTCTGTGCCCGTCACACTAACCTCCCATCTCCCCTCCACCTCAACCCCTGGCAACGTACTTTCTGAACACTCTGAGGGCCTCGTATAACTGCACTGGTACAGTCTTGACCTTTTATGACACAGTTTGCCTTGCCATAATGTTTTCAAGGTCTCCTTGGTACTGTGTACTGAAATCTCATTCCTTTTTATGGCAGATTGATATTTCATTATATACACGTGTCACATTGCTTTTTATCTACTCATCTGTTGCTGTCTTCCCTCTTTTACGGTTCTTCAAACTCATCAATTTTAACAGGACCATAAGCCAACTGTTCACAACCATGTCTTCGTGTGCCAAAGACTTTGTCTTTCCCATTATATTCCCCATTATTTTCTCAGCCTAGACTCAGTTGGCATAGCTTGTCTTTGGCGCTCAGGTTGATGATCTCAACACTTTTCAAGAAAGTATGAAAGTACATATAAAATTAGGAAAAAAATATAATGAGAAAAAATATAACAACTGACACCCCAAGAACAAAGACATTGCAGTTGGTATTTGAGCACTATGACAGTGTTAAAAATATTCACAATAGAAATGAGTCACCTTTCCCAAAACATCTACTCAATAATGCAAAGTTATTACATTCTGAATTGTTGATACTTAAGATCACGGCCCTCAAGTAATGAGATATAGTGGAACAGCTACAGAAAACCAAAACTATTTCAAGGCCAAGGTCATCTAAGTGCCTATTGCACATGAGAGGCTCTGAGGCCATTTGTGTATATTTGTATTCTTGTTCAATATGTTACCATACATTTTTGAGCTTCAAATTATAAGTAAAGGAATAGGTATTTTTAATATTCTAGAAGAAAATTCAAAGTACACAGGAATTTCACACTTCTCCCCCAAATTTCCAAATATATGACAAAACAAACCCCAAAAAGAGCCAGTATCAGATTTCCGTGCCAATTACAATGGGATTAGTAGTTAGGAAAGGAAAGGTATAACGTGATGGTGAAGTTGATAGGGCTTTGTGCATGGGGAGACCTAATTACCATGCTGTTTGTTGGATAAAGGGCAATAATGCACATTATTTTATTAAGATTCAGCACACATAATGTCCAGCCACCTTTCCTTATGAAAATATCCATTTGAATTCTGGTCATCTTTTAGAAAATTGTTTCTTTGTTTGTTTGTTTTTTTTCCTTTTTAAGAGATTGTTTTCAGACCTAAAGTGACCGTTGTGAAGATATAGAATTGCCATGTTTTACTCTGATTTGACTTTGGATAGTTAGAGCCACATCTTTTAGAAAATTGTTTCTTTGTTTGTTTGTTTGTTTGTTTTCCTTTTTAAGAGATTGTTTTTAGACCTAAAGTGACCGTTGTGAAGATATAGAATTGCCATGTTTTACTCTGATTTGACTTTGGATAGTTAGAGCCAATTGCTATGTAACTTATCTAATAGTAATTGTATTTGATATTAACGAGATGGAAATTACATGTAGTATGAAAGCATATTATTATTCCAGAACACTTTCATTGCTGATCTAAGCAGCAATACTTTTCCAAAGGAGTTAACAATTTTCTATTATTTGGTAGCTATTCACACTGCCACAATGATCCCAAAGCTTGAAGTCATCTGTAAGAAATGTTGTATCAGTTCTGGTCATTCTCTGATTCTGTATGGTGGTGTTGTGTTTTGTTTTCTTCTGTTTTTATAGTGTAAGTCACTTCCACATCATTTGGGTGAAATCAACTTTGCAGAGTTTGAGGAAGCTGAGTTTTGGGACCCCTGTGTTTCAAGACTTTTGTGCTCTTTATGGTCATCATTCTTTTGGTCTGTACATTTTTATGTATAGTGAGGGGATTTAGATTTAATTTTCATGAATCACCCTCTTCTCTTTTGTCTCATACTTTATTCCTCATTGTTGCAAATTAACACTGGGAAGTAGAAAAAAAGGTTGATTTTAAAAAATTTATTTTACTCCCATTCATTTGGAATTTTATGCATCAGCAATCTTTTACATTGCCTTTCATTCATCTCTCTCTCTTATATTTCTAGGCAATGCAAAAATTATTAGAACAAGTGCAGACTAATAAAGTTATCTAAGACAGAGTTCTGCCTCAAAAGTAGAACATGCTCACTCACATGCTTTTTTTAACACAAATGTCAACACTTCATAGTCACTTGGTAGCCTGACTTTTCAATTCACTCTTGAAAAGAAATACGAACTAAAAAAAGCAAACTAGATCCAGGATGTCACAAGAAGAGTTGAGGTGAATTATCCCATGCCAAGATTAAGATATTCTCCTTTTACTCATTCGTATTTCATGCTTTGTTGATATCTAGAGTCCACCTACAAGAAAAGGTATATATTACCTATAAAACTCAATCCAATAAAGAATGTATATTGTTTTAACAATTATTTTTTTAAAAAACCTTCTTGAGTCTTTTGATTTGGTACAAATTGACACCACTAACACTTTTGATATGTGTTAATTTAAATGATTTTAAAGGTTTTTTTCTTTGTCCTTTTTCTTAACATTTGTGCATTCACTTAGTCTGCTGAAGAGTATTAAGTGAACTTGACTTAGGCTCCTGGTGCTTTTCTATGCTTTCCTTAAGAGTCATGTTAATAAAATCACTAAATTATATTTGTCTTAGTCACCTTTTTTGCTGTTGCGACTAAAAGACCCAACCAGAAAAACTGTACAGGTGGAAGCTTATTTGGGGGCTCAGGATTTCAGAGGACTCAGTCCATAGGCAGCTTGCTCCATTCCTCGGGTTACAGTGAGGCAGGAGAGCATGGCGCAAGAAAACGGCAGAGGGAGATGGCTCACATGATGATCAGGAAGTGGAAAGAGAATCTCCACTCGCCAGATAAAATATATGTAAGCCCGAGCCGTGCCCCAAAGACCCACCTCTCAGCCCCCCACTTCAGTTACCACTCAGTTAATCCCTATGAGGGGAGTCATTCGCTGATTGGGTTAAGGCTCTCACAACTTAATCATTTCTCCTCTAACCCTCCTTGCAGTGTCTCACACACCAGCTTTTGGGCGACACGTTACATCCAAACCGTTAAGTTCAGTAAATTTTGTAAGGATCCTTTGTAAAAGGTGGAATGATGAATTTTCAGTAATTGAGGGTAGCATCCTAGAGGTGGGACCAGGTTCTGGAGAGTAGACGGCATTTGCTGTTGGAGTCATGATGCTGTTGAACAGGACCAAATGTGCAATAGACTCAAGCAAGTCCTTTCCTATCTTGCTGTGTGTAAGCTTTATGGCTCATTTTAAAACCGAACCCTCCTCAGTATCTCTTCCTGTTTTATATAAGTTAGCAGAAGCTTAAGACTTTGTCGCCTACTCACGTTGGTGGTGCTTTGGATTCTGGGCACCCAAATGTCCTCTCAGAAAACAGACCAGGAATTGAGAGTCCTGCAGCAGATGCTTCGCTTGACCTCAGGCAACCTAGTGCTCTCAGTGATCAATCTACCAAATGAGGAACAGAACTGTGATGACTTGAACTGCTCAGATGAGGACATGTATGAATGTTGTACTTCAGAAGCCAACACCTTGAGATTTTTAATTTATAAGATCAACCAGCAGAACATGAAAATAAGATGTTAGTATTTCACTTTATACAAAAATATAACTTTTACACTGCTGCATTAGCAGGAACTATTCTCCCTGCATCCCATACATATAGATAGATGGGTAAATGGACACTTTTAATACAAACTCGTCTTTTGAGCACACAACAATCTGAGCAAAGGATTTGCTCCCTTCGCAAGCTGCCTGGTGTTCACTCTTTGCCTCTGTTTAAAATAATCCATGATGCTGTGAGAGGCTTATTTGAGTCAGAACCTGCCTCTAATTCCCCCACATATCTTCTTCCCCCTTCACCCACATAGACACAGGGAATGGTTTCCTGGTACAGAGGCCCATTTGACAATTAGTGACCCTGGAAAGCTGAATGTGGAGGCAGATAGTGACTCTCCTCTCCCCACTCCTTCAAGAGCCTTTCTCTGCCACCATCTGCTTTACAAAATCTCTTCCAAGGATGCACCCATGAACCCACTTCAAGTAAGATATTTCCAGGCATCAGTTAGTCATTTGAAAGTTTGAACACTAGTTAGACAACTGGGTTGGGAAGGAGAAGGTAGAAGGCATTTTAACTGAAATTATCATCCCTTCTAATGAAGCATTTAACCAGGAATTTATGTGTATTCTATGTTCTGATCTCATTGCATCAGATATTAGTATTTTTTTCTGTTGGAGATTTAGTAACCTTCTAAAAAGAGAGCCCACTTAATTTATGTATCACTGATTGAATAAACATTGACTCCACCATTTAATCCTATATTATTACAGATAGTGGACAGTGTACAGCGTACAGTAGGAGGCATGTGGGAGACAGTGAGGATGTCACGGGAAAGCAAGAGAGCCTGACTCTGCCTGATGAAGAGCTCATGGACTTTCATGTGGACAAACAGAAATAATTACACAAACCACTCTATTCTTCAAACCATTAAGTACAAGGAGGAAGAGCATGTAAATGAGGGACCTGTTATTTCTGGTGCAGGGCTTGGAGAAAATTTATTGCCTACAGAAGTTGTGAATACAAAGACTTACCACTGGGGAAGGAAAAGTCAGGAGACTGAGCAAACTAACTGCCGCTGAACAATAGTTGCAAGTGATTTAACCCTTGCCTTGAATTAGGCCCATCCTGAACACTTTGCATAGTATCCCATTGTCCCACACTACTAATCTGTAAAGGAAATATTGTAACTTTCCCATTTTATAAACGCAAAAGAAATCCTAAAATGAGACAAGAAGATTGTACCACATATTATTAACAGTTGCAAAACTGAAAATCAATTTTACTTGACTACAAAGTCTACATCTTTCATACAAATGTTCCCTTTACTATCTTTTTACTAGGTCTTTATAACCCATTTGCAGAGATTTTTTTCTTCCATATTTTCATTGGTGCTTTATTGTTGTACATAATGTTGGGATTTGTTGTTACATATTTTTATGCACACAGTATAATAATGTAATTTAACCAATATCCTCTTAACTCATGAAAATGTATTCTCTAAATCTCAAATAGGATCATATAATTAAATTTGGTAAGCATAAACTTCTACTTGTTTGTGTTCAGTGTTAACATTTAAAGAATTTCTTAGATATTCACACTCTTTTTAGGTTAAGATGTTCATTTATTATTACAATCTAGTGACTCTTTTTCAAACCACATTATTATATATGGTTTTACAAGTGAAAATGTGTAGTATATTTTCCTTTGGCATGTCTTAATGGAGAAAATAATCTTTTCAAAGAAGATGATCGCAAAACTACTTTTGCCATCATAAAGCCTTCCAATTGAAGAAAATGGATGTAAATAAAAAGGCATATGTCAATCATTGGATTAATGTTTAAAATATATTTAGGCTTCCTCCTTTAACCTCAACCTTTCTTTGATGTACAAACAGAGCATGTTCTTGTCCATCATCAATGACATTTACTCTGAAGTAAAATCTGATGTCTTCCCAGCAGAAAGCTGAAATGGAGCTTATCAGATCTTATCAGTAAGGTAGGATAGTACCAAATTCTCTGAATTTTTAAATTTTCCACATAAAATTATGATTGTCTCAAGTTTCCTAATCAACACTGATCCATTGAGATTGTTTAAAATAAAGAATACACTGCTATTTCTTTGGAATAATTTAAATGTTCTCTATCTTGGCGGCTTAAAGTGATGCTGTTGAATTGGAAATACAATTGGATAAGCCTTTATGCCCTGAATTCAACTCTTTGTTCAATTTTTGTTTAGAAGATCTGTCCAGTGGTGAGAGAGGCATGTTAAAATCACCTAGTATTATTGTGTTATGGTCTATTTGGTTTCTGGAATTGAGAAGGATTTGTTTGACGTACATGGATGAGCCACTGTTTGGGGCATAGATATTTATGATTGTTATGTCTTGTTGATTTATGGTTCCCTTAAGCAGTATGTAATGTCCTTCTTTATCCCTTCTGAGTAACTTTGGCTTGAAGTCCACATTATCTGAAATGAGAATGGATACTCCAGCTTTTTTGTGGAGTCCATGTGCTTGGTATGTATTTCCCCATCCTTTCATCTTTCTTTTTAATCCAATCTGCCAGTCTATGTCTTTTGATTGATGAGTTCAGGCCATTGATATTCAGGGTTATTATTGAGATATGATTTGTATTCCCAGTCATTTGGCTCATTTTTTTTTTTTTTGACACTACTTGCTTTCTCTTTATTTGACAACTCTTCCTTTAGGCTAGTTCCTCCCTTTGCTGATTTGCATCATTGTTTTTCATCTCTTCCTCATGGAATATTTTTCTGAGAATGTTCTATAATGCTGACTTTGTTTTTGTAAATTCTTTTAGCTTTTGTTTATTTTGGAAGGATTTTATTTCATTGTCAAATCTGAAGGTAAGTTTTATGGGTATAAGATTCTTGGTTGGCATCCATTTTCTTTCAGGGCTTGAAAAATGTTGTTCCAGGCCCTTCTAGCTTTTAGGGTCTGGATTGAAAAATCTGCTGATATCTGTATTGGTTTCCCCCTGAATGTAATTTGGTTCTTTTCTCTCACAGCTTTTAAAATTCTGTCTTTATTTTGTATGTTAGGTATTTTCATTATAATGTGCCTTGGTTTGGATCTGTTGTAATTTTGCGTATTTGGAATCCTATAAGCCTCTTGTACTTGATTTTCCATTTCATTCTTCAGATTTGGGAAATTTCCTGATATTATTTCATTGAATAGATTGTTCATTCCTTTGGTTTGTTTCTCTAAGCCTTCCTCAATTCCAATAATTCTTAAATTTGGCCTTTTCATGATATCCCATAGTTCTTGGAGATTCTGTTCATGATTTCTTACCATCTTCTCTGTTTGGTCACCTTTGTTTTCAAGATTAAATATTTTGTCTTCAATATCTGAGGTTCTTTCTTCCAGGTGTTCTATCCTATTGGTTATGCTTTCTATGGAGTTCTTAATTTGGTTTATTGTTTCCTTCATTTCAAGGATTTCTGTATATTTCTTTTTTTCCAATATCTCTAACTTTTTTGAAATGATCTTTTGCTTCCTGTATGTGCTCTTTTAACTGTTGATTGGTGTGATCATTCAAAGCCTGCATTTGCTCTTTCATCTCATCGTTTGATTCCCTGATCATTTTAATTATGTACATTCTGAACTCCCTTTCTGTCATTTCTCCTGCCATGCTGTCATTGGATTTTATTGATGTAACATCTAGATTTGTTTGGGGCATTTTCTTCCCGTGTTTCCTCATATTGTTCAGGTATCAGTGGATTGCTGAGATATTGCAGATTTCCTCTATTGACTTATAGTGGCCCTGAAGATTTCTAGTATATCCCCTCTTAGCCTTCAGTAGCCTGAAGTCTTGGATTAAGTTGATAATGCAGTGCTCCACAAGGAAGCTGCCTCTCTAGGGGTCGTGGCCTTCAGGTGGGGTATATTCCCTGCTAGTGGGCAGAGGTGTCTCCACTTGTTGACCAATGGTCAACCAAAGGGGAACTAGGCTGCAGGCTGAGGCAAGGCCTGTTTGGGCCTGTGTCTCTGGTTTTACTGTCCTTGTGGGAAAACCTCAACCGGCAGGGAAGACTCACCCAGTGGGGAGGTCTCGCTGGTCAGTTCCCCTCCTTAGGTTCCCCTCAATCCACAACTACTGCCTGGGCTAGGCAGCCTTCCTCTGCAATGATCCCAGGGGCCCAGACCTACCTCCTGGGCCTGGGAGCCTTGCCCTGCTCAGAAGAGTCTCCTTAGGCTGCCCCTCCTCAGAGAATCTGCCCGCAGTCCTGGAACCTTCGCTTTGCCCCACAGCTTGTCTCTGTATGGCTCTTCCATCAAGAAGCCACCAAGGTCCTGGGATCGTGCTCTGCACCTAATCTCCTGGAAGTGACCCGCAGCACGCCTCCTCCTCCGGGCAGCCGCCTGAGCTCCGGTGTGGTCACTCTGAATCCAAGCGACCTGCCACGCGCCTCTTCTTCAGGGCAGCTGCCCAGAGTTCCGGTGCGGTCACTTGAAGTCCAGCCAACTCGCTGCACACCTCCTACTCCTGGCAACTGCCCAGAGCCCAAGTGCAGTTGCTCCAGGTCCAAGCGACCCACTGCACGCCTCCTCCTCTGGGCAGCCGCCTGGAGTTCCCAAGCAGTCGTTCTGAGTCCAAACAACTCGCCACGTGCCTCCTCCTCTGGGCAGCCACCTGGAGCTCTGGTGGGTTGCTCCAAGTCCAAGCATTGTGCTCTGAATTCAACTCTTAATAACCTCTAATTCATTGGAGCTGAGGTCCTTTGTATGTTTGGACACTTCCTCTGGTGGAGACTCACTTTCAGGTCCTAAGTTCAGAAGAAACTGGAAGGCAAAATTGTGTAACCCCTCTTCCAGCTCTTACCTCAATTACTATTTGAAAAAAGAAAAAAATTTGGATGACAATATTTAGTGCCTTCCCCATTACCCTTGACCTTCCAAGGGCAGTTGTAATTCTGCCAAAGGTCAAGGTCCCTGGATTGAGACCACAGCCTTGAGCCTGAGGACTTCCACTTGCCAGCTTCTCAGGCAGGGCAATACATTGAACAGAAGGCAGGACAGGGAAATGGGGCAGCTTCATTCTTCTCCATGTGACTTCTTTTCTTGGTAGAAAATAAATTTCCACAGTAACTAATAAAGACTTTTGAAGTACACTACTTGTTGTCCAACATCATGTTGGTAGATAGGGGTGGCTTCTTCACCTGTTTTCTGTTGAATCAAGACTTGGGATCATGTTGTCTGTGGATCGTACCATAAGGGAATATTCCAGCTTCTTAAAATCTCTTGGATGTGACTTAAGGTCCCTGTTATCTTGAATTCAGCATCACAATTGTCTGCGTTTTAGCAAACATCCATGCATAGAAGGTCTCCACATTGTGCAGATTTGATACACAAAATGTTCAGTTACCATAGTTTTGTTAAGTAACAGGAGGTCCTCCAAAACCTGATTCATATTGTTATCACAGTATATGAACTGTAAGTAACAGCACGCAGTACAAACTCCAGTGCTGAATCCTCAGTCTACACATCAATACCCGTAGCAGATGTGCATCATACTTAGGGACCAGTGGTGACACTGCTTCCTGTCTGCTTCTGATTGGTCACTGAACATCTGCTGCTCAGTTCACACAATGACAAAGTGTGTAGTGTTGCTTTCTTGTCCTCTGTGATAAACCTATGTGATATTTTATAGACATGGTAATAGAAAGTGATTGGGCTCCAAAAGATGAAAACATAAGAAAGAAAGGAAACACGGTAAACTGGGAATTGAAATCAAAATCAGTGCCATGGTTTTCCAGAAGAAACAGCTGAGCGTGGGAATGTTTACACTGCCACCACTTAAGAGATCCAAGTGAACAGCCAGAATGACGGTTTATCAATATTAATAAGGAACATGATGGTGATGAAAAGAAAGAAGCTATCTTGGAGGAGGTGATGCCAACAATGATCTTTCCATAAAAGGAAAAATTGTTAGAGATATTTCAGAATAGTGAAAGTGCAAAGAAAATTGTTGCAAAGTGATGTGTATTTAGAAGGGAATATGTCATTCCATCAATGCCCAAAAGACATTCAGTTCATATTGTAAGGGATAATATAATGAAATACATGAGAAGGTGCAGATAGGCCCACTTCAAACTGGTCTTGATACATTTTTTTTCCAAAGGAAATATAACACTTTGCAAATTTTGTAGTATCTTAAATCCCAGTGCACTAAGTATATATTGTATTCACTTTTTTATTTCTGTGTAAGTTTGTTACTGATACTAAAACTTTTGCTGTTAATTATATGGTTCCCTTTCACAATTCCAGTCTGTGAGATCACTTTTACAGACCTGCATTAACTTGCAAAGCAACCTCTGCCTGTAGTTTATTTGCTTGTTTGCTTGATTGATTGATTCTGTGGTGCTGAGGATCTAGCCAGGGCCTCACACATGCTAGGCCAGCACTCTATCATTGAGTCCATCCCAACCATGACTAGTTTCTCAATGAAAAATCCTCATCCATATTTCACTGGGATTTCTTTTTTTGCATGCCTACCATGTATAAGGAAATGACTCATTGTGAGATAATGGAAAAGATAATTAATAAATGACTTTTTTCTTGGCCTCCTCAAGAACTGTTGCATATTCCTTTATATTTAGGAGCTGATAACTATGGAATATGTAGTGATTTTTGTTGTCAACCAAACTGAAAACACATATGAAGGAAAGGGCCTTAGTTCTTGATATACTGAAAACGTCTCATTCTTTCCATATAATTCTTCTACAACAGTTTCATGGAAAATTAAGAATATGTTCACTATTCATTTATTCAGCACCCACTTGAGTGACCACATTCCACCAGGCAAAGGTTTATGTTGTTAAAGCTACAAATGAGAGGTAAAGCAAATGCAGAAAAAACTAAACCAAGGTTTTTTGTTGTTGGTTTTGTATTTGTTTTTTCCAATAAGGTTGCCATAAAGCTTTGACCAAATTAAAACTGAAAATAAAAAATACTGTGGATTCCATTTCAGAGGGTAGCAAGGGGGAGGTAAGTTAAATTCTGATGAACTTTCGCAAGATCTCAAAGCATGAGAGTGACACATCCTGGGTCTCTAGGAACTTCTTGCTGCTAACGATAAATGCCTGGTACAAGGGGTTTCTGGCTCAAATACTCCTAGAGAAGCTCAGTTTTTGATAGGCAGGTATATTTCTGAAACATACTCTGAGAGTAGGACAGGGCCCCTTCAGTGATTTCTCTTTCCTCCTGCATTTTCATTTCTCTATGTTGTGGCTGGATCATGTACAAGAACGAGTTCATCTGCAGCCTCTCAATCATTTCAGGAAGAGCCATACTGATGCAGAGACTGAGGCAATATTCACCAAGTATGACCAAGATGGAGACCAGGAGCTAACTGAACATGAGCAGCAGCAGATGAGAAACGACTTGGAAAAAGAGAGGGTGGGTCTAGGTTAGGAGAACTTGATTGAATTCAGCACCACCATGAATCAAACTCTGCACTAAGTGGTGGTCTACTGGAATCAATCCTCCTCCCCTTCTCGCTTTCTGTTTCTCTCTCAACATACATTTCACTGCTGTTTATTTCAAAAGGGATATATAACACAAGAATATATAGTATAATAAAACAAATACATGAAAGAAAACCAAAGTGAAAAGTGAAACAAAAGTGGGGGAAATGCATTATGGATAAGGCTAAGAAAAATTCGTATGTCAAAGATTGGACAACAATCTAAGCATTTTGCTAATTTGGGATATATAGAAAAATTAATCATTTTTATGTGTTGGAACACATGGGTTTATGCCATGATACTAGGATATTTTCTTGCCCGGCACAGTATAATTTTATATTGCACAGCTTGAGCAAGTGATTCTGATGATTTATGGTATTTCCTAGCATCCAGCCACCATATTTCACTTATCCAGTCCTGTAGTGAATGTTGTCTCTCATGCCTCCATTTAAAATCTTTGCACACACATATTTCCCTTTTCTCCTTTGCCTTAGTGTCTCTGTGGGTATAGAATAGGAGTTGGAGTGCTGAGAACCATGTATATAAATATGTTTACATAGAAATTACAGGTGGCGTCCAGAATGACTTTCCAGTTCACAATTCCAGTACAGGAATGAGGACACTAGTTTTACCTGTCCCCTTACCATCAGTGGACAGTGAGCTTCCTAATGGAATGGGTTTAAAGTGAGACCTCATTTGTTTTGAAACTCTTTGATTCCTAATGAAGTTTAATCTGTTTTTATACACCTGAGCTTCCCTTTTCATAAGTTGTCTATTCAAACCTTTAAAGTTTTATGTTTTGATAAAAGAGAAACCAGTCTGTTTTTGTTCATTGCTTATTGCTCAAATGGGTCAAGTTTCTTTTGTTGATTTATGAACATTTCCTTTTGGGCTTAAGCAAGGATCCCTTTTCTCTTCCATTTGATCATTTGGTCAGTGTTTACTTGTTTTTACAAAGTGAAGTCCATTAAGATTTTGGCATTATTTGCTTTGGAGGAGGTTTAAGAGACCTTCATATGGTCACAAAATTCTTATTAAATCTATGGTTTTACCTTTCACATTTAACCCATCTCAAAATTAACTTTGGATAAGGTCCATGGATATTTTGTCCACATAATGAGCCAGTTTTACCAATATTCTATATTAAATAAGTCATTTTTCCTTATTAGTTTCATGGTGTCACTGATGGGCCCAGTTCTCATGGAGTGGCAAAATTGAAATTCCACACCACACTTGCACACAAACTGGACTTCTTGCAAATGAGAAACAGGACTAAGAGCAGAAACATGGAGAGAGGTGTGGTGCAGGCTAGGGGAGGGATGCTGTTGGAATGAACTCAGCTCACCTGGAACTGCGCACTGCAACTGAAACCAAAAGTGAAGGTGCACAGAGGAGATGTGACAGCACCAACAGCACCCGTTTCAGCCCACCTCTCTCACCATGCAGATCCACTTATGCCCACCTTAAGTCCACTCTGGACAGCTCAGGGAGAGGCCAGTTAATATTTCTAGAAAACACAATACAGGAGGTTCAGAGGTTCAGTGGAACTCTCTGGTCCCCATTGCTGCTACTGCTCATGATTACAATATTTTACTTCTCAGTTCCACAATCCTTTCTAGAACCTCCTCATTCTTGACCATTACTTCAACTGCACTTTAAGCTGCTTGCCTGGTATAGATATTCACACTCTCACTCCTGAGGCCTCTGATATTTTATTGCAGAGAAACATTGAGTTACTTCTCTGAATTCTCTACCTATTTTATGGCAGTAATCCTAGCCTTCAGGTTTCAGGAATGAACAATATTATAACTCCTTTCTTTGCTGCTGTTACACTACTGTAGAAATCCCAAAGTGACTAAGTGGCAGTCACTGTCAGATTTCAAGGAACTCTTCCTTTATTTCCATATGGCCCTGTACACCTACTCTTCAGGATTCAGGACCTCTAATACGTTAGGGCCTAAATGTGCAGAGACCTAAAGCAAAACTCTGCAAATGAGTTCATGCAAATGATATTGAGAGGGACTGATATTGCTTGGTCTATGGACCTGAGTATTCCAATTTTGGGGAACAATCGTGTAAGCTTAATGTAGCTTTGTGCAAGCTTCCATAAAGGGTCAGATAGTAAATATTTTAGGATTTGCAGGTCATAATGGTCTTTAAGAACTTTGCTTTCAAAGGGCAAGAACAGCCACAGCCAGCACAAAAACGTAACTCTATTAGGACCTATATTCCAGTGCAGTGGTTCCCAAAGACATCAGGAATAATCATTCACCTATTATATATTATCATTTTGCCACCAAGTTACTGGCTAGTCCAGACACTTGAAAGAACAGGACCATACTGAAATCTTAACATCAGCAACAGAAGGACCCTCAGTTGATCAACCTTGAGACCAGCCCTTGCTGTTGTAGGATCCTTTGGCTGCCTCCCTCCCTGCCCCTTGATATTCTCTTCTAGAGTTCATTGAACATGCACTGGAATCAGCAAAAGACATCTGAAAAATCAGTATTACTACTTTCAAATTTGTATAAATGCAATAGATTTTAAGAAAATTAAAAGCTAAGGTGCATGATGATGGCTTCAAAGACAGAGCAAGTGGTATGTGTATTTCCTCTTTAACATCTCTCCAAATTACACACTGTTTCTTCCCTTTTCCCCTCCCTCCCCACGTTATTACGGAACCGTTCATAGTTGCTTTCTTCTTGCAGTTTTGCTTGGCACGCCAAGAGGAGTAACGAGTGAAAAAATATCAAGTGACATTTCATTTATTCCTGCATAATAAATTAGTTTCCCTCCAAGGAAATGAAAATAAATTACATAAATATATATACATGTTCTTAATGAAATTTCTATAAAGTAACATTTTATTTTTCAACTTATGAACAACAATATCACACTTCTTTAAATGTTCCTCAATTTAGAAGTTGATTAGATTTTAAATTTATTCCGTGTTTGTGGTCACAATGAAAAGGCAATTATAATGCAAAGAATAAATAAAATGTGGTATTTTCAATGATTTATAATTTTAAAAGAAAATATTGATAATTTGGCCTGTTTTTAACATGATAGGTATATGTTGTGTGTAAATATGAATATGTTTTTCTCTCTTTGTAATGAAATATATATGTAGGGAACTGTAAGCACAGATACAGAAAGATTCTACCAAAAATAGGAAAATTAATTGACCTTGATGTTTACATAATAACATAGTAAAACAGATATTATAAGATTCATTCATCAAATGTCATAAAGTTCAAAGATAAAAATCTTAAGCCATGTCCCTAGACTGAAATTGCAGCAACACGGCAGGGCACCCAGTGGTGGCTGAATGCTGTTCCAAGACAACTGACAGTCACAGGGGTCTGCATCTGGCGATCCCGAGATCCTTGCATTCCTGTATTTCCTTCTACAAAGGGGAGCTAGACACAATGTGATCCCCTAAATTGGATCCCAGGACAATATAAATATTAGTCAAAAAGGGTGGAATGTAAACAATCATGCAGGTTGATCGACAGTGATGTCCCAATGTTAAATTTCTGACCTTTGGTGGAACCTGGAATTAAAATGTCAACATTAAGGGAATCTAGGCAAAGGGAGTATGGGAGATTTCCACACTATCTTTGCAGGTTTTCTGTAAATATAAATTATTTGATTATTTAAAGGTTTTTAAAGTGGAAGAGGGACTTAAGGATGTACCTGTGCACCAAAAAACACAAACCTGAGCTGAAGCGATGTTCTGATGGCAGCAACACAGAGGAATATTCATGGATCTTTTCTAAAGAAATCCAGGGACGGAGGAGGAAGCAGTAGTCAGGAAAGTGCCTGTGGGACTCTCCGGTGCTGCTCATGTTCCTCTTCTTGACCTGGATCGGTGGTTGCCCTCGTTCCTCATTTAATGGTAACTCATGAACTGTACTTTTTGTTACACTGCCTTTCAATAAGAGAGAAGTTTTGAAACACATTCATATTACCAGTAAATAGTTGTCTACTACAGGTAAAGAATGAAGGGAGAACACAGAAATAAATTAGCTGTACGACGTTGGAGGGGTCTTGTGTTGGCACAGATGTCCAAGTTATCAAACCACAAGCATAGCATTTCAGAGCTGGAAAACACTAGGAATGGCCAAATTCTGCCCTGACAAGTTCTTCACGGAGGTGTCTCTGCAGGTGCTCCTGTGGCGGACAAGCAGAACCAGACATCTGAGTCTTAGCAGAGATCTCAGGAGAATCTGATGCCACCAGATAATATATCACTGAGGCATCCAAGGAGAGGAAGTAAATTTTCAGAGCCAGAAAATCCCAGAAATGGCATAAGAGCCACATGCTGAAACTCTGGCCCTCAACTCCACTTGTGGCCCAAAGCCCCCAACCAAGACTCCCGAGCTCTTACAATTCCACTAGAGAATATCTATGTTCCACCCAACTCAATTATCTTATCCAAGACATGATTTTTTATTATCATGGATTATTTTTGCTATAGCATTAGCACTGTTTTTCAAAAGTAATTTAGTTTTTATACTACTTATACAACATTGACATATGTGTTACTTATTTAGTGGCAGATTGTAGATTCACAGACTATTAAAATTGTAGGGCTACTAACATGCCTACTCATTTTGTACAAGAGGAACCTTATACCAGAGATACTAGAAACATGTCAGAAGTTTCTGGAGATATATTCTCCTTTTTCAGATCAATGATGAGAAAAATGTGTATGAAATATCATTAGATTTTGGCTTTGGTTCTTTGATGTATAATTCAGTTTGTTGTTGTTTTGTGAATTTTTTTCTTTTTTTAATTATTCGTTTTTTATTTTTACAGACTACATTTGGATCATTGTACACAAATAGAGTACAACTTTTCATTTCTATGGTTGTACACAATGTAGTTACACCATTCATGTAATCATAAATATACATAGGGCAATTCTGTCTGTTTCATTCTACTATCTTTCCATCCCCCACCCCTCCCATTCCATTTTCCTCTACACCATCCAAAGTTCCTCCATTCTTCTCTTCTCGCCTCCATCCCCTCTCATTATATATCATCATCCACTTATCAGAGAAAACGTCTGGATTTTGGTTTTTTGGGCTTGACCTATTTCACTTAGCATGATATTTGAAATAATTGTTCCTGATCAACAGTGTTAGGAAACTGAGCAGAAAATAATAAAAAAAAATCATTAGGTACTTAAAATTAATCAAGTTTCTTTTTTAATGTGAAAGAAATTCATAGTAAATGAAATTGAAATTTAAAAATTTCTTTTAAGACATAATATTCTTAAGTAGGTAATTATGAGAAAGATAATGCTCAGAATAGCCAACGTCACGTGATTCTTCCACAAACCCCAACGTGACAGTTCGATGTCCTGCATTAACAAGAATTCTTCACCAGAACACCTGAAATTAAACACAAAGAATATAACTTCATTCTAGCATCCTGTGAAATTTTGGTCAATATATTTGCTGTTCCTTAAAGAAACCTATAAAATAACAAAATCTTCAATTATCCCTTCATATACAATAGCTCCCAGTCATTGAATGCGTACATGTTACTTGACTTATGGTAAGCAACTTGCATATGATATCTTACTAAATCCCTAAAATGATTCAAAGGGGTAGAGATATCATATTAATTTAAAGAGGAGGGGAAATATGCTTAATGAACTTGCCTAAGTTTACAGTCATACTATGAACCAAATTCTAGTATGACTGTAAACCAAATTCATTTGTTTCCAAGTCTAGAATATTGCTCTTGCTAAAGGGCAGAAACGCTTACCAAGTCACCTTCCACTTACTCATGATGGGGATGACCTGCTCACACTCAAAACAGTCATCCTAGAATCACTGGCTAAGAATTCTAAAACCAGGACCAAAGGAGAGCAAGGGCTTCCAGCCAGTGTCAAGACTATCAGCTGTCAGTCCAACACTCTGATGAGAATTCAGATACTCAGCTACAAGATGTCACCTGCAAGTCCAGAAATCATACTCAACCCTTAAGAACCAGCTGGAGCAGAGAAGGATGGAACATTTCTGCCACAGGTGGAAAAGCACCTAATACTAAAGCATGTGGTACAGCTACAGACATGGCCTGATGCTACTTTTGTACATCATGGCCTTTAGCACTTCTTTTAATAGCCATGGCCTCTCTCTGCTAATAGGAGGTTCCTCCTTCCTCTTCTGAAGATGAGCCTTATGTGAGTCTGAAGCCTGTGGTGGTATCTCCTTATTTGGTCCCACATTTCCAACCACTGAATCCTGCCCAGCAGACAACCAGCTCGTGACTGTGTTACAAAGATGTCACACCCAGATCCAACCAAGGAGAGGGGCCCCGGTATAGAAAACCTCTCTTCCTACATGTTTTTCCTTTCATTAATTCAAAGTAGGAACTTTTCTCATTACTGAGAATTATTTCTATGTTATTTGAACCTCCAAAAGGGATTTAGGATTCCAACATTCTCTTTTCTCTCATTAATTTTGTATCAATATCAAATGATTAGCAGCAATAATAGAAAAGATATTAAATTGTAAAAAAATCTAATTTTATTAAAACCTATATTTCTGTTTTAAAGGACATGATGGAAGAATGTATTTCTTTTTCAACTTCCTGAGATATGTGTTTCTTTCATTGAAGAACATAGCCAATGTGAGGGAGTATTCCCAGTCAGTACACACACACACACAGGCATACACAGACAAACACATATAACTTAGTGGCCTTGGATTTCATATGTCTTCCATTTACATGAGCAAAAGGAAGGGCCAGGATGGGGGACAATGCTCACTCTCTCTGTGTTAGTGCTGCCCTGTTAGTTATTACTAACATGAGCTAGGCTGACATGTAGCACAGAATCCATACATTGAGAAATCATAAGCCTTTGCTAAACTGTCAAAGCAACCCATTTTAGCCTCAAATGTTCGGAAAACAACTCAAAAACACTCAAAACTAAAATGTAAACTGAAATGTCAAAATGATCTTTTGAAAGGGCCCAAACATTTCTCCAAAATTAATACAATTTTGACTACAGCAGAATACAAGTTCAACATGTTTGCCTCCATTATTGCTCAATAGCTCACATTATGAGGGAGAAAATGCAGATTCAGGATGTTGGTTGAACTTGGAAATTCTCATGTCAGCTTTAATCCAAGGGAACTTCTGTATCTCATGATAGTAATAAAAAAAAACCCTTAGGACATCAGACACACACTTACATTTCATAGCTGGGATGGTTGCCCTGTGTTGTATTGAGTGATGGACAGAAGTTTAGTCCCCAAAATTCATTATGATGCAAAGCCTATATGACACAAAGAGCAAGACATCTTGGTTTTAAATTTCAAAACTTTCCAAAGTATTATTATAATTACATTCTCTAGATTAATGTTTACTTGTATTTTTCATTTCTACTTTTTAGTTATAAATGACAGTAGAATGTATTTTGGCAGATTATACATACATGGAGTATAACCCATTCTAATTAGGATCCTGTTCTTTTGGTTGTACAGGATGCAGAGGTACCCAGGTTGTGTATTCAAATACAAGGTTAGGAAAGTTATGTACAAATAATTCTACTTTCCTTTCTATTTGCCTCTCCCCTCTCTTCTCTTAATTTACCTTTGTTTAATCCAATGAACTTCTATTATTCCCCTCCCCACTCTCCCTTGTTGTGGGTTAACATTCACACATTAGAGAGAGCATTTGGCCTTTGGTTTCCAGGAGATTGGCTTATTTAACTCAGCATGATATTTAAAGACAAACCAAATTTCATATTCACAGTCTGTCACAACATAGTGACCAAAGTTATAAATCAAGAGGTCCAGGGTTGGGATGTTGTTTCTGATTGGCCAAGAAGGAAGACCTCTTGCTAGATGACCCCATAGTCCCTTCCTTCTTCTCTCCCTGTGTAACCCTACAATTTTGTAATTAAAATGGTACATTGTTGGTCATTGAATCCTGATGATTTATTGTCATGACATTTCTTGTTCTTCACATTAAAACCACTTATACTTATAGGTGGTAGAATCTTGGTTCCACTGTATTATGACACACTTTTCTTTGGAGTTGATTAGCTTGCTAGAGCCAACAGGGATGAGTGTTATATAGTTTTTGTTTCTCTTATAATTTCCCTTTCAACATGATCTATGCATTCTAGTCTCCAATCTTCTCATTTCCTTATTAAATGGAGACAATGTTTTTATCAATCAGTGTTTCTGCTTCATCATGTGATTTATTCTCCCTCATTCTTCCTCACCCACAAAAAACAGAATGAGAGATGGAGAAAGCCAGATGACTCCCTGACCTTGTGCTAATGAAGGCTATTAAGAAATCTTCATCCATTGCTCCTGAAAGGAATTCCTGGGTAGGAGATGGTCACAGGTCATTCCAGAGGAAGTGAAATGGGTAGGTTTTATTTTCATTGTTCCATCTTGGAGACCCACTCACAGGGCAGATAAGGACAGCTTACCGTAAAGCCATAATAAGGAATGCTGAAGTACTGAAGCCATGTTAACTGAGGTATCATGGTTCCAGAATACAATGGCAGACACCAAATAATCTACACAGAGAAAAGGTTATGAATTAGAACATGCCAGAATTTTCTGGAGGAATTGTAGGGAAGATGTTTTCCAAGAACTCTACAACCTTCTAAACATTCCTGCTCAGAACAACTCTTAAAATTTGCACTTATTCTCAACATTCCTTTGCATGTGTAAACCTCTTCATGACTAAGGCTGTTTATGGTTTTAACTTAAGGAAATATACTAAAATATATGATATATATTCCACTCATTTGGAAGAAAGTTAATGGTCACTACTTTGTCCTCAACTTCCTCTGTCCTCAAATTCCTCTGCAACTGTACACAACGGAAGATTAAGAAGTACACTGTTTCTTGGTATCTGAGAAAGGTCAGCTCCAGGACCCATGCATACAGACACCCAAATCTAGACCCTTTATTTTAAAATAGCATAGTATACCATGTAATCCCAAGTAAATCATTTATACTTTAAATATATGTATCCTTTATATTTTAAATCACCTTCACATTTCTCATAGTACTTAAGAGCCTAGAAATGCTATGTATGTACTTTACACCATATACATATAACCATATAAACTCTATAGTTTAGGGAAAACTGAATAATAAACAAAAATTATAAATATTCAGCAAAAACACAATTCTTGTTTTATATGTTTTCTGTTTGTGATTGAATGCATCTTACAATGCAGGATGTTTATATTTGAGAGACTGACTCTACTCACTATTCTAATTATATCCCTACCAAGTGTTGTTCCTAATAATCCAGAAAATCTAGGAACATTCCTGAGCTTCACAAACCCCCCTATACTTCCATACAATAATAAGTGGTGTTATTTACAAGGTTTGCCTTTTGTATCTATGAAGTTAATAATAATTTGGGCTTCAGAATTGCAGGCTTCAGGTTACTCACAGCCTGGAACTAATAAACAGCATAGTTTATTGCAGTGCAGCAGAAAACATGATCAATCCCTGCATTTAAAGCTACGAAAAAGCAGTGTCGCAATGCTGATTCGGGAAGGAATCTTGGAGATGAAGAAGAGACAGCTAAGTGGCCCACCTAACACCTGACCTAAGTGGTGTGAAGGTGAGCTGGTGTATGCACAACAATGACAGCTGCTGGTGTGCCTGCACATATCAGACTTGACCTCACAAGTTCCTGGTGTACGACACAGTATCTCTGAGTGAAATGCAATTGTATGACTGACTTTCAAAATTCTACAAGGAAACTTTTTAAAAAGTCAACCAAATTATCAAATAAATCAAACAAAACATCTTTACTTATTGAAATACATTTCATTTACAGTAGAAGAAATATACACAAGACTTGTCACTTTCTCAATGATATTCATTGGTACTTGCCAAATTCAGAAACAGAAGAACTAAAGTTTGGCAAAAGCGTATGTGCCAAACCACGCTTCTATGGTTATGCCAAAATGAACCCCAGTATTATGGATAACTATAACCCACTAATTAACAATTTTTAATGAAGAGTATGTGTTCCATAAAAGTCATTGAAAGACATCTCTTCCTACTGTAGGCTGAGCATGTCTGTATAGCTGATGTGGCTGATGGGGGAGAATTGTGGTAATAGACTCTGTTTATCTTTTGATTTATCTGTGTGAGTGCAAATTTTAGGAACATGAAAGAATAAGATTTAGGATGCAGTTTTTTAAAATTATGAATCAGATATATACTAATATAAGTAGTTCTTAGGAAACCCAGAAAATAGGTGACCTAATGCTAAGGACCTTATAATTTTTGCATTTTCAAAATGCAAGAGGCATCCTAGCTAAACCCTGTTATAAGAGGCATCCAAGGGCGACCCCTGTTACACGTCTCATGGAGCTTCACTTTCACCGTGGGGAATAATGAATTGTACCAAACCACCTCTGCTGGTTAAACAGCTGGCAGTTCTTTAACACCAGCATGAAAGGTAGGCACACAGGCTATGTTTCTTGTGAGGGAATCTGCCAAGTTTTCTGGTTTTTGACATTCCAATTTATCAAGGTTTTATGTCACCAACAAGTGTCTTGTTTTGCTGGGAAGGGGGTTATCAGGAATTGAACTCAGGGACACTCAAACACTAAGCCATATCCCCAGCCCTGTTTTGTATTTTATTTAGAGGCAGGGTCTCCCAAAGTTGCTTAGCGCCTCACTGTTGCTGAGTCTGTCTTTGAATTTGTGATCCTCCCACCTCAGTCTTCTGAGCCACTGAGATTACAGGTGTATGCCACCCCACTCAGTTATGAAGTCCCTTTTAAAAGTTTATTAGTAAAAACATTGTAACTATTTTAAGTAACTATATTACAAACTAGCAAAATGACTTGAAAATAGCAAGGAGGAAAGTGGTATATTCTCTAACATAAACTGTATTTCAGTCTATATGTCCTCTGGAACTCATCAGAGTATCATGCCCAGAATCCTCAAAGCAGGTTTTATATGACAGGAAGGTGCAGGAGAAAGAAGGAGAAAAATGTGTCCCAGAGAAGCACAATACTAACTCACCATCATAAATGTAAAATAGGTGTTTATGACATATAGTGGTAGAGAGACGTTACTATGACCTGTTACTATGGCCAGGGTCATGGAAATGGATGAAAAAGCCACCATCATGAGGGTAAAGATCATGATGAAGAAAGTCTCCACTGCTGATTTTGATCCTTAAAGAAAAGAAGGGATCGGTTCAGTTGCATAATTCCCTGTGTATTTAGGAATATTTATGGTACACATATCAGTGTAGTATGGAGAAAACAATAACAGAACCAAAGAGTCACCCACTATCCCAACACCCTGTGTCACCAGTTTCATTGTTTTCTTCCACATAACTGAGAATGGTATCTTCATAATTAAGTCCTCACAGACAGATTGCCTCATGGTTCTGGGACTGAGAATAGGGTGGTTAAGTTTCTTAAACTACTTTATAATTATCATCAGCTAATGATTCTCTGTGTCATAGGATCTGAAGATTTGGGAACAGGTGCAAGAATACTGATCAGGAGCCTCGGGCTCTAGATTCCATGCCTAATTCTTATGACATACATACTAGTAAACTGGAAGGTTTAAGCTCTATCTGTGGTTCGAATTGTATACTGCTTTGTCAAAGACACTTCTGGTGTGTGTGAATGTGTGTTTGTGGGGGGTACCAGTGAATTACATGGAAGTGATAATTCAGTGAGCCTGGGGTGAAACCAGACCAAAATGCACAAATGATATTGTCTACTTCATCAGATGAGTAATTTTATTAAACCAGCAAACCCCAAAGTCACCATATTCCTCTCATCCTGAGAGTGAACAGGGAGAGAATATATGTGTACAATGATTTTTATACTCTATCTGTCTCTACAGATATTACAGATATCACTGCCAAGATACAGAGAAAATCAAGTAGAAATAGGCAACATATATCCTGGCTCCTCTAGCACAGTTTCAAAAAGTTTTATAAATTTGGTCATGTCTGTGTAAGACACAGAGCATCAGTATAGTTTTATAAGTGGCAATAAGTAAATTATAATTTTATAAGTAGTTTTTGAAGTTCAATTAGGAAAGGTGTAAATAGTGTCCACATTAAACATCTATTTTAAAGAGTACACAATATGTGTGTTTTCTCCCTCATAGCCTATTTTACAGGTTTGGGAACCCAAAACATGTTTGTGAAGAGAAGTTAACTTCTCCACATATCCAAGACTAAAGACACAACCTCTTTGTCTGTTACTTACCAGACACGAAGTATACTGTACAAATAAATGTAGAACTTGTCACGAAAATCCTAAGTAGTATTTCAGGCAAAAGATTTCCAAAGAAATAAGGTGACACTCCATAATATCCACTCATACACTCACATCTATAGAATAAAGATATATGTCACACATGCCAGGTTAGTTTAAACAGGCACAGCCCAGAGGAGATGCTGTTGTGCAGACTCCTGTTGCCACAAGGTCTAACTCTGCAGCTGCCCATAGGCTCCACACTGGTCCCCCAGGCCCTTCACCATCTCAGGTGCAGCCTCCCTGGGGCATCAGCCCCATGAGACATTTGCTGGGACCCTCCTTCCTGACAGCGCCCCTCCTGCTGCCAAAAACTTTGACAATCAACACAATCACAACCAACCCCTCAGGGAGTCTGCATCTCCTCACTCTCCTCACTCTCCTCAGAGACTCTGCTTCTCTGAGTCTGGCTCTGCCTGAAAAACAAAGAAAGGGATAATCTCAAGGGTAACAGAGGCTTTTCTTCTCCTCACTTCTGAATATGAAGGTGAGGTTATTATACTCCAAGCTTCCAATGTAGCTAAAGATCCCCAAATCTCTTTGTAATTCTATTAGTTCATGTAAAAACCAGAAAGTGATTTTTCTTCAATGATCATGCCTCCAGCCAGACACCTTTTTCAAATACCAATTCTTAATCTTTTCTCTTTCTAGAACCTCTCTGTCCAAATTCCAACCTCTTCCACCAGTATCTTCATTTCTTCCCTCTCTGGTGATTCCTGTCTTGGGCACGTTGGCAAGGACAAATCTCCTCCATCTTTGAAAACCACAAAGAACAAAACCATCCTGCTCTTTCCTATAAGTCTGCTTCTAGTCAGCTTTTTCACTGCTGTGACTGAAGACCTGACCCGAGCAACTGTAGATGTGGAAAAGCTTATTTAGGGGCTCACGGTTCTAGAAGTCTCCATCCATATGCAGCAGCTGGCTCCATTCATCCTGTCTCACAGCAGAAGAGTGTGGCAGAAGAAAGCAGCTCACATGATGATCAAGAAGCAGTGACAGAGAGTTGTCTCCACTTGCCAGATACAAATATGTACCCCAAAGCCATGCACCCAATGACCACCTCCTCCAGCACACTCCACCTGTCTTCAGTTATCACTCAGTCCCATCAGGTAATTAATTCACAGATTGGATTAAGGCTCTCATAACACAATCATTTCTTCTCTGAACCTTCTCACCTTGTCTCACACGTGAACTTTTGGGAGTACCACACATCCAAACCATAGTCCTCTGGCTCTCTCCACCTTTGGATCCACTCACAGCTATGCGTGGCCACATACTTTATCGGTTTCATATCCAATCTGCAGGTACTGCTTAAGTCAATATTTTTATCTATAGAAGCCTCTGAAAGTTTCCTTGAGAGGGTCATTATGACCTATTGCTTTCTAAGAACAAAACATATTTCTCATCCCCCTTTTCCTTACTTTCTCTGCAGAATTGGGATTTGCTGACCACACCCAAACCTTACTGTTTTCTCCTTGGTAGCAGGCCTCACAAGTTCTTGATTTTCAACTCCACTCAAGATTGCTTCTTTCAATTAATATTGGTAAACCTTAAATAACCTTCAAAATTTTGTGTTGTATGTGATAAATATATACAATTTAAATATGTCAATTTAAAGAATAAGGAATGGAAAAGAAAACAAAAAGGAAAGAAATCTTCCAGTAATCCCCATTCTCAAATCCTTGGCCCAATACTGAATGGGACCAGTTTGCTCACTACCCAGCAATGCCCCTTCCCTGAACAGAGACCAACTCACATAAACCGCTTCTTCTGGCGCTCAACGACATAAGCTGCCAGTGATGAACTCCTGCGACAGTGGTAGGCCATCAGGAAGAAGAACACCAATACTCTGTCAAAAGAATGAAACAAGAGCACCTCAATCAATGAGCACTCTTAGATTGGTTTATTCCCACAAAACTCCTTTCAAAAATAATGTAACATCAAAGATATATAAAAATAAGGAGTAGAACTCTTCAGGTTGAAACAGGCAGGAAAGCATGACCCCATCAGGTCTCTTCGGTGTGCACTTAGTGGTTGCTCGGTTACTCCACACTATGGTGCATGTTGAAATTTCTCTGTGGATTGGTGAGCAATGACTTGTATTCTCTAAAATTCACGTTAAAGAAAAAAAATGCAATAGTACAGGGAGGAGGTCCTTAGAGAGGTAATAAGATTTAGATTATCATAAGAGTGGAGCCCCTTGATAGTACTGGTGCCTTTGTAAGAGGAAGAAACACCAGACACTCTGTGTCTTGAGAGATGCAGGGTGAAGGTGCCACCTAAAAGCACCGAGGGGCCCTCACACGAGACTGACCTGCTCAAAGGGAGCTCTCACCCTAGACTTCCAGACTCTAGAATTGAAACAAAACAAAGCTTTGTCATGTAAGTCACCAAGTCTATGGTGCTTTGCTATGACAGCCTGAGCTAACACTCTCACCTTCAATTTAACTTACAAAAAATGCCCGAGAATCATTCTTCATGTATGAAGAGAAATATTAGGGTAAATAAGCTATAAAGGGTTAAGGTATTCAATTATCTAGTTTGGTTTTAAAGTGAAGTAAGCAGAGAGTAAGGCATGTGGAAGGAAAATGCTAGACACCGGACACACCCACTCACGACCACCAGAAAGCCTCGACACCACCCTTGACGTGGGACAGCCACCTTCCTTCCTGCTGGGTTTCCAGAGTGATGACAATGAAATGAAACTGATGCTCAGTCATAATAAAATTAATCTGATAACTTGTATGAACACTATTAATATATATCTCCAGTAAATAATTGAGGATTAGGAAGAAAAGTGTTCAGTTAGTTTATACTTCAAAATAAATAAGGATTTCCTGGGAGCTTGCCAACATCCATGAAATAGGGATGGGCTTCCCTGCCTAACCAGATGACTACACTGAAATGGAGGATATTAGTATAAACATAAAAACAGGATGTGTTTATCATTCAAATGACCTAAAAACAGGAGAGCATTTTTAAAAATGTAAATGCTTGTGAATAATTCCAGCTACCTAAAGAAAAGAGTTCATAGACAATTTTTTCCTCATTCCTCAGGACAAGGTTATTTGAAACCTAGACATCATCCACACATTTCCCAGCCATATCCTTGTTATAATAACTGCTATCCTTCATAGAACCAGTGAGTGAACTTCACTGAATTCAGGTGAATCGTGTGAATGTGTGTTTTCTACTGAAATAAAAATTCTATTGTCACCTCAAATCAGCCACATAAGGCCATACTAGTCCTCAGTAGTTTCTAACTGACAGAAAATTAGGGCACCACCTGGCTTCTCTACAAAGATATTTTCTTACACCTCAGGAATGAGGAACTAAGGGTGCAGGATGTTTAAAATATAAGAGTTCATACAATAATGAAAAGGAATGGAAGATAGCCAGGCCCAAGAGACAACCAGATATATAACTTTTAGTATTTGTAAATGCAATATCAAGCTAAATGTCAATTTCGAAACCACGGGACAGAGAAAAATTCAATTAAGTTTGTTATTTCACACTTAACCATACAGTAATATTCATAATTCTGAAAAAGGAGACAGTAAAATTCCTTCTAATACATAAGAGGATTTACTTTATCACAGACAGGTTTTTATGATGAACAATAATGCATCCAATGATTTTCAAGGTGGCAATCATGTGCCATATCTAAATGTAGATCTGATTTATTTTTATTTATGAATTGAAAAATTATACTCAAACATTTGTGGGACACAAAGTAATGTTATGCTTCAAAAATAAAATGCAATATGCGAGTGGTAGCACACACCTTTGTTCTCTCAGAATGTTTGAAATATAAAAGTTCATACAGTAATATAAAGGAGTGGAAAATAGCCAGGCCCAAGAGACAACCAGTTATGTAACTTTTAGTTATATAGACTCAGGAGGCTAAAGCAGGAGGATCACAAGTACAAGGCCAGCTTCGACAACTTAGGGAAACCCTAAACAACTTAGTGAGACTCTGTCTCAAAATAAAGAATAAAATGGGCTGGGGACTCAGATCAGTGAAAAAGTGCCTCTAGAGTATTATAATGCAAAAGAATAATAAAATGACTCTGTTATCTAGATATTCATTACCTCCAAGGTTCATTACTACCTCATTTACATAAATGACTGCATGACTGATGTCATCCTACAATATGTATAATCAGAAAAATGAGAGATTACATTCCATTTATGTATGATCTCATTTAAATGTATAAATGCATTCTACTGTCACATACAACAAATTATAACAAACAAAACATTTTTTTAAAAGTTGATATACTTCAAATTTTCATCATCTTTATGGTGAGTACATATGAAATTTATGTTCAGCAATTCTGAATCGTATAGTATTATTTGCTGCATTCACCATCCTGTTCAATGTATCTCAAAGAAAAGAAAAATCTATTCCTATCATAATCAGATTTAGACCTTTGACCTTCATTACCTCATTTACCCCATACTTTAGCTTCTGGCAATGACCATTCTACTCTGTTTTTAAAGTCTAATAAGGTCAGAATGTACATATAAGTGAAAACATGTGTCTTCTGTCTTTCTCTGTCTGGATTATTTGACTTAGCAGAAACTTCTCCAATTCCATCCATGTTGTCACAATGGGCATGATTTCTTTTCCTGTGGCTGAACAGCATTCCCTTGTTCATACATGCATTTCCCTTATCCATCCATCGGCTGATAGACACTTAAATTGATTCCTCAATTATTGTTGTACATAGTGCATATACCACGTCATCCAAATGACTTCATATATTTTCTGTAAATATCCTGCAGTAGGATTACTAGATCCAAATATTGTTTTAAAAACATCTATTTCCTAATTTCTTTAACTGTCCATACAATCCAATTAAGCTATAAAGTCAAAGGAGCTCACACTGTACACAGGATTCAAATGTAGGTACTCAATTACACAGGTTAGAGAACGTGTTAAGACAGCTCTTGATTCCAAAGAAAAGTACTAAACCGCGGTCTTCCCAGCAATTTCAAATGAAGGACTGATATTCATGCCCAAAGAAAGCTCTAACCACTTGGTTCCAGAGATGAAACTGAGACATTATTTTCTAACCAAGACAATCAATCACTAATCACCTGATCACGAAAAGGAGAGTCAGATAAATCATACACAAGAGGCCACTTTCACATAGTCCAAAATCTTCTAGAAATGTAGCATATGACGGTGAAAAATGCAAGTTCAAGTAAGGGTAGTATCCAATTTCTCCAGAAAACACCTGAAGAAATGACTATATTCCTGTATTTCTCTGGATTTTTCTAGAAACACCTGTAATAGCTTTTCACTTCTTTAAAATTGCAGTTGATGACAGATATATCAACATTTTTTCCAAGCACCTCCCACTACACAGTATGCATGGTTCATCACCTTGAGACCCTGTGATCATGCTGAGCTTGGTTAAGAAGTGGTGTCTACCCAGGGAACAAGTACTAACAGAGTTGCACAAAAAATACAGAGATCTCTGCCTTTAGAAGGTAAAAAAGTGACTTAACTCTGGAAAAATCTGTAGTGATTGTCTTTTTTATAGGAAAACACTATCTAATTCAATAAAAGGGAAAATTCCTTTACCTGAGTAAAGAATTGACTTTTATGGTTATTCTTCCATTCAAGAACAATTGGCCTGTATCCAGGGTTCACTTCAGGTTTTCAGTATGCATCTTGTTGCTCAAACACAGGAGGCTTATTTAAAAACTGACATGATGTTTTTTTTTCTTTTCCTTACTTTTTCTTTCTCCCCTTCCCTATCTGTGGGGAATTAAGATTACCATTCTTCCTGACTGAGGCTGGGTTATCATATGCTTCCACTTATCAACATGAAGAATAAGGAAATCAGTGTCATTAAGAAGGGCCGACCTGGGAATTGGTGCCAACAGGCCTGATGAAAAGCTACCCTCAAGCACCATGTGGACATTGCTCATATTTGTTTTAAGAGGTACACACTGAGATCCAAGATGGCGGACTAGAGGGAGGCTGCATTCCTTGATGCTCTGTAACTCCAGTTTCAAGCAGAGGATACCTGTTTCTTGGTGAGGCAGTTTTTGCTCATAGATCCCCTGCTGTTTACCCCATTTGTCTGCTGTGATCACCTGCAGTCTGCCAGCATATCGACACCTTTTTTGAGTGCAGATTGCTCACTGTCAGGCACCTATCATCCGCCATTTACCTGCCTCTCGCCTATCCATCGCCAGCTGCATGCTGTTGTCTGGAAGTTCATTGTTACAGCACCTGCACATTTGATTACACGTGGCTGTCGCCATTTTGAGACAACAGCCAGGCCCCATAGGACCCCTGGACAGACTGACTGAGCCCCGTCTCCAGGATCCCTCAGCCCAACTGATCACTCCCTGCCTCTGGGGCCCTCACATCGACTGACTGCTCCCTGCCGCCAGGACCCCCAGACCAACTGACTGCGCCCTATCACCGGGACCCCAGACCGACTGATTGCACCCGGCCTCGAGGATCCCACAACCACACCAAACACATCTGACCTGCAGGACCCCTGCCTGACCAACCACTCCCCGCCTCCAGGACCTCCAGCTGACCACATCCACACCCTAAGCTGCAACTCCCCATTTGCCAACACATTTGGGAGCCAGAGCGACCATTTGGATAATCTTTAGGTGGGGCAAATCCCATCCTGAGAAGCCTGCTGGAGGATTGAAGCTCATTGTCAGGTACCTCTCATGCATCAGGCTACTGAAAACTGGGAGGTTTCATTACTATATGACTATTATACTGTAGATTTTGTTTTTTTCTCCTTATTGAAAAATTTTAAGTTTTTATTTCTTTACTTTTCTTGCTCTCTTTTCCTTTTGTTTACCTGTTCCCTCAGAGTCTTTTTCTCCCTTTTTTGCATGCTAACATCCAATTTCTTTTGATTACACTCTTACCCTTTCTATTATCTAGAACTTCTATATACTTTTTCTTATCCAATTAACAGCTACATTCTACATCCCTCTGCATCCTCTTTGTCCTCCATTAGAAACTCCAGACTTTATTGCAAATCTGTTTGTTTTACTGAATATAATATTTGAACTCATTCTGTTTATTATGACAATATTGTTATTGTCCTCATAGGGGCTATTTGGTCTAGGATTGCATAGTGTCTGAATTGGGCACTGCTAATATTGATCTCCCCTTAAAAAAAGGGTTTTGGAAACCTATAGGGCCACTATAAGCCTATAGGGGGAAATCTGCAATACCCCAGATCTGCACTGCTAGAGGGGAAGATAAACAAACAACATGGAAAAACAAGGGAAGAAAATGATCCAAACAAATCTAGATTCTATATTAATAGAATCCAATGACAGTATGGTAGAAGAAATGTCAGAAAAAGACTTCAGATTATACATGATTAAGATGATTTGTGAAGCAAAGGATGAGATAAGAGAACAAATGCAGGCAATGAATGATAATACCAATAAGCTGAAGGAGCAACTGCAGGAAGCAAAAGATCATTTCAACAAAGAGATAGAGATTCTCAAAAAAACAAACAAACAGAAATCCTTGAAATGACGGAAACAATAAACCAAATAAAAAACTCAATGGAAGCATCACCCAAAGACTAGACCACTTGGAAGACAGAACCTCAGACAATGAAGACAAAATATGTAATCTTGAAAATACAGTTGCCCAAATAGAGAAGATGGTAATAAATCATGAACAGAATCTCCAAGAACTATGGGACATCATGAAAAGACCAAATTTAAGAATTATTGGGATTGAGGAAGGCACAGAGATACAAACCAAAGGAATGAACAACCTATTCAATGAAATAATATCAGAAAATTTCCCAAACCTGAAGAATGAAATGGAAAATCAAATACAAGAGGCTTACAGAATGCCAAATGCACAAAATCACAACAGATCCACACCAAGGCACATTATAATGAAAATGCCTAACATTCAAAATAAAGATAGGAATTTGAAGACTGTGAGAGAAAAGCACTGATTACATATTGGGGGAAACCAATATGGATAGCAGCAGACTTCTCAACCCAGATTCTAAAAGCTAGAAGGGCCTGGAACAACATATTTCAAGCTCTGAATGAACATACTTGCCAACCAAGAATCCTATACCCAACAAAACTAACCTTCAGATTTGAAGATGAAATAATATCCTTCCACGATAAACAAAAGTTAAAAGAATTTACAAATAGAAAGCCTGCACAACAAAGTGTTCTCAACAAAATACTCCATGAGGAGGAAATGAAAACAACAATGTAGGTCAGAAAATGGAGGAACTACCTTAGAGAAAAACCACTCAAAGGAGAAACCAAGCCAACTTAAAAACCAAAAATAAGCCTGAATGACTGGGAATACAAATCATATCTCAATAATAACCCTGAATGTTAATGGCCTAAACTCATCAATCAAAAGACATAGACTGGCAGAATGGATTAAAAAGAAAGTCTCTTGCCTGCAAGTGACTCATCTCATAGAAAAAGATATCCACAGACTAAAGGTGAAAGGATGGGAAAAAACCTACCACGCGCATGGACTCAGTAAAAAAGCAGGGGTTTCCATCCTTATATCACATAAAGTGGACTTCAAGCCAAAGTTAGTCAGAAGGGATAAAGAAGGACATTTCATACTGCTTAATGGAACCATAAATCAGGAAGACATAATGATAGTAAATATTTATGCCCCAAACAATGGTGCATCCCTGTACATCAAACAAATCCTTCTCAATTTCAGGAATCAAATAGACCACAACACAATAATTCTGGGTGTTTTTAATGTGCCACTGTCACCTCTAGATAGATCTTCCAAACAAAAACCAACCAAAGAAACCATAGAACTCAATAACACAATCAGTAACCTAGACTTAATAGACATATATAGAATATTCCATCCATCAACAAGCGGATTCACTTTCTTCTCAGCAGCACATGGAACCTTCTCGAAAATAGACCATATGTTATGCCACAAAGCAGCCCTTAGGAAATGCAAAAAAATGCCTTTTGTTCTATCAGATCATAATGAACTGAGAGTAGAAATCAATGACAAAATAAAAAACAGAAATTACCCCAACACCTGAAGACTAAATAATATGGTATTGAATGAAACATGGATAACAGAAAACATCAGGGAGAGATAAAAAAATTCTTAGAGGTTAATGAGAACGATGATACAACATATCAAAATCTCTGGGACACTATGAAAGCGGTACTAAGAGGAAAATTCATTGTATGGAGCGCATTCCAGAAAAGAATGAAAAGTCAACAACTAAATGACCTAACATTACCGCTCAAAACCCTAGAAAAAGAAGAACAGAATAACAGCAAACATAGTAGAAGACAGGAAATAATTAAAATCAGAGCTGAAATCAATGAAATTGAAACAAAAGAAACAATTCCACAAATTGACAAAACAAAAAGTTGGTTCTTTGAAAAAGTAAACAAAATAGACAAACCCTTAGCCACACTATAAAGAGTAGGAGAGAGAAAACTCAAATTACTAAAATTCATGATGATAAAGGAAATATCACGACAGACACCACTGAAATACATGACATAATGAGAAGATACTTTGAAAATCTGTATTCCAACAAAATAGAAACCACCGAAGACATTGAGAAATTTCTAGAGACAGATGCTTCTCCCAAACTGAACCAGGAAGACCTACACAATTTAAACAGATCAATATCAAGTAATGAAATGGAAGAATCCATTAAAAACCTACCATCCAAGAAAAGCCCAGGACCAGACGAATTCTCAGCTGAGTTCTACAGGACCTTCAAAGAAGAACTCATACCAATACTTCTCAAACTATTCCAGGAAATAGAAAAGAAGGGTACCCTACCAAACTCATTCTATGAAGCTGATATCACCCTCATACCCAAACCAGGCAAAGACACAACAAGGAAAGAAAATTTAGACTAATATCCTTGATGAATATAGATGCAAAGATCCTTAACAAAATATTGGCAAACTGTATGCAAAAACATATTAAGAAAATCGTGCACCACGATCAAGTGGGGTTCATCTCTGGAATGCAAGGAGGGTTTAACATCAGTAAATCAATAAACATAATCCATCCTGTCAATAGACTTAAGGATCAGAATCATATGGTTATTTCAATTGATGCAGAATAAGTGTTCGACAAAATACAACACCCCTTCATGCTCAAAACACTAGAAAAAATAGGGAGTAGGAACATACCTGAACATTGTAAAGGTTACTTATGCTAAGCCCATGGCCAACATCATTCTTACTGGAGAAAAACTGAAACCATTCCCTTTAAAAATGGGAATAAGACAGGGATGTCCTCTTTCACCACTTCTATTCAACATTGTCCTTGAAATACTAGTCAGACCAATTAGGCAGACTAAAGAAATTAAAGGGATACGAATAGGAAAAGAGGAACTTAAGCTGTCACTATTTGCCGATGACATGATTCTATAATTAGAGGATCCAAAAAACTCCTCCAGAAAACTTCTAGACCTCATCAATGAATTCAACAAAATAGCAGGCTATAAAATCAACACGCATAAATCTAAAGGATTTTTATATGCAAGCGATGAGACATCTGAAAGGGAAATGAGGAAAACAACTCCATTTGCAATAGCCTCAAAAAAAAAAGAAAATACTTGGATATCAATCTAACGAAAGAGATAAAAGATCTCTACAATGAAAACTACAAAACATTGAAGAAAGAAATTGAGGAAGACCTTAGAAGATGGAAAGATCTCCCATGTTCTTAGATAGGCAGAATTAATATTGTCAAAACGGCCATACTACCAAAAGTGCTATACAGATTCAATGCAATTCCAATTAAAATCCCAATGGTGTACCTTACAGAAATGGAGCAAGCAATCATGAAATTCATCTGGAAGAATAAGAAACCCAGAATAACTAAAGCAATCCTTAGCAGGGAGAATGAAACAGGGGGTATCTCAATACCAAATCTTCAACTCTACTACAAAGCAATAGTAACGAAAATGGCATGGTATTGGTACCAAAATAGACAGGTAGATCAATGGTACAGAATAGAGGACACAGACACAAAACCACATAAATATAATTTTCTCATACCAGATAAAGGGGTCAAAAATATGCAATGGAGAAAAGATAGCCTCTTTCAACAAATGGTGCTGGGAAAACTGGAAATCCATATGCAACAAAATGAAACTAAACCCCTATCTCTCACCCTGCACAAAAATCAACTCATAATGGATCAAGGACCATGAAATCAGACCAGAGACCCTGCATCTTATAGAAGAAAAAGTAGGTCCAAATCTTCAACTTGTTGGCTTACGATCTGACTTCCTTAATAGGATTCCCATAGCACAAGAAATAAAAGCAAGAATCAATAACTGGGATAGATTCAAACAAAATAGCTTTCTCTCAGCAATGGAAACCATCAGCAATGCAAAGAGAGAGCCTACAGAGTAGGAGAAAATCTTTTCCACTCATACTTCAGATAGAGCACTAATGTCCAGAATTTATAAAGAACTCAAAAAACTCTACACCAAAAATACAACTAACCCAATCAACAAATGGGCTAAGGATATGAAGAGACACTTCACAGAAGAAGATCTACAAGCAATCAACAAACATATGAAAAAATGTTCACCATCTTTAGTAATAAGAGAAATGCAAATCAAAACTACCCTAAGATTCCATCTCACCCCAATTATAATGGTGATTATCAAGAATACAAGCAACAATAGGTGTTGGCGAGGATGTGGGGAAAAAGGTACACTCATACATTGTTGGTGGGGCTACAAATTAGTTCAGTCATTCTGGAAAGCAGTGTGGAAATTCCTTAGAAAACTTTGAATGGAACCACCATTTGACCCAGCTATCCCACTCCTTGGCCTATACCCAAAGGACTTAAAATCAGCATACTACAGAGATACAGCCACATCAATGTTCATAGCTGCTCAATTCACAATAGCCAGATTGTGGAAAGAACCTAGATGTCCCTCAACTGATGAATGGATATAGAAACTGTGGTATATATATACAATGGAATATTACTCTGCTATAAAGAATAATAAAATTATGGCATTTTCAGGCAAATGGATGAAATTGGAGAATATCATGCTAAGTGAGATAAGCCAATCTCAAAAAACCAAAGCATGAATGATCTCGCTGATAAGCAGATGATGACACATAATGGGAGGTGGGAGGGGGGCAAGAATGGAGAAAGGAGGGACTGTATAGAGGGAAAAGAGGGAGGGGTGGGGGGAATGAAAAAATAACAGAATGAATCAAACACCATTACCCTATGTAAATGTATGATTATGCAAATGGTATGCTGTTACTCCATGTACAAACCGAAACAACATGTATCCCATTTGTTTACAATAAAAAATAAATTAAAAAAAAAAAAAAGAGGCACAAACTGAGTCGCTCCCAGATTTTCCCTTCATTAGACCTCTCTTCCCCCTTGTACAAAAGGCAAGAGCTCTCAAAATGTTACTGTAGCTATTTTGTCATATGCTAGCAAATCAATAAAATTAATATTTTTCTTTGCCTCAAAACTTCCTCAACAAATGTGGTGGCCCATGCCTGTAGTCTCACCAATTCTGGATGTTTTGTAAGGAGGATTACAAGTTTGAGGTCAGCAAGCAACTTAGCAAAGTCCTAAGTAACTTATTGAGACTCTGTATCAGAATAAGAAGATTACAAAAGGGGTGTGGGCTAGGGATGTAACTCAGTCATTAAGTACCCCCAACAAATACCAAACTTTCATTAACAAATATTTTTCAGATGAAAAAAAATAGATTCAACATAAAAATTCCTCAACTGTTCTTAACAGTACAATGGGGATGAGACTACTCACTCCTCTGACCCTTGTGAGATAACATTGCCCATTGCTGTCTAGCATGGAGCCCAGTGCCTCACTTTACCGTAGTAAAGTAGTGCTTTACCGTATATGAATAATGATGAGAACCCTGAGGTCTGGGATGTTTAGGATTTATGTTCAGAACATGATGCAGCTGTTTAAAATGGCATCATGGAATGAGAGTTTTAAGGACCCATTATGACTGACATTAGAAAGGATCATAACAGTGATGTAAGTGCTTTCCATATGACAGTGAGGAACAACTGATTTCCGTCCATCTATCCTACACTCCCAAGTGACACAAACACCAAAATTGAGAAGCTGGTTCTCAAACCACCCAAGAAAACAGGCTAACTGGATGATTTCAAAATTAAAAAATCTCTGCATAAAATACATCATGAATTAGTGAAAAGAAGCCCACAGAATCACATAAAATATGTGTAAGTCATATATCTGAAAGGGATGAAAATCCATACATATAAAGCACTCTAATCATCATCAAAACCAAAACATCCCAAAACCAAACACTGCAATTTTAAAATTTGCAAAGTACTTAAAACAAATATTTCTTCACAGATACTGAGGATCTGTTATTTTAAAAAAGAAAAAAATAGTAAGTTTTTGTGAGAATGTGAAGAAATTGGAATTGTGTGTGCAGCTGGTAAGAACGCAAAATGCCATAGAACAGTTATTGGCAGGACTTTAAAAAAATTAACAAACCTGCCACATGATCCAACAATTCTACTGCTGATATGTGCCCCAAATCACTGTTGAAAGAAGGATTCAAACAGGTGTGCGTACACCCATAGCAGCATCGCCAAAAGGTGTGAGCAACCCAGATTTTCAGCAATGGATGAGTGGATAAATAAAATGCAGTTTATACACATATACTATTTAGCCTTAAAAAAGGAAGGAAATTACACGTGCTACAACTTGGAAGAAACTTGAGTTCTTTATGCTTAGGAAAATAAGGCAGTCATGAAAAGACAAGTGCTGTCTGACTTCACATTTGTGAGGTTCCTGGAATGGCCACATTCAGAGACAGAAATTTGCAGATGGCTGCAGAGGTGGCAGTGGTGGGTGTGGGTAGTTACTCTGAGGTGAGCTGAAGATTCCCTCTGAGAAGATAAAGAAAAGGTCTGGAGTTGGATGGTGGTGACAATGTGAATGTCCTTCATGGCACCGTACTTAAATATTGGATAGGATGTGCATGTGATGTGTGTAACTGACCACCATACACACATGTACACGTGGGAAACCGAAAAGTAACTCTTCAATTTCAATACACTAACTGATCCTGCCCCATGATGAAACAGCTGTGTTTACCCTATGTTGTCATAAATTTCAAATTCTTAATGGATGCTCATAAGCTTAAATAAAATGACAGTGTTTTCTAAAAGGTGAGATTCAAATTTACTTACCTATGTTGGATTTCAGAAGAAACAAACTTCAGAACATACAAGAAGACACCTATGCACAGTCCCATAAGCAATGTGCCAACTGTCTTTTCAAAGAGAAAAATGAAAATTAGAAGGAGAGAGATTCAATTACAAGCAAAACTTTTTTACTACCTAATCAAATCTCTCCACTGAAATACACACTTTAAATGGATTGAGCGGTGCCACTGAGGAATTATCAAACAGTGATTATTATTAGAACACTTTCTAAATTAAATTGAAATTGTAACGATTTTGTATTTTGGATACTGACAGGACAAAAGAGCAGGTCACCAGACAAGTTAACGTTATTTGTAGTGTCCACCAGGCATTGTCCCCAAATACCACATGGTTTAGCAGAGTGAGGAAGGCATCTGAGGACAATGTTTTGGGAACAAACTCAGAATTTTGACTTGAACTAAATTTTCAACTTTCATGCCAGTGAATGAGCACAGCTTTCTACTTCAAGGTGTTCAAGTTAAAACAGGATAACTTTGCTCTAATTGTGAGAAATAAATGAAATTTCAGGGCAGTGGTTGTAGCTAAGCAGTAGAATGCTTGCCTAGCATGTGCCAGACCTTGGGTTTGATCCACAACACTGAAAAATGAAGAGACAGGTAAAATTTTAATACCACTCTCAAATTCTAACAATGGAATTTAAAATGATAAGGAAGTAGTGATACGCTCTCCTCTAGCCTGTGAAGAATCCCCACTGCACAGGAAAAAGTGCACTGTCACTTTTTTTATACAAGATTCAGAACCCTACATCAGAGTCAGGCACAGTGGCACATGCTGTAATCCCAGTGACTCAGGAGACTGAGGCAGGAGCAATGCAAGTTCAAGGTCAGTCTCAGCAACTTAACTAGGACCTAAGCACCTTAGCTAGACCTTGTCTCAAAATAAAATTTAAAAAGGTATGGGAGGTGTCTCAATGATAAAGTCCCTGTGTTAAATCCCCAGTACCGCCAAGAGGAATGGAATGGTGCATGCATATAATCCCAGTTGCTCCAGAGGTTGAGGCAGGAGGATTGGGAGTTCAAAGTCAGCCTCAGCAAAAGCGTGGTGCTACTAAGCAACTCAATGAGACCCTGTCTCTAAATAAAATACAAAATAGGACTGACGATGTGGCTCAATGGTTGAGTGCCCCTGAGTTCAATCCCTCTATGAAAACAAACAAACAAACAAGAAAAAAAAATTCCCAGTACCTAAAAAGGGAAAGAAAAACAACAACAACAACAAAACCCTATAGCAAGGATCAGTATACTATGGCCCAAAGGCCAAAAATGGTCAGCCACTAATCTGGTTAAGCCCAGAAGCTAAGAATGGTATTCCATTTATTTTCAATACTTGGAGAGGGTGGGAAGATCAAGAATAATATTTCTTTCAATATGACAAATAAAGATCATTGGATCACTGCCATGTTCATTTGCTCATGTATTAGTGTGGCTGCTTTTATAATGAAGTGGCAGAGCTGACTTTGTGAGGTCCTGAAAGCCTGAAATATTTACCTTTCCAGCATTTACCAAAAATGGTTTGCCTACATCTAATCTAACATTTCAACATTTAAAACCTGAACAAGAGCTGTCCCACTAAGCTCAGGGAACTACAAGACTCTACCCTTATTCTAGAGACTGCTGCTTCTCTGAACATTGCTGGAATTGCTTTTGTGGAAAGGAGTTCACTGAAGAGACAAGTAGGCTGAATGTGTGCCCTAGAGGCTCTGGGCCTGCTGTTCGAATCTTAAGGAAGCCAAGATCCAAACACGGAAAAATCCTGTGTTCCGATAATGACTTGCCAAGAACTGCCATATATTTCTTGGATAAGACACGTATAAATCAGTTTTAGAGACAAGTAAGAAAAGCCTAATGAATAAATCACTCTAAAGAATCAACTTATTAAAGTATCTCCCAGTTGATCACTGGGCTACCAAAGTTAATGCATCTGATCAAACCAACATTTTTACAAATCATGTTAAGTCTATTATCTAGGAATAAAATATTGCCCTTGGACAACAGGACACAAAAGTGCTTGAGAGAAATGCCAAAACACAAGGACCAAAGTAGTTTGAAACAATGAACACCATGACTGAAATGAGGATGCAGGCTCTCAGACGCATTTGGAAAGCAACAATACTTAAATATGAAAACTCTGGTACTCATGCTGAGAAGTCAGTCCATTAAAGCAAACAACATGCCATATCATAATACTCCACAGAAATACAATGCTTGATAATAAAAATAATAAATCAAAATAACCAGCTAAATTGATTTCTCTATAAATGATGGATAAATGAACTGGTAGAACCAGTATTTTGTGTGACATAGGCGTTAAGATTAACTAAAAAAATGGGCTGGGGATGTATCCCAATGGCACAGCACTGGCCTAGCATGTATCAAATTCTGGGTTCAATCCTCAGGAGTGCAAAAAAAAAATGTGTGTGTGTATATATGCACAAATATATATATATATATATATATATATATATATATATATATATATATATATACATATATATAAATCTTGAAGAGTGCTAACTAACACCCACTACAGATTTGATCAAAAGGAGCAAAGAACATCATCACATCTTATTTAAGGGAGTTAACCCCACCATGAATACGCTTGTTAAATCTGGTAACTTCCTGTGCACAAACTGCACATTCTTTGATTTTTATATTGCTTTGCCAAGATTAGAATCTCTCAATGAGGAGAGTCAATCATAAGGAACAACATTCTGCCTACAGACTCTTCCCTCAGACAGTGGATGGAACCAACCACCTTCAGGAATAAAAATGACAGTAGGTTCCTTCAACACCTGATTTCAAAGGCAAACAATTCCTCTTCTGCCTACCTCCAGTCCTCTCCTCTTTCATTTCCACATTTTCATTCATTAAACCTTCTGCATAATTCATTCTGACATCTCAAATGCTCTCTATTTTCTTTATTTGGCTAACATTTCCCTCCACTCATAAGGAAAAAAGATCCATGCACGCAGATGGATCTTATCTAAGGAAGCCAAGATCCAAACACAGAAAAATCCTGTGTTCCGATAATGACTTGCCAAGAACTGCCACTTATAAATCAGTTTTAGAGACAAGTAAGAAAAGCCTAATGAATAAATCACTCTAAAGAATCAACTTATTAAAGTATCTCCCAGTTGATCACTGGGCTACCAAAGTTAATGCACCTGATCAAATCAACATTTTTACAAATCATGTCAAGTCTATTATCTAGGAACAAAAAATTTTTATTTTTGCCCATTTCATTCACTACTGTAGTAGAGACTTCAAATGGAACACATGATATTGGAAGATAATTTTTGAATGAATCAATAAATGATAGTGGACAGCTGCTAGAAAGTGCCATATGAATGATATTGTTTTCACTATACATTTTTTAAAATAAAATTTTGACTAAGATTATTCTTTCTAATGTGTGTATATCATCATCATTTTTGAGTTATACAGTCCAGAAAACCACTTAAAGAGCCTTACATGAATAAGAAGTTAATTGCTTTTTACCTGCTGTGTTTCTCAACTTTTACCACTTTGACCAAATAATTGTCAAAATCAAGAAAAAAGCTGTTATGGCTTGGGTGTGAGGTGTTCCCCAAAAGCTCCTATAATAATGCAGGAATATACAGATATAAATGATTGAATTGTGAGAGTTGTAACCTAATGGAAAGACTGAGTGGTAACTGCAGGCAAGTGAGATGTGCCTGAAAGAGATGATTCACTGGGGACAGAGAAGAATGTGCCCGCAAAATCATTGTTCTGTGGCCCCTTCTCTCTTTCTCTCTGCTTCTGGACACACCATGAGCTGGGCAGCCTTTTGTGCTGTCAGGTATACTGGTCACAGCAACACGGAAACCAAATAAAACAAGAGATAGATTTATTTGGGCTCATAAATATACAGACGTCAGGTCACAGTCTGCTGGGTAAGTTGTTTTGGGAGTAAGATGAGGCAGAACATCATGGCATGTGGGTGTGGTGGAGGAAAGCTACTTACCTCATGGCAGCCAGGAAACAGAGAGCAAGGAAGAGGTCAGGAACAAGATAAACCCTCCAAGGCATGCAACAGTGACCTACTTCCTCCCACTAGGCCCTGACTGGTACAGTTGACATTACTGCCCAAGAAAGTCATCAAATTATGAATCCACCAATGGATCAATCCTTTCATGTTGTCAAATGATACAGCCACTTCCAAGAGCCCCACCTCTGAACATTTCTCCTTTGGAGACCAGCCTTCAACCATGAGTCTTTAGGGGACTATTCATATCCAATCCAATACACTAGATTGATGGGCTCTTTCTAAATGCCAAATAGAGTGGGAATGACAAATGGAACGATGGGTAGAAGAGAAAATGTTCCTGAATAACTCCATAGTAGAAACAAATTGCTCCCATATGGGTGTTTCACAGCATGATTGAAAAAATCTGTCACTTACCTCATTTGTCCATTCCTCGTAATTACCCACAAAGTTCTGGATTGAACGCCAGGTGAGGCTAAAGAGCTGATGATAGCAGGAGATGACACAGGGAATCTCCTTCCTCTCTAAGCGCCTCTTATTCTCATCCCTTGAGCGTTCATCCAGTTCAGTTTTTGTGTCATTGTAGAAAGTGGACTTGGCAAAATTATCAGCTAATGCTTTTATCTCTGAATCATCTGTCCTTGAAGACATTTCATTTTTGCTACCTTTGGAATGAAAGTAGGTAACAGGCCACAGATTACTACATAGAATACTAAGTCACTATTAACAGATTACTATAGATTTCACAAGGTTTTTTGTGATCTCTTATTTGTATGACTCCTACATTCAAACCTTGAGTACAAAAAATAATTAGCATGCTCATTCATAAATTAATAAAGATAGCCACAGCATTCAATAACAGCAATATCTACTTGTTCATCACATTAACATGTAAATTCCCAAAGTCATGTTTAATGAGACACCACATTGCTAAACCTCAGCCAAATTAATTGGTCCAAAATATGTAAATGTGAAAGGTTCACATACCTTCATGGTATTCTGACTCTCTCTTTATTACACCATGAAAGAAATCCAGGAACAATTCTGCAGGATTACTGTAGAATTCACAAGGAAAACCTACAAAATTAGACATCCCAAGAAATCAAACAGATAGTCTTGGAAAATAAAGACTCACTTGCAGAGGATGCTGGAGGTGAGGCTATGGAAGACAGACTCAACAACTTTTTCCTCATCTTCTGGCTCTCTTGTCCTCTCACTGATTATCCTTTCCTTATTTATTCAACCACAACATTTTCAACAACTATCTGTCTCCCAGTCAAAACAACAACAAATTGCAGACCATTCTTGGACTGTCCAGACCATCTTACACTAGTCCTTACCTCTCATGGATCTTCAAACCCCAAACAGCTATCAAGATGTTCACATGCTTATCAATACCTCTTCAAAAATCTAACTGTAGGTTCAAGAAAAGGTATTAAGTTTCTGGGGGCACTGTGCTCTCTGAGTTCATCTAGAGAATGCTGGAACAGCAGTAGCCATGTCACCAGAGATTGCTTTGCAACCTACTAAATTCAGAGATCCCAATTATCCTCTTTCAAGCTGTCATAATTCCAAATAGACAACAAATTCCCAGAGCAGCATTATCTAGAGAACATTCCACCACAGTACACCTGAGTTCTAGCCTCAACTTCCTGTGGCACAATCATTTAAACTTGGCCTGAGCTCTGATACTTTAGTTCATGTTCCCTAGACTCCCCAACTTACGTGTGTTTGTTGCTTTTTTAAGTGACAGATTTAATTTAAAAAAATTAAGAAATAGTGATTATTCACAACTTTATTTGGTGTTATACATAATATCCATAATCAAACCAAAAACCTCTAAAATGAAGCAATATTTAATCTGAAATTAGAAAGAATCACACAGCCCAGAAATTTTGGTGTATTAAATCAGATTCAGGGACAGTGGTTATATCGAGTAATAGTAGTAATAGTCACTCACAACATTCAAGACCTAAATCTTCAATCTAATGTTACTAGAAAAGGCAGCAGCATCTCAATGAACCCTCAGGAAAGCAGAGCAAGATCACGAGTCAGGGAAAATAATAGAAAACCACAATATGTTACGTGATCAAGAAGGGAGTGATTTGGGACTTTTCAAAAAGGTTCAACTGACAGAATCCTAGGTGTGAGTCCAACATGTTAATTACTGAATATTCAGAGAAAGCTCACCACATCTGGGAAGAACAGACAAAGGCCCATGAGAAACACACAAACATGAGACACACACACACACACACACACACACACACATACACAAACACACACACACCATGTATACTCAAATAGGAAAGGAGAAGGGAAAAGACCTTAACAACAAGCAAGTGCTGCAAAATGAAGACAAATTCTGGCACCAAACTGATCAACGATGTTTTAGAAGGAGGCACTCTAGTTAAGTGTATGTCCTGTCGACCCCTGTGCTCCTGAAGGAGTCTATGAATGAAGGATCTAGTGCATGAAAAGTTTAACCACACCTGCTGATTCAAAGTACCCCAAAGCCTTCTGGGCAGGACCATGGTACATTAGTTCTCCTGAGGCCAATATGGTAAGGCTGTCAAACAGCTGGAAGGTGGAATAGCGAGGCTGATGGATGGAGAAGATGATCGTTCGTCTCTGCTCAGAAATCCTAAGTGAAAGGCGGAAAATAATGAATCTTTAAATATTGGAACCTTACAATTCTTGGTAGAATACTCATTCATGCCTGGAGAGCTTTTTCTCACAGTTCAACTTGATTTTCTGTGACAAACTTCTCATCTCAACTCTTTACATACTTGGTAGTTGAGGAAACGTAAATTTGATGCTATTATTACAAGAGTAAATATTCTTAAAGTTTGGTGCATCAGCAGTCTAGAATTGACTAGAATTTGACTGAAAATGCAGATTGCAGGGATGTTGGCATACAAACATCAGGGGCTGGTGTAGACAGTTCATATATTAATAAGTTTATCAGATAATCTCTGAATACAACCACTTTCGAGAATTAGTTGTTGACTAAGTGCCAAAAGAATAATCATATAACCATTTTTCATTGATCATTTAAGTATTCTGGGTCTTTAGTAATGGGTTTCATCTTACCTTAATAATACATTAATATTACTGAGCACTTAGAATATCATTTATCACTTAGCTAAATATTTTGGAGATAAATTCAGTTTTCACAAAGTTGTGATAAGGCTGTTTTGACATTAATATTTCCTTCTTTTTACAGGTAAGGCTTAAAGGCTGTGTAACTGACTAAGGGCTTACAGTTACTAAGAGGCAAAGTTGGGATCTGAGCTCTGGTCTGATTTTATGGTAGAAACAGTTGTAAACAATATTTAATAGAAATTATTACTTATGGGTAGAAGAAACTAAGGCCAAAATCACTATCCAAAAATATTTTTAAAGATATATTATGGGAAGAATCATTTTGAAGAATTTGAATAGTAGCTGGGATATGTAGTGTATCCAAGGGTGTTCTACATTAAGAGAAACAGAAGATAAGATCTATAATTTCAATATACTGTGGATTAGAAGTAACCCATGGCTCCTTATAAACAAAAGGAGAATGATAACCCAGTCTGAATGTAATATAAGTAGAATATCAAAATTCCCAGTGACAGTGAGCTAAGGAAAGAGATACTCAGAGTGAATGAATGGAGTGTGAAGCAAGTAGGTCTAATCTCATAACTCTAAGAAGCAGTTCCATGTAACACAAGCAGCGGGGTTTATGTGTGCACTTATGTTGGGGTTGGTGTTCTTTTTGGAGAAGAAGATAACTAAGAAGGAGAGCAAGACAGGCCCATAGAGAACCCTTCACCACGAACCTAGAAATTAAGCCAATAGAAAATAGATGGCTCAGAAAGTACTGGAAGATGGATGTCGTATTCCTGAGAGTTCTAACATTCAATATGTACTCTGAGGACTGACAACATCAGACCAGCAATTCTTCTTCAAATCTGTGCAGAATTTTGAACCCTTTCTGAGACCTACAGACAGAACCTGCATTTCAGCAGTACCCCAGGTGATGAGCATGCACAGCAGTGCTTAGGAAGTACTGATCATAGCTCTTTGCACAAGGAAGTATGCCTGTGTTTAGCTAAGCAGAGCAAACCACAAATAAAATGTCTGTGAATAACAATATCATACATATGTTATGTAATGGGGCATGAGCTCCAGACCCATAACTTGTCATCTTCCCTTATATGTAAAATGACATTTTTAAGTGAACATGTATAAACCGACAAATATCTTCCCTTCTTGCTGTTTCTTCTCTTCTAGAATAGAGATTTGCTCATAGGGTCATGGGTGTCAGAGGAAGCTAGGTTGTGATAGAGAAAGGAAGACATGAAGTATGGCTGGTGGCTTAAAACAACGGGCAGAGGAATTTCTAAAATGGAGAGAGCAGAGCAACTAGGAGAATGGTTCCCTTCAAAAATTATATCAAATCACAGAGCTGGTAAGTAGATATTTTGAGATAATGGGAATCAAAACTCTCCCTGTCTGAATTCACTTACAAACATGAAAATGGCAAAGAATAAAATAAGACAGGTCAAGCATGGTGCTGCACATCTGTAATTCCAGCAGCTCACAAGGCTGAGAGGCAAGAGGATCATGAATTCAAAACCAGCCTCAGCAAAAGCAAGGCACTAAGCAACTCAGTGAGACCCTATGTCTAAATTAAAACAAAATAGGCCTGGGGACATGGCTCAGTGGTCGAGTGCTCCTTGGTTCAATCCCCAACACCACGAAAAAAAAAAAAAAAAAAAGCAAAAGGAATTGTTAGAGTGGAGTCAGAAATATTTTTTTGAATTCATATGCTTTTCAATGTGTACACAATATCAGAAACAGCAACAGTTCTAGATCTATGTTCATGCATGAAATTGTAGAGGAAATATATATGTATCCATACATGTGCAACACAATCAGATAAAGGCTGACACCACCTGTGGAGCTCGCATTCCCAGGTCTGTTGCACTGAGAACTCAGCATCCTTTCATGTCTGAGTCAGCTCATGCAACACTCACTGGGATGGACCCAGCAGAGGGTCACACCATGTACTGCTCCACACTGAAAGAAGACAGGAACAGTGTGTTTCTGGAGAGGATCCTGAGCAGACAGGAAACAGAGACAGTAGGGAGAACTGGGGAAATTTGAGTAGTTCTGATTGGATATTGGCAAAGCCATGCTCATTGACTGGGGAGTGCAGATGATGGTGAGTCCTCCCTGATTGGAGTTTGAGGGAGGAAGTATTTGGGTGAAAGGGCATCATGGCAGAAAAAACTATGTGGGGAGCAGCAGAGGGGGAAAGAGGGGCTGCAGATGCAGTGAAACGGAACAGAGGGGAATCCAGGTGAGAAGAGTAGGATTTCATCTGCATTGTTCTTGGATCCTTTCTGTCAGTTTGAAATATGTTTATTTTTAAAATGACATCTAAAGCTCAACTATTGAAATGTTTCCTGTGAACATTCCTTCATATTTTTCTTTCTTGATAAGGTAATGCCATTTCTTTAGTTTTGTACTTCAGTCCCCAGTCTCATCAGTCATTCTTTCAATCCTTCCATGCCAGGTGCAAATCCTGAGCTGATCACACTGGTTCCCTAGAAACAGACCAGAAACCGCTCACTGCTTGCCATGATCACCTGGGTCAGAGCTCCATCATCCTTCAGCAGCTCCTCCATGGGGTCTTCCCTCACCTTGCACAACTGCACAGGCTCCACCACAGCCATTGCACTGCTGTGAAACTCTCAGAACATCCCCATGTCCCCTAATGACACGAAAAGCCATACTTCTTACATGACCTATGAGGTCTATGCAATCTGCCACCAGGTGAATACCACCTCGTGTCTAATCCATCTGTGATGGGCTGAACTGGGTTCTCCCTTAACTCAGATGCTCAAGTCCTTTCACCCAGTGCCTCAGGATGTGGCCTCATTGGAGACAGAGGTTTCAAAGAGGTCATGAGGTCATTGAGGGTCCTCATCTGACTGTTCAATTAGTAGATTAGGGCACAGAAATGCAAGGGAGAAAATGTTATCTTCAAGCCAGTGAGTGAGGACAAGAAAAAAATAACCCTGAGGACACATTGGTTTCAACTTTCTGCCTCCAGAGTTATGAGAAAATTAGTTTTCAGGTGTTAAGGCCTAAAACTGAGGTATTATTTTCACAGTTAACCTAGAAACGTCCATTTTCCTTAATCCATGGGTCTGACCCTCTGGCCTCTCTGATGTTCCACACACATCAGGCATGCTCTGCCTCAGGGCCCCTGGCTGTGTCTTCCAATCTGAAATCTCTCCTGAATTATAGCAGATTTCACTTACTTACTCTCAGCTCATGTGTCACATGCTTGTGGTCTTCACTGATTCTCCTACTCTTTTAAAAAGCTTCCCACCCTCAACATGATCTTCTTTCCCTATGCTCTTGTTTCCTGTTTCTGAGCCATTTCTTGTTTATTGACTGTAACCCACTAACAAAGAAGGAACATTATTTTTAGTTTCTGAATTCCCTGTACCAAGAACATCTGGTGCATAGAAGTGATCGGACAGTAAATGAATGAAAAAGCAATGTTGTCACAGCTTTTACCTTTTCAGGAATCTAATGAAATCATTTGCTGTACTCCAGTCTAACCCAGTTGTGGGCTCATCCAGGAACAAGATGGAAGGATAAAGGATCAGCTCCATTCCTATACTCATCTTTTTTCTTAATCCTTCAGATCTTACCTAAAAAAACAAATCATTATCGTCATCCACATGAATGACCATAGTCACTGTCATTTGGTGAATTAACCTGTACGAATCCCAATTGAGACATGTTATGTCATTATGCTGATTATTCTGTACCGCAAGTGAATGACACCTGGGACAAAGTTTCTCCTTTACCAATGCATAAGCTGGCCCCAGTGCAGAATTGTCAAGTGACTGTGCTGAATATGAAGCTCAGGCTTTTAATAGTCCTGTATATTCCTCTACAAGTCAAATATTCAGCTTTAAAATAATAAAGTAGAACACTAAAAAATATGACTGACATAGTGAAATCACTACTAATACACAATGAAACTACCAATGGTCATCTTTTATTGTATTCAAAACATCTCCCCCAAACCCACTGCCTCCTCAAAGGGATCCCCAGTGGATTGAAAAGAAGAGAGTCAACATGGTGCCATAATTGGACACTTTCTACCATACATTTTTAGCATCTTCTCAATTTCATACTTCTTTTTCCCCAAAATGATGTTTTCTACACCTTAACTTAGTATGGAATTCCTGATTCATCTTTTCAAAAACATCTAGAAAAGGGGATATTCCACAGGGAAATTGGCCTGATCTATGCAACAAATAAATGTGTGGGGAGGGAAGAAAAAGGTTCTGGGAAGGCAAGAAGTAGGAAACATGTATGGAATTTTGTCTCCAAGCAGATCATCATAAAATGCTACTCATGACTCTTGATTGGGTAATGACAAATGAGTGATAAAAGACATTTCAGTCTTTTGATCAAAGGTTCTACACATGTACATGTAAGCCTCAATGAAGTCTATTATTCTGTATAATTATTTTAAACTCATAAAAAAGACGAATACAAATATGGATTTGAAGCAGCTGATGATTCAGAGATATCATTCAATTTGTTCATTGATAATGGTACTGATAAGTAAACAAACTGTGCTTATTTATTATGTAGCTATGGGTGAAGAAGTAAACATATGAGAAACTGAATGGAATGATATTATTATTTACAGAGTGACATTAATTACTAGACAATCAATCATATCATTTGAGCAATCATATAAACATAATATTTTTGCATTTATGTCATATATAAATAACATAAAGAGATATAAAAATTATTTGAATCAATTATATTATACAACTCTAAGAATCCAACAACTGCCTTTGTAGTTGTCCACGGAAATACAAGCAAGGGACTCAGGGAAGTGCCTACTTGGAGTTAAATAAGAGAGTAAAGAAAGTATCTTCCTTGAAAGATGAAATCAGATAAATAAGCAGAGTAAAAGTAAACACAAACTGAATCACTCAGCAAGCAAAAAAAAAAAAAGTGGTGGAAGGTGGCATCACAGGGTTATTTTTCTAAATACAGTTAGCATGAAAGAGTATCAGCAAAGACCATGAGAAGCAGCAGCCAGTAGAATCCCTATCTTCATTGCCTTTATAAGGAGGAGATTACAGGGGGATGCCCCATAGCATTTACAGCCTTTGTTTGTGGGTTTGTTTTGTGGTGCTGGGAACTGAACACAGGTCCTCATGCATACTAGCAAGTCTTCTCCCACAGAGCCTCATCACCAGCCCCACAGCCAATACAATCTAAATACCTTATTTTTTCACTAAGCTCCAAACCCTCTACACCTATTACTTAACTGGAACGTTCACTCCTTTGTCTTCCTTTATCCTCCTGATCCTGCACAACCCAGAAAAGAAGCAGTTACCTTTTCCATTATGTTAATCTTGCACACAACTATATCTCTAGAACCTCAAAGATCTTGGCAGGTAAGAGTCTCAAAATATATACTGATTTAAAAAAAAAAAATGGAGAGATTGAGGGAGGGAATGAGGGAAGATAAATGCCAGAAAAAGGCTCTTGAAAAGTAACTTTATCAATACCCAAAGTAGAAGTAACTACTGATGTGAACAAGTATTTGGAAGCCAAGTTATAACAAAGGGAAACACAGAGCAAGAATCCTTGGATGAGACTGGTGAAGATGGCAGAAGGGAACTAGGCAGCAGGTCTCAATCACCTCACAATGGAAAGAGGATGCAGCAAAGGAAAAGCAGAATTGAGATTCTCATGACAAAATAAATGCTTTAAGATGCAATATTACTGAGTATGAGGCCTGGAGAGACATAGGATACCACAGAAGAAAATAAACACAGAGTCCCCTAACCCTGACCTGGAACCATGTAGGTGAGGTGGGGAGAAGCTACAGACAGCAAAGGTGGGAACAGAGAAACTCTTAAGCTCACTCACATAAAAACATATAGAACATCAGAAAAATTTTAATGTGTGACAATAGAACAGAAGTGTCCTTAAAACAGAGGAAATGGCTTAAAACCAAATCGTGAAAAACAAACAAAACAAAAAATACTGAACCGAGGGCCTAAATGGAAATATCATGGAGGCTTTAGCTGGCCAGTCACACTCAAATCAACAGGTCACTTTCCATGTTGAGAGAACTGCACCACAGAACACAGAGTTCTGTGCTCATAGAGTTCCTGAACACACAGCCACACACCAAGATCTCCACCACCACTAAAATGATCTTATAGAGAGGAACAGGTACTTAGTGACCCACAGCAGTCACAGGGACATTCCAGAAATGACATCCAAACTCCTGCATAGCATAAAAACAACCAAGACACAATACTGCACCCTCCAAGCAGTCAGCTGCAGGTTCCTGAGTCGAAAAACCAGAACAAGCTGGTGGAGGGTCACAGCAGCTCGGAAATTGACTCCTCTGTAAGTCAGGAGAGATCCACAGCTAAAGAATGACAGTAATCTGCTAAATGTCCAAACCCCACTAAAATCCAAGCCAAGATTCAACAAGATGTTTCTTTCACTTTGGCTTGGTATACTATAAATTAACATTAACATTAACTTTGATCATATGTATAACTCTTTAACTCGAATGAAAATTGTTACCCCAATAACATGCCTTCACACAATTTGAATAAATTTCATCTCATAATTTAAAGAATTAAATGGAATCAGTCCTCCTATCTTGATTTCCCTAGCTCTAGTTGTTAAATGCTCCTCTTATACCCAGTCCATCCTCTTGCATTACCTACTATTACTTCAAATACTCACCATCCATCTAGTCTGCCTTAGTACCTTTGTGTGAATCATTCTTTTATATTTTTTCTCTCTTTCTAACTTTCTGTCCCTTTTCCTTCTCCTTTTTGCAACACCTTTCTCCCCCCACAGTTTAGCACTCATGTAAGACTGTAGTAGCTTTACTAAATTTAGTAAGTCATTTTTTTTCCTGTTCCAGAACTTTATTACAAGTTTCATCAGAATCTGAGGAACCATGAAGAACAACAGCAACAAGTTTTTATTTGTCAAAAGGTTGGACAGTATGAGGCTTGGTTTTGAAGTGATTGAAGTAAATAGGTTTCAGTGGCGTATCTGAAAGTGGTGCTGATATTGGGATCAGAAGAGGTGAAATGTGGACTGAAAAGTCAGTATCTGGATATTTGACCAACCCAAGTGTCTTAAGAGAAACTCACAAAGAAGTCTCTCACTTAAATGAAGAAGTGAGAACTATACCAATGGACAGACATATAAACAGTATGAAAGAAAAAAGAATGGATCATCCTAAAGAGCTCACGATGCTTTAACAACTGATTCCATTGGCACCACAGTGGAAGAAATCTCAGAGAAAGAATTTAGAAAGTTCGTAGCTAAAACGTTCTATTACCTAAAGGAAGATGGAAGAAGTGAAATTGTAGAGAAAATGAAAGATCGTTTCAATAGTGATGAAGAAATTCTGAAAAGGAACCAAATGGATATATTAGAAATGAGAGTCTCAAGAAACCAAATTAAAAACTCAATAGAGATCATCAAATATAGATTAGACCACTTTGAACACAGATTTTTCAGGCCTTGAAAATAAAGCATATAAACTTGAAAATAAAGTTAACCATAGAGAAAAGATGTTAAAAGCCCATCAAAAGAATATTGAAGAAATATGGAAGAACATTAAAACACCAAATTTAAGATTCATTGGGATATATGAAGGTTCATTAATTCAAGTTAAAGGATGCACGATCTTTCAATGAAATAATATCAGAAAATTATCCAAACCTTAAGAATGAGACAGACATTCAAATGAAGGAGGCACCCGAGGACTCCAGCGAGAAAAAATCACAATGGATTCAGTCCAAGAAACATTATAATGAAAATGCCTTACATACAAAATAAGGTTAGATTTGTAAAAAGGAGCCAGTGAAAAATGGTTGATCACATTCACAGGTAAACCAAACTTGATTTCAACTGATTTCTCAACCCAAACCCTAAAAGCAAGGAGGACTTGGAATAATGAATGCAAAGTTCTGAAAGAGGATGGATGCCAAGCAAGAACTCTATACCTAGCAAAATTAAGCTTCAGAATTGAAGATGAAATAAAATCCTTCCATGATAAACAGAAGCTAAAAGAATTCATAACTATAAGCCTGCACTGCTAGACATGCCTGATGAAATATTTCATAAGGAAGAAATGAAAAATAAAAATGAAAAACAGCATAGGAATGAAGAGTACTAGAAGGATAGTCAATTATAGGAGAATCAAATCTGATTTAAACATCACAAATAAATCAACATGTCAGGAAATAAAAATCATCTCTCAATAATAACATTGAATGTAAATGGTCTAAAATCCTTAATTGAAAAACACAGGTTGGCTGATTTGGGTTGCTTTAACAAACAAGACCCAACAATGTGTTCTCTTCAGGAGAGACTCAGCTCACAGGCAAACACATCCACAGACTGACGGTGAAAGGATGGGAAAAGACTTACCATTCAAATGGTACTCATGAACAATCACGACTAGCTATTCTCAGATCAGATAAAGTAGACTTCCAGCCAAATTTAATCAGAAGAGCCAAAATGGTCGTTCATGTTGCTTAAGGGATTCATATATCAACAAGATAATGCCCCAAACAACAGAACATCTACATATATCAGATAAACCCTGCTCAATATTAAGAATCAAATAGACCACGATACAATAATACTGGGTGACTTTAACATGGTTCTTTCACCACTGGATAGATCATCCAAACATAAAATTAAATATTTTACAGAACTATGAAATACAATCAATAAGTGGAACTAACATTCATCTATAGAATGCTTCATTCTTCAATGACTCACTTCATTTCTCCTAAACAACACATAGAACATTTCCTAAAAGGGACAGCATTTTAGAGCAAAAAGCTAATGTCTCCAAATATAAAAAAAGTAGAGATAATGCCTTGCATTCTATCAGATTGTAAAGGAATTAAATTGGAAGCACTGATAGGAAAAAACAGAAACTATACTAACACCAGCAGATTGAATAATATACATTTGACTGATGAATACATAGCAGAGGAAATTAATGGAGAAATAAAAATAATCAAGAAATAAATGAGAATAATGACACGACATATCAAAATCTCTGGGAAAGTACACACATTCCTAAAAGGAAAGTTTCTAGCATTGAGCTCATACATTCAATAAATGGAAAGGTAAAAAATGAAAAATCTAACATTACATCTCAGGGTACTAGAAAAACAACAACAAACCAACACCAAAATCAGTAGAAGATAGCATATTAATAAAATCATAGAATTATATCCAATATTAATACAACCAATGAATTGAGAATCAAAAACTATTCAAAAGATCAACAAGACAAAGAGTTGGTTTAATGAAAGAATAAACAAATTGATAAACCCTTAGACAAACTAACCAGAAGAGAGAGGAAAAAAACACAAAACAACACAATTTAAGATTAAGAAGAAGTTATGGTCACAGATACTACTAAAATTCAGAAAATCCTCAGAATTATTTTCAATATTTGTACTCCAAAAACCTAGTAAATTTTGAAGATATTAACAAATACCTGGAGGCCTATGAACTACCCAAATTAAACCAGGAAGATTAGCAAACTTAAACAGATTAATATCAAGAAATGAAATTACAGCAGCCATAAAAACTTCCAACAAAGAAAAGACACAGACAAGATGAATTCTCAGCCGAGTTCTATGTCACCCTTGAAGAAGAACCAATACCAATTCTCCTCAAACTATACCATAAAATAGTAAAGGAGGGAATACTGTCAAACTCACCCTCTGAGCCAGCATCACCTGGATAACAAAACCAGACAAAGACACACTAACAAAAGAATACTTCATACCAATTTCCTTGACGGACACAGATGCAATAATTCTTAATAAAATATCGGCAGACCACACACAAGAACACATTGAAAAGGTAGTGCACCAAGATCAGGTAGGTTTCATCCCAGGGATGCTAGGTTGGTTCAACATACAGAAAGCAATAAATGTAATTCACCACATAAGTAGATTTAAGAATAAGAATCCACATGATTATCTCAAAAGATGCAGAAAAAATATTTGACAAAGTACAGCAAACATTCATGTCTAAAACCCTATTAAAACTTCAGATAGAAGGAATTTACCGCACATTGTAAGAGCTACATGTGACAAAACCAAGGCCAAAATGCTAATGAATGGAGAGAAACTGAAAGCATTTAATCTAAAAGCAGGAACAAGACAAGGATGCCCACTTTCATCATTCCTAGACAACACAGTCCTTGAAACTAGCCAGAATATCTGGCAAGAGTAGGGAATTCAAAACATTTGACAAGAAGAGCTCAAATCATCTCTGTCTGCTGATGACATGAACCTATATTAGAAGATTCAAATAACTCCAGCAAAAGCCTTTGAGAGCCCATAAGTGAATTCAGCAAAGCAGAAGGATCCAAGATGAACATCCATAAATTAATCCCATTCCTCTACTGCAATGATGAATCTGAAAAAGCAATTAGGAAGATTATCCTGTTAATAATAATAACCTAAAAAAAAAAAAAAGACACTTGGGAATCTACTACAGAGGGGAAGTATCTGTACAATGAAAAAAAAAAAAACCACTTATCAAAAATTGAGGAAGTCCTTGGAAGATGGAAAAACCTCCCATGTTCTTGGATAGGCAGAATTAATATTGCTAAAACAGCCACAGTACCAAAGTGCTACACAGATTCGATGCAGTTCCCATCAAAATTCCAATGATATTCTTCACATAACTAGTAAATTAGTTTCAAAATTCATGTGGAAAAATAAGAGAGCCAAAGTAGTCAAACGAATCCTCAGCCACAAAAGCAAAGTAGGAGGCATCACAATACCAGACCTCAACGTATAGTACAGAGGTATAGTAACAAAAACAGCATGGTACTGGCCCCAAAACAGGTAAGGAGCCAATGGAATAGAATAGAAGACACAGGAACAAAGTCACATAGACACAGTTACTTTATATGAGACAAAGGTGCCAAAAACACACTGGAGAAAAGTAACCTCTTAACCATTGTTCCTGGGACAGTTGGAAATCAATATGAGAGAGAATGAAATTTAACTCCTACCTCTTACCCTAACTAAATGTCAACTTGAATTTAATTGAAAACCTAGTAATTAGACCAGAAACCCTGCACCTGCCAGAAGAAAGTTGGCCCAACACACCAACATGATGCACAGGAACCAACTTTTTAAATAAGCATTCTAAAGCATAACAAACAGATTTTAAAAATCAACAAATAGATCTCACCAATGTAAAAAGTTTGTACACATCAAAGGAAGGAATTAAGAGTATGCAGAGACAGCTTATAGAATGTGAGAAAGTCTTTGACACCTACTCCTCAACTAGGGCATTAATATCCAGAATGTACAAATAATTCAAGAAGCTTAACAACAAGTAAACAAATGAACCAATCAGTCAATGGCAAAGGAAGTAAACAGACACTTCTCAGAAGATGGCATCTATATATACACGGGTATGTATATATATATACATATATATACGTCAAAAATTACATGAAAAAAGTTCAATATCACTAGCAATTAGGGAAGTACGAATTAAAACTACACTGAGATATCATCTCACTTTACTTACAGTGGTAATTATCAAAAAAACAAATAACCATAACTGTTGGTTAGGATGTGGGAAAAAAGTATACTCACACATGGTTGGTGGGACTGCAAATTAGTACAACCACTCTGGAAAGCAGTATGGAGATCCCACAAATCAAGGAATGGAACCACCTTATAAATCAGCTATCCATTGCTCAGTGTATATCCAAAAAATGTAAAATCAGCACACTATAGAGATGCAGCCACATCAATGTTATAGGAGCACAATTCACAATAACCAAACTGTGGAACAAACCTAGGTATCTTTCAATAAATGAATGGATAAACAAAAGGTGGTATATATACATAAAGGAATATCACACAGTTATAAAGAATGACATTATGGAATTGCCAATAAATGAATGGAAAAGAAGACGATCATGCTAAGTGAAAGAGGCTTGTCCTCAAAAGCCCAAAATAAACCGAAGAGAGTTCAGTGGAGTAGAAAACGGAGAATGAAGGGAGGGAGCAAGGAAGGAATAACAAAAAAACAGGGGAATGAATCTGACCTAACTTTCTAATGGACATATGCAATTATACAACAGTGAATCTCACCATCATGTATATACACAAGACACCGGTTAAAAAAAAAAAAAAAACAGTAGAAATTTCAGTAGAGTGAAGAAAAAGGGGCAGGGAGGGAGAGAGTGAGGGGAAGTAGAAGCACTGGGTAGTGAATTAGAACATATTACATTCCATGCTTTTATAATTATGTCCAAATGAATCCTAATGTTCTGTATAACTAAAAAGAATCAATAAAAAAAGGAATCCCTTGTTTCTTGTCATTCATCAAATCCAGAGGTATCCCTCAAAAAATAATGCAACAATGTCCCTCCAAGCAAGAGAGGGAGAAGAGCAGCTAAATGAGGGAAGAGAGAAAGAAGAAGGAAAGTCAGTACAAAGGCATCAAATGAGCCTGACTTAACAAACAGGGTGGGAGGACCAGGGAAAAGGCTGTGAGGGGCCTCTCCACACAGACCACACTCCATCCCCAGGACTAGACCACAGGCAAGATGGTCTCTCCCTCAATTTCCCTCTTCATAGTAGGAATCTAGTCACTATTCTCATCATTACAGAAAGCAGCCACTGTTGACCACACACCTTAGGAAACTGCTGATTAAGGTCACGTTGGATCTCCACACAGGGAGGTCCTCTCTCCTGGCTATGACTCTGTCAGGATTTTTCACCTTACCTTGGAATCTGCCACTTCAACCAGACCTAACTCTTCAATGACCTCGTCAATCCTCTGATTTTTTTCCTCTTTTGTCATAGTTGATGGAAGCCGAAGAGATGCTGAGAACTGCAGGTTTTCTCTCACCGTCAGGCTGTCCATCACGACATCATCCTGAAGGAAGTTAAATTTCAATGTGAAACACTGAGTCTTTTCTAAGACATCACATCAGTGTATGTCACTTAATGCACAAGCATAACAAACACAAGGAAAATGTCTGCTAATGGTGAACTTCCAACTCTAAAATTTTAGTGACTCCACACACAGCTTCAGAGCCCAAGGGAATCATTTTCATTCTCCATTTGCATACCCAGGTGGAGCAGAGGTGACTATAATGACTTCTAGACCATTTTAGGTTGCTTGTGTGAGACATGCCAAAAGCATCTTCTAAGAGAAGAGAGGAGAATGAAGGGCAAAAAGAACAGCAGTAGACCATTTCAGAAATGATACAAAAGCTAGAACTGATACCACTACTTATGGGTTCATATTCCAGGTTCTTTCTGTTTCTCCTTTGAACTCCTCCCTCAGTCTTATGGGAGATTATATAAACAAGTTGCTGCCTTGAGCATATTCAATTGGAAGCATGCTAACCCTACAAACCAATGTTTGCACATGCAGAAACAGGGGGAACCTAAACGGCAGACCCTCTAATACTCACGTGCACCACATATCCTAAACTATGTGGGAAATCAGCATCCTCAGGTACTTCATGTATGAAAACACTTCCAGATAATCCACTTAGATCTTTTCTTGCAGCTAGGATTTCTAACAACCTATAAAAGTACATATATGGTATCAGATTTTTCCTTCCTACAAAGACCACGGCACTCACCTACTGTGAATACAAATTCTTTTCAAAATAGAAAATGAACTAGTCATAAAATTCTGTGGTTGACCATATATGTGTGTGTATGTACATTCACACACACATACACACACACACACACACACACACACATACACACACACAAATTCTTGTCAACTTTTTCATTATGTGCTATAAGAAAGCCCAAAACATTGAAGCAAGATAACACTGGGTTATGCAGTGGAGACCTCCCAAATGACCCTCAACTTGATGCTCCCAACTCAGGCAATAGGCTCCTTTTCTCTGATTCCTGTCCTTACAGAGACCTTCAGCTACTTCTCACCTCTTTTAATATTATTCCCTTCTCTTCCTTCCTCATTCGTTGGTAACATGGCCAACTACTATATGCTAATCACTATATCAAGCTGTGTTAGTAAAGCTGAATTTAACAAGATTTCCTGGTCCTCAGAATAAAACCATAAGCTAGTCCAAAGTCAAGTCATCCATAAGACCTAGGACCAGACAGGGTATGCACAGCAAATGATACGATTTTTAAAAGCACACTGAAATGGCAAAAAAAAAAAAAAAAAAGGTCACTTATTCTTTTGTACTCACAAATATTTGCCTCCATCTGTGGGTCCTGTGATGGCATTAAGGCCAGGTTTCATGATCCCACTGGAAACAAAAAATGTACTCATTTATTATTTCAGTTTTCAAAGAGTTCTGTAGGTATAAAGATTGTATTGAATATTCTCTGAATGCTGATGAAATTGCAGACAGATAAGATGCACCAAGACTTATAGAAATAAAAATCATGGGTTAATGTAAGTCTGTACATAGGATATCCATCACTAATCAGGACCTATAAGTAAAAAGTCTCAGATACATGAAAATTCCTTCATTTATTCTTGAAACCACTAATCGCTTATGGAAAATGACACATTTCATGTTCACAGTCCACAATAGAAGTAGAAAATTCCCACAAATCATCTACATTACTCTTAATCCTCTTTTTCCCCTTAATCTTCTGACAACAGCCTCTAAATGTTTGAGGATCAGATTCTTCAAATCATCTCACCTGCTTCCCAGTCAAGTGTAGTTAATGAGCCAGTGATTTGTAGACTATCAGTACTAGTGTCCTCACTTTTCAAATCTAATCAGAACAAAAATCAATGCATCTGAAGTAGAAAGTAAAGACTAGAATAAAGCACTCCAGAGAATAAGAAACCATCACCTGCTCCTAACATTGGACATAAGCATCCTACCAATTTGAAAAGCAAAACACATATGATTTACTGCTTATAAAGTTTCTGCTAAATTGGCTGGAAAATGGCAAGTTTAGAATTAGGAGACACCGTGTAGCATGGATACTCTTTGGGGACGCACAGGCATAGAAAGACTCAAGTATTCTTCAACAAATTAAGTGTATGTGTGAAAGTTGTGAACATTCAGAGAAGAAGGGGTTGATTATGGCAGTATTGACTGTGCTATGACCCAAGATGAAATCAAATAGCTTAAATTTTGTGCTAAGTGTAAGAGGAGGAACTGTGAAGAAGAATGAAACCAGGAGAACTGAGGACAGGGTCACTGCAGGTGCATGAAGAAACAGAAGCCTATCCTCACCAATTCAGAACTCTGGTGTCTATGTCGGTCTCCCATTAGAATTGCTAGGTATATCAAAATGAGTTCTACACTGGAATCGGAATCTATTCCAAGTTTAACATCTAAGCCAACAGTTATGTGCCTTCACATATGATTCCCAAGGAGGTTGATCCTATGACCGCAGAGCTGTCATGGGTGATGAATGTCCCACACCACTGCCCCAGAGCACTCAATCCATGAGGACCTCAGCATTCATGGCCTGTGGCATTGGATCTGTTACAATGAAACTAGCGCTGCTGGGGGCTGAGGTGAAAGGTACCTTTCCCTTTGCTCATAAACAGAGGAAACTCACTGAACCACTGGAATATTATGAGTGCGGTAAACCAGGAACAAACTATGACACAGGAACCTTTTGGTAACCTTCTTCCTCCAGGATAAAGACATACTAATGACTGGGTATGTCTGGGAGTGTAGGTCAGTGCTAGAGTGGGTGGTTAGCATTCATGAAGTCTTGGGTTCAATCATTAGCACTGCCCAAATTCAAAATGCTTGGGTAAACTATCAAAGTGCATTTGACCACAATTCTTAATGCATCTTTTTATTACTATCTACCTAGAAACTGCTTCTAAAATGGTCAGAAGAAGGCTTGTGATTCCCTGTCTTCATTGCCTGGAAAACTTCTGGGGATTTAAGATATATACTCAAGGAAAGAGGAAGGCATCCTAAACAATTCTTCCAGAAACCCCATGCAAATGTGTTGAGGCAAAACATTTCACAGGTCCCACTGTTTGGTTTCATCTGACGCTAAACTCGAGTGTTACAGAAAACAGCAGTAGAGTACAAATCCAAATGCTGTGGAGTGGTAGCTATTTCCACATTCATTCAGTCAACACAATTATTATTTTTTTAATATTTTTTTTATTTTCAGTTATACACGACAAACTGTATTTTGGTAGAATATACATACATAAAGTATATCTTATTTTATTTAGTTTGCCACTCTTGTGGTGGTACATGATGTGGAGTTTCCCTGGTTGTGTACACAAACAAAGGCTGGGAAAGTTATGACCAATTAATTCTACTGTCTTTCCTATTCACTTGCCCTCTCCCTTTCCTTTATTTCCCTTTGTCTAGTCCAATAGATTTCTACCATTCCCCTCCCCAACCTTTCTTGTTTGGGGTTAGCATCTGCAAATCAGAGACAACATTCAACCTTTGGTTCTGGGGGATTGGCTTATTTCACTTTAGCATGATACTTTCCAGTTTCATCCATTTACCAGCAAATGCCATAATTTCATTCTTCTTTATGACTGAGTAGTATACCACATTTTCTTTATTCCTTCATCCATTGAAAGACACCTAGGTTTTTTTCCATAGCTTGGCTATTGTGAATTGAGCTGCTATAAACATGGATGTGGCTGTGTCACTGTAGTACGGTGTGTTTAAGTCCTTTGCATATAAACCCAGGAGTGGGAAAACTGGGTCAAATGTTGGATCCATTCCAAGTTTTCTGAGGAATCTCCATACTGCTTCCCAGAGTGGTTACACCAATTTGAAGTCCCACCAACAATGTATGAGGGTACCTTTCTCTCCACATCCTTACCAACATTTATTGCTACTTGTATTATTTATAACTGACATTCCGAGTGGAGTGAGATGGAATCTCAGTGTGGTTTTACTTTGTATTTCTCTCATTGCTAGAAATTTTCAACATTTTTTCATATGTTCTTTTTCTATTGTTTTGTTTTCTATTAAACCTTTTCTTTAATTATTTTTATGTGTAGCTGAGGATTGAACCCAATACTTCACACATGCTAGGCAAGAACTCCATCTTGGTGGCACAACCCCAGCCCCTCATATGATTTTTGAACCATTCACATTTTTTCTTCTATGATGTGTTTGTTTAGGTCCTTTGTCCATTTATTTTTATTGTGTTGTGTTAATTATATTTCTGGTGTTAAGTTTTTTGGGTTCTTTGTAAAACCTGGAAATTAATACCTTATCTGAAGTATTAGTGGTGAAGATTTTATCCCCATCTCTAGGATCTCTGTTCATGTTCTTGATTGTTTCCTTTGCTGTGAAGATGCTTTTCAGTTTGATGTTATCCCATTTATTGATACTTGATTTTACTTCTTGCATTTTAAGTGTATTGTTGAGGAATTCAGTTCCCAAGCTGACATGTTGGTAGTTGGGCCTACTTTATCTTCCATAAATGCAAGGTCTCTACTCTAATATGTAGGTCTTTGATCCATGTAGACTTGAGTTTTGTGCAGGGTGAGACATAGGGGTTTAATTCCCTTCTATTAGAAATAGATTTCCAGGTTTTCCAGAACCATTTTTTGAAGAAGCTATTTTTCTACAATGTACATTTATGCTGAAAGGAAAAACAATAATGCAGTGTCTACTATGTATGTACAAGTTAAATTTCTAGCACATAGGATAGAGCTGAGGACAAATCTGGTGGATAAACAACTGGAAACCCAATTCCTAGCCCATGGGAGTTCACACTGCAGTCCAGAGATGAGCACCCTCTGTCTGATCGCTTATTTTCTATTTTCACAAAAACTGGTTGGACAGAGCCATGCTCATTGGTTTAAGTAGGGTCTAGAGCTGCTTTCATGCAGCAAAGACAGTTAGGTCCATCCACTATGGTCCACCGTTCCTTGGCCGCACCACCTTCACCTCCACCCTTCTCTCATCCCTCAACTCCTTTCCCCCTTATTTTCTGCATACAGAGGTCTGCCTTCCTCATACTGTAAACACGTGCCAACAAGACTTTCTCACTGTAAGCACTTCTTCCTCCTGTTCTCCCTGTTAACACGCAGCACACTGAATCCTGAAAACTGAGTACATGACATGAAAGGCACCTGAACGATCCTGTCAGATCTGCAACCTTTACTAGACACTGGATCACCCTTCGGTCTTGTTTTGCTTATGATCAGAGGAGGCAAAACCATTCCTGGGGCAGGTCAACTTCCCTACACACACAAACCCAGAACTTTCACTTTCTCAGACTCCATTCGCCTGGCCCTCAGTTCAGAGTAAAGAGCTTCTGTTCTGCTTTTATATCCTCTGATTACAGCAGAACAATGCAGGGAAACTGCTCTAGTTTACTAATTCCCACGTCAGAATACAAGATTTCCAAGAACAGAGGGCCTATCTCTGTCACTTGCTATCGGGTTTCTGACACATCCAGGGTGGGTGAGGGAAAGGGTTTCTGTCAGATGGATGAGTCAGCTGTAGATTAATTGCTAAGAAACTTATTTAATAGAAAAGTCACAGGAGATAATTATCCTTTGAAGCAGGGGGGCATGACGGATTGAGCCATACCAAACTGGCTCTAATGAAAATGGAGCCCACCTTTCCTTTATTTATGATTGTACAAGTAAAGGGGGGGACCAGGAGGAGCTGCTTCTGTCAGGAACAGGAAGGAGTGGGGTTAAGGAAGACATTTGCTACCTAGTGGGTCATCCCAGCAAGACCTACAAATTCCCAGTGGTGAGCCATTCTGTACAGAAGTCACATAACCCAGGCTATGAAAGCATCTCTCAGGACTGCCAGTTCCTGGAAGTGAGATTTCTGTGTCTCATGGTTCAGCCAAGCCTGATTTCGCAAGTCATGGATGGCTCCCCACAACTAGCATCTTGCACAACACCAGACACCAACTAGGTACCCAAATCTGTAGAATAAGTGAATTCCCACCTTTGTGTACAAGGTCCTTAGTTTGATGCAGGAAAGGATAAGTGAGGTGAGTGAATTCTCACACAGTGTGTGCTTTACATCTATTCAATCTGCACATATTCAAAGCATGGTATCTTCAACCTCTTTAACACAAAATCTGTAGGGACAACCATTGCTTAATTATTGTGTTTCACAAAAGCCTTGTCAGCTTTTCATTAGTCAAGTCTATCTAATCATGTAGCATCCATCATTCCTGTCCTTATTCTCCTAGTCTGGATTTCTTAACCAACACAAGAGAGACAGAATAAGTAGGCAAGACAGCAGGTGCTGCTGCATGCACAGAGTTCCAATCCTCACAGCAGCCCTGGTCTCAGCCCTGTCAGCCCTCAGACCCTCACCATTTCTTTCCCACCCATCCTGCAACATTTTCTATGCTATCTTGTCGCATCCTTGATCTCTGAAGGGAATTGCCTGACATTAACAGAACAGTGTCAAGTCACATAAAAAACATCAAGAAAACAAACAAACATCTAATTCCTTAAAAATGTGCAGGCTCACTGAGTTAAAGTACACTTTTATAACCACTGCCCTGCCTTCAGGAGCCAGGAGAAGGTGCTCCCTTTGACTGTGAAAAATTATTTCCCCCATTACACAAACAGAACTCACAAGCCATGATATCTGAACAAATCCAAATTCACATCCTGATATCATAGAGGGCATTGAGAGGCTCACAAATACCAGAAAACATTGACACCCTTAATGGCTAGCATCTGTGGATTCACAGAGGTACCTGGTAGTGACAGGTTACCTAGAAACACTCATCTTCCACTCTGGGTCCCACTTCAATATCACACTTTGAATTCTGAATTTGTTGCTGCATGAAAAAATAATTACTAGGTTCTTTAAATATACAATTGATTCAAGATCATAAAATATCATTACTTCAAACTTTATATAATGTCAATGAATTTGTATGGTCTTATATTTAAACATGTTCTACTTGTCTTTATTAGAGCAAGTAATAAGTAAATTGTTAGAGACATAAACTGCTATAAGTAGACCATTCAATTAAAACTGGTCTATTTGAAAAGTACTTTCACAATATACTATCATTTCAACCTGCTTGCTTCTAAAATATATAGAACATAAAGTTGCATAAGTACCTAAAACCCATCTGTCTCAGAAAGCGCTTAAAGCAGTGAAATAGAAACACATTCTATGTCACAGATTGGAAAGATCAGAGTTACAATTATGTACCCACGATCAAAAGGCAACAAACTATACCACCAAGCCTCTTTCCAACAAAATGCAAGGTTTACCCATGAAAAATTAAATGGCACATTCATTGTTCAGTCTCTCAAACAAACATTGATGCACATAGTAAAATCACTTTTAGGAATGGTCAGTTCACTTTCTTTCAAAGCTAAGCATACACTTCAGTGATTCAATCATTTCAGTTCTAGTTTAGCCAAAAGAAATGAAAAGAATTTGTAAATACATCTGTACATTTGTGTTTTGAACACAAATATCCATAATAACCAAAACCTGAAAGTTCATTACAGGCCAATAAAGTGGTCCCTTAGAAAATTCAGGCACATACTTGATATTTGACAGTTTCTTTCTCTTGATTGTTTTCTGACCAAATAGAAAACCTCTCTTCTCTTTTACTTCATAACAGAGGTTATGAAAACTTAACACAGGCCCTTTCTTGTCACTGGAGGTCATCCCAGCGAGGACATCAGAGTTTCTTTGGGACGTCTGGATTAAAGCCAGGTCAGCCTTGGAAGACCTCTGGAGAGTTCTGTTTTTCTGTAGAGGGAAAAGCAATAGTAAATAGTACATAGTTCAGGCAAATGAGATTTTAAACACTAGATAACAGCACATGAACACATTTAAACAAAGTTTCTTTAAAACTGTGTTGCAGTGAGTAGGCTTCTTTCTAAAGAACAGTCCACATCCCTGTGATAAGAACAACCTGAGAACCTACAATGGAAGGCAGATACAAATTAGAATACCTGCACTCCAATTAGATGTCAACTTCTCAATTATGGGGTTCTAATAAGTAAACAGTATGGGAATTATTCAAAACCTCTGAAGGATGAAAAAGACACCTGTGGGTTAGTCTTGTCTAGCTTGAAAAACATATTGTGGCACAACTTCAGTTCAGGGACAGCCTATGTGATCATCATGCATCTCCTGCATTCATTGAATGTTGGAGTTTATCACATTTTTACTATCAAAAGGAACTTAGCCTAGCGTTCTGTGGCAGGAGAGATTTCTCTGACTTTATAGTGCCAATGTGTACAACTCTGTTTGTTGTGCACCTGCAATCAGCTACGAAAGTAAACTCCAACATTCTTTGATTCACACTGACATTACTATTTCCTTCATGGGAAAACATAAAAGGGATGAACTAAATCAAACTAATAGTTACATAGCTCAAGGCTTCACAGCGAAATTGTATATTAAGTTGATGAATGAAGTTAAAAATATTTTATGAAAGAAGGTACAAAAGTCTCCTTAAAAAGATGTAGCATAAGACCGTGTGCTGATGGAGCTTGTTAAATAGGTTTGACATGCTAATGACAATAATTCTAGTTTTCATTTTAAAACACCAAAGTCATTCATGAAGCACTTTCTCTCTGCCTACGGTGGACTAGCTGCTCCAAACTGATCATTATGCTGAGAACAACCATAGGAGCAGAGAGAACGTTAGAAGAAGTGTTGAAAAGTTCTCTGATGAGAGAACAAAGCCACAAGGACTGGAGGAACCAAAGTCCCAGCAAGGAGGGAGCAGTGCTGGACAATCCCAGCACCCCATGCCTTTTCCTATCCAGGTGTTTGCAAATGAAAACTTTGTACACAAGGGGCAATACTTGGGATCCAGGCATGGAGAAGCTGCTAGAGGTATCTTCCAGAAGCCCCTAATATGCCTGAGCAAATAATTCAGTTGTCTTTCAGCCAGGGAGACAAAATTTGGACTTGTGGGCAAGGAAAGGTGAGGATTCCTGGAAACCCAAGCTTTTTTTTTTTTTTTTTTTTTTTTTTTTTTTTTTGTGGTGCTGGGTTTTGAACTTAGGGCCTTGTGCTTGTGAGGCAAGCACTCTACCAATTGAGCTATATCTCCAGCAAAAACCCAAGCTTTTGAGATCCCATAAACATTATGGCCTAGGAATATGGGAAAACTGAAAAGAGACCATTCACAGCTCAACAAAGGGGATCTGTTAAAAAGAGACCATTCTCTGTTTGATCAAGGTCATCACTCTCATAAAAGGTATCATCAGTCAGGCAGGATGGAACATACGTGTAATCCCAGCAACTCAGGAGGCTGGGGAAGGAGAATAACAGGTTCAAAGCCAGCCTCAGCAATTTAGTGAGGCATAAGAAGCATAGCAAGATGCTGCCTCAAAAGAAAAAACAAAAAGAAACAAAAAAAAAAAGGAAAAAAAAGAAAAACAGCATGTGGATGTAGCTCACTGTGTAAGGACTCCAGATCAACTATAAATAAATAAATAAATAAATAAATAAATAAAATCCTTCAACTTTTCTTTTTAAAAAATTACCAAATATGCCAGAATATAGGAGCAAACGTTCCAAAAATCAGAACATAAAAGAAGACCCACAAGTAATCCACAATGGAGATATTGAACATTGACATTAAAACCTCTGTAATTTGTTAAGGAAAACATAGGTTATCACCAAATGACCAGCTCTATAAAGAAAAAGATAAAAATTAGGAATGCAAGTTAGACATGGTGGTGCAAACCTCTCTGTTCGGCTACTCAAGAGACTAAAGTGGGACAGGTAGTCAGGGAAGGGCTCTCTCATGAAGCCTGTGAGCAGTCACTGAGGGTGGCCATCAGGAGGAGCAGTGCTAGTCGAAGTCCAAGTCAAAGGAAGCAGCATAGAGGCCAGAGGGCCTGAAGTGGGAGGGAGGGCAAGAAGACAGGGCTTAAGGTCACAGGAAGGACAGCTCAGACAGAGCCCACTACCCATCACCATAAGGACTGGACTTAGACTAGGAATGAGACTGAGAGGTACCAGAAAGCTCTGAGTGAAGGAATGGCCTGATTTAATTGTGTTTAAAAGGACCACTCTGACTATTTTCAAGGGTAGGGATGGAACAAGGAGCTCATATAAGAAATGACCATAACAACCCAAGAGGCAGCATGGGAACACTGTTCTGCACCCCTCCTCTATTGGAAGATACTGGAAGACTTTATTTATCTCTGCATGTGCTGCCCCAATGCAGCAACACTCAGGAACTCCAAGACCAGAAACAGCACCAGGTTTATCAGACACAACACACCAAGAATGCACCACCTGCAGCACTCTGTCCTGTCCCACAAGAAAATGGGAGGGCAGGTGGGGAAGGCACAGAACTTTGGGAGGAAGAGGACCTCATTCCCACAGCAAGGGCACAACCGGAGGATTTGTAAGGTCTTTATGGTCTTAACTTGTTCCAAACCATCCCACTGCTCTGCCTCATCCAGCCCATGACCAATATGAGGGAAAAAAGTGTACAAGATATTAATGGTTGACTTTAGTTTCCATGAAAATGGGAGGAAAACTCATGAAAATTTAAGAGGGTTCCTCTTGAGAAGCTCCTATGAATTCAAGTAAGAGTATTAGGTAGCAAGATTTGGGGGAGGGGTGTCTGAGGGAGTCAGGAGGATGACACTGGCAGATGCCCTGGGAAGTCCTCAGCCTTTATCTCCTCTCTTCACCAAGCTGTCCACACCCTACTGGCATCTGTTGGGACCTTCTTTGAGAGGACAGATAAAGTTGGCACCCCTCTTTCAGTCCATTCTCTTTCTTTATAAAACTTACCTCCTTTGACTTCAGTGGGAGATCACAAGCCTTGTTCCTTTCCATAAACTTCTTTTTCACCCTCTGAATGAATTGAAGTGGATTACCTCATGCTGGTTGAGCTTAAGAACCAAATTCCAGCCAGATGCTGCTCTAAATCGCAGCAAGGCCTCTGCAGTCCCAAACCCAAGGGATCGAGGAGTTTTCAGTAAAGTACAAGAATCCTGGTCCAGCAGGGTCTCTCACCAAGCCAAGCCTCCATTCCCTTCTTGTGGAAACAAGCTCAGTCATAGTCAGGATGGGAGCAAGAAGGTAGAGTAGCAATTTTTCTCTGTAGTTATCACTCATTCCTGGCTTTTAAACAATTAGTACACTGGACACTTTGAATACAATTCACTGAATACTTTCTCTCTGTAAATAAGTGTGTAGCTCAAAATCAGAAATCCCCCCATCGCAGCCTCCTAGTGTGTGGGGAGAATGAGTACTCATCAGTCTGGGTTTTGTGGGGTCATCATGCATGAATGGCTCTAAATATATATTAATATTAAAATCAATATATATTAATAACCACAGAAGTAGGAGAGAGATGTGGTATGTGAATAAAACTATACAAGGCATTATTGAAAAAGAAAAAAGTTATGACACCAAAATATCTAGGCTATCAACTTTTGGTTCACATTCTGAGGTGAACTTAGCATAGCTTATTTTATAGAACAGATGAGGTTTTCATAAGTTGACATAACCTGAGGATACAGGTAGAGATGGCATTTCAATTTATACATTTTCACTAAATGTTTCAATCCTTAACTTCTCATCCTATGATATATGATTTATACTTAACACAATATAAACTTTCCTCGGTGATAGTGTTTTCACCTGCGACCAAACTCTCATCAAAACCTGTCAGCACAACATCTGAGGTGAGATAATCCAATTACCCTCATCTGATCATTACTCATTGTACATATGTAAGGAAAGGAAATGTCACACAGAGAGTATACATATGTTGAATCTGTGGACAATTATATATATAGACAGACATATTCCCAGAGTATTTGATGGACAGGAAGCTTTCCTCTGAGGGAAGAAAAAACTTAATTCATTTGTGAAATTTATAGTACAAAGTCTCT